>NC_136073.1:891809864-892409864 GCF_964261635.1 Lissotriton helveticus | reverse complement strand
TAGATGTGGGTTTGCTAAAGATCGTATTGCAAAGGGGAAAAAGAAGGGTGTGTGGAATTTAATAATTCGGCTTGTGAACAGTTTTATTCGCATCGCCAATGGTAGAAATGAAAGGAGCAGTGGGGGTTTATTCAACATGCAATGAGAGTTCCAACATGTTTCGTCCTTTTAACACACTAAAGAGATATACGGGCATTCTTCACGACAAGTGTGTCCCTCTTTGCATGTGAATATTGTGGTAGTCGGGAGGGACATTTTGTTGGAAGAGAAAAAATAAGTATACAATCAGTGGCCTTTCAATTTCCAGTGGTCCTATGGCTGTAGAACCTGCATCTGTAAAAGAACATGAAATGCAGTGATTGGTAATCCATTTTGGCAAAGTCCTCATTAATGGATAAGGGACCAGTGTCCTCATGGGTCCATTGTATTTTGTGAACATACATTCACTTCCGGGGAGACAGCAGCCCAGAGTGCAGGTACAAGGCGGGGAGTCGCGTGTGCTCAAATAGACACCGCGTGAAGGGATCCCGCGCTGTCTTTACCCAAGGGGAGAGATTTTTGCCCTCGCAAAGTTTTTTGCGTTCCTGCAAACCGCAGTGAGCAACCACGGATGCCAACCGTGAGTCACACTATATTGACTATAAAATAATTTTTCACATTCAGAGCCTCACGGGAGGGTGCGCCTTAGCGCGCGCATACCACCGGAGGACTTTGTGTAGGTCCTGACGAATGCTGAGCGAATTTGCAGTCCAAACAGCAGAAACATGTTGACCATTTGTTTGTTTTTAAGGACCCAGGTTTCGTAATATAAAACCTTGGCAGTCCGTCCACCTTGTTTTTAATCCAATACGGGTTGGCCGATATTAAAGATTTTTGTAGAGGCTACAACCTTGTATTTTTTAATCTTGCACCCGCAGTTATATTCACATCTTAATTTGGGCACTGTTGCACTCGCCACATCCCGCTCCGCTGTAAATCAGGCCTTGTAGCACGCTGGGGGGGCATTCGGCTCCCCCAGCGGGGACCCAATGATGAAGCATGTCACCAACTAGTGGTGAGTGAGGGTCCTTCTCAAAAAGGGTAGATTTCCCTTTCCTTCTGATACTCACGTGGGGTACGGGCTCCCTTTGGAGGTATCTTCCTTCAGGGGGTTGCTCTGTTCCTAAGGGGGAGAGTAAGATAAAATAAATATACTCGTACATGTGTGTGTGTATAGATTGTGATATACATATATATATGTATAAGTATGGATTCAAAAAGACACCAAAAATATTGTTGTTTATATATTTTTATATGTTTTTTCACTTTAATCACTCCTTTGTTGTTGTTCATTCATTCAGACACACAGTGTAAGTAAATGAGTACCCACGGGCATTGAATGCACACACAGCTCCCTTGTCAGGGGAAAACCTTTGGTCTTATCTATCTTGGATTATGCAGTATTCCTCAAATCTGCAGTGTAGTGAGGTTGTATATTACTATAAAGGATAAGTGAAAAGTTTTATTATAATGAGTCCGTCTGTTTTTAAACATTTTCACGGTCCCCTCTAGGTTCAAGAATGAGATGTATATTTTTAACAAGGAAAAAGGAGAGGACGTTGATTTTCTTCTCGCACAAGGACAAGTGTAATCTTACTTTATAAGTATATGTAATGTTCGAGGCATGTGGGCTGCTGAATTCATATCTTGTGCATAGATCGCCGCCTAGTGTTGGGTCCGGATGATTGCACCTTGTTGTCCTGGAAGAGTCTTCGAAGTATCACGAGATAGGTGACTCCTCCCCTGGACTACAGTACGCATGGGCATCTTCTCCATCCTCAGATTGTTTTTTTCCGCCATTGGGTTCGGATGCTACTCCTCAACTCCAACTTCGGAACCAAAACTTTTCAACTTCCTAAGACCAAAAGGCCTTTTACCTCGATGGTATTCTCGTTCGGTACCCCTCCATTAGAACTTACTTTCCATCTCGACCCGGTCGTCGACGCGGGCCGTTGGGCCTTTTCGACGCCACGTGGGCCTGCTGCCGGTGGAAAGGATCCCCTTTAAAAAGTGCCCACAATGTCACTCCAAGTTTCCACATACTGATAAACATACAGTATGCAACAAGTGCCTATCACCTGAGCACAACGAGGAAAACTGTACAGCCTGTGCTCAGTTCCGGTCGAAGAAAACTATCTGGAAATGAAGAGCCGCGAGACAAGAAATGCAGCGGCAGGCACCGGAACCGGAGAACATCTTTGAAGATGAACATGACCTCCCAGAAGCGGCCGACTCCGATCTAGAAATTGTCACCGTGGAGGACCAGTCGGACTCCGATGACCAGATCCCACCGGGGCAAACTGTGAGTACCAAGCCCCCAACCCCGCTTCCAACCCAAGACAAGGCTCCGGTCGAAGCATCGCCTAAAGGCCTTAGCCGAGATCGACAAACTCCTTCAGGTGCCCCGCCTTCCGGCTCGGCTCCGAAGACAAAACTCAAGCCTTCCGATACCCCGGGAATCAGTAAAACTATTCCCAAAAAGGCCGTACAAACTAAATTAGTTGTCGAGCCCAAGACAGTCGACCCAAAGAGGCCGTCCAGCCTAAAAAGAGTGTCGATCCAACAATAACGCATCGCACTAAAAAGACTATCGACCCGAAGAAGGTCATCGAGCCTGCAAAAAACCTCAAGCCAAAGGAGGTAGTTCAGCCTAAAAAACACGGGGAACCAAAAAAAGTCACCGACCCCGAAAAAACTGTCGACCCGAAATAAGTCGATCTGAAAAAACACGTTGATCGGAAAAAGGTCGACCCGAAAACACCAGTCGATCCGGAAAAGGACGATCCGAAAAAACAGGTCGTCGAACCAAAGGTCGTTGAACCAAAAAAGGCAAAACAGCCAACGAAGGACGTCGAACTAAACAAAGTTGTCCAACCTAAAAAGGTCACCGAGCCGAAAGCAGCGGCCGAGCCGAAAACAGCTCCACAGCCGAAGGCCCTCCAACCCAAAGAAGTGACTAGGCCAAAAGCTTCGGCGCCAAAACCGCGGACAGTTGAGGAAGAACTTTTCCATCCTTATCCATTAAGCGCTGAACAATCTAAACTGTATATCGACCCTGAAACTGGACACGTAACAGTTTACAAGAGGAAGAAAAGACCGCTAGACACTGATACTTTTCCACCTGTTCCTACAAAGAAAAAAGACTTTGGCACGTCTCCTTCAAGGTCTTGCACTCCACTCCTTTCTTTCCGAACATGCCTTTTGTACCTTACTCTCCTACACCCTCAGGTTATGATGACACTGAAAACATAGGGGGAGATCCTCAGGATGACTTTGCCGAACCTGTGGATCAGGATGTACAGGATGATACATGGGAGGACCAAAATGATCCTTATGATAACTATGACCCACGACCCATCCCCGACACCTGTACATATCCTACAAAACCGTTGCCTACAGACGGCACCATTGTATTTAACCAATTAGTGGATAGAGCAGCTAAATTTCACGCCGTAGACATGCTCACCGATCCTATAGAAGAAGGCTTCCTTTTTGACACTTTTCCTACATCAGAAAAAAGTGTATGTACACTTCCTATGTTGAAAGGGGTACTAAAACACGCACTTGACATATTTAAAGATCCGTCCAGAGCGCGTGTCCTCAACCCTAGGATAGAGAAAAAATATTAATCTGCCCCTGCAGACCCTACTTATGTTAGGTCACAATTGCCACTGGACTTACTAGTAGTATCAAACGCTCGAAAGCGAGCTAATTCACAAACAGGAGATGCTCCCCCTCCTGACAAGGAGTCCAAGATATTAGAAGCTTCAGGCAAAAGAGTAGCCTCCCAGGCAGCAATCTCTTGGAGAATTGCAAATACACAAGCCCTATTAGCACGCTATGATAGAGCACATTACGACCAACTGGAGGGGTTACTACAACACCTACCAGAAGCGTTCAAAGCTAAAGCTAATTACCTCGTACAAGAAGGCAAGTTTATCACAAATGCTTCCATTAAATGTGCCCTTGACACAGCTGACGCAGCAGCTAGGTCCATCAACACAAGCGTCTTAATACGCCAGCATGCGTGGCTCCGCATTTCCGGCTTCAACAATGAAGTGCAATCAACCATCCTAAACCAACCATTTAACCAAGATTTCTTGTTTGGCCCTGCAGTAGATACAATCTTGGAAAAAATGAAAAAAGACAGACACTGCTAAGTCTATGGGCGCACTTCAGTTTCAGCAATCCAGAAGTTCCTTTTGTCGCTCCTCCTTCAGGGGCTCAGGGAGAGGCAACACTTCCCAAACGTCCTCTACATTCAAAAGTAACACCCGGAGCACGTTTAATAAAGGCTCCAACAGAGGGGGTTATAGAGGAAATAATAACAAGGGCAGAGGACGGGGCGGCAACAACACCAGAGCCTCAGCCGCCAACAAACAGTGACTTGTTCACGCTCCCTCCAGACCACTTAACACCGGTCGGAGGCAGACTAACACAATTCCTACCAGTCTGGAACAACATTACCACAGACCGGTGGGTGAGACAAATTATCCAGTATGGTTACTGCCTGGAACTCACTTCTACTCCACCCAACATACCACCCAGACACCGTCCACTGTCCAAGCAGCACATCACGCTGTTACAACAGGAGGTCACATCCATGCTAGAAAAAGGAGCCATAGAACCAGTCCCTTTTCAACAGCAGGGGACAGGAGTATACTCTCTTTACTTCCTAATCCCCAAAAAAGACGGATCCCTCAGACCGATATTGGACCTCAGACCTCTAAACCAATACATACTCTCAGAGCATTTCCATATGGTCACTCTACAACAGGTACTGCCGTTACTCCAGCAAGGCGACTTCCTTGCTACATTAGACCTAAAAGATGCATACTTTCACATACCTATACACCCAGCTCACAGAAAATATCTGAGGTTCACAATAGAAGGTCAACACTACCAATTCAAAGTTCTCCCCTTCGGGGTAACTACAGCACCAAGGGTTTTTACAAAATGCCTAGCAGTAGTAGCAGCACACCTCAGAAGGCAACACATACACGTGTTTCCATACCTGGACGATTGGCTCATAAAAGCCAAATCATACACACAGTATGCAAACCATACCTCTCAGACAATCCAGTTACTGCACAGTCTAGGATTCTCTATCAATTACCCAAAATTGCATCTGCAACCCTCCCACATACAACAATATCTGGGAGCAACATTAAATACACTACAACACTACACTAAAATACAAAGGCATATCCAAATCCAGCCAGAATTGCCAGCATGCAGACGCTCAGTCAAAGATTTCAACCACAACACTCCCTGCCAGCTCGAGTGTTCATGCAGCTTATAGGCATGATGGCCTCCTGCATATTCATTGTCCCTCATACCCGGCTTCACATGCGTCCATTACAAGAATGCTTAGCGCAACAGTGGAACCAAGCTCAAGGACAACTAAAAGACCTAGTGTTGGTCGACAGTCGCACTTACAACTCTCTGCAGTGGTGGAACCCACAAAACCTTTCCAAGGGGCGACTGTTCCAAGAGCCAGTTCCACAAGTAGTATTAACAGCGGACGCATCACTAACAGGTTGGGGAGCCCACCTACTTCAATACACAGTCCAAGGGCACTGGACACTCAAGCAAAAGATACTGCATATAAACCACTAAGAATTGCTCGCAATATTTCTAGCAATGAAAGCTTTCCAAAAATACTTGAGCAACAAGGCTGTGTTGATCCGGACGGACAACATGACAGCCATGTACCTCATCCAGAAACAAGGAGGGACACACTCCCCACAGCTGTCTCACCTAGCACTGAGCATATGGAGGTGGGCAATCCCAAAAAACCTCTTTCTCCTAGCGGAACACCTACCAGGGAAAGACAATCAAATTGCAGATCTGCTAAGCAGACACAGCCAACAGATACACGAAGGGGAGATTCACCCTCATGTCCTCCAACCAGTCTTCCAAAACCGGGGATATCAAGAAATAGATCTGTTCGCCACAAAAGAAAACTCAAAATGCCAGTCCTTTGCTGCCAGGTTCCCACACCCATCGTCACAAGGCAATGCGATATGGATGAACTGGTCAGGCAGATTTGTGTACGCTTTTCCGCCAACCCCACTGATTCCATTAGTGGCACGCAAACTAAGGCAACAATCTCTCACAATGATCCTGGTTGCTCCCACATGGGCAAGACAACCATGGTACACAACACTCCTAGAAGTCTCAGTAGTTCCCAATCAACAACTGCGCCTATCGCCACAGCTACTAACTCAGAACCATGGCGAAATCCGGCACCCAGATCCCAATCAGATGAACCTAGCGATCTGGCTCCTGAGGTCTTAGAATTTGGATATCTTAACTTGCCTCCAGACTGCATGAACATTATCAAGGAAGCAAGGCGCCCCACTACTAGAGCCTGCTACGCAGCTAAATGGAAAAGATTTCTAATTTATTGCAATAACAACCAAATCAATCCATTAGATGCCTCTATCCAAAACATAATCTGTTACTTACTACATCTTCAAAGATGCAATCTCGCATACTCTTCCATAAGGCTACACCTTGAGGCTATAGCAGCATATCTCCAGAACAGACAGCACGTGTCTCTGTTTAGGATATCACCTGTCAAAGCTTTTATGGAAGGTCTGAAAAGAATCATCCCTGCAAAACATCCTCCTTCGCCAGTCTGGAACTTAAATGTTGTACTTACCAGACTTATGGGGCCACCTTTCGAACCACTCCACTCGTGTGAATTACAATTCTTAACATGGAAGTTGGCATTTCTAATTGCCATTACCTCTCTCAGGAGAGTGAGTGAGCTACAGGCATTAACCATTCAAGAACCTTTCATTCAAATACACAACAATAAGGTAGTGCTTCGTACTAACCCTAAGTGTATGCCAAAAGTTATATCCACTTTCCATATCAATCAGTCAATAGAATTGCCAGTTTTCTTCCAAAACCCGCAGTCAGTGGCTGAGAGAGCCCTACACACACTAGATGTAAAAAGGGCTCTGCTATATTACGTTGACTGAACCAAATCATTCAGAAAAACTAAGCAACTATTTGTTGCTTTCGCTCCACAACATAAAGGAAATCCCATTTCAAAAGCAGGAATAGCCAGATGGATAGTTAAATGCATTCAAATATGCTATCAAAAAGCTAAACACACTCCAATTCCCCCAAAAGCACACTCAACGCGTAAAATGGGGGCATCCATGGCATTCCTATCAAACATTCCACTAGAAGACATATGTAAGGCAGCTACATGGTCTAGAATACACACTTTCACCAAACACTACTGTGTAGACGTGCAAGCAAAGCAGCAAGCTGCTGTAGGCCAGGCTGTCCTTAAAACTCTTTTTCAAACTGCTGCAGCTGGTACAGGTGACCACCGCTAGAGGAGATACTGCTATACAGTCTATGCACAAGATATGAATTCAGCAGCCCACATACCTCGAACGGAATATGCTACTTACCAGTATGCATCTGTTCTTGGCATGTAGGGCTGCTGACATTCATATCGCCCACCCTCCTCCCCGGTGCCTGTCACAGCTGCAGTACTTTTCTACATACATTTACATGGCCACCTCTTACTTTTCTATACTCCATCTTTGCCACAATGGCGAAAAACAATCTGAGGATGGAGAAGATGCCCATGCGCACTGTAGTCCAGGGGAGGAGTCACCTATCTCGTGATACTTCGAAGACTCTTCCAGGACAACAAGGTGCAATCATCCAGACCCAACACTAGGCGGCGATCTATGCACAAGATATGAATGTCAGCAGCCCTACATGCCAAGAACAGATGCATACTGGTAAGTAGCATATTCCTTTTTCCATATTGTCTCCCAAGTATTTTTGAATTACCCCAAAAAACAAAGTGAATAAAACTTTGAAACAATGAACACTATTGTGTAATCTATAGCATTTTACTTTAGCACACAGGAGTGCTCAGAAGCTCCACCTTACACCTGTAAGGTTCCCTATATTCATAATTCATGCCCCTCCTGGACAGAAGGGGATCACTCTGAGCACCCTAAACGTTAGATATTATTGAGTACCTTTACAGTATATTGAACACTTCTCGGAGTGCAGCTCCTTTCTAGATCAGAGTCAAGTAGGACATAGCCCTGTCACGCCCGATTTATATATCAAGTAGTTAAAAAGTGCTCACCAGTACAACTCCTTGTTCTTGCCCTTCGTACCCCCCAACCCCCACATTCTATCTTTCTGCATTGGCCCTTTCCTATCGCGCTCCTGTGACATCACATGCGAAGTCTCCCAGCGCTCCTTGTTGAGCCCAAACATCCTTCTCAGTATTTACATTGCCTTCCTAGCTACCATGGGTGGATACAAAGGCTTTAGAGTCATTCATACGCAAACCATACAAGCTAATCGTCTCCCTTTCGGAGGACCACCACACTACAGAGTCCTACCTTTATGTCTGTATGCGTGACATTGCACGCCTGATGCAAGATTGCTGCTTTCAACTTAAGTGATTAGACCGAGGTGATTCGATTTGGTAGGAACACTGCATACTGATTCAGAGTCTGGTGGCCCAATAAACAAGATCCTACTCCTGCCAGAGACCTGGGTATCATAATTGATAACTAACCTTCCTGATCAAGCAGATTTCGACCATTAGCAACCTCCTATTTCGATTTAATGAAACCCTTGTTTAAAACATTTTCCTGGTTTACTAGTCACACCTCTGAAACAATCACTCCGGCCCTGTTCACTGGCAGACAGGATTATAGGAACACCCACGCATGTTGGCGTCTCTGATGGTCTAATCAATAGACTTCAAATAGTACAGAATGAAACAGCCAGACTGGTACTTAATCTTCCAGCTCTCACCCCTATCTCTTACCAGCTTCAATGGCTCCTGGCCAGAAACATGCAGTTTTTTAAAGCACCTTTGTCACAAGTTTAAAGCCCTACACAGTGTGAGTCCCAGATACCTTAATAGCAGAATGTCTTTCCAAAATAACTTTAAGACTCTTAGGGCCAGATGTAGGTCGCCAAATACCGGTCGGTAACGGCCGATTTCGGCCGTTACCGACCGGTATTTGAAGATGGAGATGTAGGGGCATGTTAAAATACAGAATCGGTAATTTTACCGATTCTGTAAAATACTGAATCGGTAAAATTACCGATTCTGTATTTTGACATGTAGGTAGCACTGCAATCAGTGCTACAGGGGTCTAAGAATTCGGTATTTACCACCAACTAGAAGTTGGTGGTAAATAATGAAAACCCTTTAAAAAGCATATTTTTTTGCTTTTGAAACAGTACCATGTCGCAGACATACATGCCCTAAGGGCATGTATGTCTGCAACATGTGCACCCATACACATGTGAGGGGTGCAACAGGGTGTCAAAGTGACACCCTGCCACCCTTCAATGTTTCCCCCAAATACCGAATCGGTATTTACCGATTCGGTAATTGCCATTGATTCCAATGGGCCTCAAGGCCCATAGGAATCAATGGCAAATACCGAATCTGTAAATACCGATTCGGTAATTACCGATTTTTACCGAATCGGTAATTGAATCGGTAAAAATACCTACATCCCGATTGACAGTTCTTAAATACCGAATCGTTATGATTCGGTATTTAAGAATCGGTAATCTGGGATTACCTACATCGGGCCCTAAGTCCTCCTCCCTTTTAGTAGCAATTATCCCCTGTCCTCCATCTAGCATGACCAGGAGGTATAACTTTCTCCTTCTCCTATCAGGATGCAAAGCAGAACAACCTTTCTCTTTAAACTTCAGTTCACCAGAAAAGAAATCTCAAAACTTCTCTTCTGAATCCGTTTTTGCTGAATATGCTTCATCCTGTTATCTATCAAATGGCAGTGCTACTGAAAGACTAATCAGCAGCTCCTCTCAGCAGAAGGCCGAATAAAAGTTCTAAATGAGCCATTTCTCCTCTCTCCTAACTTCAATGTCTAAGTCTCTTTCCTCCAACTTTAGAAATATCAGCATTACGCTGCCACTTTTTAGGAAAACAACCTGTCCTGATAGAAACTTTCTAACCGCCGATTTCTCACCTTAGAATATGCTCTATTCGTCAGACTAGATCTGGAAAATATTGAGCAGTAACTCTGTGCTCCAGTAGGTGGCATAGTTCGGTCCTGCATCAGAAGTAATGTCACGGCTACGGTGACCAACCGTCCGTAAATTTCACGGACAGTCCGTAATTTCGGCCGTCTGTCCGTTGTCCGTGAAGGATTCTTTAACGGACGCCATTTGTCCGTAATTTTAACCACCCACCTCCCTTCTTGACTCCAAAGCTGCTAAGGTCGGGTGTAACAGACTCCGATGCTGCACCAAAGCTCCTCAGATACTCAGCAGCATTGGAGAGGCACAGGGGGGGGAGGGGGGGCAACCCTCACACCTCCAGCCCTTGATGACCTGTTAAGAGGTGCTTCGAAGGTGACTGAGAGGGAGGGGCTGCAGGTTCAGGAGCAGCGACGTCTATTCACATGCAAACAGCCCTGAATGCATCGTGTCTCTGCTATTTAGAGGGGGGCTCACACATTCCATTTCTACCCAGGACCCCAAACATCCCAGACTCGGCCAGATTACACCCCTGATTACACCGAGGCAGCATGTGCTTCTCTTCACCGAGCTTAATTACTGTCACTAAATTGTAAGCAAACCTCGGTTCTTCAAACATGCAGTCTATAATGTAATACAATAAAGAAATGGCACAATCGCACCCACACTGACTAACCAAGTATGGAGGACAATCAGTTCAATCAGTTCTCTTAGAGGGGGGTGAGGAGCCCAAGATGATACTAGAATACTGCATGCCCACCCTGGTGGATCCTGTTCCCTCTCCTGTGATGGCTCCTGCCCTCCCCTCAGTGATGGCTCCTGTCCCCCCCATGTGGTGGCTGCAGTCCACCCCCCCCCCCGCCTGTGATGGCTCCTGTCCCCCCATGTTGTGGCTCCAGTCCATCCCCGCCTGTGATGGCTCTTGTCCCCCCCTGTGGTGGATCCTGTCTCCGCCCTGGGTGGCTTCTGTCCCAGTCCTGGAACGGCCCCTGCAGCGAGGGTGAAGTTCTTGATGGGCCTCTTCTCAAAAGGGCTCAGCTCAAAATTAATATGGAAAGGTGGGCGAGTAAGTAAGTGAAGGGATGGGTGAATGGCTAGATGAATTAGTGAAAGGGTGAATGGATGAATGAAAGATTAAATAAATGGATAATGAGAGAGGATGGATGGATTGATGAGTGAGGGGACGGATGGAGAGAATGTAAATAGCTGGATGTATGGGTGGAAGGGTAGCTGGATGATGGATGAGGGGAAGGATGGATGGATGGATGAGGGGAAGGAAGGATGGATGGATGAGGGGAAGGAAGGATGGATGGATGGATGGATGGATGGATGAGGGGAAGGATGGATGGATGGATGGATGGATGAGGGGAAGGATGGGTGGGTGAAAGGATGGATGGATGGATGGATGGATGGATGGATGGATGGATGATGAGGGGAAGGATGGATGATGAGGGGGAAGGATGGATGATGAGGGGGAAGGATGGATGATGAGGGGGAAGGATGGATGATGGGGGGATGGATGGATGAGGGTATGGATGGATGGATGGATGAGGGGATGGATGGATGGATGGATGAGGGGATGGATGGATGAGGGGAAGGATGGATGGATGAGGGGATGGATGGAGGGGAAGGATGGATGGATGGATGATGAGGGGGAGGGAAGGATGGATGGATGGATGATGAGGGGAAGGATGGATGATGAGGGGAAGGATGGATGGATGATGAGGGGAAGGATGGATGGATGAGGGGGTGGGTAAAAGGATGGATGATGAGGGGGTGGGTGAAAGGATGGATGGATGGATGATGAGGGAATGGATGGATGATGAGGGGGTGGGTGAAAGGATGGATGGATGATGAGGGGAAGGATGGATGGATGATGAGGGTAGAAGGATGGATGGATGATGAGGGAAAAGGATGGATGGATGGATGAGTGGGTGGGTAGATGGATGGATGATGAGGGAAAAGGATGGATGGATGGATGATGAGGGGAAGGATGGATGGATGATGAGGGGAAGGATGGATGGATGATGAGGGGAAGGACGGATGGATGGATAGATGGATGATGGTTGGGTGAAAGGATGGATGGATGGATGGAGAGTGGGTGGGTGAAAGGATGGGTGGATGATGAGTGGGTCGGTGAACGGGATGGATGGATGGATGGATGAGTGGATGGTGGGTGGGTTAAAGGATTGGTCAGTGGATTGGATGGTGGCTGGGTGAAAGGATGGATGAGTGGGTGAGTGGATGGTGGGTGGGTGGATGGTTGGGTGGATGATGGGTGGGTAGGTGGATGAGTGAAATGATGGATGGATTGATGGATTGATAAGTACAAGGGTGAATGAATGGATGTATGAGTGAAAGGGTGGATGTAAGGATGGATGAGTGAGTGAAAGGGAGGGTAGATGGACAAAAGGTTGAATAGATGTGTGAAGGAGTGAAATGGTAGATGGATGAGTGATCGGGTCAATGGATGGATTCATGAGTGGATGAGTAGATGGATGGGTGGGTGGATGGATGGATGGATGGAAAGAAGGATGGCTAAGTGAAAGGGTCGATGGAGAGAGAAAGGGAGGATGGATGGATGCCTAAAAGAGTGGATGGGTGGAAGGATTAGTAAGTGAAAGGATGGCTGGATTGGTGAAAGGGTAAATGGCTGAATGGATGAGTGAATGGATGGGATTAAGAGTGGATGGATAAGTGTACAGATGGATAGGGTGAAAGGGTAGATGGATGGATAATGGAGGATGAGTGAAAGGATGGATGAGGGGATGGATGAAGGTATGGATGAGTGAAATGATAGATGGAAGGATACATGATGGATAGGTTTGCAAATGGTTGAATATGTTTGGAAATGGCTGGGCTTACTTATATACGATTGCGCGACCTCTGATGTGTCTGTAAAACGTACCTATTGTCCTGAAGTTTTGTCCTGAATTTTGACCTCCTGTCCTGAATTTGTGTCCTGAATTTTGACCCTTGGTCCTGAATTTTTACACTCACCGTCCTGAATTTGCACCAATGCCAGTTGGTCACCCTAGTCACGGCACCCATGTAGGAGCCCCCTTGACGCGCTGACATCAGTTTCTTTCCGCGCCACTTGGTCTGTCTCCGTGCTTGGGGTCTGGAAATAACCACAAGATCTGCACCAAGTGCAAGTTGATGCATTCGAAGGCTGTTCTCAAAGAGGTGATGAGTCTTTCTGTCGCGCTGCAAACGACGCCTCCGTGCCGTTCCCTTTTCCATAGAAGATCTGGGGGCTGTCATTGCAGGCGATGGTCTTCCCGCCTCAAGATCTCCTCTTTGAAGTCGGGTAAATTGAAGAAGCACAAAAAAGTTGAAGCGTTCTTTGGCTTCACCCTCTTGGCTTTGTGCTTCTAGGCCCGCTCCTGCACGCCACCTGCGGAGCAGGCATCAGGGGCACTACCCCAAGTTTCCTGACCCCGGAACGCCCTCCCAGTTTAATGAATTGTATGACGCCATCTATACCATCTTTGGACAACTGATTCCCTCTGATGGGCCTTTAGGTCCCAAGGAGCCCTGGACGCAACCCATGTCTCTAGATCTGCTCCAGGATCTGGACTGAGGCCACCAATGTTGTTTCCATCCACCCCAGACCCATCCGGCCCGGTGCCCCTCGACGACGAATCAATCTTGATTCCCGGCGACGCTCGATGTTGTTACCTGTGCTCTACCATCCCCAGGAACTTCCATCCAGTGACACACTCTACCCCCCTTTAGGGAGATACGATGAGGTGGTTAAGGTCCCCTAGAGGAAACGGAAGGGGAAAACTGGTATGAGGAGCTGTGTGACGCCAGTGGCTTGGATACCTCCCCAGATTCTGGCATGTTTACCCCGGGAAACAGCCATTACAACGTGGTTGTTACCACGCATCGCCTTCACCATTCGGTTGTTATAACACGTGTACCGTTACCTCGCATAGCCTTTACCACGTGTCATTTTACAACACATATGGCTTTACAGGGAATTATGTTGTAAAGGTATGAAAGGTAAGGTCTTGTGTGGTACTGGAGGTAAGGGCATATGCGTGGTAACAGTGATAAAGGCATATGTGGTGCAATTGGTGTCATTAGAGGAGTGAAGAACCCCCCCTGCTTCCTCCTTAGGGAAACAACCTGAGCCGCATGTCGGGCCTTGAAGAGCTGCCTCATCGTGAGGTTGGGGAACTGTACAGGAGGGCGGGGGGGGGATTTCAGGGTCAGGACTGTCTTTAGGGCTTTGGGCTAGGGGTGTATTTTTTTAAGGGCTGGTGACCAGATTATTGGGGGGGGGGGGGGTGGAGGGGGGGTGCGGAGGGGGGGGGGGGGGCGTGTGGTGCCAGGGCCCTTTTTTGAGGCTTTGGGCTAGGACCTTTTGATTTTTAGGGCTCGGGCCTACGTCACCACGAAGTGGGGCGGAGCTCCGAGCTCTTATGTATTATAAAAAAAAAAATTCTTTAGGGGTCCGGACTGCAACATTCCTTAGTGCGCGCGCGTTTTTTATGGGATCTGCCTAGTGATTCGTCTTCGCTGTGGTGTCTATTTAGTAGCCTTGACGTGATAGGCTATATGTAATTTACGTGCGCCATGTTTGGCATTTTCTCTGCGGTTTCGCGCACGGCCGTCCATAAATATCAATTAGGAGCTGTCAGGGAGGTGCTGTAATGGAATCCAGATGCTGTGGGCGCGTTCACCATTCTGCAGTGCGTTTTGGTGGGCGCGCGCCATGCATTATTTTGTTGCTCCTTTCATCTCAGGTTTACTCGGCTAATTTCAATGTTTGAATAGCTGAAATGCTTTTACCGAAATTTCAAATGTTTGTTTGGAATAAAAGGTTTACAGTTTTCAGCTAGCTTGCACCTCCTTGTTTGAACACGGAATGTAAAGCGAGTTTGTTTTAGAGCACTGATAGCCCTGTGAGGTGATACTTCAGGGTCGACGTGGTGGGTGCTTCGGGCTGGCTTGCCAGTTTGTTTATTTAAGCGGCTGACATGGTAATTGGAATAACGAGGGAAGAACACGGTACCAGCTGTATATTTGACTGTCACTCTTAGCTGCGATAAAAATAAGTGGGAAAGTGCAATTTCGGATGATATTGAACATTCACTCATTTCAATGGGTGGCGAGTTCAGAAAGAGGTAAAGAGTGCGCTTTTCATGCCCTACTTCGGGTTCACAGTGTGAGTTTGGGCAGCTGCGACACCAGCTAAATATAAATCTGGCGCAGTCCTACTGGGCACCATGCTGTATGTCAGTCTGAGGGAAGGCGCCGTTCTGCTCTGTGCTGTGGTGAAGGATAGGGTAGTGCAGCGTGCAGAGTGCAGACTGGTAGTGCAGAGTGCAGACTGGTAGTGCAGACTGGTAGTGCAGACTGGTAGTGCAGAGTGGTAGTGCAGAGTGGTAGTGCAGAGTGGTAGTGCAGAGTGGTAGTGCAGAGTGGTAGTGCAGAGTGGTAGTGCAGAGTGGTAGTGCAGAGTGCAAGTGCAGAGTGGTAGAAGTATTACGGGCAGCAGTACCACTACCACCAATGCTACTGCTACCAGGCAGCTATCTTGCATTCTTTTACAAGGCTCACTCACCAGCAACCGTTAGTGCAATCTTTCACCAAACACACAACATCAGCCATGTGTGCACTGTTCTACTAAGCACACACACACCAGCCGGCAGTGCACCCTTCCACTAGGCACACACACCTCCAGGCGATAGTGCACTCTTCCACCAAGCACACACACCACCAGCCATCAGTGCACGCATCAATTGTTAACACATCCACAATTAACTTTTGTAGCAATCGCAGTATGGTACACTTTACTTTTAAACATATTCATCTAAAGCACAGCATTACACAATACAACTCACATAATACCACTACACACCACATGCACACACTCCTTCACACATGACGAAAACACATTGCCATTTACAATGCCATTAGCTCAAAATTAAATAAATCCGAGCCACCACCACCAGTACTAACACTACCAGTACCACCACCACCACCAGTACTACCAGTACTACCACCATCAGTACTACCAGTACTACCACCACCAGTACTATTACTACTACAGCCACCAGTACCACCACTACTACAGCCACCAGTACTACCACTACCACCACCAACAGTACTACCACCACCAGTACTACCAGTACTACTACAACCAGTACCACTACCACCACCAGTACTACCACCACCAGTACCACCACCACCAGCAGTACTACCACTACCAGTATTACGGGCAGCAGTACCACCACCACCACCAATGCTACTGCTACCAGTACTACCACCACCACCAGTACTCCCGCTACCAGTACCACCACCACCAGTACCACCACTACTACCACCACCAGTACTACCACCAACAGTACTACCACTACCAGTACCACCACCTCCAGTACTACCACTACTACCAGTACCACCACCGCCAGTACTACCAGTACCACCACCACCAGTACTACCACTACCAGTACCACCAACACCACCAGTACTACCACCATCAGTACTACCACCACCAGTACTACCACTACTACAGCCACCAGTACTACAACTACAACAGCTACCAGTACTACCACTACCACCACCAACAGTACTACCACCACCACCAGTACTCCCGCTACCAGTACCACCACTACCAGTACCACCACTACCAGTACTACCACCACCAGTACTACCACCAACAGTACTACCATTACCAGTACCACTACCTCCAGTACTACCACTACTACCACTACCAGTACCACCACCAGTACTACCAGTACCACCACCACCAGTACTACCACTACCAGTACCACCACTACCAGTACCACCACCACCAGTACTACCACTACCAGTACCACCACCACACCATCACCAGTACTACCACCATCAGTACTACCAGTACTACCACCACCAGTACTACCACTACTACAGCCACCAGTACTACCACTACTACCACTACCACCACCAACAGTACTACCAGTACCACCACCACCAGTACTACCACTACCACCACCACCACATTAACACACTCCATAACACTTAGCAAAAATACATTACCATTTACAATGCCATTAGCTCAAACTCAAATAAATCCGAGCCCGATTGCATTTCTAATGCTTGTTTATAAGGGCAGGGAACAAGAGAGAGTTGCGCCAGGGTTCTAGTTTTAGGCCTCAGGACTGGGGCCTGTTGTTTTCTTTTTCATAGAGCTAGGGGCCAGAGGGGGTTGCACCAGAGGTCCAGTTTTAGGATTCAGCGCCTAGGGCCAGGTATTTTTTTTTATTTAAAAAGGCTGGGGAACAGAGGGGTGGGGGGTGCGCAGGGGGCTGGTTTTAGGACTCGGCTGTAATCACGGGAAACCTTTACCAAGCATATGCCTTTACCATGCATGCTTTAACAACACTCGTTTTATTGTACAGGCATGAGTGGTAAAGGCATATGTGTGGTAATGTTTTGTCTGTTGTAATGACTGCGTTGTAAAGAGTGTTGCGGAAGAGGTGTGGCGCAGCGGCCAGGATGCCTGACTCTGGACCACGGGGTTCACGGTTCGATCCCTGGCTCCGGGGGCAGGTTAGCCCAGCACCATGTGACTCTGGGCAATAGCTTGCTTAATCTTCCCGAAGGCCCCCAGCGCCGTGACACCTCTCTGGAGATAGCTGTGCGCTTTACAAATGCTGGTATTTCATTTCATAAAGCCATGCGTGGTAATGGCTTGCGTTCTGTCAGACATCCGTTTCCTCCTCCGGGCCAGGGTTTGGAGGAATGGGCATCTTTTGCCTACATGATGTGCAGGGTGGCAGAGGTCCTTGATCTCTAGCTGCTTGATTTTGAAGTAAAGTCCAGTGTTTTGACGAAGGTGTTTCAACCTGAGGTGGGCTCACCAGAGCCCTTGCTCACCTTTAACAAAGCCCTTTCCGATGTGCTCCTGGGAGAAACCCTGCACATGGGCTCCTGTGCATTGATCATTACCTGTTGGCATCGGCCTGCCCGGGAGATCCAGCTTTCCTCTCCCAGCACCCCAGGCCTCACAAGCTACGGTCAACTCACACATTCCCTACCAATCCATTGGATGAGGAGTTCAAGAGGCTGAAATTCAAATGATGTTTGTTGGGCTCACTACACGTGTTCAGAAACGGTAGTGTAAGTTGTAAGATGCTCCTGGGTGGTTACCCTAATCAGGTACTCGAACAGGCACAACAACGTTGCGCACAAAAGACTAGACCAGAACTACTTCCATACGAAATAAAGACAACAGAGAAATGACAACCGTAGTATCCAAATATTGCACCATGAGCGGAGCATACAAGCTTATTATCAAAAAGCATTGGCAAATTCTCAGGATGGATCAGGACTTCAACCATATTTTTGACACAGAACCAATCTTTGCCTATACCAGAAGTAAGAACATTGGAGAATTAATTAAATATTCTGAACAAACGCACGCAACAACACATTTCAAAGGAACTCTTCCATGCTGGAAATGCAACCATTGTAACAGCATAATAAAAGGTACAACCATCAACCACCCTATGAAGGGTCATAAGATCAAGATTAGAGCAACAGCAACCTGTGACACCTCAAATTTGGTCTACATCCTTAAGTGCCCTTGTGGCAAAATTTATGTTGGACAGACCGAAAGAAAGATTAAAACAAGATTAAATGAGCACAAATCTAATATAAGAACAAAACAGATGAAATCAACAGTGGCTCAACATTTCATTGAAGCAGGCCATAATGTTAGCCAGATAAGATTGTGTGTGCTTGAGAACCTTGTGAAAATTGAAGGAAAGGACAGTCATAATACAGTTTTGCATTGTGAAAAATACTGGATTTCACTATTATCAAGTATGAAGCCACACGGTCTCAATGACCGTATGGAATACATGTGTTACTTATAGGACTATGGTTCGCTTTGTTTGTATTGTGGTTCTAACTCACTTTTTTACTTTATTGATTTTTTTCAATGGACAAAAAAAAAGTTTCCTTTCATTAGTCAGTAATGCTTGTCATATTGGAAGCGCATAAGTTTCACATATCATTGCTTTCACACTTATTGTTATTTCATCCTTTTCGTTCCGCTTTTTTAGACTTTACTACACCAATTCGCTATATTGTTCACACGCGCCCATTAACGCTATAAATCACTTCCCCTACCACGTACTTTCACTTTCGGTTCACGCACGGGACTGTGATGAAACTAAATACGGAGTAACAGAGTGTAGCGGTAAGCACCGATCCGCCAGTAACTTCAATCTGCATGTTAGCACGTATTAGGACTCTTGACAACTGTTTCATCCTTCATGGATATTGAAACTGGGGTTTTAACAAGACAACTTTTCACGATCTTTTGTTAGCTGTTCGCACGGTAAACCGGAACATGCACAAAACGCGTTTGTTTTAGTGAGCACACATGTTTTCCTCGTCCTTTTTCTTAAAAAAACACAGTTCGTTTTATAATTTCACGTGATCAGTCAACCGGAGCATGCACACATCACGCCTATTTTCCCTGGCACACAACGGTTTCTCCTTGTCTTTTTCAAAATACGAGCACAGTCCGTTTAAATTAGATTGTTCTAATACCACTTTAGTTTTTAGATTATCTTTTATCCACCACGTTTCTCACAACCACCCCGTAGTATTCACATAACATCACTGTTGGCATCTGAATTATTTGTGTAATGACATTTCAACGCGTTCCGTTTTTTGTTCTAGAATATCCCCGGACTAAGGCAGTAGATCTGCCGAAATGCATCGGGAAAATTAAAAAATGGTTAAGAAACAATGCTTCATATGTGGAATGATGGACACTACACATATTTGAATGATTTTTGTGAAGAAAACAAAATCTCGAACAAAGAATAAAATCATAGTGAAAACCAACCTTTTTTGTTAGGTCGAGCTGACCACAACTAATGTTGCCCGTTTTTGGGAATGTGGACAAGAAATATGCACGAGCGCAGATTGCACCTCGTGGGCGCGCACGGCGCCGTGCCTATCTCCTGCCTCGAAGCTCCACCACCACACACGCATGCGCATACACAGAGACACACAAGCGCCCATGCAAGCACCCATACATCCAGAGAACCTATCCCCGCCGTCGCATACACACACACACACACACTGCATACACAGAGACACAAGCGCCCATGCACGCATGCACCCATACATACATACATACATACAGAGAACCCACCCCCGCCGTCGCATACACACACATGCGCACACACACACAGCACACACACAAGCGCACCAAGACCCCCCGCCGCCCCACCAGACCCGCCCCACTCACCATGTTCTTCGTTCGTGTCCCTCGGCAGCCATCCGGTCATTCTGGGCAACAGGCGGGTGCCGCGCTGAGACGCAGTCACGCAAATTTTCCGGCGGGCACAGGAGCGCGGGGTAGACTCCCGTCTGCTTCCTGTATTTGTCTGGCCCCGCCCCCCGTCCCAACAAAGGTTGCCTGGCTTCCTGTTTTCTTCCCTGCGTGCAGCGGGGTCCGTGGCTGTGTCATTAACTCCCTCCCTCGCGAAAAAAGAAAATCTCCTCAGATTGTCCGGGCGCTCCAAGAGCTTGTTAGTAATGTTACGCATTTTCTATTGTCCACGGATGGGTAAACTAGCAGAACAGACGGATTCATTTCCGGGCTGAGCGACCC
Source organism: Lissotriton helveticus (assembly GCF_964261635.1). Classification (NCBI taxonomy): domain Eukaryota; kingdom Metazoa; phylum Chordata; class Amphibia; order Caudata; family Salamandridae; genus Lissotriton; species Lissotriton helveticus. The sequence goes on along the minus strand of NC_136073.1, from coordinate 892,389,172 downwards.
CATTCATACAACTAAAAAATCAGGGCAGGCTCCCTCCCTTGCTCTCTAGTCTAAAGACAATCACAGGCAGTAGCTCATCCCTCTCCCCTGAACTCCTTCCTGAGCCGGGAAAAAGTTCAGAAATAACGGCCGTCTTCAAGAGGCGGTCACTGGTTCCGTCTAATCTTGCTGGTGTGTTTAATTTAAAACAACAAAAAGGTAAGTGCCACGGAAGGCAGCTACGGCGCTTCCCGCTAGCGCGTAGGTGCAGTGATGCTCCTCCCCCTCATCGAGATTGCGACCGAGCCCCAGGTGTGTGGAAACGCCGAGCTAGGGCGTTTCAGGCAGTTTTCCGTTCGTTGCTGACTTTCCTTTATGGCGTGGTTCTCTCTGACCGGCGTACGACTCACCTTCCCTCCCTCCATCCCTCCTCCCACTCCAGACTTGCACCATCTCTTGGTCGTCCTTGCAGGGCTGGTTACGTAGTACAATTCAGCTTAGAAAAAAAGAAGTCTATCTACTTTATTTAAACCTATTTTACCTTGTGATTCCAGAATTTTGAGGCGCTGCGGTAAGTTAAGCTTTTAGTTTATTTTAATGTTTTAAGGTACGCTTGACTCCATACCAGATCAATGTACTTTCCAATGATGTTGGCTATTCATCAATGTTACTTTCTTCCAAGATGGCTATGGTCATTGGACATTCTATATGCTAATATTTAGGTCATTTTAAAAATAAATAACGACTAAGACAAACAGTGATTTGAAGTGGCTAATTTAGGCTCTAATTGGTTTAATAAGTAGAAATGGGTCGCTTTGGGGCCCATTTAGATTTATATGCTGATGAAACGGAGTCCTGTATTTTCGTTCCATGCTAGGTCCCTTTCGCACCGTAGTTTCATCCTGCATTATAAAATGGTTTTCAGCACTGACCAATGTTTAGTGGGGAGATGACAGCTTAGACTGTAAGTAAATTAAATTTAACATCATCCTAAAAACAGTGCCCTCATAAAAATCCATCCAAATGAAGAAATTGTCACTTGAGTCGAGACAACACCCCTAAGCAAGAGAGAAGAGGACAGGAAGTAAGTCCCCCGATGGGTGGGTTGGTAGAAGGTTGGAAAACCCCCGTACTTTGAGAGTGTTGGCATGTTTGCTTTTAATGCTGGGTGAGGTATGGTGGTCCCTAAAACGCTGCTAATTACTACTTTACCTTTCATTGTGAAATGCGGACCGTTGCATGTCTTTCATTTAGCCGAATGGAAGAATCCAAACTGTTCTTCTGTGTGTCTTCTAGTTTAGCTTACACTTCTCCAGTGTTTGGACAATGGTTGCTCTGTCCACGCAAAAAACAAGAACCATGTGTTTGTTGTAATATAGAACTCGTGAAAATGTTAGCATGTATAGATAGGACGTTTTTAACATACACCGTGTGCGCTTAAATTACAAATCAGTATTTAAGACTGTAACGGTGTTTGCGTGTTAGTATACATTTCCTTGCTTCTCCGGAAACTGCTTTTCACTGCAAAGTCATTTACATGCATCTTGAAAGTGACTGAATGAGGATGCTTGCACTTTTCTTACAAGTGGACAGAGGAAATGCTATTTAAATGCTCAGTGAGGGGAATGAATGTATGATATAGATTTCTATGCGAACCTACTTTAGTAACCAACATCACGCAAAGTGGAAACCATGAAAAAGCCAGGAAAGAAATGCGCTTATCGTATCGAACATGTTACTAATAATGGGTGTGTTTCCTGGTCGATTTAATATTTGCTCTACTATGGTAATTCCTCAGAAGAAGCTCCCCCCCCCCCCCTCCAAGGTGTAAACTGTGCCTATACAAGTAGATTAGTCATAATGTTGGAACTGTAGCTGCTTTAATTCTGTTGTCGTTTTTAATACTTCTAATACTCTAGTACCCAAGGATGACTAGCAAAAATATTATTCACAACGTTGCTTACTATTCAGCAACATTTGACAGTTTGCAAATCATCTTTATACACCAATTCAGAGTTTGCTAACAAATTAATGCAACACATTGTCATATACAATGCCAATAGCTCAAACTTTAATGCTGCGAGACCTATTGCATTGTAAATGCTTGTTTTAACTTGTCGTTTTACCAAGAAGAAACCTTCTTTCTGAAGGACTTTATTGATGCCCAGGGGACATATCCTACTGGTGTGGGAATGCAACCAATTTGAGTTCAAGAGGCTGGACGCTTTTGTGAAGCGTATATTCTCTTCGACCATCTTTGCCTTGCGGTGAGTGAACACCACATGCTTTGGGCTGAAATTCTTATGCATTGTGGGACTTGATGCACAACTGGTTCCCATGCTGCCTGAGGAGGGCTGCACTGTCATCAACCAAAGTCTGGTGGACGGCAGGGATGCAGCGAAGTTTGCCATCCAGTGTATACTGGACTTCACAGACTCCCAGAATAGAGCTACGACTTCTATGGTGGTGCTGCGTCGCCATGCCTGGTTACGGTCCAATAGGTTTTTCGGGGTAGGTGAGCAGGGCGTTGTCCAATCATCACTGATCGACATGCCCTTTGATGTCTCCCACCTATTTGGCAATAAATCTGACTGAGCGCTTTTGCAAGAGCAGGCACACTGCCTGGTCCCTTAGAATTTCTTTATCAACCTGGCTGCAACAGCTGTCCTTTGTCCCCTCCCGCAGACATTGATGTGGCAACTTTGGGTGCCAGCAGTACCAGCCATACCCAGTCCATCAGCCTGCCCAGTCCTTTCGAGGACGAGGCCTCCAAGCTTAAAAAGGATGTGAAAGCCAATTCCACTCCCCTTCGCTTGCTCTAGCCTCCAAGCTCCTTTAGCTTTCCCTCCATCCAGCACCACCGAATACGGCACCAACTGCCCCAATGTTCGGAGATTACAACCAAGAAGTGGTTGCCTAAGATCACGCAGAAGGGGTACTGCCTACAATTTGTGGAAACACCTTAGCCTCTTCCACCATCCCAAGACTGGCTGCAGGAGAACCAACTCTCTTTAATTCATCATTAAGTGCAAGCTGTTTTGGCCAAAGGAGCCATTAAGAGGGTGCCTGCACTAGAAGTACGTCATTGTTGCTATTCCTGCTGCTATCTGCAGCTGAAGAAGGACTTAGGCCTCTGCCCTCTTTTAGATCTGTCCCCTCTCAACTTCTTTCTGAGGATAGAGAACCTGAGCCAACATTAATATCCTGAATTTGTCCGCTCTGGATCCTGGCAAGTTAATGCTAGCGCAGGACCTGGATTTACACTTCCTCGTACTGCTGGCCACAGGCGCTACCTGCAGTTGATGGTGGGCCAGAAGCATTTGCAGTTGTTTGTGATCCCCTTTGAGCTCACCAGTGCCATATGGGTCTTTACAGAAGTGATTGTGGTGGCTGCAGTACATCTGCGAAGGTCAGGGGTTCCGATTCTCTCCTACCTTGACGAGTGACTGTTGGAGGCAGGCAATTGTCGCTTACCTCCCGAGTACAGCAAACCTTTCGCATTCAGTGGAGTTCACTGTCAACATGCTGAAGTCACCCCTTACCCCATTCTCTGGCGTTACCTTTCATCAGGGCCATTCTGGACACAGTGCAGTTTCTGCACCTATCCTCCAAAGCGGCGAGTCAGGCATATTCATCTGTGGTTCCAATGTTTCGGCTTCTAAATTGGATTTTGGTAGGACTGACTGAGGCTGCGATTTGCTTGATGTTGAAAGCCTTTCTTCTTTCCATCAAGGGTAGGTTGGTTCAGGTATTAACGGACAATCCCACCGCCATATGATATTTCTTGTGGTATTGCAACAAACAGGTTGGGCGGGGTCGTACACCCTGTGCTCCTCTGGACGGTTTGAGCACCAGGACAGCTTCCTGTTCGTGCAGCACCTGGCAGGTCTCTTCCAAGAATGGGGAGAACCTTGGCTCGATCTTTTAGTCACCACCGAGAATGTGGAATATAAGCATTTGCATCCCAATAGAATTGGAATATGGGATTCCTATCCTATGATACCTCATCTCCCTGAGTTCTCAAGAAGATCAGAACCGACTGGGCCCAAATCATTCTTGAGTCCCCGGATTGGACATGGATGGGATGGTACGCTAAACTCCTGAGCATGACCATCTGTTCGCCGATCAGTCTACCCCTTTGTGTGGACCGCCTATCGCAGCAACAGAACAGGGTTTTGCACCCGACCCTGCGCATGCTCCACCTTCATGCCTGGAGATTGAGTAGCGAAAGATAAGGGTTTTCAATCTCCCTCTCAAACTTTGTGACAATATCTTGGCAGCCAGGCTTCCATCCATAAACAAGTCTACGTCTGCCACTGGGATAAGTTTGTGGCCAGGTGTTTCTCCCGCCATGTTGGCTCCTCTCTCTATGCACCTTTGCCAGACGTTTTGCTGTTATTATCTTTGGCCCAGCAAAGCCTTATCCTGCGCGCTCTTAAGGATGGTCAGCTATCTCTGCGGCTGCTGGATCAACCCTTCCTGTCCGAATCACTGTTTTACAACCTTTATTCCCCCTACTCCCTTTGTGATGTCCCGATGCAATCTTAATTTGGTCCTTACTTCCCTCATGTGTTCTCCCTTTGAGCCCCTGCATAGCTGCTCTTTGCGGCTCTTGACCATTGACCAGGAAGGTCAGTAAGTTTCAGGCTTTGTCGGTTCACCTCCATATACCAACTTCTCCCTGAACAAACTTGTCCTTCGGATGCACGCTTTCCTGCTGAAGCTGATCACGCCCTTTCATATTGTCCAGAGCATCACTCTGCCTTCCAAAGAGGAGGAGAGCTCCATCGTTTGGATCCTAAGAGCTCATTCCCCTATATTGATTTCACTAAAGACCATTGGGTGGATGACCAACTCTTTATTGGGTTCATCGTAACGAAGGTCATGGCTGTGCAGAAGTGGACCATCTCCTGATGGATAGTACTCTGCATAAAAATCTGCTACGCCCCCAAAAAGCCCCGATAACTACAAGTTTCACAACAAGAGGGAGAGACACACTCTAATACAAGTGTAAGACTAGAAGAACCTTTGCATAAGGCCCAATATCCCAGAGAAAGTTAAAAGGTAGAGTAACATGGAGTTTCAGTCATTGAATCCAAGCATCGCGAGACACAAATATTTGGAATGTTCATTCTTTATTTCTATGCTTGCGGTTTGAAACCGGACAAGGACACATCAACGTATTTTGTCCCGAAACAGAAGGACTTCTTCCGGCTGTTAAATGACATAAAAAAACAAAACTTAAGTGAAACAGACAAAACAGACAAAAGCTGCAAATTATAAACACTATATGCATAGAAAAGCTACATTACACGCCATGAGTCAAAATCAGTATTAAACAATCAATGCTCAAATTACATCAATATTAACACTGGGGCATATGAGAACATCTCAAACTGAAACATTGTAGTGCACGTGAGCATCTTGAATATTGTCACAAGTGTAGCTATAAAAGTCAAAGAAGGCAACTAAACACAAATGAAACGATGTGTTATAATTATGTATTTCCAGCATTGAAAATGCCAATCAATCATAAATACTACAGCTTAATAACTGAACATATCATTTAGTGAAGTGAACTCCAGTAACTCTGAAATAATAATAAATTGATAACCTATTTTGACATTCAAATGAACGTAAAGTATGAGGAGGACCAGAAGGAACACAGTTTCCACATGTCTGGCAAAGGATCTCATCCCTCAAGAAAATATAATCTGCTAAATGGTGTGGTGCAAAGGCACCCAAAAGGGACTTCTAGCCTTCCACTTGTATTGGAGTGCTTCTCCCTCTCGTTTTGAAACGAAAGAAACTGATGTCAGCGTGCCAGGGTGGTGCCTAAATGGGCACCACAAGGTTACTTCCGACGCGGAATGACCTCACCTACAGGTGGACAGAAATGCTGCAAGTTTGGATCCAGTCTGAGACCTGGGGAATAGTCGCAGGTGAGGAATCTGCAGTTCGAGTGCCTCTACCAGAAAAAGCATTACCGAAAGTAAGAAATATTTTCATCTCCATAATGTCCGCTCAGCCAGGTCAGGACAATCCAATATGGACCCCACAGGCCTCCAATTACTCTTGCTAACTCACACAACTCCTGTTCCAGGCAGGCCACATAGACACACATGCACAATGTATACCTGTGATATTAGCGCTAGGGTCTGAGTTAGCGCATACAAGCTGCATTTTACATGAGTGGGCCTGCAGGCCTCCACGCCAGTGTTACAGATTCAAATGTCTGGCCACAGTTGTGGATTCACAAAACACAGTAGACTGCCAGACTGCTCTATGTACTAAACTCATGACAGGGACTGGTATGGGCGTCAGCACGTAAACTAGTTTAGGGTGAGACTAGGAACAGAACCGTGATTCCAGGTACACGCAGTCGGGCACTCGGTCTACAGATGGGCTTCGCTGCCCTATGTATGCAAAATCCCCATCCCAACAGCCTTGCCCGTCATTGCATGCAACATGGAGCACTGACCGTCTCTAATGTGTGTAAAGCGGTGTTGTCAGCGGGGTCTAAGCTTGAATGTCATGTGTGCCTAGTCTTGCATGCGACAAAGAAGATCAGCAGAGACTTCGTGTGATGCCAGTGATTCAGTACTTGAACACGAGCAGAATAATCTGGACACCCAAAGATGCAAATGTCCTCCGGTCCGCCTGGTTTGTAATGCCGCCTTTCTGTGCAACCGGGTGACTCGCAGCCGGATGGGTGCTGAGATTCCAGTCTATTGCATGCGCCATCAGCCGGGTATTGTACGCGCCTGTTGATTTCCAGGTTTATTTAGCATTGATGAAGAGGTGTGAGGCTCATAGTGCATGTTCTTCATGGTCTGTAAGCACGAAGGCTCTCCTTTAGCCACCGCAGCTGACTGAGGGGTGTCCACAGCAGCTGCAGCAGACTGAGGGGTGTCCGCAGCAGCTGCAGCAGACTGAGGGGTGTCCACAGCAGCTGCAGCAGACTGAGGGGTGTCCGCAGCAGCTGCAGCAGACTGAGGGGTGTCCACAGCAGCAGACTGAGGGGTGTCCACAGCAGCTGCAGCAGACTGAGGGGTGTCCACGGCAGCTGCAGCAGACTGAGGGGTGTCCACGGCAGCTGCAGCAGACTGAGGGGTGTCCGCTGCAGCAGACTGAGGGGTGTCAACAGCAGCTGCAGCAGACTGAGGGGTGTCCACGGCAGCTGCAGCAGACTGAGGGGTGTCCGCTGCAGCAGACTGAGGGGTGTCCGCTGCAGCAGACTGAGGGGTGTCCGCAGCAGCTGCAGCAGACTGAGGGGTGTCCACGGCAGCTGCAGCAGACTGAGGGGTGTCCACGGCAGCTGCAGCAGACTGAGGGGTGTCCGCGGCAGCTGCAGCAGACTGAGGGGTGTCCGCTGCAGCAGACTGAGGGGTGTCCGCTGCAGCAGACTGAGGGGTGTCCGCTGCAGCAGACTGAGGGGTGTCCGCAGCAGCTGCAGCAGACTGAGGGGTGTCCGTAGCAGCTGCAGCAGACTGAGGGGTGTCCGCAGCAGCTGCAGCAGACTGAGGGGTGTCCGCAGCAGCTGCAGCAGACTGAGGGGTGTCCACAGCAGCTACAGCAGACTGAGGGGTGTCCACAGGAGCTGTAGCAGACTGATCAATGTCCGCAGCAGCTGCAGCAGACTGAGGGGTGTCTGCAGCAGCTGCAGCAGACTGAGGGGTGTCCATAGCAGCTGCAGCAGACTGAGGGGTGTCCGCAGCAGCTGCAGCAGACTGAGGGGTGTCCGCAGCAGCTGCAGCAGACTGAGGGGTGTCCGCAGCAGCTGCAGCAGACTGAGGGGTGTCCGCAGCAGCTGCAGCAGACTGAGGGGTGTCCGCAGCAGCTGCAGCAGACTGAGGGGTGTCCGCTGCAGCAGACTGAGGGGTGTCCGCAGCAGCTGCAGCAGACTGAATGGTGTCCACAGCAGCTACAGCAGACTGAATGGTGTCCACAGCAGCTACAGCAGACTGAATGGTGTCCGCAGCAGCTGCAGCAGACTGAGGGGTGTCCGCAGCAGCTGCAGCAGACTGAGGGGTGTCCGCAGCAGCTGCAGCAGACTGAGGGGTGTCCGCAGCAGCTGCAGCAGACTGAGGGGTGTCCGCAGCAGCTGCAGCAGACTGAGGGGTGTCCGCAGCAGCTGCAGCAGACTGAGGGGTGTCCGCAGCAGCTGCAGCAGACTGAGGGGTGTCCGCAGCAGCTGCAGCAGACTGAGGGGTGTCCGCAGCAGCTGCAGCAGACTGAGGGGTGTCCGCAGCAGCTGCAGCAGACTGAGGGGTGTCCGCTGCAGCAGACTGAGGGGTGTCCGCAGCAGCTGCAGCAGACTGAGGGGTGTCCGCAGCAGCTGCAGCAGACTGAGGGATGTCCGCAGCAGCTGCAGCAGACTGAGGGATGTCCGCAGCAGCTGCAGCAGACTGAGGGATGTCCGCAGCAGCTGCAGCAGACTGAGGGATGTCCGCAGCAGCTGCAGCAGACTGAGGGATGTCCGCAGCAGCAGACAGAGGGGTGTCCGCTGCAGCAGACTGAGGGTTGTCTGCGGCAGCTGCAGCAGACTGAGGGGTGTCTGCGGCAGCTGCAGCAGACTGAGGGGTGTCTGCGGCAGCTGCAGCAGACTGAGGGGTGTCTGCGGCAGCTGCAGCAGACTGAGGGGTGTCTGCGGCAGCTGCAGCAGACTGAGGGGTGTCTGCGGCAGCTGCAGCAGACTGAGGGGTGTCTGCGGCAGCTGCAGCAGACTGAGGGGTGTCCGCAGCAGCTGCAGCAGACTGAGGGATGTCCGCAGCAGCTGCAGCAGACTGAGGGATGTCCGCAGCAGCTGCAGCAGACTGAGGGATGTCCGCAGCAGCAGACAGAGGGGTGTCCGCTGCAGCAGACTGAGGGTTGTCTGCGGCAGCTGCAGCAGACTGAGGGGTGTCTGCGGCAGCTGCAGCAGACTGAGGGGTGTCTGCGGCAGCTGCAGCAGACTGAGGGGTGTCTGCGGCAGCTGCAGCAGACTGAGGGGTGTCTGCGGCAGCTGCAGCAGACTGAGGGGTGTCTGCGGCAGCTGCAGCAGACTGAGGGGTGTCCGCGGCAGCTGCAGCAGACTGAGGGGTGTCCGCAGCAGCTGCAGCAGACTGAGGGGTGTCCGCAGCAGCTGCAGCAGACTGAGGGATGTCCGCAGCAGCTGCAGCAGACTGAGGGATGTCCGCAGCAGCAGACAGAGGGGTGTCCGCTGCAGCAGACTGAGGGTTGTCTGCGGCAGCTGCAGCAGACTGAGGGGTGTCTGCGGCAGCTGCAGCAGACTGAGGGGTGTCTGCGGCAGCTGCAGCAGACTGAGGGGTGTCTGCGGCAGCTGCAGCAGACTGAGGGGTGTCCGCAGCAGCTGCAGCAGACTGAGGGATGTCCGCAGCAGCTGCAGCAGACTGAGGGATGTCCGCAGCAGCTGCAGCAGACTGAGGGGTGTCCGCAGCAGCTGCAGCAGACTGAGGGGTGTCCGCAGCAGCTGCAGCAGACTGAGGGGTGTCTGCTGCAGCAGACTGAGGGGTGTCCGCTGCAGCAGACTGAGGGGTGTCCGCTGCAGCAGACTGAGGGGTGTCCGCTGCAGCAGACTGAGGGGTGTCCGCTGCAGCAGACTGAGGGGTGTCCGCTGCAGCAGACTGAGGGGTGTCCGCTGCAGCAGACTGAGGGGTGTCCGCTGCAGCAGACTGAGGGGTGTCCGCTGCAGCAGACTGAGGGGTGTCCGCTGCAGCAGACTGAGGGGTGTCCGCTGCAGACTGAGGGGTGTCCGCTGCAGACTGAGGGTTGTCCGCAGCAGACTGAGGGGTGTCCGCGGCAGCTGCAGCAGACTGAGGGGTGCCCGCGGCAGCTGCAGCAGACTGAGGGGTGCCCGCGGCAGCTGCAGCAGACTGAGGGGTGTCCGCGGCAGCTGCAGCAGACTGAGGGGTGCCCGCGGCAGCTGCAGCAGACTGAGGGGTGCCCGCGGCAGCTGCAGCAGACTGAGGGGTGCCCGCGGCAGCTGCAGCAGACTGAGGGGTGCCCGCGGCAGCTGCAGCAGACTGAGGGGTGCCCGCGGCAGCTGCAGCAGACTGAGGGGTGTCCGCGGCAGCTGCAGCAGACTGAGGGGTGTCCGCAGCAGATTGAGGGGTGTCCGCGGCAGCTGCAGCAGACTGAGGGGTGTCCGCTGCAGCAGACTGAGGGGTGTCCGCTGCAGCAGACTGAGGGGTGTCCGCTGCAGCAGACTGAGGGGTGTCCGCTGCAGCAGACTGAGGGGTGTCCGCTGCAGCAGACTGAGGGGTGTCCGCTGCAGCAGACTGAGGGGTGTCTGCGGCAGCTGCAGCAGACTGAGGGGTGTCTGCGGCAGCTGCAGCAGACTGAGGGGTGTCTGCGGCAGCTGCAGCAGACTGAGGGGTGTCTGCGGCAGCTGCAGCAGACTGAGGGGTGTCTGCGGCAGCTGCAGCAGACTGAGGGGTGTCTGCGGCAGCTGCAGCAGACTGAGGGGTGTCTGCGGCAGCTGCAGCAGACTGAGGGGTGTCCGCGGCAGCAGACTGAGGGGTGTCCGCGGCAGCAGACTGAGGGGTGTCCGCGGCAGCAGACTGAGGGGTGTCCGCGGCAGCAGACTGAGGGGTGTCCGCGGCAGCAGACTGAGGGGTGTCCGCTGCAGCAGACTGAGGGGTGTCCGCTGCAGCAGACTGAGGGGTGTCCGCTGCAGCAGACTGAGGGGTGTCCGCTGCAGCAGACTGAGGGGTGTCCGCTGCAGCAGACTGAGGGGTGTCCGCTGCAGCAGACTGAGGGGTGTCCGCTGCAGCAGACTGAGGGGTGTCCGCTGCAGCAGACTGAGGGGTGTCCGCTGCAGCAGACTGAGGGGTGTCCGCTGCAGCAGACTGAGGGGTGTCCGCTGCAGCAGACTGAGGGGTGTCCGCTGCAGCAGACTGAGGGGTGTCTGCGGCAGCTGCAGCAGACTGAAGGGTGTCTGCGGCAGCTGCAGCAGACTGAAGGGTGTCTGCGGCAGCTGCAGCAGACTGAAGGGTGTCTGCGGCAGCTGCAGCAGACTGAAGGGTGTCTGTGGCAGCTGCAGCAGACTTAGGGGTGTCCGCTGCAGCAGACTGAGGGGTGTCCGCTGCAGCAGACTGAGGGGTGTCTGCGGCAGCTGCAGCAGACTGAGGGGTGTCTGCGGCAGCTGCAGCAGACTGAGGGGTGTCTGCGGCAGCTGCAGCAGACTGAGGGGTGTCCGCGGCAGCAGACTGAGGGGTGTCCGCGGCAGCAGACTGAGGGGTGTCCGCGGCAGCAGACTGAGGGGTGTCCGCGGCAGCAGACCGAGGGGTGTCCGCTGCAGCAGACCGAGGGGTGTTCGCTGCAGCAGACCGAGGGGTGTCCGCTGCAGCAGACTGAGGGGTGTCCGCTGCAGCAGACTGAGGGGTGTCCGCTGCAGCAGACTGAGGGGTGTCCGCTGCAGCAGACTGAGGGGTGTCCGCGGCAGCTGCAGCAGACTGAAGGGTGTCTGCGGCAGCTGCAGCAGACTTAGGGGTGTCTGCAGCAGCTGCAGCAAACTTAGGGGTGTCTGCAGCAGCTGCAGCAGACTTAGGGGTGTCTGCAGCAGCTGCAGCAGACTTGGGGGTGTCTGCAGCAGCTGCAGCAGACTTAGGGGTGTCTGCAGCAGCTGCAGCAGACTTAGGGGTGTCTGCAGCAGCTGCAGCAGACTTAGGGGTGTCTGCAGCAGCTGCAGCAGACTGAGGGGTGTCTGCTGCAGCAGACTGAGGGGTGTCTGCAGCAGCTGCAGCAGACTGAGGGGTGTCTGCAGCAGCTGCAGCAGACTGAGGGGTGTCTGCAGCTGCTGCAGCAGACTGAGGGGTGTCTGCTGCAGCAGACTGAGGGGTGTCTGCAGCAGCTGCAGCAGACTGAGGGGTGTCTGCAGCAGCTGCAGCAGACTGAGGGGTGTCTGCAGCAGCTGCAGCAGACTGAGGGGTGTCTGCAGCAGCTGCAGCAGACTGAGGGGTGTCTGCAGCAGCTGCAGCAGACTGAGGGGTGTCTGCAGCAGCTGCAGCAGACTGAGGGGTGTCTGCAGCAGCTGCAGCAGACTGAGGGGTGTCTGCAGCAGCTGCAGCAGACTGAGGGGTGTCTGCAGCAGCTGCAGCAGACTGAGGGGTGTCTGCAGCAGCTGCAGCAGACTGAGGGGTGTCTGCAGCAGCTGCAGCAGACTGAGGGGTGTCAGCAGCAGCTGCAGCAGACTGAGGGGTGTCAGCAGCAGCTGCAGCAGACTGAGGGGTGTCAGCAGCAGCTGCAGCAGACTGAGGGATGTCAGCAACAGCTGCAGCAGACTGAGGGGTGTCCGCAGCAGATTGAGGGGTGTCCGCAGCAGCTGCAGCAGACTGAGAGGTGTCCGCAGCAGATTGAGGGGTGTCCGCAGCAGCTGCAGCAGACTGAGGGGTGTCCGCTGCGGCTGACTAAGGGGTGTCCGCAGCAGCTGCAGCAGACTGAGGGGTGTCCGCAGCAGACTGAGGGGTTTCCACGGCAGCTGCAGCAGACTGAGGGGTGTCCACGGCAGCTGCAGCAGACTGAGGGGTGTCAGCAGCAGCTGCAGCAGACTGAGGGGTGTCCACGGCAGCTGCAGCAGACTGAGGGGTGTCCGCAGCAGCTGCAGCATACTTAGGGGTGTCCGCTGCAGCAGACTGAGGGGGTGTCCACAGCAGCTGCAGCAGACGGAGGGGTGTCCACGGCAGCTGCAGCAGACGGAGGGGTGTCCACGGCAGCTGCAGCAGAATGAGGAGTGTCCACAGCAGCTGCAGCAGACTGAGGGGTGTCCACAGCAGCTGCAGCAGACTGAGGGGTGTCCGCTGCAGCAGACTGAGGGGTGTCCACAGCAGCTGCAGCAGTCTGAGGGGTGTCCACGGCAGCTCTCGCCCACACGCAGGTGAATGTGGCCTCCACCGGCTGCTGTTCACAGCATCCTGGTCCATGATGGGGTCTCTTGGGGGGGGGGGGGGGGGGCTCGCTGCCTGGGTCCGATCCACTGACCTGCTGCCTTCTCAGGTGCGTGGGCTGCACCCCAGTGACAGCACTAGGAGCCTCCTGTGTCTTTATTCAGTTTATTTGTACTTCATACCTTCTTGAGGGTCGGGCACCCTTCTCTCCCTGAACCTGTGAGTCTTATTTGCAGTTTCCTGGTGGATCTGGTGATGGTGGGTACACACGCGGCAGCAGATGTGTGCCCCCTGCGCGTGGGCAGGGTTGACGGCGGTGCGAGATCCAAGCATGGAGGCTTCCAGAAGCGGTACCTGTGTTTCGAGTCCGTCAGCTGGACTCTTTCCTGCTGTCCCACCACGGCTCCTCACTCTCTGTATTAAAAGCGGTACAAAAGTGGGTGGTGATGGACGGAGCATCTGAACCAATCAAACACTCACACCCAGTCAAAAGATCTGGATTTGATCCATCACTGTTCTTTAGCCCACTCTGCCACCCCAGTTCAGACATGGCTATATGCAAATCAGTCAGATGCTCTGTCCATCACCACCCCCTTTTGTACCGCTTTTGCCACCATAAGTGTGGCAGGGTATGCTCAGACGTGAGTCCCTTGCTCACTTTGCCACTGGATTCAAGCAAGCCGGGCTGAAGACGGCTGGAATGCCAGAAACCGGTCCTCGAAAGCTTGTTTCCGGTCCAGGGAAGGCATGGCTTGGCAGTTCGGGCTGGACTGTTCCCATGAGGCACAGGGTCAGACTGATTTGCATATAGCCATGTCTGAACTGGGGTGGCAGAGTGGGCTATAGAACGGTGATGGATCAAACCTAGATCTTTTGACTAGGTGTGAGTGTTAGATTGATTCAGATGCTCCGTCCATCACCACCCCCTTTTGTACCGCTTTTGGCCACCATAAGTGTGGCAGGGTATGCTCAGACGTGAGTCCCTTGCTCACTTTGCCACTGGATTCAAGCAAGCCGGGCTGAAGACGGCTGGAATGCCAGAAACCGGTCCTCGGAAGCTTGTTTCCGGTCCAAGGAAGGCATGGCTTGGCAGTTCGGGCTGGACTGTTCCCATGAGGCACAGGGTCAGACTGATTTGCATATAGCCATGTCTGAACTGGGGTGGCAGAGTGGGCTAAAGAAAGGTGATGGATCAAACCCAGATCTTTTGACTGGGTGTGAGTGTTTGATTGATTCAGATGCTCCGTCCATCACCACCCCCTTTTGTACCGCTTTTGGCCACCATAAGTGTGGCAGGGTATGCTCAGACGTGAGTCCCTTGCTCACTTTGCCACTGGATTCAAGCAAGCCGGGCTGAAGACGGCTGGAATGCCAGAAACCGGTCCTCGGAAGCTTGTTTCCGGTCCAGGGAAGGCATGGCTTGGCAGTTCGGGCTGGACTGTTCCCATGAGGCACAGGGTCAGACTGATTTGCATATAGCCATGTCTGAACTGGGGTGGCAGAGTGGGATAAAGAACGGTGATGGATCAAACCCAGATCTTTTGACTGGGTGTGAGTGTTTGATTGATTCAGATGCTCCGTCCATCACCACCCCCTTTTGTACCGCTCTGTATTAAAAGAGCACTGGCCCGGCGGCACCAGAGGCCTGGGGGAGAGGAGGGGGTCACTTGCACTCCGCAAAATAAAGTGACCTCAGCTCTGTTTCTGAAAGGCGGACAGATCTGTGTTGTTTCCTTAGAGTACATTCCAGCCGAGGGAAGGCAGCCAAGGCATGCCGCCTACGTCATTTGTTTTGGCAGACATCTGCAAGCTGCTATGCGAAACATGTCCACGTTTGTTTCAAACATTTTTCCAGATTCTCTCTGACAGACGCCCTTTAACCCCTCTTTAGATGCCGCTGCCTCCTGTCGCATGCGCTCCCTCCTGTAGTTCTGTGGGAGAGCGCGTGGGCATGTTTTTTAATTTCCAGTTCTTTTACACAAGTAGTTCATTTCAAGCAGCCTCCTGACATTGCCTGGCTGTGACGTTGTAAAAGATGACGATTCTTTCACAGGGCAATGATAGGGCTCGTAGTCACCAGGGCCATGGTACACACTTGGTTGTGGATAGTTGTGTGATCTTGCACAATAGCAGCCTGCTTCTCCTTCCTTAAACCCGGTCGACACTCGAGATTGCTCGTGGTGTCTTTGAAGGTTTTGTGGGGCCATTGAAGCATCGTGGGCTTAACTGTGATATTCATGTACGATAGACTTTCTCTGAGGGAGTGCTGAAAAGCAATGTAGAAGACCTTCTAACCAGAAGAAATAGCAGTAGGAGGCAAGACACTGTATCTTTTTGAACAACATCAAGTCGGCCAAATTATATTTTTGGCACTAAATGAAAGCAGCAGATGATTTGCGTGGTGACTCTGCTCGCGAGTATTGCGCCCCCTTTAAAAATGAGGGGCAGCAGAGAGACATATTTTGTTGTTTACTTCTTTACATCTGTAATTGCGTTGAGTTTTGAATATGTTGCCTACATGCAGAACCGCTCAGGGATTTTAGCTTCCAGCAGAGCTGCAGAGCAGCAAAAAAGCCCATGTACATCTACAGGTATAGAAGGCCAGAGTCGTACGCCCTCTTTGAGATGGTTCGTCCGATAGGCCAGATATTATGACCAATCTGTCCGCGCTCTCGCATAGTATGGGGTTAAGGTGTCTCCTAGGTGGTGAATGCTGTCACACAGTATGGGGTTAAGGTATTTCTTGTATTGTGAATACCGTCACAGAGTATAGAGTTAAGGTGTCTCCTGGGTGGTGAATGCTGTCACACAGTATGGACTCAAGGTATCTCCTGTGTGGGGTTAAGTTATTTCTTGTATTATGAATACTGTCATGTAGTATGGAGTTGATATCTCCTGCGTGGTAAATGCTGTCACTCATTATGGAGTTGAGGTGTCTTCCTGTCGCACATTATGGGATGAGGATCTCTCCTGTGTGGTAAATGTTGCCACAGAGTATGGAGCTAAGGTATCTCCATGTGGTAAAGATGACATCCAAATTGTTACAAGAACTGACACTAGAGTGTATGTGTCTCGCATCATCCTTGATGCTTAAAAACATTCTGTTCATGGATTTTCCTCATTTCTCATTCGTGATAGGACGTATTACGTAGTGCGTAGTAGTGGTAGGTTGAGTAAGGACACACTACTTGATAAGAAGGGTTCCTTAATCTGGATCATACTACTTTAAACCCAACGCATGCGTTCTGGATTCTTTCATTTAACTACTTGTAACAATTTCTTTCTAACAAGTATCTAGTGCTGTTTTTATGAACAAGTTATTTACCTTCCGAAACACTTTATCTGAAGGAGATCTAGCCACAGATTTCTTACCTTAGAATTCTCCCAGGCGTCACAGGGTTCAGAAATATTTTTGTCAGAAGTACCCCCTGCGTGCCAGTAGGTGGCATTGTTCAGCTCCACGTGGCGTCATCTGTGTTCTCAGCGCTGGAGGTGATGTGTGAGGTGCCTATATAGGCGCCACCCCAGCGTGCTGACATCCATTTCTTTTCACGACTTTCCACGCCAGGAGCGCAGAGCCACAAAGAACACTGACCACTGGTGTGGAAAAGTAGGTCTCTGAAAGGGAAACTGCCCGGTCACCTAGAAATTCATTCGCAGAGCGGGGAGAATGGGTGCGCCGGTAAGGAAGCTGCGACTAGATAGTCTCTATAAGATAAGGCGTTCCTCAAGGTAAGTAACTTGTTCATCTAGTAGAGACTTCTAGCCACAGATTCCTTCTCTTAGAATTGACATCCAAGCACTACCATTGCAGTAATGCACTCCAACACAGTTGAGATGAAGGAGAGATTTATTGTCCGGAATTACACAGCTGCAGGTCCTCACTTGCCAGGTACAGTAATCACAGTAAAGTTGCAGTTACAATTCCAACCTTTGAACAGTAACATTCTGAGCATGCACTTGACACTGTGACATCATAGCAGCAGACAAGATAGCAGCATAGAATACTACATACCTCCCCTTATGCAAAACATAAAAAGAAAAAAGAAAAACAAATAGAACAGCAGAAAAGAACAAAGTAAAAAAATAAAAAAAGGGTAGACCAAAAAGATCACTCACAAAATCTTTTTTGAGTATCAGTGACTCTTGAATTCCTTCTACGTTCACTAGAATCGGGCAGTACAATACCTTTACCACCATTGTCATCATTAGACAAAGAGATTGACCTTGCCTTGACAATTTTGGAAAGATTCTACCAATGGCCTCCCTCCACTTGAACTGCATTGTTTTCAATCTTTACAACTTTAATAGGTTCACCATATTTCCCTTTCCCTTAACATGCACAGGAGTTTTGATACAAACAAAATCACCCACAACCAAAGGGACCACTTTGACACCCTTTTTTTAATCAAACCAGGCTTTCTGTTTACTCTGGCTGATTTCAGAATTCACCTTGATAATTTTCATGAGGGAAACCACATTAGAATCAGATTTAATCCATTTGCTCATCCACCCGGGCCTGAAGCACGTATTGGCCCTCCTTCCCATTAAAAGCTCAAACGGGGAACGTTTTGTGGATGAATGAGGTGTGGTCCTGTAAAACCATAGCATACTTTCTAAAGATTTGACAACATCATGCTTACCAGCCACAGCCCATTTAACACATTCACCCAACACACGGTTTATTCTTTCCACTAAACCGTTGGTCTGTGGGTGATAAAGAGAACTCTTTAAGTGCTTCACACCACTGGAAGTTGAAAAAACTTTAAACTCTTCACTTACAAATTGAGTCCCATTATCAGAAACAAGGAACTTGGGAAAGCCGTTCTGCAGAAACACTTCTTTAAAAAACTTGTTGACACTGGTCGAGCTCGCTTCTTTAACAAACTTTATCTTTAACAAACTTTATCTCATTCCATTTCGATGAATAATCCATTAGCACCAAAATGTACGTGCATCCCGAAGGTAAAACCTCAGAAGGACCCATGATATCAATGTCTACCTTAACACAAGGACATTCAACAGGAAGAAGGGGTGGAGTGACAACTTTCAATGCCTTTTCAGCTGAACAACACAGAGGATAATTTTCCACCAAGACACTTATGTCAGCATCCATACTTGGCCACCAGAAGTCCTCATGAACACGACGCTTAGTGAGAGTAGCCCTAAATGTCCCTCATGAGCCCTCTTGACAATGGCGGATCTGAGAGACTGAGGTGGAATGAGTTTATCACATCTCATGGGAACACCATCCTCTAGTGAAATTTCGAGTTTAATTTTGCAATAAGGCTGTAGAAGAGAAGACAACACCTATTCTCTGGGCCACCCCACCCTGACCAACACACATACTTGTTGAAGACTATCCTCTAATAAAGCTGCTCTCCAATCCTCCTCTGACCCAACAACAAGATCAGGAATCTCTATGGCAGCTAGAAAACAATCTTCAGCATCTTCCTCACACAACTCTTGAAAGTTTGAACCTTCACACCGAACATTACATTGAGGAAAACGAAGCAAAAATCGGCCCTGCCATTCCTCCCACCAGGAATATGTGAAAAGTCAAATTGGTAATGTAACAGCTTGCTAACCATTCTCATTATCCTGGGTGTGCAACACTTGCTAGGACCAGAACCAAGAGTAGAAACCAAAGGTTTGTGGCCAGTAACTAGTTTGAAACATCTTCCCCAAACGTACGGGCAACATCTTTCAATAGCCTATAAACTGGCAAGTAATTACTTTTCAATAACGGAATATTGTGCCTCCGCACTCCTCAACACCCTTAACGCAAAAGCAACTGTTTTCTGTAGCTCCAGAACTTTCAGTGAGGATAGCCCCCAAACCAACTTGACGAGCATCTACAGCTATACAACAAGGTAAATCCGGGTCGAATGGCGTGAGAGTATCACTGCTCTGCAAAGAAGACTTGACTTTGTTAAACGCACGATCACATTCTTCAGACCATTCAAACTTGACTCCATTTTGAGTAAATTACTTATAGGTCGGACAATGGAAGCAAAATTGGGGATGAACCTTGAATAACATTCAAACAAACCTAACAAAGACTTGACTCCAGTCTTGTCTTTGGGTACAGAAGCATTGGAGATGGCATCAAGGAGTCCTTGTCTAGGTCTGATACCTTCATGCAATAACAAATGACCAAGATAGTCAATCTCTTTGCAGTGAAACTTGCATTTCTCAGTCTTAAGAACACAGTTTTTCTTGAAGATGTTAAGTACTTTTCTAAGAATAACATCTTGTGAAGTATTGCCCTTAGCATATATTAGCACATCATCTTGAAAAACGAGCACCCCTTCAACTTCTCTCAAAAGATTCTGCATGACTCTCTGGAACACTGACGCCACGGATGCTTGACCAAAAGGCTTCCTCCGATGTTGAAATGTTCCAAGAGGAGACACGAAAGCAGTGAGAGCGCGCAAGTCGGGATAGAGTTCTATCTGGTGGTAGGCGCTAGCCAGATCTAACTTTGAAAACACTTGGGCACCCTTTGCGCACGTGAAGAGATCATTGATTTTGGACAAAGGGTGAGAATCAACTCAGATCTCGTTGTTGAGGGATCTGAGGTCCACACACACACGAGTAATTGTCCACCTCTCTTACTTGCCACAACCAAAGGTGATAACCACAAAGATGATTGTGTTGGTTCAATGGTGCCCTTGTCGCACAGACTCTTGAGTTCTTTGTAGCTGTCCTCTCTTATGCTAAAAGGGACACCTGAGCTTGTGCATAACTGGAATCGTCCCAATACTTACACTAATTTTGTGTTTGAATCTAGAAATGTTTCCAAGGGTATCACCAAAAACAGAGGCAAACTCCGTTTTCCACCTAGTGCCTTCTTCTTCACAAGTGACTAGCATGACTTGTTCTTTGGTGCCTGGCCTGAGTATCATTCCAAACAATCACGGGTGGAACCACTCCAGAATGTTGAGTCCCTTGACAGCAACATACATTTTACCTTTGGTCCTTCTTCCTTTGAACATCATGACATCTTCAATAAAACCCACAATCAATTTTCCGTCCCTTATATGAGACCGGTGAGCGATCAGGAGGAAATAATTCCCTGTCACCCCGTGTTTCATTGAACAATTTCTGGGTTATCATAGTAATCCTAGCACCGGAATCTACCAAAAGCTGGATTTTATTTTCTCCGACATGCCCCTCCAATAGGATCAACACATAAAGAAGATTCCCAGTTAAAGGTTTACTCATAACATCATTTGAAGACATGTTATCATCCATGATAACAGAAATAATTTTCCGAGTCGTCTTCCGATTAAGCGACACATGCTACAGTTTTAAAAAAAAGTTTCCTTTTAAGACAAACTTTAGCAAAATAGCCCATCTTTTACAAAGGTTACACATTACGTTAACAGCAGGGCATCTATTACCGTTGGATTGGGGGGGGGGGGGGTACCCACAACAGAGACAAGCATTGCTTGGAATGCTTAAATCAGATTTATATCTGGTAGTATTGCTGGTATTATTTTTGACTGATCCTTGTTTTGGTCTAATGGTACCCTCAACAGCATTTCAGGAGATCTCAATGCTTTTGGCTACTTTAATAGTCTTATCGAGAGATGGATTACCCGTTGCAAGAAACTTCTGTCTAATATGTTTATCTTTGCATTGGCAAACAAACTGATTTCTGATGAGTAAAATTCTCGACCATAACCTCCTGAGAACAGGTACATAAGCATCAACATCTTCACTTTCAGATTGTGTCCTCTTAAAAAACGTATGCCTCAGAACCATTAAACCTGGTTGATGTCAAATCTTATTTTGAGTTTGCGTATAGTTTCTTGATATTCATCAATATTTTCACATTTAGCTAAAAGTAAATCCGGTAAATGTTTAAAAATTGACCTACCCTCTAAACTTAAGAGTGAAGTAATAAGCATGTTTTTCTTTCAGCACTAAATCTCAGAGCTCCAATGGCCCCAAAATACGTCTCAAACACATCAAACCAGACCTCCCATTTTACAGGTGGTTCACCTGGGTATCTAGAAAAGGAGGTTGGCTGACAGCTTGCATTGTACACATGAAAACACATTTTGAATTTGGTGAAAATGAACTTGCACAAACTGAAGCAATGTATATTAATAGTAAATGCAGAATAAATAACAAGTGGAATACAATGGGAAAAGGGTCAAATACACAATTGTTTCCTAACTTTGACAGGTATGCGTGAAACACTGAGATTAATGTAAAGAAAACAAAATAATGCAGGAATAAATATTCTAAATAAGTGTGTGAATCACTGCAATCCACAAACGGTACGATTGTTGAAAGTGTGTGAATCACTGAGATCCACGTATTAGTGCAAAGTAGAAATGAGGCAATAATAAAATATAGAAACGTAGATGTGTGAATCACCCAGACTCTCAGTAATCCCGTATAAACTGAGGAAATACATTTGTAGACTGTGATACTGAACATGCACTTGACACTGTGACATCATAGCATCAGACAAGATAGCACCATAGAATACTACAACCATACCCGGAGGGGAGTATGTAAACCAATTTCATATGAGGAAGTCCTGCTGGTTTGAATGGGCAAATTGCCCATCTCTACTGATGTAATTGTCCAGGCAGTAGTGCTTTATGAACTTCTACAAGGATGCCATCGTTGCTGCATGGCAGATGTCCAGGACTGGAGCTCCATATGCCAATGCAGTGTGTGGTATTGTGCATATAGTTATTCTTTTATCTAGACTGCATTGTGTAATTTCATTTGACAATACAGTTACTGTGACACGCTCTTTAGCCTCAGAGGTCTGAAGAGAATGTTGCCAGTGATGGTTGAGACTGTGTCAGATCCAAAAGCTTACTGACTTTCCCAGTCTGTGGCTGAAATTTTCCATGGGAAATAAACTTCTTTTGGATCATCACATCTCAGAGTCAATCATCTTTTGAGTTCATGAACTTCACATTCGCAACGACTGGACTTTCACCCAATGCTGCCATGAGGAAACTTCTATTTACAACAAGGGGTGGTGAGGGACAGAGTCTCTGAATTAAGCAGAATACTCTCACCCAGTCATGAGATCAGGGCTAGATCCAACACCGTTTTTTAGCTCATTGCACCATCCCAGTTTCAGAACCTGGCTGTATGCAAATTAGTCTGTTCCTGTCCCAGTGCATGATGGGAACAGGGCAAACCAAACTACAAAAGCCAATTCTTATCTTCTTTTCTGTGAGTGCTCCCGGCCAGCCTTTACTTCTGTGCTCTGCTTCTTTCTTTCAAGCCTGTGCTGTTTTACTAGAGCCTTTAGTTCTCCTGGACTTATAATCATTATATTTTTTATATGCCAATACTTAACCACTTAATCCACTAAGATCAAGTCTTCCCAGCAATACATTTTTTCCAGTTTTTTTTTTTTTTACTGCGTTGCCGGCATAATTGGATTCTATACCTGTTGAACTTTACTTTGGTTGGGTGAACGGTGCCAACCGGTCCATACCGCAGGGGGAGGACTACAATCCCCATCACTCCTTGAGGCAGCACCAATGCGCTTAAAAGCGCGATGCGTGCCCATCCACGCCTGTTAAGGGCCGGCCAGGCCCCCACCTCTAATGCATTGATCCTGATCGAGTGACACGCACAGGCAATGGAGAAAAGGAAGGCAAAACGATACTAACGAGGAGGAAATACTAATAACATTCTGGATTCCTTTTCGACAAGGGCGGAAAATGTAGTATCGAAAGAAATAGAACTGACTGAACGCTGTCTCTCGCTAGATGTGGTAAGAACTTGCTCTGGTGAAAGCAGGGGCCTTCACGTAATGGATCATATGGATATTGTGGGACCCGGGGGTTCCGGTGGATAAACCCGGCACTAGCATGGACATACAGCCTATTCCCCCCAAGAGTCATTACATACACTCCACTCGAAGCCACCTGTAAAAAGAAAAAAGAAATCCGGGATGTGCACGAAATAAAAAAGAACAGAGGGGAAAGAAGCCTAACAACACTGTGTCGAATTTAAGGGACGATATAAACACCATCACGGATATACCTCATTGCACTAATGATGATATATGCCAAAGGTTGGAGCACACATTTACTCACATCCTGCACCCGATTTTAAACTGGTTATTTAATATAGAAGAGGGCTTAAAGGATCTGTTAAAATATAATAAACCAGATGTAGTTCATCAGGCCAAATCCACAGTCGAAAGGGATAAAAACAGGGCCCCAGTAGAATCTTATCGGGATATATGTCCAAGGTGCACCCAGCAGCAAAAAGGGGAGAGGAAGGCGGGACAATAACAATTTACCTCGCAGATACGATCACGCAAGATGTTGAGTTGAGGTCTAATACACAAACCATCCCATCACTTTTCGCGGGGGTAGCCGAAGGGAAAAGTATAGGAAGAGGGACTAGTGGACTGCTGAGACCCGATGGAAGCATAGGCATGACTACTCTGGTCCCAAGGGAGGCAAGGGAGGTTAGGCCTGTCAACCACTATTAGCAGGTGAGATCTGGCGTAGATTAGGCCTCCCCTTGAGGAGTGCCCATATGGTATAACCCTGGAAAATGTCCCCGTATTGGAAGGGACTCAATGTGTGGAATATCCGTTGTAGACCCCAACAGTGCAGCCCTCACTCCATTAGTATAAAACGATGAGAGGAATAGGGCACCACTTATATTGTGGCATTACAGTTGGAGTGGAGTCTGTAAAATAAAATCATAAATGAGTGATTGCCTAAAATTCGATCATGTTGATCAAATTAAATTGTTGCACTATGGGGCCCTGAGCCTTTCAGAAGTTTATGAAAATCCAACTAGCTGTAGGTTGATTTCCAGAGCCAAAGTCAAGGATATCTTTCGCTTCAAAGCCATTCAAGAAAGATGGGATGCCCATCATCTGAAACATCAGTGAATCTTTGCCAACTGTCTCCTTCCAACCCTCAGGACAATCATTCCTACTTGGCACAGGTTTCTAATATACAACACCGGTTTATATTAGTACGGTTTCAACTAAATTACATTCCCTTGATGTTGGGCTGCCAGGCAATAGGCACTCACTACATGACTTACCTCTATACCCCTGTGATGACTTATCCCCACAATCAGATCTACACCTGTTCTTCTTTTGTAAATTTTATCAAGAGACTAGGAAAAAATTTATTTCACCTCTTGTACGGAAATACAATTTTAGACAATGTCGGGTAGCACATTACTTCATCCAAATGCTCGAGGACCAGTTTGTGTTTAATTGTATTGCTTCATTTCAGTGGTCAACCTTAATCCTGATGGGAACACAGTTGACTCCTGGTCTATTAGAGAATGGCCAAAGTGGATGATGCGCTATAATATTTTATATGAATTCAACTTTTTAATGACACTTCTTTTTATCATTTTTAAGACGAAAAGTACCTTTTATAACAGGATCTGTGTATGATGAAATTGTTTATATTTTTGAACTTTATATGCAATTGAAAGATTTCCAAATAAAGGAATTTTGCTGATGATTGGGTTGTAGTCTACATGTGCTTGACTTTTTGATAAACTGGACTGTGACATGTTCTCTGTGAAATGATTTACTGATTGCGGCCTTTCCGTTTAGGTTTTTGTTTCATGACAAATGAAAGTATTCTTTGTGCGGAGTTTCTTTTCATTTCACTGAGATACTTGGCTGTGATTGCAATCTGCCTCAATGATTGGTCTTTTGCTTTCCTTGGATGGCTGTGAAGTATCTGTATTCACTAAATATGTGGAAATGTTTGCATGCCTGGGCGCTAGCCCTAGCCGTGTTTAAATGTAAACGGCTGACTGGAACTAAGGCCGGGGCCGCCACAGTGTTTTTTGCTGTTGTGACGCCATCTTTTGGGAAGTTCTGCTCGTGTTTGTTTTTACTGTGTGACCTTACACCCGCTGAGCAAGCATTTCGTACCGCACAATCATTCTTGAGCCTGAATAATATTTTTAAGTTAAAAAAAATAAGTTTATTAAGGCGATTTAAAGTATCAATACATAATACAATAAATAGTCCTAAGAACCCAAACGAAACTTAAGAACAAAGTAATAGGGTGTAAAAGTGAAATTAGCATAGCTTAAAAGAGAGAATGAGCAGGATATGCAAATTAGATTGGTGTAAAAGGAAAATTACGTTTTATGTATAGAATATAATAGAGGATTTAGAATAAGCAAATGAATGTAATATCAACATAAGGAAAGTCAAGGAGGTTGAGAAACGTCTTGTTGAATAGGGGTTAGGGAAAAGGAGCGTTTATTACTAGCATCAATAAATGATGTGATAGGTAACCATACATTCAAGCGTTTTGTAGCCATATGGACAGGGTGTACAAAAGTTGTGTCTAATCTATGGTTATAGCAAACGGCATACCACCATGCTTGATAAAATAATTTGGGGAAGTCTTTCCAATTCTTGGTTATTCGTTAAAAGGCAACTGCTATCAACAGGTCTATAATCTTTGTGTTGGAAATGCAATTGGTCCAAACAGGGGATAAACGTCCCAAAAACACATTAGGGATAGAAAATGGGCATCTAGATCCAAAGATTAAATTAACTTGAGACCAGAAATTCTTCCTAAAGTTATGGACATGTAAAGAGTAAATTATGTAAATACGCATGTGGAAAGGACCATGTCCAACAAATATCTGAGAGATCTGTGTGCCTTTTGTTTAAAGTAACCGGGCATAAAAGAAGTCTATTATATAAAAAGAAGAGTGTTTGCTGCACTAGAAGATTTCCTGTTTTTAGTCCATATTTTCTTCCATCAAGTTGTTGACCAGCATACTTCTAGATCCTGTTCCCAGGAACATTCCACTTTGTTTTTTTCTCTTGTGGTGCATGAAGTGCGTAAATGATTATAAATAATAGACGCTTTAGGGTTATTATGAAGAAGAGTGAGTCATTTGTTAACAGGAGAGGAGGTGGGAGCATTAGAGGATGTAAACTGGGTTTATGCAGTTAGAATAGCTTGTTTCAGGAGGTTATATTTGGACTGAAAGGACATAGGAAGGTCAAAAAGTCTACTGACATGTGAAAGACATGATTTCATCTTGTACATATAGTTGATATATCCAAATTAAGCCCCTCTTTCTCCAAGGTCTCCAATATACAGGTTTACCACATATCAGTATCATCTTATTATGCCATAGTGTGGATCTGAAAAAAGTCTAAATCCAAAGGGATTGGCGACAAATTGGATTCCAAAATTTTGCATGTGTATTTAAGTATAGGGGTAGATGGGGATTGTGGCTTGCAGGTGACAGATATATGTTTGAGGCATATGAGCTGCAGATTACACACTGTGCATAGATCACCACCTAGTGTTGGGCTCGTATGTTTGCAGTTTGTTTTTGTCCTGAAAAGTTCTTTGGAAGTCACAAGATAGATGACTCCTCCTTTGGACCACATTGGCATGGGCATCGGCTCCATCCTTCGATTGTTTTTTTTACGCCACTGGGCTCGGATGTGTTTCCTGCGCTCCGTGTTGGAACCGATTTTCCTTCGGCGCGCAATCCTCACCTACTCCGACGGTATTGTTTAGAACGCGTTTCCAATCGACGCTACTCCTCAACTCCGAAGTCTTCGATTCCGGTCATCGCCGAGGCCGTCTGGCCTACCCAGGCCTCATCTTCCAGCTCATGGAAAGGACGCCATTTAAAAGATGTCCTCAATAAGGGTCGAAGTTTCCCCACACCGATCTCCATGAGGTGTGCGACCTTTGCCTCTCACCGGAGCACAAGGCCAGAGACTGTTCGGCGTGTGCCTCTTTCCGCTCCAAGAAGACAATTCGGGACCGACGAGCTCGAAGAACAAAGGCTCGCTCGTCAGCTTCGATCCCGGACGACATCTTTGAAGAGGGCATCAACATGCCAGAACACCAGCAGGCTGAAGAAGGTGCCAGCTCCTCTGATGCCGAAGACTCAGACGTTGAAGACATCACTCCAGTGCAACGGGTCGCAAGTAAGACTGTCGACCCGACCCTTCCTCAACACCCTCTAAAAAAGCTTCGGTCACACCCTCACCTTCGGGCCTAGGTGCACACCGAGAGACTGCTTCCCACGCCCCGCCTTCGGGCTCGGCAAAGAAGCCTACTAAGCCTCCAGGCAGCTCGGGCTCGAGTCAGCCTATTTCCGGCGTTGATCCTATAATGACACCGAAGAAGAAGCCATGTTCCTCATCCACGCCGGCTGCTTTCACACCCAAGCACCCGGCGCCGAAGACTGGCACCGGCCCATCGACGTCTAACCCGCACTCGGAGCCGACTAAAAAACTGCCTAAAAGTTCCGACTCGCATGCTTCGGAACAAAAAAAAAAACAGAACTGAAAAAACACGTTCCCGTTAAAGACATTCCAAAAGCGCACAGCTCCAAGCCGAAAGACCCTAAACCAGCTGCCAAGCCGGTGCCGAAAAAAACTTCGGAACCGAAACCTTCGACACCGAAGGAACTACCTTCCTCAGAAGAGCTTTTTACACCAGATCCCACTCAAGACTCTTGTAAGGGATCCTAAGACTGGCCAACTAACTCTTAGTTCCAAGAAGAGACCACGAGAGGCGCCTGCGACTCCTCCTCCTCCAAAGAAGAAGAGAGGCATTGCAACTTCTCCATTAAGGGTCCCTTCTCCACCACCTCCCCATAATATTCCTCCTCCTGAAACTCCTCCACCACATCATTCACCTACACGATCCACTGACCCAGATGATATTGTAGATACAGACTCTGATGACCTAGGTGGGGGTGCACATTACCCAGCAGGGACAAATAGTCCCCCCCCAGTCACCTAATCCATGGGATGATTATAACACCCCTGATGTTCCTTACGCCCCTCAAGACGATGTATATCCTTCCAGGCCCTCCCCACCAGAAGACACTATAGGTTTTAACCTATTAGTCCAGAGAGCGGCCCAATACCATGGGGTTGACTTGCACACAGATGCTGTGGAGGAAGATTTCCTATTAGACACTTTTGACACTACACGAAGGTCCACTGCCACTTTACCAATGCTTAAAGGAGTCATTAAGCATGCAACAGAGGTGTTTAAAGATCCTGTCAGGGCTCGGGTCCTAAACCCTCTCATTGAGAAGAAATACAAAGCCTCCCCTACGGATCCAGTTTACATTAGAGGTCCAGCACCACTAGATTCCTTAGTAGTATCTAATGCACGTAAACGTGCTAATTCACAAACATCAGGTGAGGCCTCACCACCAGATAAGGAATCTAAACTCCTTGACGCCTCTGGTAAGCGTACAGCTTCACAAGCAGCTACCATATGGCGCATCGCCAATACTCAAGCGCTATTGGCAAGATACGACCGGGCACATTATGAGGAACTAGAATCTATCATGCAGCATCTTCCTGATAAATAACAAAAATAGGGCCAACTAACTCATACAGGAAGGTAAAAATATCACCAACACTTCCATTCGTTGTGCCCTAGATGCCGCAGATACTGCCTCAAGGGCAATCAATACCAGTGTCCTTCTCCGTAGGCATGCCTGGCTACGTATTTCAGGTTTTAAACCTGAAGTGCAAAATTCCATCCTCAATCAGCCATTTGATGAGCAACACCTATTTGGCCCTAATGTCGATGTATCTTTAGAGAAAATGAAAAAAGACACCGACACAGCGAAATCTATGGGAGCCATGCAACTACAGGCTCCCAGACGTTCTTTTTGTCGCTCATCATATAGAGGTAACACAAGAGGCTACTCCTCCGACAGCCCTTCCACTTCATATAAAGCCCCTAGCCAATCTACATTTACTAAGAGCTACCAAAGAGGGCGTTATAGGGGCAACAATAACAAAGGCAGAGGCAAAACCAACAACTCCCGCTCTGCCTCCACCCCGGCTCAATGGCTTTCCTCCACTTCCCCCCACCATTCCACTCCTGTGGGGGAAGACTACAACAATTCCTTCCTGCCTGGATCAACATCACATCAGACAGGTGGGTGAGACAAATTATTCAATCGGGTTACTCTCTAGAACTAACATCTACCCCCCCAAACATACCACGCAAACAGTGTCCAATGTCACAAGAGCATCTATCACTGCTAAAGCAAGAAGTGTTATCTATGCTGGAAAAAAGTGCAATAAAACCAGTTCCTTTGCACCAACAAAAAAAAGGAGTCTACTCCCTATACTTTATCCCAAAGAAGGACGGTTCTCTAAGGCCTATTCTAGACCTCAGACCTCTAAACATATACATACAGTCAGACCATTTTCACATGGTCACACTCCAGCAACCCCTTCCCCTTTTGTTACAAGACGACTTCCTGGCTACTCTAGATCACAAAGACTCATACTTCCACATTCCCATTCACAAAGCTCACAGGAAGTAACTCAGGTTTGTGTTAGACAGGCAGCACTATCAATTCAAAGTACTGCCATTCGAAGTCACAACAGCACCAAGAGTATTCACCAAGTGCCTAGCAGTAGTGGCAGCACACTTACGAAGACAGCACTTCCACGTCTTCCCATACCTCGACGACTGTCTCATAAAAGCCAGCTCACACAATCAGTGTGTCGAACACACGCATGCCACTATCCAACTGCTTCACGACTTGGGGTTCACAATAAACCACATCAAGTCCCATCTGCAAGCATCCAAAGTACAACAGTACCTCGGTGCCACAATAAATACCTCCAAAGCGCTAGCTTATCCCACTCCAGTAAGGATAGCCAGCATGCAAGCTCTTATCACAAGGTTTCAGCCACAACACTCCCTGCCAGCACGAGTGTTCATGCAGCTCATAGGGATGATGGCCTCTTGCATCTTTATAGTGCCCCATGCAAGACTACAAATGTGTCCTCTTCAAGAGTGCTTATCACGTCAATGGAACCAGGCTCAAGGCCAATTAACAGACCTAGTGTTGGTAGACGGTCGAACTCATCGCACTCTGCAGTGGTGGAACACCAAAAACCTTTCCAAAGGGCAACCGTTCCTAGAGCCAGTTCCTCAGATAGTCTTGACAGCCGACACATCGCTCTCCGGCTGGGGAGCGCCACCTACTGCAACACACCATGCAAGGCAGGTGGACGCCACAACAAAAGTTGCTTCATATCAACCACCTGGAGTTACTAGCTATATTCCTAGCACTGAGAGCTTTCCAAAAGCAAATATCAAACAAAGCTGTGCTAGTCCGCACAGACAACATAACAGCCATGTATTACATACAGAAGCAGGGCAGAACACACTACCTGCAACTCTCTCAACTAGCACAGAACATATGGCGGTGGGCTATACCTCAAAACATATTCCTGCTAGCCCAGCATGTTCCAGGAGTACAAAATACCATAGCAGATCTGTTATGTCGTCAAACTCAACAGATCCACGAGTGGGAACTTCCTCCGCAAGTTCTTCAACCATTCTTTCAGATGTGGGGACAACCTCAGATAGACTTCTTTGCCACCCACGAAACTGCCAAATGCCCAAGCTTCGCCGCCAGATATCCACACCCACTGTCCAAAGGCAATGCGATATGGATGAACAGGTCCGGCAGATTTGTGTACGCTTTTCCACCTCTACCACTCATGCCACTAGTAGTACGAAAACTACAGCAGCATTCTCTAACCCTCCTCCTAGTTGCTCCAACGTGGGCCAGACAGCCGTGGTACACCACACTGCTAAAACTGTCTGTAATACCACACCAAAAACTATACCGATCTCCACACCTTTTTACACAGAACCGTGGAGAGATCAGGCACCCGGACCCAGCTCAGCTCAACCTTGCGATCTGGCTTCTGTAGTCCTAGAGTTCAGATATCTTAACCTTCCTCCAGACTGCATGAATGTTATAAAAGAAGCTAGACGCCCAACCACTAGAGCATGCTATGCAGCGAAGTGGAAACGTTTTGTAATATATTGTCACAACAACAATATTAATCCTCTAGACGTGTCTATTCAACACATCATAGGATACTTACTACACCGCCAAAGATGTAACTTAGCCTACACTTCTGTTAGACTGCATCTTGCTGCCATAGCAGCATATCTTCAAAACAGGCAGCATCTATCTCTGTTCAAAGGGCCTGCCATTAAAGCTTTTATTGAAGGCTTAAAAAGAATAATTCCTCCCAGAGTACCACTCTCACCAGTGTGGAATTTAAACATTGTTCTTACTCGACTAATGAGACCTCCCTTTGAACCATTACATAAATGTGAACTACAGTTCTTAACATGGAAGGTTGCGTTCCTAGTGGCTATTACTTCGTTACCGAAGAGTTAGTGATTTACAAGCTCTAACCGTTCAAGAACCCTTTTTGCAAATACATCACAATAAGGTTGTTCTCTGTACCAATCCAAAATTTCTTCCCAAAGTCATATCTCCCTTCTACCTCAATCAATCCGTGGAACTGCCAGTTTTCTTCTCGCAGCCGCAAACAGTAGCAGAAAGAGCTCTTCATACCCTAGATGTCAAAAGAGCATTGCTATACTACATCGAGAGAACACAACCTTTTCGTAAGACCAAGCAACTCTTTGTGTCTTTCTCACCACCACACAAAGGCAACCCAATTTCAAAATCTGGGTTAGCTAGATGGATTGTCAAATGCATACAGATTTGCTGCCACAAAGCTAAACGTATGTTATCTGTCCCTCCTAAAGCCCACTCTACAAGGAAGTTCAATGGCATTTTTAGGGAACATTACCCTAGATTACATCTGCAGAGCAGCTACATGGTCTACACCGCACACATTCACAAAACACTATTGTGTAGATGTGCAAACCAAACAACAAGCTAATGTGGGCCAGGCTGTTCTCAAAACACTAATTCAAACTACTGCAACAGATAGGGGTGGTCGCCGCTAGGAGTGGGTACTGCTATATAATCTAAGCACAGTGTGTAATCTGCAACTCACATGCCTCGAACGGAAAATGCTACTTACCAGTATGCATCTGTTCTTGGCATGTAGAGCTGCAGAGTTACACACGCCCACTCGCCTCCCCGGCTACCCTTGTCTGTTCCAGTATTATCATAATTAGATACAGCTTACATGGACGTCCTTCTTTTTCTTGCAAAGC
This sequence comes from Lissotriton helveticus, assembly GCF_964261635.1. Lineage (NCBI taxonomy): Eukaryota > Metazoa > Chordata > Amphibia > Caudata > Salamandridae > Lissotriton > Lissotriton helveticus. Next base: position 892,357,287 of record NC_136073.1, on the reverse strand, counting down.
TCCATCATTTCCCTAATGGCGAAAAAACAATCTAAGGATGGAGCCGATGCCCATGCGGAATGTGGTCCAAAGGAGGAGTCCCCTATCTCGTGACTTCCAAAGAACTTTTCAGGACACAATCAAACTGCAAACATCCGGGCCCAACACTAGGTGGCGATCTATGCACAGTATGTAACTCTGCAGCTCTACATGCCAAGATAAGATGCATACTGGTAAGTAGCATTTTCCATTCTTAAAATGAGAAGGGGGAAAGAAAAGAACGCTCAAGTTAAACCCATAAAGGACATTCCAATAAGAACTCAGCGAGCCATCTCAAGGTTTGACAGATTAAAAAGGATTTTGATATGTGGGGAAGTCAGGGAAACTGACACCGCCTTCGGATTTAGGATATATTAGCTTTGATAATGAAGTGAGTGATTTTCTTTTATTCCATAAAAAAAGAGGATAACCGAGAATTTATTTTCTCAAAGTTTTTTGAAGAAATGGATACTGGAATGTTAGAGATTGTATTAAATATTATAGGGATCAGCATCATTTTTAGAGTATCTAAACGACCCCACCAGGAGTTATCCATGCAACAAGAGATTGTATCCGTGATGGAAGGAGTAAAATGTAGACCTAAATAGTTGATATGTTTTGGACTCCATGTGAAGTTTTAGACACAAAAATCATCCTTAAAAGTATATTTTGTTAGTGGTAATATTTCACATTTGTCCTTCAATTTATATCCAGAGACAGAAGAAAAGGATTCAACTTTTTGTAGGAATGCGGAAATAGAGGGCTGGGGATGTGAAATAAATAATACATCTGCAGCATATGCTGCCAATTTAATGCGAGTGTTTTGAAAATCAAATCGATGTATATCCGGATTCTGATGGGTTCTGGACAAAAAAGGTTCTAGGGCTAAATTACAGAGAAATGGAGATAAAGGGCAACCCTGACAAACACCTCTGCCTAAGTCAAATAATGAAGATGTGTTGCCGTTTGCACATACTGCTGCTCGTGGATTAGAGTAGAGTAGAGAAGTGATATTAAAGATATAATTTTAGGTTCAAACCAAACCACTTAAGTGTTTGAAAAAGGTAAGGCCATTCCACTCTATCAAACGCTTTTTCCGTGTCTTAGGCTACTGCTGCCAGAGAGTGAGATAAATGGGAGGATTTAGACAAAATGTAAAAGAATAAACAGGTGTTATCTGTGATGAGACGGCCTTTAACAAATCCCGATTGTTCCTTCCCGGATAGTTTGGGTAAATAGTATTCTAAACGTATGGCCAAAGACTTTGAAAACATTTTGTAGTCTGTTAACTAATGAAATAGGCCGGAACTTTTTGCAGTATCTTAAATCCTTTTCTTCCTTGGGAATAAGGCAAATTAGAGCTTTTGAAAAAGAGCCAGCGGATCTGCCGGAGTATACATTTTTTTTATAAGATTGTATAATTTGGGAAGTAGCAGTTGTGCGAAGTGTAAAAAAAAATCGACAATGAAGCCTTCTGATCTTGGGGCTTTGTCCTTTTTGAGTGTCTGTAAGGTGGTAAGGAGTTCCTTTTGTGACAGTCCAGATTCTAAGACTGTAAAATCTGGTCTAGTGTCAGAAGATTGCTGAATACTAGAAAGAAACTGAGAGATTTGATTCTTTGAAAGAAGGATTTCTGGCGTGTAAAGTCTCCTATAAAAGTGTAGTAACTCATCCAGAATTTCGGTGTCTTTAAATTTCAATGTATTTTGCTCACCCATAATAGATTCTATATTATGTTTGAAATGCCTAACTTTCCAGTAATTAGCTAACATTTTCCCTGCTTTGCTTTGGACACCATAAAAGTTTGCACTGTACTCCAATAAATATGTTGAGGCATTATCTGTTGATTCCTTATTGAATTTAAACTTGGCATTTATGAGTTCAGATAAACAATCTTTAGATTTTGAGGAGTAGTAGGAATGCTCCAATTTCTTTATCTTGGTTAAGATAGTTTTGGTTAGTGCATGTGAAGTTTTGCGCTTCTTGGAGACATAACCAATGATAAAATCTCTAGCTGCTGCTTTAAAAGCATCCTCTAAAACAGAAAAAGAGAGGGTATCGGAGTGATTTAACAAAAAATATTCATTAGCAAAAGAGATAAGAGGAGGTAAATGTTGGGTCCAAATGAAAAGAATTATTAAAACGCCATCTTCTCGAGGTGTTAAGTTTTTGTAAAATATCAAGTTGGATGGTGGTAGGAGCATGATTGGATATTAGAATAGAGCAAATATCTGCAGCTATTAATGATTGGGAGATATTGTGAGAAATAAAAAAATAGTCTAATCGAGATTTGGTATGGTGAGCTGAAGAATAGCAAGTATATTCTCTTGTAGAATGGTTGCAGAGTCACCAAGCATCAATAAGTTTTTACTGTTTGATAGTCTGAACAAAAAGTTTATGAACCTTATGGGGGGCAAAAGAAACCATTGAGTTACGATCTAAAAAGAGGTCTATGACTTGATTGCAATCTCCTGACAAAATAAAACTATCGCCTATACAATATGTAATTTGTTGAGCCAATCAATACAGACCCTTAAACAACAAAGAACATAACAGAAAACAATCCAGCTATATGTAGTACTAACCGAGTAATACAAGAAAAAGAAAAGCGATGAGTAGAAATGTAAAAGAGAACAAGGAAACAAAAGATAAAGGCGAGGGAAGAACAAAAAGTGTAAAAAAAAAAAAAAAAAAAGGACGAAGGATTGAAGAGTAAAAAGTGTGTAACATACCTAAGAACTTCCTAAAAGAGATGGGGGGGGGGTAAGGGGGGTGAAACCACATAGAACAGATGACACGTCCGTACCGAACAAAATAAGGGGCAAGGAGGGATCATGTCAACTCACAAATGACAAGGATGCAGGGTGGACGCAGACATCAACAACCCTGTAAAAGGGAAAGAAAAAATAGTTAATAAGAAACAAGGGAAATACATTACACAAAAGAGTAAGGCAGTAGGGAATAATGCACAAAAACAGTGTAAAGCTATATCTTATCTTTATCTAGGTAACTAGTGTATGCTCTAGGGCAGAGATACAACCACTGCCAAAGGTTGTAGCAACAGGTAGATAATTATCCACCATGAATTCTAAACACAATTTCTCAACCCGAGCAACTCTAGAGAGTTCAAATGTCCGTATCAATAACAACCGTTTCTCTTTATATAATTTTCGGTCTTTTCTTTATTTTTCAATGTAAATTCATGATTCAGTCCAATCACCGGGTACAGGATAGAAATAGTTCTTCAATGTTACAAATAGCCAACGGATTTTGCCAACACGTGTTTCGTCTTGCTTCTCGGCCAATGACTTCGTCAGGGCAATTATACTAATCTCCTACTCGTATCCTACAGCCGGTTATTAAGCTTCAATTCAAAAGATCCTCTAAGGTGATATAAGTTGCTCTGCAATTTTCTTTGTATAGCATTGAGCGGTCAGTGTCTCCACCAGTAATTTCGAAACTCTATTTAAGGAGGAACAGGTTACATTCTAGTTGAACAGAAACCGGTTCTTGTAGCTCAATATATCTCTCAAGCTTGGACCGTCATAGCTGGTTATTGCAAATTCCGTCTAAGACTCGTGTTCACGTCGCTCGCTTTTAATCTGAGCCGCAGCCACACACGCATATAATGGCTCCCAAAGTTATAATTTAAAGGTACACGTAAGCCGTACCACAGACTACTTTTTAGTAGCACACACGGAGAGGGCGCTCTCGGCCCCGTGGCAGGGCGAGTGTCGGGGGCAAGTGTCTGCTGTTAAATTGGTGACGTAAAGGCCTATCAGTTCAGGAACTGTTTAACAGCATGGAAAGTTGTTCAATCACACATATAAGAAAATATTATAATTAGCACATTATCAAGCACTTGATTTAACAATTTTTTGTGGCAAAGTACATTAAAACATATGATCCTGGTGTCAAGCTGCATACTCCTAGATATGAATGGCTGTTGCACGTGGTACTTTGTTGCTCCTCTGTGGAGTTGAAACCACAGATCAAAGGCAGAGAGGTGCAACTGGTGTTGTGAATTGAGTGGGCTAAAGGTCTTAAACAGGAATGTACGAAGTTCAAACCTTCACATGCATGGTCCTTTACTCCAGAAATACGAGACCCAGAACTGAAACATGTATGCATGTGTCAACTCGCCATTACTCTGAGGTTATATTGTATGGGTGTGATACACCGTCACACTAGAGGAAAACAATGAAGGCATTCTTACCAGGATTGGGCGGGAGTGAGTGGGAAGGGCTAATAGGCCCATCCATAATTTGTTGGAAAACGGTCTGAAGTTTGAAGGCAGTAGAAAAGTATTGCCTGATTAAGAAACCTCTTTTCTTGTAGGCTATCCTTGTCCTCATCCCTGTAGCATATCTACCCCCGGGACACATTTACTAACTAGGAGCAAGGTCTATTGGAAGGTTATTTATGGGTGTACCAAGACTGGAAAGCAGCTAATGGGTCTTTGTTGGACCAGCAAAAAGAATCGAAGACAACCTGAATAAGTTATTCAGACTGAGGAAATGCTGTAAGATGCTGCTTAGACATTTCAAGCTATGATGGTGTATTAAATTGCCATGGGTGCACCAAGGGTGGTCAGTGTTCTTTAAAGAAATAATTTTAAGAAAGAACAATGAGCTCTTTGCTGCTGATGCCCACATGGGCACACCTGCAGCCTGTCCTTAGCCAGTCCTCTTCACATCACCCAGAGGTGTTCACATCAGAGACACTGTAGGAAACGCGACTAATGAATTCGTGCATTCTTAGCCATTGTAGTTATTCCCGGTGATGCTCAGGTCTACTGTAGCTTTACTACATGCAACGTACAACATCACAGGGACCAACGCAACCATTGTTTGAGATCCACAAATAAGGGTACCCATCTCCCGATGAGTGGATGGGGCACCGGCTTTCGCTGCCTTTGGAATGTTACATACAGCGAGGGCACCGGAGCGTATGTCATTCCAGATCACACCGTGCTCCATTCAGTGGTCACTGCTCTAAGAGCTGAACATTTCTACAACTGGAAGTTCTAACTTCAAAGACCTGCGGCTTGTCCAAGGAAACCAGCTGGACTGGATTTACAGGCAACATTATTAAAACCACAGTTAGCTACTAAAAGCAGAATCCCTATCCCTGACTTTACAACAGAATAGCAATTAGATCTTTGGTTTACCTCAGAATCAACATTATCTCCAACCTTCCTCCCTTTCCTTAACGCACTGGTTCTAGAAAATGCCCCAATTACTCGCCTACAACGGACTTGAAACGAAGGCAACAGGATTGCTATTCTAGATTACATTTTTTATTTTAAACCTGAATGCAGCGTACAAGTCCTACCCACAGTTATCTGGCACAGGCTCTACAATCCTTCGTGTTTCAAGTTAATAATTAACTTGCCACTTTCTTATTAATCACCCTCCGTACACACAGGCTAGCTGATTTTCCATCTTTCGTAATACCACTGTTCAGCAGTCCGAACTTTTCACAGTTTTAAGCAAAGTAAACTGTGGTAACGTGGCATCTCACACGTTTGGTCTCTTCTAGAACAACTTAAAGCACTGAGTTTTCAGGTTAAAATTAATGTTTCCACCTACCCGCAAGGCATTTATCACATCTCTTTTTACATGTACACCTTCGGTAAATTTTGGAGAGGCGGCACTCTCATATGGGCCACACTTTAAGGTATTCCTTCTTATCAAGAACCACAACTCTTCCTCTAATAGAAGCCCTAAAACAATGGAGCTCAGCCTAAGTAAACAAGGTTATCCATAGAGTACCTACAAAGTTACCCATTGAGTACCTAGAAACCCTAGGGCCTCGTCTAGCAATAGCCATATACCCAAAAATCTGCAGGGACTCCTCCTTTATTTTAAAGTCTTTGAGGAATTATTAAATCAAGGTAAAGAAGTTGCTGCAAGAACAAAATCTCCTTGAACTGCCCTCCATAAATGGTTGACAAAACCTGAAGCTTGCGCATCTGATGTCCACTTTACAACAGGGGGTAAACTTTGTTTTCCTCCAGAATGGGTACATGGATGAGGCAGCCCATACTTTCAGTTAATACAGATAATCATTAATCTTGGGTCAGAGTCAGGGCATGCAACATAGTTAGTTTCTTGAGAGATACCTCTTAAAACTACAAAAGTCTAAAATGGGACAACTGTCCACTTTTCCACAATAATAGGCCTAGTATTCCAGCACCCGTTATTTATGTGGTTGACAGAGGTCACTCCGGATTTGGTGGTCAGCAGATGACCTTTGGATCAGATTGGAACAGGGGTTTCAACGGTAAAGACGGCTGTAGGGTAAAGACGGCTGTAGGGAGCTGTAGAGCACAAACGTTCTCCCCTGAAACGATGCATGCTTACAGGTCATAGGTAGTTGATCTTGCGTTTAGAACCTGCTGCCCCGAGTCAAAGGGCATGGTAGTGGGGGTGACCGTCCATGGGGGGAGGGGGGGTTGGGTTCAGGGCTTGACCTTTAACTATGCGCGGCAGGTGGTTGGCTTCCTATGGGAGGTGTGCGGAGGTGGGATTCGCATGGTTACGTATGGTAATAAAATATTACTTTACTTTTTTTAAAACTAAACTTTTGCTGCAATAAATAAAGGGTTAATGTGACGTCATAGATAGATTAAAATGTCCGTTTAAAAGTAACTTTTTAACTGAAAAAACGCTGAAATTCACCAGTAATGGGTAATTCATGTAACTATAACTCACGTCCTTGCCATGTACTACTTCTGACGCCACATATTTATATTACTCATGACTCGTTCTGTGACATTCTAGATAACGTCATTGATGACTTCTGAAATTTCATAATTGACTATAACTCTCTGCATGGCAGGGGCATGAGTTATACTTAATATCAATAGCTGGTGAATTTCAGTTTTTGTAATGTTTTTTTAGCTTAAAACATCACGTTTAAACATATTTACCTAACCATAAAGTCATGTCAATATTCGCTTTTTTTTAGTAAATATATACACACACATAATACTATCTACCAGGCTTAATCGCACTACTCATTTGTAAGATAAAGCCAAAGGAAATGTGTAGCAGATTCTTCTGAAGCAATCATGAACAATTTAGTGTAAACTTCACGTAAAAAAATCTGTTATTGCCTACAGGATTGGATGCTTGTTTCGCATAGATGGAGACAAATGCAAATTCCTTGTACCAGTTAACGGAAGTAGTCACATAATTAGTGTCCATTGTACACTCTGAGGTAGTTCAAAATTACGATAGACCTAAAATAGCTGTGCATCTTTTATTACGATCGCATCTTTTATTGCAGCCATCACATCTTCCTTGTTGTGAGTCATTCTGCTTATTTGCAGAAATTCATGCAGCAACCCCTCTGAAAGAAGTTCAACATCTTTCAGGACAATTGCAATGCCTTGTTTATACACTCCTAGACATTTTCTTATAGGAACATGTGTTAGCTGTGTCACATATGAAATCCACACTACGGGTTAAATTAACAGTACTAGTGACTTAATCTAGACACTGAATCAATCAAAAATCATATAGTACACCCATATAGGCCTATTGTCATTAACATATTCTTTTCACAATAAAGTACGTCAGTCCTACTGCCCTTGTCATAACTATTATAAACAGATCAGGCCGGTCTCTAACATATCATTTCCCACTGTAGCAAGCAGGCCTACAGCTTTACCATTGACTTGTCACTATAGCTCATGGCTACTGTATAGAGCATATACTTTCCCACAAGATAACCATCAGGCATGCAGACAAGTCATAACATTGGAAATGTGTCCAAAATATAAAATATGCTAGGTATCGAAATTGAAAGTTTCAATTCAATTAAGGACACAGAGGCAATGATTTTGCTAAACGTTTTTCCCTTTATTGATACCAGCAGCCATTAGAGCACTGGAAATAAACAAACTTTCTAAGCAACACCTGGGAAAGGAATAAAACCAGTATCAACCGATCACATAACAGAAGCCTCCTTATAGTCCATTGTTTTCTTTCATGGCCCCTCCTTTTTCCAATTCTGGCTCTCCAGTTTATTTGTGTTTTTGAAGTTTAGTTTCCTGCAGTGGAAAACGTGCATCACCAAGTAAGTGGCCTTGCACATTTTCAACTTTGCAAAGTTATGTGCCTGGTCATACCATATACACTAATTACTCACTAAGTATGTGGTTTAGAAAGCGTATCATACCATTCTCCACTATAAACGACCTAGATGGGTATTATATGATCTTCAGTCATTGCGTAAGATAATCCCTACTTCCATGTCATTAGCAGAACTAAACTTCTCCAGTTTTAGGGGTGTCTTTCATAGATTCACATGCTTGAATATTCCCCGTCGTCGAAGTGGGAGTCCCACGGTAAATAAAATAGCGATAATGCTAAATATATATAAACATAATACAAGATAAAGAAAGGAAATACAACTGAAATCCACTAAAAATGATTCCTACATAGGAATGCAAGGTAAAGAGAAAAACAATTTGTAACACATTAGTGTCATTATGTTAGTCCAAATTACAGCCAATCAGGCGCCAGCACCCTTTAGAACCTTCTCCTCAGAAGCTCAAGCCCTCAGATTTTCTACCGCACGTCGTGTGAAGGGAGTCTCCCTGAGCTCTGCTCAGTTTTTCATCTCAACTCTTCTAGATTCCAGTGTTTATCTCAACATGTCAAGTAAGAAGTCTTTATTCAGACCTTGCTCTTCTTGTGGGAAGCTGCGCCTTTTTGAAAAGGACCCCCACCAGAAGTGTATCTACTGTTTATAACCTGATCATGAGGCTGGCAGCTGCAAGTTCTGTGGAACCTTTTCTACTAAGACTCTTAAAGACCGAGAAGGCCGTCTTCTCCTTTGGCTGCAACGTCTAAAGGACAAGGGTTCTGCACTGTCTGACGCAGAAAGTTTTCATTCTGGTCTTTCTACAGCAGCCTCTAAGCGTGGTAGTGTTCAGGAGTTTCCTTCCCCTTTCCTCAAAAAGACTAAAATGGCCTTGTCCCTGGCTCCTGTGGTGTCTTCTGCCACTCCTACCACCTCTACGCCCACGAGACCTGGCTCTCGGGCGTCTTCTGCTGCCTCTCGAGGTGTTTCCACGCCTCTTAAAGTTCCGCCGTCGACGGGAGCGTCTACGAGCGTTCTGACGACGAGAACAGCATTGCCTGCATCATCGACGACGACGCTGACTACAACTTCAGCCTTCTCGTCGTCGACGACGGTCTCGTCGACAGCCTACACGTCGACGAGGGTTTTGTTGCCATTGAAGCCTGTTCCGTCGACGATTCCCATCTCCTCGTCGACAAAGAAGAAAGAATCCTCGTCGACGAAAGTCCCGAAGAAATCGTCGTCGTCGTCGTCGACTCCGTCGACCAAGGTCTCGTCGACGAAGACACCGTCAACCAAGGTTTCGTCGACGAAAACATCGTCGACCAAAGCCCCGTCGACGAGGACTCCGTCTACGGAGGCTCTACCAGTGTCGACGACTGCACCGTCGACGACTTCGTCTACAGTGGATCGCCCGTCGACAGTGGCCCTGACGACGGCTCCGTCGATGGCCAACCCGTCGACGATGACTTCACCAAAATTATCTTCGTCGACAGCCAAGTCAGTGTCGTCGACGTTAACGACGACAGCACCGTGGACGGCGGCACCGAGTTCATTTGCCTCTTTGCCATTAGTGCCATTGAAGACTACAGATTATTCACATCGTCGCTCTAAGGTTCCGTGCCAACAGATCTCTGATCCAGAACCGCAACCACCTTCACCAATGTTTGCCACTACCTCTGAGCATGACACAGACTCGGAACATGAAGGGGATATGTTTGGGGCGGCACATAGTCCCTCTGATTTGATTATTAAATGTCAAGACTCTGATTCTGATGACGATGGCGGAGACCAAGCGTCTCAGCAGGAGGAGCAGTTGGTCCAAGTTCCTATGGCTACCATTCCATTGACCTTGATTTCAAATCTCCAACATATGCTGGATGATTATAACTGCCGTTTCCCAGCAACACCACAGACTACGCCTGTGCAATCTCCTGCTCCCGTGGCGAAACCTCCACCTTCTCTACCGCCTGTCCTACCACCTACAACTTCGTCTCAGGTTCAAACGTCCATTAGAATCCATACAACGGTTTACCCGCAGGATGCGGATGATGAGGCGGTCCCAGAGCGTGAGGACGGAGAGGTCCCTGACAATTCGGATGACGATGCAGGCGACCAGGATATGGCTGAATGGGACGATTACCGGGCACAGACGCCCTCTCCTCAGCCAGGGAACTCTGGTGAGTCACCTCCTTTAGATATCGCCAGTTTCCATCTTTTAATGGATAAAGCGGCTCAACGTCTCAAATTACCAAGATCACAAAGCGAGGAGGACTGTTTTCTTTATGATTTTAAAGACAAACCTTATAAGCAGGTCCACACAATTCCTATCATCGATTTTGTGTGGAAGGAGGGAATTAAACTCATGAATGCTCCAAACTCCTTACCTGCTCAGATACCGCGCCTTGAGAAAAAGTACAAGGCCCCAACTGGTTCTCCAGCTTGCCTGATTTCTCACCCCAAGCCGGACTCTGTAGTGACTCAGGCTGCACAGCGTCGAGCAAGGAACCCAGCGTCTCCAATCACAGCCCCTCCTGATAGAGAGGGTCGACGCCTAGATGCTATTGGCCGCACGTTTTCAACTATGGCTTCAACATCTGTCCGGGCAGCCAATGCCTTAGCCATCTTGGGACGTTATGACCGGCAGATGTGGTCGGACATTTCAGATTTGATGACCCTCATACCTGATGCTTCCAAGGCTGACGCTCAACAGATTCTTCGCGATGGTCAGAGGGCGTCGGAAGAAATGGACTGCGCAGTCGATATTGCTAACACAGGTTTCCGTCTGCTTGCAAGTGCGGCTGCACTCCGACGACAGGGCTGGTTAAAGTCCACCTCCTTCCGGCAGTCTTTGGGCACGTTGCAATTTCGGAAGCAGTCCTTTCGTGGTGCACGCGGACGCGGCACCCCTTCCAACGTTCGAGGTGGGCAGCAATACCGCTCCTACAATCAGAGCGGCCAACGTTACACGCCCAATCAGCAATCTCGTCAGCAGCCCTCCAGACCCTACAGAGGAAAGTCTTCTTATCGTGGATCCAATCCTAAACTCCAATGACTTTTGTCACCCTCAAACTGTTGGAGGTCGAATCTCTCTATTCTCAGTGGTCCTCGATCACCTCGGACCGCTGGGTTTTGGACATTGTACGACGGGGTCATACCCTAGAGTTTGTAGAGATTCCTCCTTGTAGTCCACCTCGTGGCCCGCCTCCTCTACATCTTGAGGAGCTTTACCATCAAGTCCGTCTTCTTGTTTCAAAAGGTGCAGTCGAAGTGGTCCCGAAACATCAAAGAGGGAAGGGGTTTTACTCTCGATTCTTCCTCATACTCAAGAAGACCGGAGATTGGCGACCCATTCTGGATTTGAGGGCTCTCAACCAGTTCCTAAAGTCCCAATCGTTCCGCATGCTGGCGTTACTGGAAATCCTGCGTCTTCTATCCAGCGAGGATTTCATGACCACCATAGACCTTCAGGACGCATACTTTCATGTCCCAATTATCAAACAACATCGCCAGTACCTGCGTTTCAAGGTGGGACCAATGCATTTTCAGTTCAAAGTTCTGCCCTTCGGGCTGCGATCAGCTCCTCGTGTGTTCACGAAGGTACTGGCCCCTGTGGTGGCTCACCTGCGTCTACAAGGAGTTCAAATCTTTCCATATTTGGACGATTGCCTTCTAAAGTCTCAATCCCACCATCAGCTCTGTCAGGACACTCGCCTTTGCCAACAAGTGTTTCAGTCCTTGGGGTTGACCATCAACGTTGAAAAGTCACAGTTTGCGCCTCTGCAAACCAGAACCTTCCTGGGAGCGATCCTAGACACGAAGCTCTCGAAAGCGTTCGTCTCGAACGAGCGACGTCAGAAGATCCTTCGTCTGGTCTCCCTCATTCGAAGAAAACAGTCCGTTTCTGTTCGAATGTTAAAGTCATTCTTGGGAATGGCGTCATCTTATATCGGACTGATCCCAAATTGCAGGTTGCGCACCCGTCCCATTCAGGAGGAACTGGACTTACAGTGGCGTCAGGTCTCCGGGTCCTTCAACGACCTAGTGGCAGTCACAGCCCGCATGAGACAGAGCTTACTTTGGTGGCCGCAGCCAACGAATCTGGACATGGGAATGTCCTTCCTCGTTCACGCACCAGATCTTACGTTGACGACGGACGCCTCCCTGGAAGGGTTGGGCGCTCATCTCCAAGGCCTATCCATCAAGGGCAAGTGGACTCCGCCCCAACGCACGTGGCATATCAACAGGCTAGAATTGATGGCGATCTTCCTAGCGCTCAAGTCATTCCTCCCTGTAGTTCACGGGGAGTCAGTGCTTATCCAAACAGACAATACCACCAGTATGCACTACGTGAACAAACAGGGAGGAACCAAGTCTCCACATCTGTCTCACTTGGCCCAGTCAATCTGGGATTGGGCTCTCCGCCATCACATCACCTTGACAGCCGTCCACCTTCCGGGCGTGTCCAACCTCCTGGCGGACTCTCTGAGCAGGTCCACTTCCTCAAAACACGAATGGGAACTGCACCAACCGACTCTAGATCTTGTCTTTCGCCAGTGGGGTCACCCAGATCTAGACCTCTTTGCAACACCGGAGAATCGGAAATGCCTGTCTTATGCAAGTTGGCATCCCCACCCCGGGTCGTGCTGGAATGCCCTTTTGATCGACTGGTGCGATCTATTCGCTTACGCTTTTCCGCCGATCCCATTAGTACCGCGGGTGCTGTGGAAGATGCGGAGACAGCCCTGCCACATCCTGTTCATCGCACCTCGTTGGCCCAGGCAGGCATGGTTTTCGGAACTGCTTCTGCTGTCCCAGTGCGAGCCCATCCCTCTGCGACCTCGTCCAGACCTCCTAACGATGGACAGGGGCCTAGTGTGCCATCCGGACCACTCCACGCTACGATTGTGGGCATGGAACCTGAGCACCTTGAATTCGCAGATTTGACCATATCTCAGGAATGCAGAGACATCCTGGCTCATGCCAGGGCTCCGTCTACCATCAAAACTTACAAACTCAAGTGGAAGAGATTCTGTCATTGGTGCGCTACAGCCAATATCCATCCCATCCATTCCACTCCAGAGCAGCTTCTTCCATTCTTCTTGAGCCTCGCTCAGTCAGGACTCTCTCATGCTACACTGAGAGTTTTCTTAGCTGCAATATCTCGTTTCCGACATGATGGCTCTTCTTCCCTCTGTTCATCCAGGATCATACGTCAATTCTTCAAAGGGCTTTTCCGCAAGTTCCCACCTGTTCGGCGCCCTCCTCCATCTTGGCACCTCAATGTTGTATTATCTCAACTTATAAAGTCACCTTTTGAACCAATCCATAAAGCGGATATCAAATTCCTCACCTGGAAGGTTGCGCTACTTTTGGCTTTGACCTCATCTCGTCGCGTGAGCGACCTTCACGCTTTCACTATCAAGCCGCCTTATCTTCAGTTCAAAGCTAACGGGGTGGCGCTCCGCACTAACCCCTCCTTCCTACCTAAAGTACCTACGGATTTTCATTTGAATGAGCCTGTGTTCCTCAAAACTTTCTTTCCGGACCCAAAGTCTCCGGCGGAGCAGCGCTTGCATTCTTTGGACATCAAACGATGCCTTAAATTTTACATTGCCAGAACTGCCCCCTTTCGCAAGTCCGACCAACTGTTCATTGCCTACGGACGACTGCGTAAGGGCCATCCAGTTTCCAAGCCAACTATTGCCCGGTGGCTTTCTTCAGCCATTGCCTTCTGCCACCAACAAGCTGGCAAACCATTGCAGTCTTCAGTGAGGGCTCATTCTACGAGGGCGGTGTCTTCTTCCACTGCCTTGTTTGCTGGTGTGCCTCTTCATCAGATTTGCCGTGCAGCGACATGGTCCAGCAGGCACACCTTCACCAAGCATTACTGTTTGGATGCCATCAATGAAGCGGATACCGCTGTGGGACAGGCAGTGCTTCGCCATCTTTTCCATTAAGGTGAGCCTCTGTTCCCCCCTCCTTGTTCTTTTTGCTGTGATTGCTATGATGTTTTACATGACTGTATTATTATTATTATTATTACTGTCTTTCTTGCCATATGTGCTTAGCTATCTCAGCTCTCGGAGGTTACTGCTTTCTATTCTATTCAAGCATGTGAATCTATGAAAGACACCCCTAATACTGGAGAAGAACAATTGTTACTTACCTGTAAACAGATGGTTCTCCAGTATTGGTGTCTTTCATAGATTCACATGCGACCCACCCTCTTCCCCTCAGAGGCTCTCTTCTCCTCATACACTCTTGGTTACTTTGTGCTACGAAAATCTGAGGGCTTGAGCTTCTGAGGAGAAGGTTCTAGAGGGTGCTGGCGCCTGATTGGCTGTAATTTGGACTAACATAATGACACTAATGTGTTACAAATAGTTTTTCTCTTTACCTTGCCTTCCTATGTAGGAATCGTTTTTAGAGGATTTCAGTTGTATTTCCTTTCTTTATCTGGTATTATGTTTATATATATTTATATATATTTAGCATTATTGCTATTTTATTTACCGTGGGACTCCCACTTCGACGACGGGGAATATTCAAGCATGTGAATCTATGAAAGACACCAATACTGGAGAACCACCTGTTTACAGATAAGTAACAATTGTTCTTTTCTATTACGATAGATAGGATATTTCTTATTCTATATTGGGACCGAAGGCAAGCATTACACTCCTTTAAAGCTTACAGGTCGCTATTCTAGCCATATCCAGGACTGGTTTAAACTAGGACCTTTTAAAGGGACAGTCCGAAGACAGGGGCGTAACACAGGCCCTTGCAGTGCGGGGGGGGGGGCAAGCTCCAGGGGACCCCCTCGGCACTGCACTCTGGCCGGAGAGCTCCTGATTGAGCCCAGAGGGGGCCCCTCTGCATACCTTACAGGGAGGCCCCCTCATTTTTCGTTACGCCAGTGTCCGTAGATCAGTTTGCTGCATTCACAGGTTTTTTTAGGCATGCCCCCCCCCCCCCCCCCCCCCCCCAAAGAGAACGCCTTAGAAGCCAGAGCCCCTGAGCTGGGTGTACACCAACTATATTAGTATTAATCACTGCTTCTTGTATTATCCAACGTACCTAACATGCAAAAGTGGGGAATGAAACTGCTGTGTGTGATTTATAGGTGAAATTCAGCAATTGTCTCTCCGCAGAAGGGTGAAGTTCTGCGGTTATACTCTCATATGCCTTAATGCATCTTACAGTTTAAAGGGTTTGTGGGGAGCACTCCGTTATAAACTGTGTATTCAACCTGTACAATCGGTGCAGCAACTAATCAGGTATGTCAAGCCTGTGACTTAAATGCTAGTTTAGGTGAGAAAAATCTCAACTAGTTGCGCACTGTTCACTGTGTGTTATCCAACACTCAAAATTATAATCAATATAGGGTGCCTCCCTACTGGTGACTGATAGCAAAATAAAGTTTAAAGGGTTTGTGGGGAGCACTCCGTTATAAACTGTGTATTCAACCTGTACAATCGGTGCAGCAACTAATCAGGTATGTCAAGCCTGTGACTTAAATGCTAGTTTAGGTGAGAAAAATCTCAACTAGTTGCGCACTGTTCACTGTGTGTTATCCAACACTCAAAATTATAATCAATATAGGGTGCCTCCCTACTGGTGACTGATAGCAAAATAAAGTTTAAAGGGTTTGTGGGGAGCACTCCGTTATAAACTGTGTATTCAACCTGTACAATCGGTGCAGCAACTAATCAGGTATGTCAAGCCTGTGACTTAAATGCTAGTTTAGGTGAGAAAAATCTCAACTAGTTGCGCACTGTTCACTGTGTGTTATCCAACACTCAAAATTATAATCAATATAGGGTGCCTCCCTACTGGTGACTGATAGCAAAATAAAGTTTAAAGGGTTTGTGGGGAGCACTCCGTTATAAACTGTGTATTCAACCTGTACAATCGGTGCAGCAACTAATCAGGTATGTCAAGCCTGTGACTTAAATGCTAGTTTAGGTGAGAAAAATCTCAACTAGTTGCGCACTGTTCACTGTGCATCTTACCACATATAATTTGGGGATAGCTTCAAATGCTGGTTAAGAGATAACTCTAGCATTGGACTTGGTTATCCTAGAAATCTGAAAAATAATTCCTTCCAGAGTTAGTACGCTACCTGTAATATCCAGGGCTCTCACATCTGATACAGGTCTACAAGATATGAGGCCCTTTTCTCAGATAGCACCCTGCTAGGAAGGTATTTATTACTTTTCATGAAGAGAAAAAGGTTAAGAACCTTATTGACATTCCTAGGGGATGAGTATCTAGGTCTAGGGAGAAGAGAGAGCTTCCTCTTGATGGCTTCCAGACTAGAAGATGTTCACCCATGGGGAACCTATTGATTGGGATGTGGCTAGCTGACATAGCTGATTGGAAAGTGTTTACTGATATTCAAGCCATTCCTTCTGATTCAGTGTCAGGCAAGGTATTTAAGATGTGCCCAACGTCTGACCCCATGGGATCAACGTTCCTATGCAAACATCAACCGAGTTATTTTGACCAACTGACTTTTGTTATTTGACCGTTCTATCTGCCCAAGCCTTGGAGGGAAGTCTCTCCACGTGTTGCAAATGTCCAGGGATTTTGTACTGTTCCCTATTATCCTCCTTGCTATAAGATGTAGAGTGCTGTGCACCACTAGGCAGGGGGTTCCTCGATGGATCCAGGAGTTGTTTCTGGGACGTGGGAAGGCGGATTGAAAAATGGCAAGTAAGTTCCATAAAAACCTGATGCCACATTTGAGACTTCCATTTCAGGGTCTCTAGGACCAAGTCTGCTTGTTGTCTCCTCTCCTGAGTGGATAGTCGTGTGATCATCAAGAACGGGTGAAAGGGTAACCTGCTTCCAAGCTGCAGTTCTAAAGGAAAGCATCCATCTTTGCCTTGTCTGGGTTCGATTTTGAACTTAAGTACTTGTCTAAATTGCAATTCAATTTTGAAGTGAAAAGGCCCACTGATAAGCTGTCCTATCTTTGCAAAATGTCCTTGAACGCCCCTGGATCCAGCTTCCACAGGCTTGGGTCCTGATTGTGTCATTATTGCCAATCTGCCACATAGTTGGAGGCACCTGGAATATACTCCACTGTGACTAATATTTGAATGCCCAGGCAGAAGGCCCAAAAGTTCTTGGTCAAGTCTACCAGGGCCTTGGCTTATGTGCTCCAGAGGTGGATGATGTAACATGCCACCTAGATGTTGTCCATCTTTAGTAGGATACAGCATTGGACTCTTTCCTTGGTTCCTCATAACACCACAAGTTCCAGGCAGTTGGTGTGCAGTTGTTCTTGTAACAACCACTTTTTTCTCCTCTGGATAACTCAACATCAGGTGCCTCAGACTCTTTTGCTTGTGTCCAATTTGATGATCATGTCCGGTTTGGAACCGAAGATTGCTCTCCTGTTCCCAGCCTCTATGTGTGCCAGCCACCACCTGATCTCCTCCTTGATGTTGTCCGACAATGGAGCCATCTCCAAATAAGTAAGTCCTTTCTGATGGTTGTGGTCTTTCAGTCGCTGCAGCACTCTGAAGTGCAGTGGGTCTAATAAGATGGCCTGCATTGATGATGAGAGTAAACATAAAAGGCAAGCAGGTAAGTGTTTGGTTGTAAACTCGTTTCTTTCGAGTCCACAACAAATCCAAGAAAGCAGGGTTCTGTCCTAGGGTCAAGAAATATTTTTTTCTCATTTTAACCTCCCAGGCTTTCCAGAAGTGTCACAGTCAACTGTAGGTGCTCTGAAAGCTTCGCCGGGCAGTCATCCATCAGAAGGATGTATGTCCGGTACACTGTGGAGCGATTCCCTTGGCTCTGAGGTGTTCCATCACTGGTCAGACTACCTTTGTGCAGCACCATGGTGCTATGGATTTGCCAAACAGAAGTGCTGTAAATTCAAAGGTGTGGTGTTTCTACATGAGCTGGAGATATCTGTGGTGAAGTGGAAATATAGGAATGGTGAGGTAAGTGTCCTTCAGGTCCAAGGGGACCATCTAGTTTTGGGGCCTCAAGATATCCCCCAGGAAGTGTGTTCCCTTCATCTTGAAGTGGCGATATATCAGCCACTTGTTGAACTCCATGAGAATTATGATGGGGCGTCCGTCCCTCTTCTCTACCAGGAAAAGGATTTCTTACAAACTCTCCGGGGTGTGTGATGATCAGGAATTAACCTGCGTGTTTATAAGGGGGGTGTCTTGTTCTTTGGTACGATGTCCCATAGTCTCTATCTTGAAACCTTGTTCTGTTTGTAGGACCAATGCATCTGAAGTCAGTGCATGCCAGTTGTGAGCAAACGTTGCCAGCCTCCCTCCTACTTTTAGTTGGGAATACGGGAGAACACTCACTAGTAAATGTTCCTTTGTTGTTGGTTCAACTGAACCTGCCTCTGGGCTCTCAGTGTAGTGATAGCCCACTGGAGGGAATAAATCTGCCAAATCTCGTTTGGTTTTGCAATTGACTACGTTTGGAGCCCTGGCCTCTTTTAAGGGCTTGTGGGGGAAAGCGGCTGGCCTAGTGCCCACTTCTTTGTCTGGCCTTGGAGTAAACTTTAGGGACAAACATTCTATTAATGGAGGCTTGGGCCTTGTCGAGTGATGTGAACGTGAAGAGACAAACTTCCCCAACTCCTAATAAAAAAGGACCAACCAATAACCCACCACGTGCCCCGCCTTCATAGGAGCAAGAACGCCCTATTTGATATTTACCTTAGGACTGGCCAGCACAGCTTAGTAGAGGTAGCGCAGTTGACATTACCATTGAAAATCTATGCTCCCAGCACCCACCTAGATAAAATGTCAGGAGGTATGAGGGACCCTGATTCTTTTTCCTCTTTAGTCAAAGTGTTGTAATGTCCTGTAGTTTGCCCTGACACGAACACCAGAAGCTGTGTATAGCCTTCTTAAGGTGCCAGGTGTATTTGGCTAGAAAAGTGGCCCTCTTGGAGACCATTTCTGGAGTAAGGGCCATTTTACCATCCAATAATAGGCGGAGACATTTTGCCCTGAGGCTGGTTTGGATTTCCTCATCAAGTGACTTTCATAAGTCAACAGTTGTAGGTTAAATCCATTGTTCTTTTGCTCACCATACCACCCCAGTTTAGACCCAGCCACATGCAAATCAGTCTTGACCCTGTTCCTCATGGAAACAGTCCAGCCTGAACTGCCAGGCCAGGTCCTCCCCGGACCGGAAACAAGCATCCTGGGACCGGTTTCAGGGTATGACCCCTCATGAGCCAGGCTAGCTTGAATCTAGTTGCACAGTGAGCCCGGACCCACGTCTGGGCATGCCCGGTGCCCTTAGGGCGAGAAAGGAAAAGATACACAAATGATGGACAGAATGCAGAGCAAATCAAACATTCACAGCCAGTCAGCAGAGCTCGGTTAAATACATTGTTCTTTTGCTCACCATGCCACCCCAGTTGAGACCCAGCCATATGCAGATAAGCCTTGACCCTGTTCCTCAAGGAAACAGTCCAGACTGAACTGGCAAGGTAGGTCGTCCATGGACCAGAAACAAGCATCCTGGGACCGGTTCGGGATATTACTCCTGATCAGCAGGCTAGCTTGAATTTAGTTACACAGTGAGCCTGGGACACATTGAGCAGATACAGCCACATAAGGAGAGAAGAGGGCGTTCCCCACAGTGTCACCAAAGCTAAGTAGAAACAAAGCAGATAAGGCAAACAATACAGTAAGCAGTTAGTAATCGTTAGCCCAATTAACAGAGCCGGGGTTACTCAGCTACTGAGCTGCTTAAGCAGTGTAGAGGAGACAAAAAAATAAACAATGGACTTTAAGTAGCATCTATTATTTAAGGGATTGGTTGACACTTGTTTTCTTCCTTTCCCGTGTGTAGCTGGAAAAGTTAGTTTGCTTGCAGTTCTCAAGCTTGCTTGCTGTTGATACCAAAAAAATGGGCAAAGTTCAGCATAACCTTGCCTCCTGTCCCGACATAGAATTACAGTTGTCAAAAAATATCCAACTCTGTTGAGAGGGCCTAATGAGGATTATTAGTGTGCACATCCTGTGCCCCAAAGGTTTGTCAGAGGGGTAACTAAGACCAAAAAACGTGCCTACTACAGTAATCTGAGATTCCATGTAACAAAATGTCGACATACATCTTTTAACACAACGTTGAACCAGTCCACCATTAACATCCTATTGGCTTAACATATCCTTTTCACTCACAGTGGCGTAATTCAGGTCTTCTGTCTGTTTTGCCTTTTTCAAATGTATTGGTCGGGCCTATGGTATCTGACATTGTTTTTCCCAATGATCTAATCGGGTCCATATGCGTTGTTTCCCAACATAACCCGCTCAGGCCAACCCGCTCAGGCCCACTACGTAAACTTTCCCACAAGGCAATAATCTGGCTTAATCTTGAAATTGCAAATATGGTCACAATTGCAATTGGCAAAACAGTGTCCAACCCCTTCTAAGAGGCTCTAACATGGATTCTCGGAGTGCAATCCTTCCACCTTTAGAATGTGTCAAAGATCGAAGAACCAACACCAAAAACATTGATCATTTGAGAGCTTCCTTGTAACAAAATGATTCCACAGCATAAATATTACACCCTTAAATGCCTGTAGGCTTTGCCATACGCATGCACAATTAAAAACTGCTTTTATTGTAACTTGTCACAGTGAACAGATCCGTCATATAGCACTATTTTGTCACCACAACTGAGGCCTGCTGTGATGAGCAATACCCCACATGGCAAAATCTACAGTGCAAGCATTTTTTTCCAGGCGAAGCGTAAAACATCTGCCCACTCAAATGATGTACTCGAGGAAATCAACGTTTGGGCGGAGCCAACACCCCCCCCTCTCGAGAGTATTTCTTAAAGCTCTTTCTGTTGATGACATAAAGTGTTCGAATATTGCACTGTCAGGCAAGACCTAAACATGGGGAAGAGTGGAAAATAAACTGTACAAGCAAGGACTATCTTTTCCGCAGCAGTGATTATTATTTTACTTGTGTCCATCTTGATTCCTTCAGTTTTGTGATGGCAGCAGTGCAGGCACCAGTTGTCTGGTTTGGTGGGTTTGTATTTTATTTCTTCATGCCTTGCGGTATGGACAGTAAATGCATCTGTGGTTGACAGGTGGCAAGTCTACAATTATATAATCTATCAAACATGTTCCCTACTGGGGATACATCTATTTAGTAATTAAAAAGAATGCCGCTTGCCTAGTCCTTGTTCTCAAAAGGTATAGTTTGTTTTTATATATTTTCTAAAATTAAAAATTCCAGTGTTCGTTCATAGATTTCACTTAAAGAAGCAGTTCGTGTATGTTCATTTACTCATTTTTTTTATACAATATTAATCCATATTAATAAGTATTTTCTTAAAAAGAAGAAAAAGTAAGAGTTCTCCTTGCTTCCCCCGTCCAACTCATTTCTCTTGATCTGTTTAAACAAGCCTTGTGTTATTTTTGCAAGAAGAACGCGTCAAGCCCTGTTATTAATAGCTGATCAAGTCCTTGTTTAATATCATACAAGTCCAATCTATTCTCATTCTATTTGTTTGTCTACTAAATGTAATGATTCCATTTATTTAATCAATTAAAGCCTGGTTAAGTCGAGTACTGATGCATTTGTCTTTTTCTAAAAAAAAACAAAAGTTTGAGCTTTAGAGCATGCCATTCTGCATTTTGTGCGGGCATGCACATAGCGTCTTCCTCTGCAATTCCATCACGTTCGTGTTAAGACAGCACAAGCAAATGCGTTCCATTATAGCATCAATTTGTAGCCAGGTTGACCTATTTTTTTCAAGAGGCCACACATTGTATCATGTTATTTCTGTCAGCCTCTACCCGATAGACCTATTTTTCAGCATTTTTTTTTAAAGTTTTATATAGCGCTAGCCTTACCGGAGGGTATCGGAGCGCTTCACATCAGTTACAGAGCAGAACAAAAGAGAGCAATACATAATGCTCAATTTCATTCTTGGCATGCATCTGATTTGCAATTTCTCGCTGAGGTATTAAAGATATGTGTTCGAACTAGCATCTTTCAGACTCCCACAGATATGTGAATAGATAGGTGCAGACTTTAGGAATTAATATGCTTATGCACATAGAGGTCCTGAAGCTTCTCCAGTCAACAAAGCCCATTGTCCAACTCTCCACCAAAAGTTAAAACTTTCTGGGCATTTTCAGATCATGTTGAATCAATCCGCATATTCCTCTTCACAGCGTGAACATGCAGGTGAGTCAACAAAGCCCATTGTCCACAGTCTCTTCGGGGATAATATAATCTGTGGAAAAGTGTAATCTGGACTAGGAACAAGGCTGCTGATAGTGCATGTTCAAATGGAACTAGTCTGGCCTTAGCCCACTGCTCATCCTCCAGTATCTTTGTCCCAGGGTCCCTGTAGTGCACCTAATCTGTTAGGGGGTTTACGTATAAAGGAACTTTATATTTAGGATATGCCATGTTTTGCCAGTATCTCTAAACTAACCTTGGCCTCTAGTGTGTTCAAGTATGGATTTGATATTCGCCTTTCTTTCTAGTGGTCTTGTGCATGTCTCAGTTATTGTGAATGATGCAACTTATAATACAGTGAGAACGTTTTGAATGAAATAAGGTGGTCCAACATCTAGACATCTTCATGCCTCGTGATACCAATAGGATCCCACTGTCAGAATTTCTTTGATGTTTCAGTCTTTACTGTTTTGTGTAGACCTCCTCAAGACAATAATCTAAGGACCAACAAGAAGTGTGATTCTGTAGGGAGGTGCGGGGGGTGAGGTATTAAAGATATGTGTTTGAACTAGCATCTTTCAGACTCCCACAGATGTGTGAATAGATAGGTGCAGACTTTAGGAATTAATATGCTTATGCACATAGAGGTCCTGAAGCTTCCCCACTTTGCCTGTAACTGAACATAAGACACACGGGGAAAGAAAAGCACGAGGTTCAGATGAAAGGCATTGGAACATATCTCTAAAAGCGTACCCTCCAGTTTAATCACCGGTGGTGTTTTGCAACTTGCAATGAAATATATGATGAAATCCTAAAGTTAGGGAAAAACCCAATTGAGCCAGACTACGGTGGACACTTAACTTGTTGTAGTACCTGTAGGTGACAATGATCTGTTATTTCTCAGTGTTACATGGTGGTGCTATAGTAGAACATGTCTCCATTTACTGAAAACCTCTTTAATGGCAATTAACTAATTTTCAAAGACTGAGCAATTTGTATCTGCCCGGGTTAACTTATAGGGAAACAATGATTCTGGATATTCTTCCTTTTCTGTAGCCGAACAGTCGCTATCACTCAATATAAGGCAGTGGTCTCAACCACAAATAGTTTCATAATATTTGGCTGTAAAAGAATTAGTCCTTCAGTGAATTTTTTCTTTAAAACAGAAAATTCAAGGGAAGCTTCAGTAGACCGACTGCAAAGGAAAATGTTTATTCAAAAGGTCAGTAATTGTATTCATTAAAGGTGGAAAGACTTTGATTGTTTTCTTTGTAGTAATTGGTTAGCCCAATCAGAGTCTGTCCTTTTTACTGTGGTTGTATTTTTCCAATATAAGATAGTTCTCACATTTTGGTCAACTCTGGTCAGTCCAGCAGCAGAAGAGCATTGCCAAAGTATTTAATAAAGGTTGTGTCAAAAGAACATTTCTCTAATTTAGCCAGATGATCAGTGTATTTGTTGAGGAAATGTTACTTCCAGAACGACTGCTTCTCTTTTCTTGTCTTTGTCATGAATTCAGTTAATCTATCAATCAGTCCGAAGAACAAGAGCAACTAGACTAGAGAAGATGGCTGGTCTTGCCATTCGCACCAACTCTTTTTTAAATCTTCGTTTAGACCTTGTTGAGATATTCTGCCTAATCAGTCGGGCCTTTAAATTTGGTTATATATGTTTGCAGGTCCAAAGTAACCTAATGCACCTGCAACAATACATTGTGGATGGAATTGCCCCAGTCCACCTTAGCAAATTTTTAAAGGCTAAATAAATTATTCAACAATGGACTTCCTAGTGCAACAAGAGGTGTTGCCCCAGGTAAGGCACTTCCCAGTGAATAACTAATGATAAATACAACTTTTGCTCAATCTGAGGCTTAAGTATAAGGTTTTAAGATGGACTAAACAGTGTGTCTTTAAACTCCCTAAACTTCCTAATATTTCTGTCACATGTTTATTTCACCAATCTGACCCTTATTGCATCACAGCCAAGGGATGTCAAGGTGTAGCATTTTAGGATCTGGACTTACGTAGTTGAAGCCGTAATTGCAACCAAAAGGTACTGAACTTGACCCCTAGGTTGATACTGTGGACTGAGAGATATTTGTTTTGCAATCTGTCAATGGCGGTTCTTCATTCCAAATAAACCAAAAATGTCTTCTTGTGAGATAAGGCCTTCCACTCCACTCAGTGACCCCTATTTCATGGGTGACCTCAGATTTCTGGATTAGATGGTACAAGAAAATAAGACTGGAGAATTCTCCAGTCCTCCAGAGGAAAAGAAACACAAAGCAAGAAAAAAACCACTGGCAAGATTGACCAAGTAGATGACAAATAAAAGACAAATGGAAACAGCTTGTAAGACAACTGGACAAACCACAAGGAGCAACCACCTAGGGACAATGTTGTGATGCACTGATCATCATGCAAAGTCTTCTTAGTTAGGAAGAAGATTTCACCTGGAAGTATTAAACCAGGATTGAATATCCACGTGTGTTGAATTGTGAAGTTTCAGAGGAAAATACACAGAAACTAGTGAGTAATCCTATATGAAAAATGTGCTTATTTTAATATATTTGCAGAATGAGCTCTTTTTTCCTGCAATGACCAGCCCACCAGGAGAGAGATACTACAATGCA
The DNA here is from genome assembly GCF_964261635.1 of Lissotriton helveticus. NCBI lineage: Eukaryota > Metazoa > Chordata > Amphibia > Caudata > Salamandridae > Lissotriton > Lissotriton helveticus. The sequence goes on along the minus strand of NC_136073.1, from coordinate 892,332,336 downwards.
AAATGACATCAAGGTGTTCTGGAAGATAAAAGAAATTGCACCCCCAGCACAGAGACAGACATCCAGGCCATATCAGAAGAGACGGCGCTTGCGCTGATTCTCTTACCTCCTGCTACATCGCCCTAGTTTTGTCTAACCACTGTGCCAACCAGGCAAGAAACATGGGTGCAAAAGCGAACCTTAAAACCCATATCTATATAACTAATTAGGGATATTTAAAAAAATCTCCACTTTTAGGAGTTCAGTGTCAAAGATAATAGCAAGAAAGTTCCAATCTTGACCAATTTTATTGACAATTTATGTCGAGACACTTGGCATACTACGACAGAAATCACATACATGTAGTGACCGTTGCATGGGTTGACATTAATATAAGCAAGTTGCACGGAGTTACAGTTACAATCCATAATAATTGCATCATTTCCGCCATATGGGGTTGTGCTTCTGAGGACAAGCAAAAACTGTTTTTTCCTGCTGTGCCACCAGTCTACCCCTTTACGCCAACGCCTGGCTCTCGGTGGTGAGCACTGCTTCCTGGCACAGGGTACCTCCCTCTTCGCGACCAAGCACGCCACACCCAGATTGGTCCGCTCTACCAGCAGGCCCGCAAAGTCCTCCACCATCCCAAGTAGAACATTACGAGGGGTGAGATCCACTGGGCAATACAGGACGAAAGAGAACTCCTGACCCACTCCCTCCCAATAGGACCTCAGCACTGAGCAACCCCATGCTATATGGAAAAAGTCAGCTGTTGTCTGTGCACACTGCGTGCAAGTGGTCGATGCTTGGTGGGCAAGTTGCTGCAGGTGCCTGGGGTGAGATAAGTGGCGTGCAGCTAGTGGAATTAAACCATTCTCATTCTTGCTGAGATTGCCAACTTACGGGGCGCCATGCAAGCCTCCCTCCATCTGGATCTCCAACAAACCCTTTCCATCACCGCCTAGCACGTACAAGGCCATCTGGGGGAATAGTCCAGACCGAACTGCCAAGCCAGGTCCTCCCTGAACCGGAAACAAGCATCCTGGGACCGGTTTCAGGATATGTCACCCTTCTTCAGCCAGGCTAGCTTGAATCCAGTGGCACAGTGAGCAAGGGAACCACGTCTGGGTATACCCATCCCACTTAAAGTGAAAAGTGTTACAGCAAACAAATGATGGACGGAATACTGACAATGCAAACATTCTCCCCCAGTCAAAAGATCTGGGTCAAATCCATCGTTATTTTGCTCACCATGCCATCCCAGTTTAGACCCGACATATGCAAATTAGTCTCGACCCTGGTCCTCATGGGAACAGTCCAGATCTCTTGACTGGGGGTGAATGTTTTGATATGCTCAGCATTCCGTCCATCAATTGTGTGTCTTTTGCTTTCTCCCCCTAAGCGCGCCGGGTATACCCAGATGTGGGTCCCGGCCTCACTGTGCCACTGGAATCAAGCTATCCTGGCTGATGAGGGCTGAAAGCCCGAAACCGGTGAGAGAGATGAGGTGCATTGCTGGTGAGTGGTAGTGAGGTAATTCATGGAGAAGGAGGAAATGGGGGAGGGGTCGCCAAAAAAGACTAGCTCAGTTTGCGACCTGTGCTAAGGCCAGCCCTGGCTGGTAATGTTAGTCTCTCCACCCCCCCCCCCCCGTTCCCGCACCCCCCCCCCCCCCCCCCCCCCCACTCCCCCTCAGCATCCCACAGCTCGAAGTTCGGGTCTAGGTGGCCTTCATAGTAATGCAAAATTGCTGTTCAATAAAGTGGAGAAAGGAAAGCACAATCCTCGCCTCAGAGTCCTTAATAGGATTGAAACTTTCCGTTACGATAGCTAGGACATTTTTCATTCATACAATTCTTTTTCAGGGAGGAGTTTCCTCTTAATTTGTTGGCTCTGTCTACTACATTGTGTCACTATGTCTAGGCAGACTGCATCTTCTACCCTATCCGGTCTATACCTAACAATGTTTCTTGTGGAGTCCCTCGAGGTTTTTTAGAAATTCCTATGCTTTAACATCTATGTGGCACCTTTGGCCAAATTAATTTGTTCTTTCGATTTTTCCTTTATATACTACACGGACGTCACACAACTCATTCTCCAGTAAGGTGGCAATTCAGCTGCAGCTCACTGCAACTTTCGGACTTGCTTTTTGAAAGTAGTAGACAGGGTGAATGACCACTGCATGAAGCTCAATGCCAACAAAACCAAGGTTGTGGTTATGGGTGAACCCCCGTCAATCTAGTCCACAGGTTGGTGGACAGATTTCTTTGTCTCTGCCCTACTCCCTAGCTGGAAGCAAAAAATGAAGGTGTTGATTTTGATAATTTCTTTTAAACTGTTCAACAACAAAGTGGTTTCTCCTGGTTTCTTTTATCTGAAACTTTAGGAAAGCTGCTTTTTTTTCTTCCCTGACATTTTAAAGTAGTTTGTTTCATGGTGGGGTCTAGACTTGACTATGCGAATACCTTATACCTAGGCCTTCCTTCTTCTGCTAGCCATTCTTTTCAGTTGGTCCAAAATGCCTCTGCTAGACACTTATGGACCTTCCCCGACATGCCTCCATCTCAGGCCACCGTGGAAGGCTTCACTGGCTCCTCATCCACACGCGTGTTTTGTTTACAGCCCGTGCATTTGCTTTCAAGCTCTTCACAACATCAGCTCCTCTGCCATTGAATATTTGCTCTTGTGCCATGTCCGGCACACCCGCTTCGTTCTGAGGAGGGCATTGTGCCATTCCAAAGATGCGGAGAGCACTGAAGGTGGCTGGGCCTCTTTTAGGGCGGCTGCTCATCAGAATGCTCCCTCTTGTGATTCAGCCCATTCCTTGCTATCTAAATAAGTTATATAAGGATTTAAAAACCCTGACTTTTCAGATTTCTGTCTGACCTTGTCTTGCTTTTTGCTAGCATCAGGCCGCCCCAGGGCATGTGTGTTCTTTACAAAAGTCATAGAACAGCGGCAGTGCCTTCAACCGGTTACTTTGGCAGGAGTTAGACAACTGGCCCGAGCAACCTATTAAGTTTTATACTATAACATTTTTAGAAAAACCAAGTAATTGGATTTCAGTGACTATATTCCTGGGCCCTTTTGTCTCCAATGGTCCTGGTGGTATCCGAGGCAGCATTTCAATGGTGAAGTGGCTCCTCGGCGTAATAAGGACAGCGACTGATTCCACACATTTTAATTGGTTTTTCACCCATCAGTTATGTGCAGATGATTTTTAGCAAGGTTCACCTTTTATGAAAGACTAGTCGCCAGTTGAGCATAAGCAACTCTTTCTTTGAGACTTGAACAACTCCCCTTGAGCGGTCTTACGCAGAAGTGGAAAGAGCTTTTGCAAAATCTGATCAAATATTATTTTTGTGAAGAGAAAGAGAAAACAATAACAGGCTATATTTCGCTTTATCCAATGGCTGCTGGAAAGGAAGACCATATTCCAGTTCTAACGGATGTAAATGATCAGTATAGTTTTGATCAGAATGAATAGTTAGATGAGTAGAATCACCGGCTCAGAGCGCATGACTTACTTTGCCTACAAAGTCTGTCTTCTAAAAAAAAAAAAAAAAAAAAGTATAAGCGCCGAAGGTTGACTGGAAAAGCTTGTGTTTATGTATTTTTCAAACCCTTAAATTGATATCTTTGTAGCAGTATCAGTACTACAGCTCAATTGTTGATATTTTCTTATAACTATTCAGTCGTAGCTTATTATTTTAATGTTACGTTTTTATAGAAGTTAATCAGTTTGCATGTTAACATATATATTTTTAAAATTATATTTAATAAATAAATACTGGAATATGAAAATAACTAAGTTTTTACCTTCACGGGACAAAGGAAATGCAAAAGACAAGCAACTTTTTGTTGACAATGGAGCTATTTGAAAAGTATGTATGTATGTGTCTTGTAAAGCGCACTGCTGCCCTGAGGCGTCGTGGCGCTGTAGACCGCTGGGGAACCCGTCCTGGCTTTCCCTGTGAGATGGTCCCTACTGGGTATCTCCAAGGTGAAACCAGGCATCCCCGGCGAATGTGGGGGGCCGTTGTAGAGATGAGGCAAGCTAATGCCCAGAGTTGCCGAGTGTGATCCCTGGTTAGAGTAGGCACCGAGGCGAGACTTATCGAGTCCACTGACCCTGGTCCATGACCCTGCCGCGTCGGGAATTGAACCCTGGTCCCGGGCCGTTCTCTGCTTGCGGGTCTGCCGCCTCTAACCAGTGAGCCACACCACTCCATTTACAAAAAGTCAATTACTAATGAAATAGTTTTGTGTTTTACCATATGTGATCCGAAGGTCAGCAGGCTCCCTTCTGGTTCTGCTAGATTAGAGAAAAGGAAGCCGCTGCTGACGTTTTCAGACAGAGATCAGCATACCTTTGCCAAACACTCCTGTTTGGCCTTGGACTCCACAACCGATGGCGATCGTGTTTTATTTCTCACTTGTCTCGGTTTCCTTTTCCCTTGGGTGTGGGAGGGACTCAGTGATGCTTTACAATGTTTATCACTCTGACAGCAGATCCCTTGCTGGAGAAGGAGCAGGGACTTGCTTCTTAGTTCTCTATCAAGAGCCCCTTTATTAAATCCATAAACACTCCTCCTTCCTGGTGCTGGAGGAATGATCGATTCCTCACTGGTGTCTTAATGACTCCAAGACCCGGTCTTCATATCGAAGTAAGTCAAAAAAGAAATCCTTGACGAGGAAAAACGGATAATGTGGTCACGGAGAAAGAATTCAAGGTGTAGAGTCTTTCCCTCTCAAAGCTGGGTACAACAAATGACATCGAGTCTCTGGAGAAGCTTTACTACCTCAATGCACCAGAGTAAAAGTCCTCAGCAAAGCCGCTTTTTGTTCTCCCACCTTTGATCCTTTTCCTTGTTTAAAAGGAGGAATTCTAAAGAGTAAAACATCTTTAATTTACTTTAAACTATTTTTAAATTCGAATTGTTTTTTAAAAAGATAATATTGGTAAAAGGCATGTTAATAAATAATTTTTCAAATGGATGTTTATAAAAAGCTCTCCAGTGTGTGCACGTATAATTATAGTAGTCCTTAATGAAGATTTCCAGTGAGGAATAAGGGCGATCATAAGGGACTAACCTTTCCTTCTCTTCCGCTGCCAGGTGTGCAGAAAGATCTGGATGGGCCTGTACGATTCCCAATCTTCTACCATGCCAGACTCCAGGGATCCTCAGAAGGTGAAGGAGTTCCTCCAGGAGAAATATGAGAAGAAAAGATGGTAAAGCTGAGCCGCCGTCAGGGGGGGGGAGGGGCGGGGGGGGGGGGTGGTGTAACACAAATACCACATGCCGAGAGTCTAGCTGCCATGATATGTTAAATGTTACCTTTTGAGGCTGGATTGCGGTGATCCTAGTCATGGGCTTGTGTGTCTAAGGGAAATTACCCTGCAGTCCATTCTGCCAGTGCTCAACCTGTGTGTAGGCCAAAGCACTGCCCTGGATGCGAGCATAACCAAAGGCATTACCACAGGGTCTGAGCCTACAGGATATCTGCAACTTATGCAGGAGCTCTGTTGTTGGCTTCAGACGGTGACATTGTTCTTTGTTACTTCATTACATTTTTCAAACATTTTTCTTTCCGGCATGACATTCATGTTAGTTCCTAAGCCCTGTCCTTTCATTGAGGTGCTTCTATTGTCACTTCCATGTCTTTCTTTGCAGTGACATGGACACACAGGAGTGGATCATTGCCCCTGTCCCTCTCTGTGAGGACATTCCTCCAGTCGGTAGCCTGTGCTCCTCTTCTGGCTGCTACTTTCAAAGTCGACCTTCCTGTCTGCCCCGAAATCCTATGCATTCCTCAGCAGATTCATAAGTGACTGACCGCGCCCTCTCAGCTCTTGTTCATCTCTCGTCTTCCTTAATATTCAGCGTAGCCTCCTCCTCCATTGATTGCGCTACTGAATAGCGACCCCAACAATATGGAAACATATTAATGTTGAGGGCAGACTAGTGAAATGTTAGTGCATGAAGGGAAATGTAGATTTACTATTCCTAACTCCACATCTATACACCTTGAAGGTGTATGTACCGCGCAAGTACCTATCTGTGGGGTTCAATATAGAATCTGGACTTACTTTCCCATTGATATTTGTTGTTGGTTATTTTGTAATCGATCTTATGTCCCATTGATATTGTCAATTCGATATTCAGGGGGTACGCCTCCTCCAGAGTTCTGTGCTCCTTCTTCGTTACTTTATCCCTTTTCTCTCTGTTGAGGCAAAACTGAACTTCTGTTTTGCCTTTCCACCTCAATTTCAGCACTGTGCTGCTCTTCCTACTCCACACCCTCTGTGCTTTCTGAATCTTGATCAGCCTTCCTTTAATCCCATAGGTCCACTGATGGTCCATGAACGGAGGCTAGTGGGCCTGAACGGTGGTATCGAAAAGATGGCGGAGTGCTTGTCCTGCCTCACCCCCTCAGTCTTGCCCCCATTGATACCTAGACCACACCTTTCCGTGTCCTGCCTACTCTATGGAAACATGGGTTGTTAGTGCAGGTGCAATGTACAAGCCATTCTGATCAACGAAGGGTAGGTCTGGCCAAGCCTATGTTTGGATTCTGAGGGGGGGGGGGGGGGAGAGCCTGACCTGCCCCAGCCACAATTGAGCCCATTCACAATTTGACCCTACTTCCACACTTCTGGGTTATGGTCAGTGAATTGCGTTCAGTAGTTTAAACGACTGAAGACAATTAATTGCTGTAGATGAAAACTTCTCCATGAACCTAATGTTTAGGCCAGTGCTAGTTGCTTGGCTTCATCCTGGACACCAACCGAGACCTCTAGGAACGCTGATTAAGAAAACAAAGATGGCATAGTACCAGCTCTCTGTACTGAAAAAAAGGGAAACGACCTTTCAGAAAACGACTTCAGAACCGCTCTTCAAGCTCTCATGCTCTCATACTCTTGTATCTGATGGTGGAAATGCCCTGTACTATGGCATCTGGGACTCCACATTGGCTCTCCTTAAAGGCATCCTACCCCATAGCATACCTCATCAAGGGCCTGAAGAAATAGGACATCACTCACATCCTGATAACCAGTGATACCCTAAGCCTTGCAAAGCAGACTGTCTCCTCTGCCCATTCCACGGGGTCGTGACTCGCATGCCTGAAGCCCAAAGCAGGGTTGGGCTTCAGGCATGCGAGTGATGACCCAGTGGAATGGGCAGCGGAGCCTGCTCCTTTGTGTAAAAAAGAAAAACCAGTGGAAAAAGGCTCCACATATCACCCCGTTGCTCGGGCCTCGTTCCCTACCCAGCAAAGGTGACATTGGCCCTAATGCAAGCAAAGAAAATGGACCTGAATAAAAATGCAGAAATAATTTGTGTTCAGTGGCCTCTCAAACCACTGGCCTCAGTGCCACTGTACCGTCTGCGCTAATGGCAGTGATTGCCCTGTGAAAAACAAAATGAGCCGCAGTTTCCCTCCCCTCCCTCAAGGCATCCCTCGAAGGAAGGGGTCTCTGTCCATTTGTAAAATAAAAACCTGCCCCACCTAGTCTCCTCTCCTCTCCGACGCTTTGCATAAATCTTGCTCTTCTCTGCTCACTCTGGGATATTGCTATGAGGGGGTCTGGGCTTTGTGGGTCTGAATTCAACCCTGCTGTGGTCTCCTCCCTTTCACCGCCCCCTCGACTCACCTGAAAAGGCATCTGGACAGAGCTTGAAATGGACAGGATCCCTGGGGACCGACATGCCCCTGCTTTTTACATTTACAAAAACATTTCCCATACTTTGTTAAAAAAAAAAAACACTATCGCTCAATGGTTAATGCGGACCTTGAGATGCCATTACGTGAAAGTGCAGGGAGGGCGGGTGATTCAGGGCTTGGGGGGTTCAAGTGCAGTGAAGAGGAAGAAGGGACCGAGAGCAAACCAGGGAGCCTGCTGCCTAGAAGCAATGTAAATGTATGCATTGTTTAACCACCATATGGAAAGACTGCCTGTGAACTAGTCTAGGCTTTAATCAGAGGCATCCCTGGGTTTTTATGGTGACAAATGTTTACTGTTTTTGAGAATTAATGCAGTTTTCGAGCCTCCTGGTGCAAGCAGGATGGCGACCTGCAGTCAATTTCACGTCTACTCGTTTGACTTCATAGCTGCACACTGGCTTGACTGAGAATTAATGTCATGGTGTGAGCAGCTGAGCTCTGGAAAGGATGGACACAAACAATGTTTCACCATGTACAGTTTACCTATGTCTAAAACATACACTTTGAAATCACTTGTTTTATCATAAACATTTTGCAGCAGCTTATCTTACACTGTGTGCAATACAATTTTAAAATAATGACTTGCATATTCATAGTGCTTTTTTGTTAGGTCTCGCTGAACCAACGCGCATGCGTTGTTCTGCGAGATTATAGTGGGCAAAATAGCTCTTGAAACCAGCGAGGATTTGCCACAATGCATGTGAGTTACTCAAGCGCGATGCTTCCCCAGCCCGCGCTTGAGCTCACTTCTTAATCACACCCCATATGGTGTTCCCTCCCACTCGCTCTCACATCAAAGGCTGCTGATCCCCCGCCAATGCGCTCCCGCCCCCCCCACAGCAATGCCAAGAGCTTTTTTTTTATTGCCGCGCGGCGACAATGCTTGTTGTTTTATATTTACATATCAAATATTTAAAGGGCCTTTCCTCCCAACCTCGCCTCACCTCTACGCTGCCTGCGCTCGGCTTCTCCTCCGCTCATCTCCCGCTGCGCTGCCCTCATTTCCCCTCGCCTTTTCCACTCTGATACCCCACCACCATCCTTCCCTCCCTCTGTGCGCAGCAGTGTGCCACTGGATGCGCCGCAGCCTCTTCGATTGACACACATCCATCCCTCCCGTTGGGTTTTTGTTAATGAGCGGAATCTTAGGCAGTTCTCAGCCCCTGGCGCTATCCTCTGTCACACCAGGCCTTGCTACCGCCGTCATTGAGGCGCCTTGGACACCTTCACTGTTTACCCTGCTTCGAATCCATTACCGTTTGCTCCCCCCTCTTCTGCGACTCTGTGAAGCCCGCGGTCTTTCCAGGCTGCATTCTTCTGGTCATGTTTATTACACGCCCCTTTCGTATGGACTCCAGTTCCGTTCATCATTGCCGCGTTTAATGGCCTCTTTCTGGTTAATACACGGCGCTATTCCCACCCATTCATTCAATCAAATATCTTTATTCGGTTTTTCAGAGAGAAAAAAAACATAAAAGCACATTAATCAATAATAAATATTACACAATAAAAACATGATATACAAGCATAAAATACCCAGTTAATAAGAAATATGTTAATAGCAACAATCACAGATAGGCAGGTGTATAAATTACAGCGGTACTTAAACAATTAGCTTTCCCTACTGTTTCTAAATCTTAGGACAGATTTTAAAAAACCAATCACAAATAAAGTGCTTTCAGGGTTTAACAATTGCAAGTAGTAAAGGGCAGGTCTAACCAGGGTAAAATTCAGTTTTTTTAAGAGGGGCTTTAGATAGAACCTCCGGGGTAGATCATAAAAAGGGAAAATAAATAAAAAGTGCACCGGATCCTGCGGAGACACGTTGTCGCAGCCGCAGGCTGGTAGCACTTGGCCTCTATGAGAACCCCTTGGAACGGCTAACAAAAGGTGGTAATAGTTCAGACGAAACCTAATTAACAAGTGCCGCTCAAAACCCGACATGGACCAGGATAGATAAGGCTCCAATGAAGCTGTGGTTTTCAGCATACCATGGTTTCGGACACTGAATTTATTTAATTCCTCCTCTTCCCGATTCATGTGATGTAAAAGAGAAAAAGTTTTCCTTACAGCCTCTACATCAACAAATCAGATCAAATCAGGATTTGAAAAAAGTTCTGGGCGCCCCTCGGCTGAAAAGCAATCTTTTAAATATTTTAGCCGTGGGATTTTGAGCATGTTGTCTAAAGATAGTGCTTTCCTTAGGAGTAGATGGTTTAAAGGCAGATCTTTATTTAGCCAGAAGATTAGTGGCCGTAGTGCTAAAGTATCACTAATGAAGGGTGTTCCAGTTTAGTCATGCACTACTAGGTTGGAGGTCCCCTTTGGGACCCCCAGCAGTTGCTTCAGAAAGATGTTCTCTGCCACCACAATATCATTAGCTGTCACGTGCCCCCAGAGTTCGCTACCGTAACGTCCTATTGCCACGCTCTTTGCCTGGTAAATCTTTAAAAGTGCAGCAATAAGACGTTTGCCCATTTTCCTGGCGAAATTAAATATAGCAGCATTAGCCCTGGTTATCTCGCCCCTTTTCTTGTGGATTAACGGTCCCCATTTTAGCTGGTCATCGAACAGAACTCCTAAATAAGAGAATGTTCTAGTTGTGGGGACCCTCTCCTTTTTAACCCTAAATGAATAAGGCTTAATGTTGCGCTGCCCCACCTGCATTATATAAGATTTAGTGTTGTTGATAGATAAATCACGGGTATCCATAAAATTATGAAAAGCATTTAATAGGGTTTGAAGGCCTCTTGGGGTCCTAGCCAGAAGGACAGCATTGTCTGCATACAGTAAAACAGGCAGCCCCTTGCGTCCAACATAGGGGTAGTCAGCACCAGTGTTTATTAAAAACTCTTGCAAATTATTAATATATAAATTGAAGAGAAAGGGGGCTAAGATACAGCCCTGCCTAACGCCCCTGTGGACACTAAAATCCCTGGACACTCTTAAATCCTGTGAGTACCTCACGTTGGCCTTAGTATCCTGATGCATGTCCCTGAGGAGGTTGACCAGGCTGGGCTCCACCCCCATGGCGCCCATGGCTTCCCAAAGTTTCCCCCGGTTGACACAGTCAAACGCGGAGGAGAGGTCCCTGAACGCCATGTGAATGGTACCCTGCCTAGCCAAGGTATACTTCCCCAGGACCATGTACAGGTTGAGGCACTGCGCTATTGTAGAGTGACCAGGCCGGAACACGTATTGGATTTGAGAGATGACCCCGTGATCGTTGGTCAAGGCTGTCAGTCCATTTAGAATTACTCCACCCACTACTTTGACCACAGAGTCAATGAGGGAGATTGGCCTGTGACAGATGGTGCTGTTACGGTCACCTCTCTTAAATACTAGCACTATCGTGGATGTGCCCCAGGACCGAGGGCAGCCATGTTCGGCAGCTGCTCTAAGCACAGCAGTGAGAACCGGCGCCCAAAGAGATTCATCTGATTTGAATAAATCCGGGGGCACACCGTCTGGACCTGGTGCTTTATTACCGGATAACCCCAGGATACCTTTCTTAACCTCACTAATTGTAAAAAGTGGGGGGTTACACTTTGTTCCCCTCGGACCACTTCTGTCTGAAAAGTATTACTATTAAAAATAAGACTAAAATGGGATACCCACTCATCTTCGGTGATGTTCGTGCCAACTGAATCGGTCCCCACCACATCGAACAGAGGTTTGTTAATAATACCCCAGAATCGTTCACTGTTTCCAAGGGTATTTGGGTCTAACAGATCTTGTCAAATGTTGTCCTTTATTTCTGCCTTACGTTTAACCAGGGCCTTTTTGTAAGACCGCCGTAGTGACCTGATTAATGTGGGGTCTCTGGGAGTGGACTTCAAAGCCACCTTTATCTCGCGGCCTACTTTTGAGCACGAGTGGTCAAACCATGTGGCGTCCCTACACCGAGGGCCCGAAGAAGGTACAGATAGCATTTCACCTACTTTTAAAACAATCCCGTCAAATGCTAAGAGTATATCTGGCGGGAGAGACGCAGGGGATACACATAAAGATAACTCGGAGGCACAAGTTTTAGTAATTTTATCATAGATTACCTCCGAGTTCACCTTAGACCATTTTAAACGTCGCCTACCATCTGAACATTTCAGGACCCCGCAATTTTGGACTTTATCACGTAGATTTAAAAGGTTGCCAGCCAGTAAGATACATACAGGATTGTGATCGTTATAAAAAGATTCCTGGATTTTGAAGCCGGATATAATTGATTCTAGGCCATTGGAGAGGAGAATGTGATCAATATACCCCCCCCCCCCCCCTCCCTACCCGAGTACCCCTTAAACGTAGGAACGGGCTGGCCGCTACAAACGTCAACCAGGGACATAGCAGAAATTGGGTCGAATTCATTTAGTAGCTGGTTCAGCGGATCACCCCGAGCAGAATGTTCAAAGTGAAGACCTCCCATTCTGTGGCAACCTAGTTCTCCCATTGCGGTGTTCATAGGGTCCCCACATGGATGCACATTGAAGTCCCCCATGATAAGGATCCGATCGGAGAAGTTTTCACAGTGGTGCCTAATGAAATTGCCCAATTCAGCAATCCTACATTCCCCTCTTAAATTTACAGTGTTATAAAAGTTAATCAGGGACACCCTTTCATTCCCTCTTCTTATAATCACAGCTTGGATGTCGGTGTTGTGTGTAGGTATTACTTTGACTACACAGAGCAAGGCTAAGTCAATGTTCGAGGCATGTGGGCTGCTAAATTCATATCTTAGCATTAGATCGCCGCCTAGTGTTGGGCTCGGATGATTGCACATTGTTGTCCTGGAAGAGTCTTCGAAGTATCCTGAGATAGGTGGCTCCTCCCCTGGACTACAGTGCGCATGGGCATCGGCTCCATCCCCAGATTGTTTTTTTCCGCCATTGGGTTCGGATGTGGTCTCGACGTCTTACTGTCGGAACCAAGAAAAACTAACTTTTAGCGGCCAAAAGGCCTCGATTTTCTTGCGTCGGTATTGTCTGCGCACGGTCTCGAGTCTTCCGTCTCTTGGAGCCGGAATAAGCGGAGTTTTCTTCGCTCTCGGAACTTTGAGGCCTTCTCATCGCGACACGACTGCAAGCCTTTTCGGACATGGAGCGGAGCCCGTTTAAGTACTGCCCGCTCTGTGGGTCCAAGTACCCACACATCGATCTACACCCCGTGTGTAACAAATGCCTTTCGCCTGACCACGACGACGGCAAGTGCAAGTTGTGTGCACAGTTCCGCTCAAAGAAGACTCTCAAGCTTCGGCGCGCGATGCGCATGGAAGCTAAACAAGCGGCCCCGGATCCGGAGAACATCTTCGGCGACCAAGACGAAGAGGACCAGGGTCATCATCTCCAAATCTCCCCACCCGAGACGGAGGTCGAGGCGGATCCGGGAGACGACGACGGAGTCGCGGGTCAAGGCCTTGAATACGTCGACGAGGTAGGAGACGACGATGAGATTTATGGGGCCGCGGCGGATAGCTCAGGGGACGAGCTCTGCCCCGAAGGTTACGAGGATACCGACCGGGACACGGGATCGCCTGTCGGCCTTACCCAAGACCCGTTGCCGCAAGCCACGGCCCCGCCTTCGGGCCCGGCCACGGACTTACTTGCTGGGCAGACTGTTTCGAAACCGAAACCATCGGGATCGACGACACCTAAAATGGCCGACCCGAAAACGAAACCGAAAGTTAAGGACTCGAGTGTCCCTAAGATGGCTACCGTGCCGGTGAAAACGACGGTGCCCGCTAACCCATCGACTCCGTCGACCTCCGGTCCGCAGAAGTCGAAGAAGTCCGTCGATTCCGATGCTGCGAAATCGAAACCGACGCCAGAGGAGGGGTCCTCCAAGAAAGATGGTCGGCACGGGACAGCGGCTACGACGCCGTCAAAACCCGCCAAAGTCGGCTCCAAGGAGGCTACGCAGGCACACGGAAAGAAGTCTGTGCCCCGAACGCAGGAATCGGAGGCAGTAAAGACAGGATCCACGCCCAAAACGCACAAGGCCCACAAGGACGTCGGATCCGAGGGGAAAATCAGACCATCCTCGTCAGCGCCGACACAAACTGTGAGTGTGCCGTCCCCCATAGCCGAATCACTGAAAAGAATCAGGGAGAAGGCCTTTGCCCCGTCGGCTCCGATACCATCAACGCAGCCGCGAAAAGACACTCCAGAGAAGCCGTCTGGGAAACTTCTCTTTATTTTGCCGCCGAAGGAGGCGCCAAAAGCATTTTCAACCAAATCGGCACCGAAACAGGTGATTTCTTCACCGACTGGCCCACTTCCACGTCAGGTACTCGAATCCGAGGACGATTCGGAGCATTTCATCGACGCTGACACAGGCAAACTGACCCTCTATAAGAGGAAAATCACTTCGGAGCCAGTGGACCCCTATGTCATCCCACTAAAGAAGAAGAGGGTGCCCCTTGACGCCTCAGGCCTCACGGAACCAATCCAGCCTCCTCCGAGACGGAGCCCTACTCCCTCCCCAGAACACTCTGCGGGTGAGGGGTATGATGAGGACGAGCAGTACAATTTCCCAATCAATGAACCTGATGTGCAACCCGATTCATATGATGACACTGGTGACCAGAACACCCAAGGTGCGGGGCAGGACCCGCAGCCTTTTAATGCACGGGCATCCCCGACTGAGGATTCAGCAGGTTTTCATGCACTACTCGAAAGGGCGGCAGCCAATCACGATGTGGACATGCATGCCGACCCTGTTGAGGAAGACTTCCTTTTCGACACTTTTTCAGTCTCTGAAAGGACAGTAAAGACACTGCCTATGCTTAAAGGAGTCCTCAAGCATGCTGGGGACATATTTAAGGAGCCTGCGAGAGTGGTCAACCCTCGCATTGAAAAAAAGTACAGACCTGCACCTGCAGACCCCGCATACATTCGGGGACAATTGCCACTGGACTCTCTTGTGGTCGCCAATGCCAGGAAACGTGCCAACTCCCAGACTACGGGTGAAGCTCCTCCCCCGGATAAGGAATCCAAAGTGCTAGAGGCAGGGGGCAAAAGAGTAGCTGCACAGGCATCAAACTTTTGGCGCATCGCCAATACACAGGCGCTCTTGGCGCGTTATGATAGGGCGCACTACGACACCCTAGAACAGATTGTACAACACCTGCCTCCACAGTTCCAAGAGGGCACCAAACTGCTTATTGAGGAAGGAAAGCTAATCTCAAACGCAGCCATCAAGTGTGCACTTGACGCTGCGGACACAGCTGCTAGAGCTATCAACACTAGCGTTATGCTGAGACGACAAGCGTGGCTCCGCATCTCAGGGTTTAAACCGGATATTCAGACAACAATTCTTAATCAGCCAGTCAATCCTGATAGTCTGTTTGGTCCGGATGTTGACACCACCCTAGAGAAAATAAAGAAAGACACAGAAACTGCTAAGTCTATGGGGGCCCTACAGTCACAACAGTTTCGTGGCAGCAATTTTCGTCGCTCAGGTGCACGTGGAGTCACCAGAGGACAAATGGGTCAACAATCCCAGTTCGCAAAAGGTGGGGCACAATCCTCGTTCACTAAACAGAACAAGGGAGGTTACAGGAATAACAGCAACAGAGGTCGCGGCAGAGGAAACAACAGCTCCCGCACCTCTACTCCAAGCAAACAGTGACTCTCTGTCACTGCCCCCCGACCACCTAACACCTGTCGGGGGGAGACTGCAGCAGTTCCTGCCCGTCTGGAGAAACATCACCACAGACAGGTGGGTGCGACAACTAGTCCAGTATGGTTATTGCCTAGAGTTGAAGTCCACTCCACCCAACATCCCGCCAAGGCAACGGCCTATGTCCGCAGAGCACTTGCTCTTATTGCAGCAGGAAGTAGTGGTGATGCTGCAAAAGGGAGCAATCGAGCTCGTGCCGGTGGGGGAGGAAGGCACAGGGGTATATTCCCTGTACTTCCTTATTCCAAAGAAGGACGGATCTCTCAGGCCCATTCTAGATCTACGTCCCCTCAACCTGTACATACTATCAGAACATTTCCACATGCTTACACTGCAACAGATTCTTCCCTTGCTAAACCAGGGAGACTTCTTAGCAACCTTAGATCTCAAGGATGCTTATTTCCACATTCCACTACACCCGTCACACAGGAAATACCTCAGGTTCACTATTCAAGGCAGGCACTACCAGTTCAAAGTCCTACCCTTCGGAGTCACAACAGCCCCGAGGGTGTTCACCAAGTGTCTGGCGACAGTAGCGGCGCACCTCAGGAGGCAGAACATCCATGTCTACCCCTACCTAGACGACTGGCTCGTGCAAGCCAAGTCAGAGCAACAGTGCGCCGCAGACATGTCGACTACAATTCACCTTCTTCACGATCTGGGTTTCTCCCTGAACTACCCAAAATCGCATCTTCAGCCGGCGCATGTCCGGCAGTTCCTAGGTGCAACGATCAACACCCTGACGGCCATGGCTCAGCCAAACCAAGTCAGGATAGACAGCATGCAGGCTCTGATCCAAAAGTTCAGGCCACAACACTCGCTTCCAGCGAGAGTGTTCATGCAGTTGATAGGCATGATGGCCTCCTGCATCTTCATAGTCCCTCACGCACGGCTACATATGCGCCCGCTCCAGGAGTGCTTAGCGAATCAGTGGACACAGGCTCGTGGGCAATTGACAGACCTAGTGTTGGTTACCAGTCGGGCATACGACTCTCTGCATTGGTGGACTCCACACAACCTTTGCAAGGGCCGACTGTTCCAAGAGCCCGTGCCGCAGATTGTCCTGACAACGGACGCATCTCTCCAGGGATGGGGAGCTCATGTGCTCACTTACACAGTGCAGGGACTATGGACGACGCAGCAACAAAAGATGCACATCAACTATCTGGAACTGATGGCAATCTTCATGGCGCTCAAGTCCTTCATTGTACATCTGTGCAACAAAGTCGTGCTAGTCCGGACGGACAACATGACCGCGATGTACTACATTCAAAAGCAGGGAGGCACCCACTCGCCACAGCTGTCTCATCTGGCTCAGAGCATGTGGAAGTGGGCCATTCAGAGGAACATTTTCCTCATGGCAGAACACCTCCCAGGAAAGGACAATCAGATGGCGGATCTGCTCAGCAGATACAGCCATCAAATGCACGAGTGGGAGATACACCCATCTGTTCTCCACCCGTACTTCCAGCAGTGGGGTCATCCGGAGATAGACCTGTTTGCCACAAAAGAGAACGCAAAATGCCAACTCTTTGCCGCCAGGTTCCCTCACCCACAGTCGCAGGGGAATGCGATATGGATGAACTGGTCAGGCAAATTTGCGTACGCTTTTCCGCCAGCCCCTCTAATACCGCTGGTCGCAAGAAAGCTAAGGCAGCACGAGATGACTCTCATCCTGGTTGCTCCAACGTGGGCGCGCCAGGCTTGGTACACCACGTTCCTCGAACTCTCAGTGGTGCCGCATCAAAGACTGCGCCTCACGCCCAGTCTTTTGACGCAGAACCATGGAGACATTCAGCATCCAGATCCACAACAGCTCAACCTGGCGATCTGGCTCCTGAAGTCCTAGAGTTTGGATACCTTAACCTACCTCCGGAGTGCATGCACATCATCAAGGAGGCGAGGAAACCAACTACTAGAGCATGCTATGCTGCAAAGTGGAAGCGTTTTGTCATTTACTGTACAGCCAATGACATCAACCCGCTAGATGCATCTATCCCCAACATCATCTGCTATCTGTTGCATCTTTACAAGTGCAATCTAGCGTACACTTCCATTCGGATACATCTATCCGCCATAGCGGCTTATCTCCAGAACAGGCAGCACCTCTCTGTCTTCAGGGTGCCTGCCATTAAAGCCTTCCTTGAAGGTCTGAAACGAGTCATTCCCCCAAGAACACCGCCAGCTCCGGTGTGGAACCTCAATGTCGTTCTCACCAGACTGATGGGACCGCCATTTGAGCCACTGCACTCGTGTGAACTCCAGTTCCTTACGTGGAAAGTAGCTTTCCTTGTAGCTATTACGTCTCTGAGGCGTGTCAGTGAGCTGCAGGCGCTCACAATCCAAGAGCCATTCATTCAAATCCATCCAAATAGGGTAGTGCTACGCACTAACCCCAAATTCCTTCCGAAGGTGGTGTCACAGTTTCATCTAAACCAAACTATTGACTTACCAGCATTCTTTCAAAACCCGCAAACGGTAGCGGAAAGAATGCTCCATACCTTAGATGTACGGAGGGCGTTGATGTACTACATAGACAGAACACAACCCTTTAGAAAAACAAAACAACTCTTTGTTGCCTTCGCACCACAACACAAAGGCAACCCGATTTCCAAAGCAGGGATAGCCAGATGGATTGTTAAATGCATCCAGATATGTTATCAAAAAGCCAAGCGCACTTTAACAATACCCCCCAGAGCGCACTCCACACGCAAACTGGGGGCATCCATGGCTTTCCTAGGGAACATTCCTTTAGAGGATATTTGCAGAGCAGCCACGTGGGTTACACCACACACCTTTACTAAACACTACTGTGTTGATGTGCATTCCAAGCAGCAAGCTGCTGTAGGACAGGCTGTTCTGAAGACACTTTTTCAGGTTTCTGCAGCTGGCACGGGCAACCGCCGCTGATGGAGGGACTGCTATGTATTCTATGCTAAGATATGAATTTAGCAGCCCACATGCCTCGAACTGAATATGCTACTTACCAGTATGCATCTGTTCTTGGCATGTAGGGCTGCTAACATTCATATCGCCCGCCCTCCTCCCCGGTGCCTGTCGCAGCTGCAGATATACTATTGTATTTATTCATTAGCATGGACATCCTTTACACTTTTCACTCCATCTTCTGCCACAATGGCGAAAAACAATCTGGGGATGGAGCCGATGCCCATGCGCACTGTAGTCCAGGGGAGGAGCCACCTATCTCAGGATACTTCGAAGACTCTTCCAGGACAACAATGTGCAATCATCCGAGCCCAACACTAGGCGGCGATCTAATGCTAAGATATGAATGTTAGCAGCCCTACATGCCAAGAACAGATGCATACTGGTAAGTAGCATATTCAATACAGAGCCAAGCACCTTTTGGTTCTACCACTTCGTGAAGGTTCAGCGGGTATGAAAACTTTTATATCCTTCTAGGAAAATATCTCACTCCACCAACCAGGTTTCTTGTAGACAGATCACCGAGAAAGACCTTATGAATTCTACCCATTTTTGATCTTTAGCCTTTCCCGCCAGCCCAACAATGTTCCAGGAGATAACGTTGCAATCCGATTTCTTACATGCAGATATTTGCGACAATCGGGTTGCAGTCATACCCCCTCTAGAATCAACATTATTGACTATATTAGCGCCCCTAGGGGGTAAAGGGGGGGCACAGATTATTCGGCTAGTAACTTGCTTGGGGGCTTCCTCAAGTTGTACATAACTACCACAATCGGATTGCACACACATTTCATCCCTGGAATGGTGAAGTCAATCAACCAGTTCTAAACCGCTATACATGTTTTGTGTATGTATTTGACTGGCTATATGCGGTTGTGCGTACCGGCCCCCAACCGACCTTTCCACCCCCATATGTTTTACCAGTGTCCATTCATTTTCCAGATCTGGGAAATGGGGTGGGGGGTAAAAGTATGACAATGGGAGGGGTTGGATAGAGGACTTGTGGCTGTAGTGTCTCCAGTTACAGATATGCCCCACGGTGCGCGGGTCCCTAAAATTCACTACCACGCAATCTCCATGTATAGTTTTTGGCCGGTGCCCCACCCAGGACAACCTGCGTACCATCAGGATTTCGCTAGAGACATTGCGGGGGAGTGGTCTATATCTATTTAGTCAGTCGGCAGTTTTATTTTTTAAGGAGATGAAAGATTCCTTGGTTGGGTTAATTAATTTGGGGACCCCAGTTAAAACTACCAGATATGGACTTGATTCTGGTGGTAAGTCAATTCTTATATCCCCAACATTGCCTGCAACGGGTGAATCCCGGGAGATTTCTTTGGGCTTAACGGTATTAGCCCCTGATATGGTGTTAACAGGCAGTAATACAGGAGTAGGTATTTTTGTGGGGGATGCATTTAAAATAGATGGTGATACAGGTGCGATAGAGTTGTTCATCACATCCCCCCCTTGTGCGTTATTCTGTTGAACATCACCCAAAGACAGTTTTTTTAGCTTAATATTGTCCACAATCTCCAATGTTGCTTTCTCGATTTTTGTTAACCGCTGCTCGATCTGTACAAGTCTGTCTTCAAAAGATTTAAAGGTTGATTTTAGCAGAGCTCCAAGATTGGCGAGGTCCGGAGCCTCCAGTGCCAAGGTTGTAGCAGCAAAGTTAGGCGTCCCTGTATTAATTTCGGACGGTATTAGTAGCCCATCTCTCTGTACGTGAATCAGAGCCTCTATACCCAGGCCGTTTGATGCCGAGTTGCTGTCGCTGACACGTTTAGCAATTTTGGGCTTCCTGCCTCTGGCAACAGCATTAGTCCCCCGCTTTCTCTTGGGAATTGCCCCCTCGCGCCTCCCTCGGAGTTGCCTGGTGTTAGGTCTTTCGGGTGAGCTGCTGGTAGACACCATAGTGTTCTCTGTAGCCATAGATGTTTGAAGCTGATCAATTAGTGTGATAGGGCCTTGATCCAAGGGAGTGGGTGAGCTATGGACAGTCACGGGAACGTTGATGTTTGCACGTGACAATGAATCTGGAGTACGGGCGTTGGCAAAGTGCCCCATGGATGACCTTTTGGCTAAAGCAAGATCTAGGGACACCCTGTGTTCCATAATGCTAATCCCCTGATCAATAACCGAGTTCGCCCTGGTGATGAAATTGTCCAGGGTCCCTGTTACTTTACTTCTGTTATGTGCTGACATTTTACAGTACGATTGGCCAGCCAAGCAGGTACTTACAGTTAAGCTCGATGGTCTAGTAGCAGGAACTCCACTTTGAAATGGGGTAGCCCAGTCCGATCTCCCTCTGGCTCCAACGGGCTAAAACGGGCCCGCCCTTGGCCCGGCTCGTCCCGCGAAGCGGATCCCCGCATTGTTTAAATGCGCCTCCTGGCGCTGTCGCAGCATCAATAGAGCACGCCGCCGCTAAGCCAGCCGGGAAATGTAGTCCCGGAGCGGCGGCGCAACTTTGACACCCGGTGACTCCTGGCGGTGGCGGCGTTTGATGCCCAGTGACTCGTGGCGCCGTTGCCGAAAGTCAGGTAGGTTAGCACGGTTGTTCCCACCCAATTTGATCACTCATTTATCAATCTCCTTTTTAAACATCTGGTGGCTGCACAGGGTTTCAGACATGTAACCTGCTGACGTCACAAGCTCTCTGCAACAGGTGCATAACACACTGATCTATATCACTTTATATATTTAAAATATGTCCCGAAGCTTGAGCAATGTAAAAGCATAGCAGGTAACATAAGTTCCGTAGTAGCAGATGCATAATCCTTCCCCCACGCGCAAAACCGTACCCCGCTGATGCACATGCTTCACCGGTGCTGCGTGGTAGTTTTATGAAACCAGCTGATTAGCTTGTCAAAAACATTTGCACCCAAAAAAGGCAAAGCGATTGGGACTCACGGATGGATCAGAGCGTTGATTGGGTGATGTGTGTGTGTGCATGCACAGCTAGGAGACGTTTAAGGGGAAGTGCATGGTACGGGGCCGTGCAATACATACCAGGGACTGCAAGCTTCTTGTGGACTCATAGAGCAGGTGCTCAGCCGTGCCCCCAACAGGTTGATATACGCTGTTGGCCCTTCTCCATAAAGAATATTCAGACTGCATGGATGGCAGAGGAAAGATTTTCATCTTTTGTTAAGCATTGATTTTCCCAAAGGGAGATTAGTGCGCCTGCATTCACCATTGTGCACTAAGGCACCGTGCACAACAACGGTGGCACTATAGAGCGGAGTCAGTAATTGTGCAGCTTCTCTTCTCTCCCACTCTTCTCCCCCCCCCCCCTTTCTTTCATGCTGGCACGTCTGTTTAACGCACTACTGAAACATGTGATATGTTCCTCATCTCTGCAGGCTTCAAAGCGCTAGCTTCTTCTGGCTACCGATTGGCATACGCAGTTGGCCCTTCTCCATAAAGAATATTCAGACTGCATGGATGGAAGAGGAAAGATTTTCATCTTTTGTTAAGCATTGATTTTCCCAAAGTGAGATCAGTGCGTCTGCATTCACTACCACCGCAGCACCACTCAGCACCACCACAGCATCACTCAGCACCACCACAGCACCACTCAGCATCACTCAGCACCACCACATTATCACTCAGCACCACCACATTATCACTCGGCACCACCACATTATCACTCGGCACCACCACATTATCACTCGGCACCACCACATTATCACTCGGCACCACCACAGCACCACTCAGCACCACCACAGCATCACTCAGCAGCATCACTCAGCAGCACCACTCAGCAGCGCCACCACAACATCACTCCGCGCCATCACAACAACAATCTGTGCAACCATTGAACAACAACTGGTTCAAATATGTTCTGTCAATGTTTCAAGCTTTATTACAAATGTCACAAAAAGATTTTAATATTTCACTTCTGTTCTTGGATTGTAATCACAATAAAATACACTGAACATAATCTTCACAAAAGTTATTTACAAAAGTTTAAGCTATTGCAATTATAAATTACAATCACTTTTATTTAAGTATTAATTATTTTAAAAAAATTAAAAGCCATTGTTATTTGTAATATCAATACATCTAAGTCACGTAAATACAAAACACGTTACATTACAAATGCTATAGGTGTCACATTTGCGACAGTTATAACTATTGGCATTGTAAATGACAAAGCTATTTATTTAGCTATTTTCAAAACCAACACATAAATAAAAAAATTGTCATTTACAAGACCAATAGCTCAAACTTTCCTAATGCGAGACCTATTGCATTGCAAATGCTTGTTACATGTGGGACCTCGCAGCACTATAAATACACTCGTCACTGTTCCCACTGCGTCAATCAGGATTCAGTACTTCAGTTTTCTGGTCACACATACAGACACCTGCAGTCATCACATTAGCCAACTGAGGTTTCTAAATGTAGAGGACTGCGCTTTCCACTGATTCATTTAACTTGCATTCATGATCTGTGCTTTTATATTCAGTTACCTGAAGGTGAAAAAACAAGACAAAAAATAGCTGGTTCTTTTCAGGTAAATATTTGACCCCCGCCACCATGGACGGATTTACCGATCCCACTTTTTTTTAGGTATTTAAATCCTGTCTGTAAGTGAAGGCAGCCTGGAAATATACAAAATGAACAAACTTTCACTTCCAGGCCATCTTCATTTATAAGTACTTAGGCTGTGGCGCCCCCTGGGAATGCAGCTACTGATCCCTGGGAGAGGAGGGGGAGGGGGTCACCCCACCGTGTGACGGCCTCTTCTTTAGGGGCAGGCCTTCTGGAACATACCGTGGACCACCTGGCACCGGCATCAGCAAAGGCTGCTCCAGGGCGCCTTCAGAAGACATACATGACTCTCAACATGATCCTCTGTGCCTCAGAGCTCATCCTTCCTAGGATTCCGTCATTGTCTCCGCAGCAAGAGAGGCTCAGCCGCTGCCCCTGTGCCGAGTATACCTATGAAAACACCAGGGTTCCTTGGGGCCCAAGGCTTGTTGCACGTCAGCGTCCGCAAGGAGAGCTCCCATGCACTGCTCTACATGAGACGTGTGACTGACCCTCTGAGGCTACAAGCAGATTCCCTGGTGACCTTCCCAGAGGCAGGAGAGAGGGTTTTAGTTAAATCTTTGCTGATGGAATGATGGTATCAAATAAATAATCCGTGCAGTAGCAGATTGTTCCAATTTGGCAGTGCAGTGTTATTGCCATGGATTACCAATGAGGCGTCACCCGGCAACATCTGAGCTTTAAGCTGAAGCACAACAGTGCATCTACAATCTTTCTTTCACTCTGTATCTCATGCAGACAAAGAAATGCACAGGGTGAAATCAGGAATAAAGACACGGACCGCTGTTGGCTTGGAAGAAGGAAGGAAGGACTGCAGAAAGCAGCACTTTAGACAACAGGACCATTGGAATATTCAACAGAAGGTTCAGTCCCCTAAGAGTCCTTGGCAGCCGTACCAATGGCAGTGCCAGTCAAGACAAAGAGGAGGTCTTCCACCCTCTGCTGCTGCAGGGAAGCCTCCAACTGGTGAACAGCGATTTAACATTTGCAAGAGTGGCAAAACAACGACACCTGATGCAGAATGGCTAGACTCTTGGGCTCAAAGTCCCTCAGCCGGCAGTGCCTCTGAAGAGGTTGCATTATTTCCACCACCAGCCTCTTGTCCCGTCAGAGCAACTACAAGGAAACTACCATGCAGACCAAATCGTATTCATATGTTTAGGGGCCAGATCTGCATCCCAACCTACCATAACGGAGCGTGGCTCCTGAACTCTCCCAATATGCTCATTTGAGCCTTCCTAAAGAATACATAGACTTTCTAAGGTTGGACAAGGGCATCCAGAAAAACATCAACACAACACAAAGCTTTGAACTGTGCTTGTCTGCAAAAGGGGGTTGACTTTCATCCAACAGTCATATCTGAGATTCTGGACTCCTCCAGCTGCGGCACAGGCGGCCAGTGGACATCCGGCTTAACGAAGTCGTTTACTCGAGATACTTGCTGATTCTAAGAAAAAGAAAGTCCCAGGCTGATGGCTTGGGGTGTCAGCTTTTTCAATAAACTAATTACAAGCATTGTGAAAAAGGAAGCCCGGATGCTGGACTTTAAGCAGAAGTTCCCCCTATTCGCAAGTGCGCTTCGGTCCATCCGTGCGCTGTGGGGTTTTGAGGTTCCTGGTTCGGATTCCAGTGACTCTTTTACGATGCTTCCCCTCGCCCTGGTATCCGCCAGAGTGTGGCATTATCACCACCATACATAAATATATATATATATATATCCATCCTCCTACGGTACATAGTGCCCTAAAATATACTTATATAAAAATGTGTATCTATATAGATGCATATGAACATGCAGCCTAAGAAACAGAGGCTAAAAAACAATGTGCTAAATTCCATTGACTATATGAATTTTTTTAAATAACCATGTACTTTGAAGTTTTCATTTACTGTATCACAAAAATGTTTAAAGTGTAAAACATAGCCTTTATTTGAAAGGAAAAAGGGAATGAAAGGGCTTGTTAGCCAATAGTTTGCATTGAAAACCATAACAGAGAAAACTGGCACCCTGCCTTTAAGACCTCCAATACCTCCCATCATGCTCCACAGGTGACGGGTAGGTCAGTTCTTTTTTCTGGCTCCTTTGCAATGGAACCTGGAGCACTGAACTCTTCACTTCACATTTTTTGTCTATTTTCTCTATAATTGCCAATTGTTTCTCTTCACTCTGCAGTTTTAAGTGCCCTGCGCTCATTCAACCAGTTTTCAGACTGAAAATGCATTTTTTTTCTGAGTCAAAAATGCCATCTCTTTTTAACAAATGCCTATGGCAAGAAGATGGCTCAATCAGACCCACATTTGGTCTGCACGCTGGTTTGCTTGCCTCACATGTTCCTGACATAGGCTACTACTGTCAACAGTTTTCAAGAACAAGAGAGAAAATCCGACTCCATGCCCTTCAACAGAGAGGAAAAACATCTGAAAGTGGCCTTGGAGAGACCCAAACCGTCTCGGGACAAGTACACACGGATGTAGAAGTGAAAAACCGAAACGGAATTTGTCTCAGCAATAGTTGCACAGTGTAACCTATTGGCCACATCCGAGTCCAGCCTCTGACTATTCACACATGAATTCACCGACAAGGGCCTTTCAGCAGAAGCCACATCACAAGAACACCCTTCCTTGCACATTCTCACCTGAGGCTTCATCCTGTTTGCCCTCATCAAGATCACACCATAGATCTACATCCACAGAAAGAGGCACTCATTATTACCACAAGGACGAAGATCAAAGTCAAGGACCCCCCACAGAAGACACTCAAAGCCTTGATGTTCTCACGTCTCATCCAGGCATAGGTCTTCCTCCTGGTCCTCCACCGCTTCTCGATAGTCTGTGAGAGACTACTCTCCTAGGATGTATTACACGCCTCCAGCAAGAGTATCTCCTGTGGACGGCCTTATTACATTTATCAAGGTACTTATCAGAGGTGCAACAAAACTCAATATAGACATACTGCCACCGGTTGTATCTAGTTAGTTATCTTTGAAACACTCCATCGGTGAATGGCATCCAGACCCCTTTTACCTCTAGTACCAGGCTAATTGGAAGCGGCTTTACAATCGTTACTTACTCCAGCATCCATAGGTCCAGCTCCTCCACGTATTTTGAAAAAATACAAGCCCTGGACCAAGATCCACTTTTTCTCCATTCGGATCCACCTTCTGATTCACTCATTGAGGCTGCTGCCAGGTGCATACATCTGAGCTCCTCACCTTCTATGGGTTCACCAGACAAAGACAGCAAGCAAATGGACTCTTTGAGCAAGAAGATGTGCAACACCTCAGCTTCTTTCGCGAGTCGCCTGCGCCTCTGCCCTGTTGGGGGGATATGATAGATCGCTTTGGGATTCTTTCTCCGCTTCACTGAAAAACTGCCTAAAGAAGACAGACGGGATTTTCAAGAGATCCTTCAAGAAGGTGGCCTAGTGGTTAACCAGATTATCAGTGCAGCGACTGATGCCTCCGATCTCTCAGCCCATGTTTATTCGCATGACATAAGCGCCCGCAGATCCTCCTGGTTACGTTTCACTGGTCAACACCGAATCCTCAATCTGCCATTCTCGGGCAACTCTTTCCGGCACCCATGCTGATGACGAAATGGCAAAGACGAAGGTGGATACAGACACACTGAAGGCGGTGGGCCTTTAGAAAAAAGGAATTCCACTGCAGGTTCCGCCACTACGACCGCTGCTCCTTCCAAATGAGGGTTCAAACCTCTTAATAGTCATCCCATCAACAGTATTATGGAAGGTCACACGATCATCCTTGCAGACCTGCCCTAGGGAAGGGAACACCTCGTACAGCGGCTTCAACAGCAAAGCCTTGAGCCAAACAATGATCGCTTGCTTCCCCATACTTTGTATTGCACTCCGGTCGCGGTAAGTATTGCAGCACATTTAGAAGAGTGGCAAAACATCACAAAAGATAAGTGGGTATTACGTATTGTATAGCATGGCTATTCCATCAGATTCAAAACGGTGCCTCCTGCCATTCCACTATGAAGAAGCTCACACAAAAACAGCTTCTACAAAAACAGGCCAGCACGCTTTCTGTAAGGGTGCCACCTAAAACGTTCCAACTTTACAACAAAGACTGGGAATTTACTCACGCACATTTTTAGTACAGAAAAGGGTCCGGATCAAGAGTACAGACCCATTCGCGACCTAAGACTTCTGAATAAATTTGTCCGCAAAGAAAAATTCAGGATGTTGGCCCTCCATCACATATCCCCCAGCTCCGCCAGAGGGGATTGGATGTGCGCGATTGATCTGCAGGGTGCTTATTTCCATATTCCTGTCGTCAAGAAACACTGGACGTTCCGGCGATTCAGAGAGTCATCAGCGCACTACCATTACAAGGTCCTGCCCTTTGGACTCAAAAAGCCAGAAACCGGTCCTAGGATGCTTGATTCCGGTCCAGGGAAGACATGGCTTGGCAGTTTGGGCTGGACTGTTCCCATGAGGCACAGGGTCAAGGCTGATTTGCATATGGCCATGTCTGAACTGGGGTGGTGTGGAGTGCAAATCAACAGAGGAGGAAAATCTTTGTATACCCATACTTAAATGACTGATTAGTCAAAAGCTCCTCCCCTCATCTCATTCAGGAACATCTTCAAATCTGCATCCAAGTACTGCAGCAGTTGGGCCTTTAAATCAATTTAAAAAATCCACTATCATCCCAATGCAGAGAATCCATTACCTGGAAGCAAACCTGGATACCGAAAAGGCAAGAGCGTATACTTCGGAGGAGAGATGATCCTCAGTCAACAGCAAATGTCTCAAACTTCTCCACACTCTTTATTCGAAGATCAGACAAATTGCTTCTCTGCTGGGCTTCATGGCATCGTGCATCTACATTATCCCCAATGCCAGAGTCCCGATCTCTCAATGGGAGCACCTTTTCACCAGGACTATCCCATACAGACAATTATCACGGAAGCTTCCCTCCAGGGTTGGGGAGCACTCATGCGTATGCTACAAGTTTAGGGCTTGTGGTCATACACTGGTTGTACCACATCAACATGTTGGAGCAAAGAGCAGCCCATCTAGCTCACAAGTCCTTTTATCCATTAATCCAGACAAGCTCCCTTCTGGTACAGACGGACAGTACAAGCACAATGCACTACCCGAACAAGCAGGGAGGAATTCAGTCTCTGAAAGTTTAAGCCATATGAAAGTGGCTTCTTGCCGTCTGTCTATCTCCTCAATCCATCTTCCTGGCACACTAAACGTGCAGGCAGATTCTCTGAGTTGCAACTTCGCAGAAGCTCATGACTGGATACGAAACGAGGTCGCTCAAGATATTTTCCACCAGTGCAGAACACCACAAATCAACTTCTTTGCGGACAAAGTAAACGCAAAATGCTCCCCATTCACACCAAGGCTTCCACTACCAGGAATGCTCTTGATCAGCTGGCCAGAGAGCTTACTGTAAACTTTTCCTCCCATACCGCTCATACCCATGGTAATCAACACATTTTGTAGAGCCAAAACCAGGGTGATTCTCATCACTCCTGAATGGCCTTGCAAGTGGGGGTTTCTGGACCTTCTTCACCTCTCCAAAAAGCTAGAGAGGAGGTTGCCCTGCAGGCCGGATCACCTCTACAAATTAGGAGGGAAAATCTTCCATCCCAACCTTCCCTCTCTGAGATTGACAGCATGGCTCCTGAACTCATGCAATATAGACATTTAGGCCTGCCACAAGACTGTATGGACATATTGAAAAAATCTAGGCATTCCAGCAGAAATCCATACGCTTTCAAGTGGAAGCGCTTATATCTGTGGTGCGCACACAAGGGTCATCACCCCATCCTGGGTAAAGAACAGGTCATCCAACCTTGTAACGGCAAGCTAAATTGGACCTGCGATCTGCATCCATAAAGGTGCACCTCACAGTCATCATTGCATGCAGACGATTTCCCATGCAGGTTTAGTTTTTATCAAATGCCTGTAGTCAAAGCCTCCTTGAGGGCTTAAAAAAGCTGTTCGAGGCATATGAGCTGCAGATTGTACACTATGCATAGATCGCCACCTAGTGTTGGGCCCGGATGTTTGCAGTTTGTTGTTGTCCTGAAAATTTCTTTGGAAGTCACAAGATAGTTGACTCCTCCTTAGGACCACATTGCGCATGGGCATCGGCTCCATCTCCAGATTGTTTTTTTCCGCCATCAGGCTCGGATGTATCTCCTGCGCTCCGGTTTGGAACCAAGTTTCCTTCGGTGCGCAATCCTCACCTAGTTCGACGGTATTGTCTCGATCGCGATCTATCACGCGATTCTCAACTAACTTCGAAGTCTTCGATTCCGGTCGTCGACAAAGGCCTTCGGGCCTACCTAGGCCTCACTTTCTGCCTCATGGAAAGGACGCCATTCAAGAAGTGTCCTCGATGTGGTTCGAAGTTTCCCCACACCGACCTACATGAGGTGTGCAACCTGTGCCTTTCACCGGAGCACGAGGCCAAAGACTGTTCGCGTGTGCCTCATTCCGCTCCAAGAAGACGATCCGGGACCGACGAGCTCGAAGAACTATGGCTCGCTCGTCAGCTCCGATTCCCGCCGACATCTTTGAGGAGGGCGTCAACGTGCCAGAACACCAGCACGCCGAAGAGAGTATCCGATCATCAGATGCTGAAGACTCCGACGTCGAGGAGGTCACGCCAGCTCAACGGGTCATAAGTAAGACCGTTGACCCCACCACTTCCTCGACACCATCTAAAAAGGCTTTGGTCACACCCTCGCCTTCGGGCTCGGCTGCACACCGAGAGACTGCTTCTAACGCCCCGCCTTCGGGCCCGACAAAGAAGATCATAAAGCCCTCAGGCGGCTCGGGCTCGAGCCAGCCTACCTCCGGTGCCGACCCAGTACCGACACCGAAGAAAAAGCCATCTTCCTCTGCCACCTCGACCGTTGCTTCGACACCCAAGCATACGGCGCCGAAGACTGGCAGCGGTTCGTCAACACTGAAACTGCACTCGGAGCCGAGTAAAAAATCAACCAAAACTCCAGACTCACACGCATCGGTACTGAAAAAACCCTCGGAACCGAGAAAAAAAAGGTTCCCATAAAAGACACTTCGAAAGGGCACACTCCTAAGCCAACAGCCGACTCAATGCCTAAAAAAATCTACGGAACCGAAAATGTCGACGCCAAAGGATTTATCAGGCTCACAAGAGCTTTTTACACCAGATCCACAACCAAACCCTTGTAAAGGATCCCACAACTGGACAATTGACTCTCACCTCCAAGAAGAGACCACTTGAGGCGACAGCACCTCCTCCCCCTGCAAAGAAGAGAGACATTGCAACCTCTCCATTAAGGGTCCCTTCTCCTCCACCTCCCCATACTGTTCCTACTCATACACCTCCTCAACCACAACATTCACCTACACCATCTCCTAACCCAGACGATGATGTACACACAGACTCTGATTATGAAGGTGGGGGTGCACATTACCCACCACACACTAATAGTCCCCCTCAGTCACCTAATCCATGGGATGATTACAACACCCCTGAGGTGCTTTATGTCCCACAGGATGATGTCTATCCTTCCAGACTTTCCCCACCAGAGGACACCATAGGTTTTAACCTGCTAGTCCAGAGAGCTGCACAATATCATGGGGTGGACTTACACACTGATGCAGTGGAGGACGACTTCCTATTAGACACTTTAGACACAGCACAAAGGTCTACGGCCATCTTGCCAATGCTTAAGGGCGTCATCAAACACGCAACAGAGGTCTTTAAAGACCCCGTTAGAGCTAGGGTCCTCAAATTACCCGCATTGAGAAAACATATAAAGCTGCCCCTGCAGACCCAGCTTATATTAAAGGCCCGGCACAATTAGATTCTTTAGTGGTATCCGATGCCCGTAAACGTGCTAATTCCCAAACAGGTGAAGCCTCACCACCAGACAAAGAATCTAAACTCCTTGACGCTCCTGGCAAGAGAACAGCGGCACAAGCAGCTAACACCTGGTGCATTGCCAGCACTCAAGCCTTGCTGGCAAGATATGACAGGGCACATTACGACGAACTAGAGTCCCTAATGCAGCACCTACCAGACAAATACAAAAACAGGACTAATGAACTTATACAGGAGGGTAAAAATATCACTAATACTTCCATCCGTTGTGCCCTAGACGCTGCAGATACTGCCTCAAGCAATCCACATTCACTAAGGGCTACCAGAGAGGGGGTTACAGGGGTAACAACAATAAAGGCAGAGGCAAAAACACCTCCCGCTCTGCCTCCACCCCTACCCAATGACTTTCCTTCCCTTCCCCCCCAACATTCCACTCCTGAGGGGGGAAGACTCCAACAGTTCCTGCCTGCATGGATCAACATCACATCAGACAGGTGGGTGCAACAAATTATTCACTCAGGTAACTGTCTAGAATTAACATCTACCCCCCCTCCTCCAAACGTACCACCCAAACAGCGCCCAATGTCACAAGAACATCGGTCACTGTTAAAGCAAGAAGTGGTATCTCTGCTAGAAAAAAGTGCAATAGAACTAATTCCTCTGCACCAGCAAAACAAGGGGGTTTACTCTCTATATTTTCTAATCCCAAAAAAGGACTGCTCTCTAAGGCCTATTCTAGACCTCAGACCGCTAAACATATATATATACAGTCAGATCATTTTCACATGGTCACACTCCAGCAAGTCCTTCCTCTCGTGTCACAAAATGACTTCCTGGCTACTCTAGACCTCAAGGACGCATACTTCCACATTCCCATTCACAAAGCTCACAGGAAGTATCTCAGGTTTGTAATAGACGGGCAGCACTACCAGTTCAAAGTACTCCCATTCGGAGTCACAACAGCACCAAGGGTCTTCACCAAGTGCTTGGCAGTGGTGGCAGCGCATCTAAGAAGACAGCACATCCATGTCTTCCCGTACCTCGACGACTGGCTCATAAAAGCCAGCTCACACAATCAATGCGTAAAACAAACTCATACCACCATCCATCTGCTCCACGACTTGGGGTTCACAATAAACCACACCAAGTCTCATCTACAGCCATCCAAAGTACAACAGTACCTAGGTGCCACAATAAACACCTCAACAGCGCTAGCTTATCCCCACCCCAGCAAGGATAGCCAGCATGCAAACTCTCTCAGCAAAGTTTCAGCTACAACACTCCCTCCCAGCACGAGTGTTCATGCAACTCATAGGGATGATGGCCTCTAGCATCTTCATAGTGCCCCATGCAAGACTTCAAAGGCGCCCGCTACAAGAGTGCTTATCACGTCAATGGAACCAGGCTCAAGGTCAATTAACAGACCTAGTGTTGGTAGATGGTCGAACTCATCGCTCTCTGCAGTGGTGGAACACCAAGAACCTTTGCAAGGGACGACCGTTCCTAGAACCAGTTCCCCAAATAATCTTGACTGCGGACGCATCGCTCTCCGGCTGGGGAGCCCACCTACTGCAACACACCATGCAAGGCAGGTGGACACCGCAACAAAAGTTACTCCACATCAATCACTTGGAGTTACTAGCAGTATCCCTAGCACTAAAAGATTTCCAGAAGCAAGTAGCAAACAAAGCTGTGTTAGTCCGCACGGACAACATGACAGCAATGTATTACATACAGAAGCAAGGAGGCACGCACTCCCTCCAACTAGCTCAAATAGCACAAGAAATATGGAGGTGGGCCATACCTCAGAACATATTCCTTATAGCCCAACATGTCCCAGGAGTACAAAATACTATAGCGGATCTGTAAAGTCGTCAAACACAACAGACCCACGAGTGGGAACTTCATACGCAAGTTCTTCAGCCATTCTTTCAGAGGTGGGGACAACCTCAATTAGACCTCTTTGCCACCCACGAAAACGCAAAAAGCCCAAGCTTCGCCGCCAGATATCCACACCCACTGTCCAAAGGCAATGCGATATGGATGAATTGGTCAAACAGATTTGCGTACGCTTTTCCACCTCTACCACTCATGCCACTAGTATTACGCAAACTACAGCAGCATTCTCTGACCCTCATCCTAGTTGCTCCAACGTGGGCCAGACAACCGTGGTACACCACACTGCTACAACTGTCTGTGGTACCACACCAAAAACTGCACCTGTCTCCACACCTCTTAACACAGAACCGTGGAGAGATCAGGCACCCGGACCCAGCTCAGCTCAACCTTGCGATCTGGCTCCTGACATCCTAGAATTTGGATATCTGAACATTCCTCCAGACTGCATGAATGTCATTAAATAAGCTAGACGTCCTACCACTAGGGCATGTTATGCAGCCAAGTGGAAACGATTTGTAATTTGTCATACCAACGACATTAATCCTTTAGATGTGGCTATTCAACACATTATAGGTTACTTACTGCATCTTCAAAGATGTAACTTAGCCCATACGTCTATTAGACTACATCTTGCTGCAATAGCAGCATATCTGCAAAACAGACAACATCTATCTCTGTTCAGAGTGCCTGCCATTAAATCCTTTATGGAAGCCCTTAAAAGAATAATTCCTTCCAGAGTACTACCTTCACCTGTATGGAATGTAAACGTCGTTCTCACACGGCTAATGGGGCCTCCCTTCGAACCCCTGCACAAATGTGAATTATAATTTTTAACCTGGAAGGTGGCGTTCCTAGTAGCTATTACCTCCCTGCGCAGAGTTAGTGAACTACAAGCACTAACCATTCAAGAACCCTTTTTGCAAATGCATCAAAATAAGGTTGTTCTGCGTACCAACCCAAAATTCCTGCCTAAAGTCATTTCTTCATTTCATCTGAATCAATCTGTGGAACTGCCCGTTTTCTTCTCGCAACCACAGTCCGTAGCAGAAAGAGCTCTTCACACTTTAGATGTCAAAAGAGCGTTGCTATACTACATAGAAAGAACACAACCCTTTCGTAAGACAAAACAACTTTTTGTGTCTTTCTCACCACCACACAAGGGCAATCCCATTTCAAAATCTGGAATAGCCAGATGGGTTGTCAAATGCCTTCAGATTTGCTACCACAAAGCTAAAAGTACGCTATCTGCTCCTCCTAAAGCCCACTCTACCAGAAAGATAGGGGCTTCAATGGCATTTTTAGGGAACATTCCCCTAGATGACATCTGCAGAGCAGCCACATGGGCTACACCGCACAAATTCACAAAACACTATTGTGTAGATGTGCAAACAAAACAACAAGCTAATGTGGGCCAGCCTGTTCTCAAAACATTATTCCAAACTACTGCAACAGATAGGGGTGGTCGCCGCTAGGGGTGGGTACGGCTATATAATCTATGCATAGTGTACAATCTGCAGCTCATATGCCTCAAACGGAAAATGCTACTTAACAGTGTGCATCTGTTCTTGGCATGTAGAGCTGCAGAGTTGCACACTCCCACCCGCCTCCCCGGCTACCCTTGTCTGTTCCAGTATTATCTTAATTAGATACAAATTACACAGGCATCCTTCCTATACTTGCAAAGCTCCATCATTTCCCTAATGGCGAAAAACAATCTGGGGATGGAGCCGATGCCCATGTGCAATGTGGTCCTAAGGAGGAGTCACCTATCTCGTGGCTTCCAAAGAACTTTTCAGGACAACAACAAACTGCAAACATCCGGGCCCAACACTAGGTGGCGATCTATGCATAGTGTACAACTCTGCAGCTCTACATGCCAAAAACGGATGCATACTGGTAAGTAGCATTTTCCTTATCCTCCTGTAAGATCACCATCCCCCTCATGGGGGCTTAATGCCGTTCTCTCAAAATTAATGGGTCCCCCTTTTGAACCCATGCATAAAGTATCCTTGCAACACCTTACATGGAAAACAGCTTTCCTGGTGGCTATCACTTCTGCGTGGAAAGTCAGAAAACTCCAGGCCCTTTGCGCCAAAGAACCTTATAGGGTTTTTTATTCAAACTGAATGGTCATGCAAAAACATTCTAGTTTGTTACCTAAGGTAATTTCTGATTTAAATATCAGTCAGGCCATTACTCTCCCAGTGTACTTTCCCAACCCTTCCACTCCTCTGGAAAGGGCTTTGCATTTTTTAGACTTGAAAAGAGTTCTAAATTGTTAGTCTGACCACTTATTCATTAACTATGGCCCTATGCACAGTGGTTTAGCTTCCACAAAACAATCGGTCTCTCGATGGATTGGCTCTTGCATTTCTCTCGCTTACCAGTTAGCTAACAAAATTCTACCTTCTCGGCCTACATCCCACTCTACAAGGGGTAAGGCTGCCACTACTGCTTTGCTCAGAGATGTACCCATTACAGAGACTTGCAAAGCAGCGACAAGGCGATCAGTATATACCTTTGCTTGTCATTATTGTCTAGACTCAGACATTCAAGTAGATGCCCAAGTAGGGCAGGCCTCACTTAGATATGTGTTTGTTTGATTGTATTGTTTATTAAGCTGCTATGAACATCGCTGTGCTGTATTAGTTCGCAGGGGATTGGGATAGGCTTGCTATTCTATTCAGTTCTTATACTATCGCTGAGTATCCCCTGGAGGAGACTGATAAGTAACTTACCTGTAATCAACCCTCCCTCCTCCCCAGAATACATAATGCATAATGCAGCAACAATCAGATAATGTATCCTATAAATGTTCTTATCACCGCAATAAAGACCTGACCTAACTGTCACCTGTGGGGCATGATGGGAGTCTGGAGGTCTTAAAGGCATGGTGCCAGTTTTCTCTGTTATGGTTTTCAATGCAGCCTATTGGCTAACCACGCCTTTTATTTCTTTGCCTTTTTACTTTCAAATAAAAGCTGTGTTTTACACTTTAAAGTAGTCATTTACTGTGTTGAAGAAATGTTAAAAGTATATATATATAAAAAAAAATCAATGTAATGTAGGCCTTGTTTTTTAGTTTCTGTTTCTTAGGCTGCATGTTCATATGTATATACATATGCACATGTTTATATATGTATGTTTCAGGGCACTAAGTACCTTAAGGGTGCTCCGGGGTCCCCGCGATTTGGCAGGACTATTCAATGCTTATGACTTTGATGAGTATTCCCCTGGAAGAGAACTAGGGTTACAGGTAAGTAACTTATCCTTACTCTGGCCAATACCCCCAGAAAGACAACTTGTCAGGTTTTAATCCTGTATACCATTGGGGATGTATATCAAGGCTATTGTCAAGGGCTGATCTCCTAAGGTAGGATGAAGTATTGCAGATCTACCATTCCAATACGTTTTGATGTTGAGCAACATCTAATGAGTGTCCCATTGTATAAAGTACTGAGAACCGCGGACGAGTAAAAGACTATAGGCGTATACCTTGTGCTTACTCTAATATACCCTTCTAGTGAAGCGCGTTTCTTGGCGACATGGGATGTTGGGTGAGAATATTTAACAGATAGCCACACTGCATTTATTTTTATTGGGGCCCTGAGCCCCTTCACATTATTTGAGAAGACCTTCCCCATTACCAAAGTGTAAAAAAAAAAGATGGAACCCTTTTGGGCAATACAAGTGGTAGTGAGGTAGTCTGAGTACCCAGATTTGAATCCCAGATAACTGATGTGATGTAAATGCTTGGATGGGTCTTTTGAGCCTACGTAAATAAAACTGACCTCCACACCAACCCCTCCAAAACTCTCCTCAATTTTACAACTTGAGAGAGTCTGAATAACACCATCTCCCATCATTCCCTGAAAAAAAACAATGTATATGCTGGGATGTAACTTCCAGGTTGTACTATGCTGCGTAGGTCCCCGAGAAGTTGGCAACACACCAGCACAGCTGCTACAGTGCACATCACTTCAGCCGTGAAGTTTCCAACCGATTGCGAGGAGTGTGCCTGGTGGCTTCATTATCCCTGAGAACTTCCCAATTCTCCGCCTCCACCAACATTGAGCTGTTGACTCCTTCAAATACTTCTTCACCCACTTCCTATGTGACCTCAGCCAGGCACTCTATATATGCCTATTTCCTTAAAGGTTCCTGGTTAAAGCCTAATCGCCATGCACAGCCTGGCTGATATGTTTTTTCTTTGCATCTCTTCTTTCCACTGGTGGTCAACTAGCCTAAGCTAGTCTTGTCCTTTGTTTTTCCCACTGATTACTCATGCTCTTGCTGTGTGTGTAAATCCTGGCTGCTCTGTACTACTTCCTGTCTCTTTGGCCTCACCTTCCACGTCCAATACTAGAATTTGTGTTACTTCGGTCCAGTGCGTGACTACATGAGTTGCTCCAGAGTAGTCGAACACCATTCCAAAGGGATGCACCATCTGTAATAAACATTTTGAAAGCAAATCTTTTCAGGGACTACTCGGAAACTTGATCTCCTTTGCAGCGCTGTCTGTGAGAGCTCGACGGTCTCTTGAACAAAATTTCCTTTGGCTTCCTGGCATTCTCCATCACTTTTTCCCCAGTTAGTAATGAAATTTCGCCACCGCATAATGGGGCTGTGCGCTTGTTCGCTGTTGAGCTGGGCCATCACGATGAGCTCTATCTAACTATTTTGTCAGATGTTTTGTATCTAGGGACATGACCAAGTCTGTCAGGAACGCCAGCATGTCTCCGCCTTCTACCTCTTCTATTCTCTTAACTCTCATGTTCTTCCCTCCTCGCTCTGTGTTCCATATCCTCAAGTTTGAACAATGCTGTCTCCATGTACTCTTGAATGAACAAATGAATAGCAGGATTTCTAGAGTGCACAGCTATCCAAGGAATGTCCTGGCCCTAAGTTGAAGCTAAGAGGACACGGAAATCGAATTGGAGAGTAAAAAGCCAGATCTTGAGTTGCTTTCTAAAAGCCGTTAATTTTCAGTTTGGCCTAATTCAGCAGGTGGGCTATTCCAGGCTTGAGGGCCCAGTAGGGAGAAGGATCTACCTCGTTTTTTCTCGCCTGGCCGTCGAAAATTCAGCAAAATGGCATTGGGAAGATCACAGACTTCTAAGAGGAGAGTAGTCTTGAATCCGGAAGGACAAGTATTCCAGTCCAGACTGGTTCAAAGCTCTATGCATGAGGACCAAGATCTTAAAAACAGGATCCTTTTTTATAGCCGTGAGCCAATGTAGGGTCCTGAGGTGAGAAGAGTTCGACGTTCGTCTACGTAGTTTGAGTACCAGATGGGCCGCTGCATTCTGGACAATTTGTAGTTTCTGCAGCAGCTATTGTGGAAGACTCGCTTACAGGGCATTGTCATATTCCAGTCTGGACACAATCAAGGCAAACATAAATGTTATCCTCACAGCCAAGAAGAGGGTCTTCAGGAAGTTTTTAGCAGTTTGCATCAGACAAAAACTCGTGCTAAATACTGTGTTAATTTGATTTAGTTGAGTCCGCTATTTGTCAGACTTGGCTCTAGTTTTTCACTGCTTCTGCTTGGACTGGTGATGGGGCATCATCCAGCCAGTGAGCTTGCAGGTTAAGAGTAAAATTATACCCAAAGCTAAGAGCCTCTGTCTTGTCCGTATTGCATTTGAGCTAATTAGTACCCATCCACTGGAATGCCTCTGATAAGCTTGGTTTAATGGCACCTTTGGGCTGTTGACTCAACTTTCTTGAAAGAAAATTATAGCTGAGTGTCATCAGGGTAGATTATCTTGGCCCCTAAAGACTTGTCCAGTGCCACCAAGCGGATAATATGGATGTTAAACATAGGTGTGCTAAGGCCCTAGCCCTGGAGCATTTCCACTGAGAAACTGCTCTTACTTCGGTGCAGTGCCCTTGATGCCTATGTCATGAAGATGGGCAAACACGCTGGAGCGTGGAACCGTATTGAAAGTGGCAGAAAGGTGCAACAGTACCAGGACTGCTTTCCCACCAGCTTCTAAAGTGCATCTGACCTCTTTTTCTAGGAATGCATTTTCTGTGCTAAATTTAGGCCTAAATCCCGACTGACTTGGGTGGAGGAGCCTATTGAAAGTAGTTTGAGCGCTGCCGATTCACAAAATTCTCAAAAACGTTAGACGAAGCAGGGAATTGGGTGTATAATTACTTGGGAAGTTGAGGTTTGATTGGGTTTGTTAGAAGAGGCAGACTCCTGGCCTGTTTCCTTTTAGAGGAGACTATCCCAGATTGTCGTGTTGTGTTACCTACTGTAGGTCTCGCTGTGAAAGCGCCAGGATACTCTTTTTGAGTCGCTGTGCGCTATAAAAATAAAATGTAACATAACATAACATAACATGACCGAGACTTGTTCAGTAGGGAGTTCAACACTGGATAAGTAGCCTCCACTCCCTTTGCAAGAACAGAAGGAGGACAGGGGCTGGACAGAGAACTATATTTGAGATTTAAAATATCAAGTCTCAAATCCTTTAATGAGATTGTATCGAAAGAGGAGAGTGCACAGATGATGTCGTTGGAAGGAGGAAGGCAAATTACTGAGAGAAATAGGCCAGTTGTTCACACCACATGGCAAAGGAAACTTTACTATGGTGGCAGGCTACCCAGTCAAGAATTGCTTTTACTATCTTGAAGATTTTTGTTGACTTATTGTCTGCCTTACCAATCTTTCCCTCAAAACATTTTTTTTTAGTAAAATTCATTAGATAGGAATAGTTTTTGAGTTCTGAGTTATTTGGTTTTATCCTCCAACCTATAATGGCCACACCAAGCTCTTTCAGCCTTCTTACATGTTTTTTCCTGCCCAAGATGATTATTACACCAGGGGCAAAAGAGCCTGGCACGACCTTTCGTGCGTCGGCAGGGTGGGGAGGGTGCGGGGGGGGGGGGGGTGATTCTTTCACAGACGACCAAACCAAATTGTCAAAAACCTGAATATCAGACTCCAGT
Organism: Lissotriton helveticus; assembly: GCF_964261635.1. Taxonomy (NCBI): domain Eukaryota; kingdom Metazoa; phylum Chordata; class Amphibia; order Caudata; family Salamandridae; genus Lissotriton; species Lissotriton helveticus. The sequence goes on along the minus strand of NC_136073.1, from coordinate 892,292,731 downwards.
GGCACCGAGCAGGTTGGCACTGTGTGTTCGAGGCATGTGGGCTGCTGAATTCATATCTGTAGCATAGATCGCCGCCTAGTGTTGGGTCCGGGTGATTGCACATTGTTGTCCTGGAAGAGTCTTCGAAGTATCACAAGATAGGTGGCTCCTCCCCTGGACTACAGTGCGCATGGGCATCGACTCCATCCCCAGATTGTTTTTTTCCGCCATTGGGTTCGGATGTATATTCGACATCTCCAGTTCGGAATCGATATAGACTTTTCTTAAGGCCCGAAGGCCTTTCTTATACCGTCGGTATTGTTTTGCGCTCGGTGCCCTGCTCTGTTCCGGCTCAGTTCCCGAGTCGGACATCCAGAGGAGTCGCGTGACTCTTCGGTGCTCGAGGCCCAGTCGACGCAGCAAGACTTTAGACAACACATCATGGAACGGAGTCCGTTCAAGAAATGTCCCGTGTGCGGATCCAAGTACCCACACATCGACGTCCACCCGATGTGCAACAAGTGCCTGTCGCCGGACCACGATGAAGCCAACTGTATGGCTTGTTCCAGGTTTCGATCGAAAAAGACGATTCGACTTCGGCGCGTGGCGCGCCAGGAGGCCCGGCAATCGGCCCCGGCACCGGTGGACATCTTCGACAGAGAAGAAGCAGACGAACAAGAGGTTCATATGCAGATTTCCCCTCCGGCGGAGGACATCGACTACGAATACGACGCGGACGTCGAAGTGGTCGAGGATGAAGTCTTCGACGAGGTAGAAGACGACAATGAGGCCTACGGGGCCACAGGAGATAGCTCGTGTGAAGAGCTAAGCCCCGAACGAACAATTACTAAGGCTCAGGTCGAGGGATCGCCACACGGCCTTACCCAAGACCTTCCACCCGAATCCACGGCCTCGCCTACGGGCCCGGCTACGGACACTTCTGCGGAGCCTGCCTTGGCCAAAACGAAACTGAAACCTTCGGTGTCGACGAAAACGAAAGTGATACAGACGCCATCAAAACAAGACGTCTGTCCCTACGGCCGCCTCCTCGTCTTCAGACACGTTGGGGCAGCCAAAACCGAAGAAGGGCGTCGACCCGGGGAAGTCGACCAAGGGCGCCGAGCCGAAGTCGGCCAAGGGCGCTGAGTTGAAGTCAGTTAAGAGCGTCGAGCCAAAATCTGCCAAAGGCGTCGAACCGAAGACTGGGGCCCCGCACCCAGTGCTCAAGTCCTCCAACAAGACTACGTTGGCGCCTAAGGCTGTCGGCGCCGAAGGAGGGCACAGTGTGCCGAAGAGGGCCGATCCTGTGCCTCGGCCTGATACGGACAAGGCATCGACGCTCGAGTCTTCACTCGCAGGTGGTCCAAAGACGTCTGTCGGGTCGACGAAACCGTCCACTTCCTTTACGAAGCAGGTGTCGGACTCTCTACAACGCATCAGGAACAAGGCTTCCGCGGCTGCACCGAAGGACGCTTCCACCGCGAGGCCGGCTGCCATGACGCCAAAGTCCTCGACACCACTCCTGTTTACGTTGCCGCCGAAGGTGGCACCAAAGGCCTTCGCACCACGGTCGGTCACCGAAGCGCCCGTCCACGTGTCTACCGCATCGAAGCCTGCTCAACCGTTTGGGAGCTTGAAACCTCGACAGCCCTCGGTGGAGGAGCAGTCGGAACACTTTATCGACGCCGACATCGGGAAACTGACCCTCTACAAGAGGAAAATCACGGCAACCCAGCCTTTGGAGTCCTACACCATTCCTTTAAAGCGCAAGAAGCCTGCTGTGGACTCCCCTGTTCTGGTGGAGACTCTTGTTCCACGGACTCCACGAGTGACCACACCCTCACCCACTTATTCTGATGTGGAGGGTGGAGAAGGTGAGGACGAGGAATATAACTTTCCTGCCAACACAGATCCTGAGGATCACCAAGACTCATGGGCAGATGCGGGGGACCCAGGGGATCCGCAAAAATGCCCAGGACCCTCGGGTGTACAATGTCAAGACCTCTCCTACTGAGGATTCGGCGGCATTTAATGCTCTGATTGAAAGGGCGGCTAAAAACCACAACGTCCAGCTGCATGCTGACCCTATCGAAGTGGACTTCATCTTTGATACCTTTTCCACTGCAGAAAAGACTGTCAAGACACTCCCCATGCTGAAAGGGGTTCTCAAACATGCTACAGACATTTTTTAAGGAACCCACACGGGCCAGGGTGATCAACCCTAGGATTGAAAAGAAATATAGGCCGGCACCTGGCGACCCCACCTACATCAAGGGCCAGTTGCCATTGGACTCTCTGGTCGTTTCTAATGCCCGGAAGAGGGCGAACTCGCAGACCACTGGTGATGCTCCTCCCCCTGACAAGGAATCGAAAGTGCTGGAGGCATCAGGGAAGAGGGTGGCGGCTCAAGCGGCCAATGTCTGACGTATCTCTAACACTCAAGCGCTACTGGCCAGATATGACGGGGCACACTATGACACACTAGAGACCCTGTTGCAACATCTTCCAGATGAGTATAAGGAGGCAGCGGAGATGCTTATTCAGGAAGGGAAGCTTATCTCCAACGCTTCAATTAAGTGTGCACTGGACGTGGCGTACACCGCGGCCAGAGCCATTAACACCAGTGTCATGTTAAGACGCCAGGCCTGGCTTAGAATCTCCGGTTTCAAGCCGGAGATACAAACCACCATCCTCAATCAGCCGGTAAACCCAGATAGGTTATTTGGTCCTGAAGTGGATACCACCTTAGAAAAGATAAAAAAGGATACCGAGACTGCAAAATCCATGGGGGCTCTCCAGTCCCAGCAGTTTCGAGGCAGCAATTTTCGTCGCTCATGCAATAGAGGTGTTTCCAGAGGCCAGAGGTCACAGCAAACGCAATACAATAAAGGTGGGGCGCAGTCCTCGTACACCAAGCAGAGTAGAGGCGGCTATCGGGGCAACAGCACCAAGGGCAGAGGTCGTGGAAGCAACAACTCCCGCTCCTCTGCCACCAACAAACAGTGATGCCCTGTCACTGCCCCCCGACCATACTACACCTGTCGGGGGGAGACTCCAGCAGTTCCTGCCCGTCTGGAAATCCATCACCACAGACAGGTGGGTCAGGAAACTTAGCCAGTTCGGTTATTGTCTGGAGTTAACATCCACTCCACCCAACATGCCACCAAAGCACTGTCCTATGTCCACAGAGCATTTGCACCTATTGCAGCAGGAGATACTCGTAATGCTGCAAAAAGGGGCAATCGAGCTCGTACCACTGGAGGAAGAAGGCACGGGAGTGTACTCCCTGTACTTCTTAATCCCAAAAAAGGACGGGTCCCTAAGACCCATACTGGACCTCAGACCCCTGAATCAGTACATTCTATCAGAACACTTCCATATGCTCACACTGCAGCAGGTTCTCCCATTGCTCAATCAGGGAGACTTCCTCGCAACCTTGGATCTCAAGGATGCCTATTTCCACATTCCACTGCATCCATCACACAGAAAATACCTCAGGTTCACTATTCAGGGTCGGCATTATCAGTTCAAGGTCCTACCTTTCGGGGTGACCACGGCGCCCAGGGTGTTCACGAAATGTCTAGCGACAGTAGCTGCGCACCTCAGGAGGCAGAACGTTCACGTTTACCCTTATCTGGACGACTAGCTTGTCCAAGCAAAGTCGGCCCAGGAGTGCGCCGCCAACATGTCCCACACCATTCACCTTCTTCACGATCTGGGATTTTCACTCAATTATCCCAAGTCCACACCTTCAGCCAGCCCATGTGCGGCAATATCTGGGTGCAACGATCGATACTCTGGCAGCCACAGCTCAGCAAAATTCTGCGAGGATCGACAGCATTTAGTCACTGATCCAGAAGTTCAGACCACAACACTCGCTTCCAGCAAGAGTGTTCATGCAGTTGATAGGCATGATGGCCTCCTGCATCTTCATAGTCCCGCACGCGAGGCTACATATGCGTCCGCTCCAAGAATGCTTGGCTCATCAGTGGACGCAGGCTCAAGGACAGTTGAACGACCTAGTGTTGGTTACCGGTCGGGCATACAACTCTCTGCATTGGTGGAATCCACACAACCTTTGCAAGGGCCGACCGTTCCAGGAGCCTGTGCCACAGATTATCCTGACGACGGACGCATCTCTCCAGGGTTGGGGAGCTCATGTACTCCATTACACAGTGCAGGGACTATGGACAACGCAGCAAAAGAAGATGCACATCAACTAACTAGAACTGATGGCAATCTTCATGGCATTGAAGTCCTTCAGAGTACATCTGTGCAACAAAGTCGTGTTGATCCGGACGGACAACATGACGGCCATGTACTACGTTCAAAAGCAGGGAGGTACACACTCTCCACAGTTGTCTCATCTGGCTCAGAGCATGTGGAAGTGGGCCATTCAGAGGAACATCTTCCTCATGGCGGAACACCTCCCGGGCAAGGACAATCAGATGACGGATCTGCTCAGCAGGTACAGCCACCAAATGCACGAATGGGAGATACATCCATCAGTACTCCGGCTGTACTTCCAGCAGTGGGGTCATCCAGAGATAGACCTGTTTGCCACAAGGGAAAAGGCAAAATGCCAAAGCTTTGCCGCCAGGTTCCCTCACCCACAGTCGCAGGGCAATGCGATATGGATGAACTGGTCAGGCAGATTTGCGTACGCTTTTCCCCCAGCACCTCTCATACCGCTGGTGGCACGAAAGCTAAGGCAACACTCGATGACGCTCATCCTGGTTGCTCCAACGTGGGCACGCCAACCATGGTACACCACGTTTCTAGACCTCTCCGTGGTACCGCATCAAAGGCTGCACCTCACACCCCGGCTTTTGACTCAGAACCGTGGCGACATTCAGCACCCAGATCCGCAACAGCTCAACCTGGCGATCTGGCTCCTGAAGTCTTAGAGTTTGGCTACCTTAACTTGCTTCCTGACTGCATGGATATCATACGGGAGGCAAGAAAGCCCACCACCAGAGCTTGCTATGCAGCAAAATGGAAGCGGTTTGTCATTTACTGTAATGAACACGACATCAACCAGCTAGATGCATCCACTCCCAACATCATCTGTTATTGGTTACATCTTTACAAATGCAATCTAGCATATGCTTCCATTCGGATACACTTATCCGCCATAGCGGCTTATCTCCAAAACAGGCAGCATCTCTCCGTTTTCAGGGTTCCTGCCATTAAAGCCTTCCTAGAAGGACTGAAGCGGGTCATCCCTCCCAGGACCCCGCCAGCTCCTGTATGGAACCTCAATGTGGTCCTCACCAGGTTGATGGGCCCACCTTTTGAGCCTCTACATTCCTGTGAGATTCAGTTCTTAACGTGGAAAGTGGCTTTTCTCATTGCCATTACGTCTCTACGACGTGTAAGTGAGCTACAGGCGCTCACTGTACAAGAGCCATTCATTCAAATTCACTCCAACAGGGTGGTGCAGCGCACTAACCCTAAATTTCTTCCTAAAGTGGTTTCGCAGTTCCATGTCAATCAGACCATTGAACTGCCCGCGTTCTTTCAAAACCCAGAGACAGTAGCTGAAAGAATGCTCCACACTCTTGATGTCAAACGAGCCTTGATGTATTACATCGATAGGACCAAAGCATTTAGGAAGACACAACAACTCTTTGTTGCCTTTTCAGCCCAGCACAAAGGCAACCCCATTTCCAAAGCAGGTATAGCCAGGTGGATCGTTAAGTGTATTCAGATTTGCTATCACAAGGCTAAGCGCACTTTAACGGTGCCCCCCAGAGCCCACTCCACCCGTAAGCTGGGGGCCTCCATGGCTTTCCTTGGTAATATCCCTTTGGAAGACATTTGTAGAGCAGCCACATGGTCTACACCACACACATTTACTAAACACTACTGTGTAGATATGCACTCCAAGCACAGCTGTAGGGCAGGCTGTTCTTAAGACACTTTTTCAAACGTCTGCAGCTGGCACAGGCGGCCGCCATTAATGGAGGGACTGCTATTTATTCTATGCTATAGATATGAATTCAGCAGCCCACATCCCTCGAACTGAATATGCTACTCACCAGTATGCATCTGTTCTTGGCATGTAGGGCTGCTGACATTCATATCGCCCGCCCTCCTCCCTGGCGCCTGTAGCGGCTGCAGAACTTACACTTACTCTTAGCATGGCCATCGCTCACACAGTTACACTCCATCTTCGCCACAATGGCTAAAAACAATCTGGGGATGGAGTCGATGCCCATGCGCACTGTAGTCCAGGGGAGGAGCCACCTATCTCGTGATACTTCGAAGACTCTTCCAGGACAACAATGTGCAATCATCCGGACCCAACACTAGGCGGCGATCTATGCTATAGATATGAATGTCAGCAGCCCTACATGCCAAGAACAGATGCATTCTGGTAAGTAGCATATTCACTTTCCAGGGTGATTAGCAAGCTATCCTTGGAGATCCTGGAACAAGGACGAAGTTTATCTATAATGGAGGAGGGTTCCCGACTTCCATGCAAGGTCACCTGCCAGCCAAAGTGGAATAGATAGTGACCAGTCCACTAGAGGAAGGGGGTCTGCCATGCTTAGGTTCTTGTTTGAGAAAATCAAGTCAAGAGTGTGTCCCCAATTATGTGTGGGGTTGGCGACCAATTGAGAGAGGCCAAGAGTGGACATAATATCAATACGACTGCATTGAATAAGATCTTCATTCTCTTTATTGCATTAAAGTGAGACACTTTGAGAGGCTTCTAACATCCTAGATCCGACTGCATCCACATCCATGCTGAGGTCAGCAATCTTAGACCTGAAAGGGGGGGGTCTGATTAATGCCCTTGCCCAAATCATCTCCCAGGTCCTTCCTGAAAGCCAGCCGGGAACTCTAGAGATCTGCTTTTGGCAAGATAGAAATGGTGATTTCTGGACTGCTATCTTGCCCAAATAAACTTTAATCTGTTCAGCTCTGTAATCCATTATGCATCATAATATTGGGGTGGGGTCAACTATTGGATCTTGTGTTGTGTGGTGGTTTCATCCTCCCATTCCCCGGCTGGTAGCGCTCTTCTGCAACTGCCAGAACCTCAGCAGGTTCTTAGTGTAGATCTCCCTTTTGACTCTTCCTTGGGGTCTGTACACCCCTGGAGGCCGGGCCAGTCCTTTTTCTTCACTGTCTTTTTTTCAACATAGCTGACCTACAGAGTGATAAGAATGAGGACCCTGCCAATGCAACTGCAGTGGCAGACCAGCTGTCCTGTCCAACACAGGGCCCAGCCCTTGCCTTACCTGATGCCAGTGCTCAGCATGCACTGCAGGATTGGTGCACATGCAGGTCTCCCCCTATGACACTCCGACTACTCCTTGTGGACATCAGGTGCCCAGAACACCTCTTCTGTGCCCAGCACTGATCTGCTTCTTCAAAAAAGGGCCCTCTGGCTGATTGCCCCTGTCCATTGGTGTCCCAGATTTTGCCTACCACAACCTAGTTACGTTGAGACGTGCAGCTCCAAGCAGCGGCCTGCTGCTCCTGCAACTATCTTTCAGGTCCCCAACTGACTCATCCAATCTTCAATGTGTCATTCACTTAGGTGGAGTGGAGGTGTCAGAGCTGCTCCAGATCCCCCAAAAAGTGTCTCCGATGCTATCTGGAATTAAGCTGCGGCGGTTCCTCCGGAGCCGTTCTCTGAATGCAGAGGCAGACATGAAGCTTGGGGCTCCTCGTCTGCTCAGGTCGCCATTTGGAATATTCCCCGTAATAGACACTTTTATATACTTGCCTGAAGTCTATGAAGTATGAGTAATGTACCTACTATGGTGATCAACTTTCCCCTTTAACATAAAGGTGAGGCAGAGTCCAAGGAAAGCTGTTCCTTTAGGTTGCCCAAGTGCCTTTTTAGGTCGAGCAGACGTACCCTCAATGCGTGAGCATTGAAGGTGTCTGCTTCTTAGGTCGAGCAGACGTACCCTCAATGCGTGAGCATTGAAGGTGTCTGCTTCAGACCTAATGTTACCCGTATTTGGGAATGTGGACACGAGAGGGTGCACGAGCGCAGATTTGACCTCGTGAGCGCGCACGGCGCCGTGCCCCTCTCGTGCCTCATTCCCGTGCGCAAACACACTCCACACTCACGCATGCGCACATACACACGCATACACACGCATACACAGGCACACACACTGCATACACACACGCAGACACATTCGAACACACACAGACACACGCGCGTACACCCCCCCCCCCCCCCTCCCACTCACCGGGCTCTTTCGGTGCAGCGCTGGTCGGTCACTCACTGGGCTGTTGCTGGGGATCGGGCTCCTCTCTGCGGCAGTCTCGTCTCGTCGCGGCATCAGGGGGCAGGACTTCACTTCCGGGGCTCCCTCCAGCACCTGGGAGCCCCGCAACACTCTGGCTGTTTTGCTGTTGGCAGCCCCGGGACTCTCCTCAACTCATGGGAGCCCCGGGCTGCGGAGAGGCCATCAGTCGGCCGGCTTCACTTCTTCCTCGGCGGCGGCGGGCGGGACTTCCTGCCGGATTGCAGGCCCCGCCCCCGTCTCGGCCAAAAGTGCCTGACTTCCGGTTTTCACGGAGCAGGGCTGCGGCGGTGATTTCTTTCGGGGGCAAGAGCGGTAGGCACCCTCGAATTCACGCGGCCAATGCTTGTTTGAGTTGGCACTGCTCATTGAGCTCTCCAACTCCTCAGATGTTCTTTGAGAGAATGGTGTGACCTATAGTATCTTTTAGACGTCCATGCATTCTTAGTGTGCTTCAAAATTAGGTCCCTCTTGCCCCCTCCACCCCAATCTCCGCCGGTTTTATAAAGTTATTGTTGACTTACAATCCCAAAATGTAGAGCTGTACAAACGCTGCTCCATTGCATGACAGGAACGTCTGGTGGAGGTTTTTGGCAGCTAACGCTTGTTTTACTATAGCGATCGCTTTCTGTGCTGCTTGGTTTTTTTGGATCCATTTCCCTGCTGCTCCGCTGAAATGCCTCCCTGACAGCAGTTGTCTGCTCAGTCAGTGCAGAGAACAAGGGGCGGCTCGGGTTTCTGTTGCCCATAGAAAGCCAGGACACCTCCCCGGGTTTCCTTTCACGGGTAATACCTTGTCTTCTATTTGTTGTAGCACTCGATGAGAGTGCATGTGTTCTGCAGCTGCCTCCTTCATGTACTTCTTCCCACACCGTGTTCTTTCGCGCACACTCCCAGTTGCTGTTCTTGCCTCCTCCCCGTTGCGGGTCCCTAGTAGTTAAAGCTTCCCCACCACCTCCTTGTCCATTTACTTCCCCAGCCCCGACCAACCCTCCATTGTCCATGTGTTTCTCTATCCCCCCCACCCTCGGATTTCAGCTTGCTGTCCCTCCTGCCCGACCTCTGTTAGCACGCCGCCCCTTCATCTGCTGTCAGCATGCTGCCCCAGCCCATCCTGTCCGCTTACTTCGCCAGTATCCGTTGTCAGCTTGCTTCCCGAATATCTACCGCCTGCCCTCCATTGTGGCTTGCTTTTCAGTCCTTCCCGCCTGCCCTCTGTTGTCAGCCTGCTACCCCAGCAATATGTTATCAGGTTGCCTTCCCATCACCATTTTCTTCAGCCCGTCCGCAATTGGCCCGTCCCGCCTATTGGCTTGCTTCCCGAGGCATTCCTCCTGCCCACCCTACGTTGTCCACATGGTCTGGGACTGCCGGCCACCCCCCGCCTTAACACACAGACTACGTTACCCAGTTAACAAGTCAACACATAATTCTTTGGAAGGCAGGGGGTCTGAGACCCCCCTGGCCGTATTAATTAAAATATGAAACAAAATAAAAATTTTAATAAAATGAACATTTACACAATTATTAAATGCAAACTTCAGAACATTAGATTTCCATCCATTTTGACATGATATGATGGGCTAACCTTAACAAGTAGCTAATACAGCATGGTTCCTAACCGAATCTAACATCCTGAAATTAAATTAGCATTTTTAATAATTTCTGGTCCTACGGCAAGGTCGCTAACCGGTGTCAGATCCTTTTACCCAGCTACGCTCTCACGTCCGAGATGCGCATGCGCGTCGAGGGCCCGTTTACCCTCGTGTGCTCCGTGAACTCCATTTAACCATAACAGGAGGGCCCTTACACTCGCGCCTTAGCGTCATAGTGTATGTGAGGGGTGGCTACCAGCCTGAGGAAAGCGTTGACTCCCCTCCCCCGCACCCAAGCAAGCGGATATCCTGCCCCTGAAGTTCTGGGAGAGACCAGTGGCCCCTCCCCCTGGGCGACCCCTTTCGTGAATGGGTCCGCCCCCACCTAAGGACCTTAAATTGCTGCTCACCGATTATGACCTTACCGCCAGATCCACATAATAAATACGACATTACTAATCTAAGAGGGAAAAAGGCCTAAGGAAAAAGAGTTAATGCAACAGCACAATACACCTAAAAACATACACATATGTACATTTGCCTGTAAACGGGGAAAAGAGCCTAAGGAAGGAAAACATTTACTCCTATGACATTCGCATAGCGTTACACCTACCAGTGTCCTCACCAGAATTCTGCTACAAGGGGATGGAGGGTGGGCAAAATTAAACGGCCCCACTGTGGGGCGAGGAGCGAGCCTGGGAAGCGCGGGCACAAAGAGGCCGCTTCCTGCGCTCCCCAGGCTCTTAACCCCTCCCAGGCTGCGGTCCCGCCCCCTTGACCCGGAAGTGCAAAACTACTTCCGGGGCAAGGGAGGGACGCGCGACCAACAAAGGATCGGCCCGAGGGGGGGGGGGGGGGGCTGGGCCCAGCCATGTGTGCGTGGGGGCCGATTGGCCCCCCCTTTTCTCATGGTCTGGGACTGCCGGCCACCCCCCGCCTTAACACACAGACTACGTTACCCAGTTAACAAGTCAACACAATTCTTTGGAAGGCAGGGGGTCTGAGACCCCCTGGCCGTATTTATTAAAATATGAAACAAAATTAAAATTTTAATAAAATAAACATTTACACAATTATTAAATGCAAACTTCAGAACATTAGATTTCCATCCATTTTGACATGATATGATGGGCTAACCTTAACAAGTAGCTAATACAGCATGGTTCCTAACCGAATCTAACATCCTGAAATTAAATTAGCATTTTTAATAATTTCTGGTCCTACGGCAAGGTCGCTAACCGGTGTCAGATCCTTTTACCCAGCTACGCTCTCACGTCCGAGATGCGCATGCGCGTCGAGGGCCTGTTTACCCTCGTGTGCTCCGTGAACTCCATTTAACCATAACAGGAGGGCCCTTACACTCGCGCCTTAGCGTCATAGTGTATGTGAGGGGTGGCTACCAGCCTGAGGAAAGCGTTGACTCCCCTCCCCCGCACCCAAGCAAGCGGATATCCTGCCCCTGAAGTTCTGGGAGAGACCAGTGGCCCCTCCCCCTGGGCGACCCCTTTCGTGAATGGGGCCGCCCCCACCTAAGGACCTTAAATTGCTGCTCACCGATTATGACCTTACCGCCACAGGCCAGCATAGTTGACCGACTATCTGGCCCCCCCCAACCGCCTACACTGAAAGGTCATACCTCCTAATTAAAACCCTCTACCCCTGCTAGTTTATTCCCTATCAGTAGGGCATTCCCTGACTCCGTCAAATGTACCCCTAACCTGCAAGTAGAGACAACCCCTCCAACTATCGCCAACCTTTTCTTGTGTTAATCTAAATCATCACTCTGATGCACCCCTGTGGAATATACTGCAATGAGGTATTTGAAATATTTTCCCAATCCAAGTGTTGATCCTCTTTACCGAGTGACCCTTCCCCGATTGGTTCTGCGCACTAACAGAGTCCACCCACCCTTTTCCTGCAGCCTGTTAAACAACTGGGACCCCCTATGGTGCAGTCTGAGTTTTATATTTTGCTAGCCTGCTTGCTACTGCGATTATCCCTTCCACCAGGACCCCCTTGCCCAGTAAAAACCCAATCGTTGCTACCCGCATGTCAGATAATGACTGTGCGGTGGGGTGTGCTTATCGAGTACCCCTCCTCCCCACTCTGGAGGGACAGACCCCCCTCTTTGGGATCCCTGTAGTTGCTATGAACGTGGGTATCTTGGCCCTAGACGTGTATACCCGACCTACCTCAGTATCCTGTTCAAGTTGCAGGGTCCTAAGCTGGGGCTGGCCTACTCATAGGTACCTAAGTGCCATGTCTGTGCCGCTACCTGGCCTCCAGCTTCCGCACCATGGTGCCCCGGACTTTACACTTCCCACTGTCAGTGCTAATTGCTGTTGATGCCATACTGTTATTGTTAGGCTCAGCCCTGCGCCAGCCTACCCTTCTTACCATGGAGCCTCATAACCCGCCGCAGTGTTATTTATGAAGAAAAGGCGCCTGTGAGCCCCGGCGTCCCCCAAGCCGTATCCATTTCCCAACGAGGGTGATGTTACACCCCCTCTGTGATTTGTATTTCTGTTCAAAGTGCGACGGCATACCGACATTCCTTGCCCTGCCCCTGGCAACCCAAATGGGTGACCACCACGCACTACAATTATGATACATGGGAAGCACCTTTACCAGCCGGCACTGCTTTCACCGTTGAAATGGCCGCTCCTCACACTTGATGCTTTCCTTTGACACTCCCGATCCAGGTGTAACGATCCTCTTGTCTGTCCATCCCCTGCATTCGTGGTGTGGAGCTGTGGACTCCGATCAACACCGAAGACACCATCCGCACGATGAACTCCATCCACTCCGGATCTCCGACCGACCCCTGCCCTCACCACGTCTTCAACAAGGCCGACGCTGTCATCGCACCCCACCTGCGGGACATCATCAACACCTCCTTCGACACCGCTACCTTCCCGGAGAGCTGGAAGCACGCCAAACTCAGCGCCCTACTCAAGAAGCCATCAACCGACCCCACCGACCTCAAGAACTACCGCCCCATCTCGCTGCTCCCGTTTCCCGCAAAAGTCATCGAGAAGACCGTCAACAAGCAGCTGGCCGCCTTCCTCGAGACGAACGGATCCCTCGACCCCTCGCAGTCTGGCTTCCGGGCAAACCACAGCACCGAGACCGCCCTGATCGCAGCCACCGATGACATCCGTGCCCTGCTCGACAACGGAGAAACAGCGGCCCTCATCCTCCTAGACCTCTCCGCGGCCTTCGACACTGTCTGCCACCGTACCCTAGTACAGCGCCTCAGCAACGTCGGAGTCCAGGAGAAGGCACTGGAGTGGATCATCTCCTTCCTCGCCGGAAGAACACAGAGAGTCCGCCTCCCTCCGTTCAGATCGGAAGCCACCGAAGTCATCTGCGGCGTCCCTCAAGGCTCCTTGCTCAGTCCAACCCTCTTCAACGTCTACATGGGCCCCCTCGCAGACATCGCACGCCAGCACAACCTCAACATCATCTCCTACGCCGACGACACCCAGCTGATCCTCTCCCTCACCAACGACCCCGCCACCGCCAGAGACAACCTACACGAAGGGATGAAAGAGGTAGCCGAATGGATGAAGAACAGCCGCCTGAAACTGAACTCGGACAAGACGGAAGTCCTCATCCTGGGATCCTCACCCTCCGCCTGGGACGACTCCTGGTGGCCCCCCGCCCTGGGCAGCGCACCCCAACCAACAGACCACGCACGCAACCTGGGCTTCATCCTGGACTCCTCCCTCTCCATGACCAGACAAGTCAACGCCGTCTCCTCGTCGTGCTTCAACATCCTGCGCATGCTACGTAAGATCTTCCGGTGGATCCCCACCGAGACCAGGAAGACGGTCACCCAGGCCCTCGTCACCAGCCGTCTGGACTACGGCAACTCCCTCTACGCCGGTACCACCGCCAAACTCCAGAAGAGGCTCCAGCGGATCCAGAACGCCTCAGCACGTCTCATCCTGGACATCCCCCGTCGCAGCCACATCTCCGGACACCTGAGAGACCTGCACTGGCTCCCGGTCAACAAGAGAATCACCTTCCGACTCCTCACCCACGCACACAAAGACGTACACAACCAAGGCCCGGGATACCTCAACAGCCGCCTCAACTTCTACGCTCCCAAACGCCAGCTTCGATCGACCGGCCACGCCCTCGCCGCCGTCCCCCACATCCGAAGAGCCACCACAGGAGGACGGTCCTTCTCCTACCTCGCCGCCAAGACATGGAACTCCCTCCCGACCCGCCTCCGCCGGACCCAGGACCACCTCGCCTTCAGGAAGCAACTCAAGACCTGGCTGTTCGAGCAGTAGCGGACCCCCCCTCCCTAGCGCCTTGAGACCCTTTGGGTGAGTAGTGCGCTATATAAATGCTGAGATTGATTGATTGGAGCCCTTCCCAGACAACCACCATGGGTCCGGTCAGACATAAAATGACAAAACAAATACAGATGATTAGTGCTTCTGGCTTCCGGACGAGAGATACAGTAGACATGCCAGTATAACGTTGTTGTCACACGCTAAGCCTTAGTTAAGGTCCGCCCCCGGATGCATTTCCATCCAAACTGCAACCCCCCGTGTGTCGCATAGCATCAGCTTGTGTAACTTGCGGACATTTACGTTAGGGCTACCTAAGGGTGCCTGGTAGTATGCCCTTCATGAAAGCATAGACCTGAATTCAATAGCCCATCCATTGTTACTTCAGGACCATACCCAGTGTGAAATGCCGTGGAATCGTACTGTATATTTAGGTAATGTTCCTGACTTCATACCCCAAGCTGATCCACACATGCCTGCATTCCACGTACTCAGATGCTAGGCTTTATGCAACTTGCTGACATTTACATTAGGGCTACCTAAGGGTGCCTGGTAGTATGACCTTCATGAAAGCTTAGACCTGTAGTCCACCGTGAATGCAATAGCCCATCCATTGTTACTTCAGGACAATACACATTGTGAAATGCCGTGCAATAATATTGTATATTCGGGTAATGTTTCTGGCTTCCTAACGAAAGCTGCCCCACCCGTCTGCATTCAATGCCCTCCGATGCTAGGCTTTAGCTGAGATGAACCCCAGATGCACTTCCCACCTTACTCTCCGTTGCGAGTGGTCAGCATAGCATCAGTTTGTGACGCACGTAGCGCATTTAACTCCATGCTACCGTGTGGTGTCTATTAATATAACCCTGGCTAAGAATAAGCCTGTAGGCTCCAGTGAATGCCATAGCCCCCCCCACCCCCCCATGGTTACCTACTGTCAATACCAAGCACTGTAATTGGATGGGATACATATAAGGATTTCTCAGTGGCCTATTCACACTTGCCCACCACTAACCTTATTTACCATTTCTGTTTTCACTATCAAAGCCTTTAGGCCTATGATTTCAGATCGAAAGGAGGGGGGGGGGGCACCGTCTTTACCAGTTCCACAGCCAAGTCATTAAGCATAGGATTAGCACCTTGCTATCCGTGCTGAGCTGTAAAATTGGCCCTAAGCCCTTTACCAGTCCAGTTATAGCTTTGGCTTTTGGTAAACCACTATCCAAACCAACCTGACATGATCAAAAGCAACCCCTGACATGTGTTCCTCTCTCATTAAAGCCCTCAGAGAGGTATAGCTCTGCCGTTACCCAAGGGAGCACCCAGTTAAACTCTAATCTAAACCCCTTCAGAAATAAAGTGCATGAATTATTCAATAAAGAAGCAGGGAACCCTGGGTAGTTTTCAAATTTAGGTGAAAAACAGCTCCCGTATAGAGCACTGTGTGCCGCGCAACCTAGGAAACTGGCTTTCACACCATTGTCAAGCCCTACACTTAAACACACGTTACTCGCAAGGAGGAACCCAAGAAAGAGGGCATCAGCATGGGGAACTTACGTGGGCCCGCCACACTCCGAACAGACCCACTCATTGAATAGTCTATACAATAAAGAGGTAGCTAGCTACGTCTGGTATTCCACTAATACCACACAGTGGAAACATAAAATGAGGTAACTCACAAGCCCACTAAAGGAAACCTTTCACTTTAGTTTTTGCAAGCAGCATCATTGAACATTCAGTTTCCCCAAATCAGTGCTGCTCGTAATTCCCCGCAATGATTGCGAAGCCAGGCTTCTGGGAGCATCAATGGTCGATGCCACCAGCATGTAAATGTAAATGTATTTCGATTTATATAGCGCACGAATCACCCAGGGGTCTCAAGGCGCTTGCTTAGGGAACCCGTCCTGGTATTCCCCTGTGAGATACCCCGGCAGGGTATCCACAAGGTGAAAGCCAGGCATCCCGCCGCGAGGGGCCGTAGTGGAGATTAAGCAAGCTATTGCCCAGAGTCGCAGAGTGTGACCCCGTGAGTCGAGTAGGCACCGGAGCGAGAATTGTCGAGTACGTGGAATTTTGAGCCCGAGACCCGCCGAGGCGGGGAATCGAACCCTGGTCCACGGCCGATCTCAGCTTCCGGGTCTGCCGCCTCTAACCACTGAGCCACGCTTCTCCACTGATAAGGATAAGGACAACGCTGACCTATTCTTACTGTTACAGGTGAAAAGACTGGCAAATTTCACCTAGCCCAACATTGTTTTCATCTTGCATAAAGTATCAATGTAAATGTGGGTGCAAGACACAAATTGATAGCTAGAGGAGGTTGGAGCACTACTACCTCCCCTATTTGTCTCCTAAGCGACATCTGGCGCTGCAATACATCTAGCCACATAGTACAGGGCCTTCTCCCAAGCTTGGCTGGTTATTGTTGTTTAATGCTATATTTGATCGTAACTAGCAGACAAGAGAGGCGACCAATGGCCCCTTGTAGCAATATCAACTATGACAATAAGTAAACAATGCCATCATAACATTTGCCCCATTAAGTAGCACCATTTGCTACTGTGTCAGTGAATCAGGACAGAGTATATTTGCCACGCAGACCCAATAGTTCAAAATGAAACGAACAGCCAAATGTGATTCTAGTATTTCCCTGCTGCGACCTTGTGGTTGAATTACCAACTGCGGGGATTAAAAGCATACACCGTTACTTGTGGTTGCAACGTTAAATAAGTTGACTTATCCTTTCCCTGCACTTTTTTGGCCAGTATTTACATTACAAATTCGGGCACCGAGAGATTAAGTGAATTGCCCTAGAATCACAGGATGTATACGCGACCCCAAGGATCGTACCCTGGTCTCCAGCACCAGCGTAGGGCGTCTATGCCGACGGACCACATCCCCTCCCTCTGCATGCATTTGATATGTCACTTTTTAAACTTTGCAGCTATGAGGACACCTTTTGAGCAAGAGAGCAACAGGCGCCTCTTGGTTGGTTATTTTGGTATGGAAGCACCACGGTCCCACTCGGTCACCTACATCTCAGAGATGATATTTTTATTTATTTTTTATTTTTATTTATTTACTTATTTATTTTTTGCATCTTTATATCGCGCAGAATCGACCAGAAGGTGTTGGAGCGCTTCACACGGGCACCATATTTACATTACACCTTCAGGCACGGGAGATTAAGTGATTTGCCCAGAATCCAACAAGGCAGTCCTATTGCCTTTCAAATTAACAGCTTGGAAAACGAAGTGCATGTTCATCATAAGTTCTTGTCCCCTAACCTGAGCGAGGCTTGAACCCCGGACCCCATACTTACGAACCTGACCGCATTGGCCATGGGAACCCAAACAGAAACCTCTTGTAACTAACATAGAATGCATCGGTATTACTTCGAATTCATAATTTGATTTATCACCCAGCACATACTGGTAGTGGTAAGATACGGTTGGTGTTAATAAAACGTAGCTATCTCGAGCACAGGTTGTCGAATGTTAAAAACTTGCCTCAAAATCTCCTCACGGGATGCACATTTTTATGGCATTACCGCTGACTGCCATTGGTGAAACCGAAGAAATCAGGTTTTACAAATTAATGCATGAGCACTTTCAGTCACATAAAAGCAAGGAAGGAGAAGACAATTAGGAGATGCTTTTGGTGAATCGAAGAAATCAGGTTTTACAAATTAATGCATGAGCACTTTCAGTCACATAAAAGCAAGGAAGGAGAAGACAATTAGGAGATGCTTTTCCAATCCCAATTCCCCCTCACGAAAACCCAATGATTATTTCACAAGACCTCGTGAGTTGAGGGCTAGCACAGGCTTTAGGTCACCACTTCCAAGTTTTTTCCAACCTGTCTACACCTAAACATCCAATATCTGATATCAGCTCCGTGCTGATCACTGTAATCCCTAACCTATCAGAACACAGTTCCCAAAGACACATTTCCCGGTCAGTGAGGAAAGCCAGTTATGGCGGACAGCAGTATATCGCCAAAATTACCGACCCTTCTCGGTCGGAGTGTTGGAAAACACCACCACCCTCCTACTGCCCTTAACAGGGAAACATATACACACCGAGTGATACTCCTTTTCCCTTTCCCCCATCTGGTCTCGTGTGCACTCCTCATAGCCCCCACAAATGCCGGGCACAAGGCAGACGCAGCACCACATTGCTAGCGCTTTACATCTCATTCCCTTTGGTCGGCTCGGGGAGGTGTAGTGATTTGCCCAGAATGACAGGATGTTTAAGCAACATTACCGAGACTCGAACCCGGCTCCTCCTGGTCCGAGGTCGAGCACCCTAGCCGTTAGGCCACCTCCTCTCCACTTGTTGATAACGCCAGAGTACAACAAAGAAGGCATGCCTGGCCTGCTGCTCAGCTGCGACCAAACCACTGCATCAACCCATCCTCACCCAGTCTCTCGCTGCTTTGGGAAACAAAGCATCAAAGGCAGCGCTCTACCACTGAGCTACATCCTCCCCTCACAAGACTCACCACGCCAAACTTCGATACCTCAACATGTCCAAGCCAGTCCCTTGCCCAAACAACACAAGCGCGCGTGTACCCACCGCTGATCAACTCTCCGTGCTCTTCACTGCCCAGCACCCTCGAGGCATCCGAGCGCCCACGGGCATCCGCAACGTACATCATGGCGCCGCACACAGACAGCTCCTTAAAGCTCGTCGGAGCGCGCCGCCTCAGTCCATGGAGAGACTGGCAGCGGCGAAGTACTTAAGGAAGATCCACGATCCGCCGGACATCCCAGTGTTCCAACGCCGCCCTTAAGATCCCCGATCCGCCAGATAACCTGCAAAATAAACAAAAGCAAAATTAAACGGCCCCACTGTGGAGCGAGGAGCGAGCCTGGGAAGCGCGGGCACAAAGAGGCCGCTTCCCGCGCTCCCCAGGCTCTTAACCCCTCCCTGGCTGCGGTCCCGCCCCCTTGACCCGGAAGTGCAAAACTACTTCCGGGGCAAGGGCGGGACGCGCGACCAACAAAGGATCGGCCCGAGGGGGGGGGGGGGGCATGTGTGCGTGGGGGCCGATTGCCCCCCCCCTTTTCTTTTGCCATCACCAAGCCTTCCTCCCACCCTCCATTGTCCCTGTGCTTTCCCATTGCCAACGCTTGCTCTTTTTGAAAAATTACTTCAGTGGAACTATAAATGCTCTGCGTTTCAGGATACTTGTTTTTACTTGTTTCTTTTCCTCACCATGCCAACCATGTGCCAGACACTACGAAGATAACACACATTTTGGTGTTCTTCACATCCTCAACCATCGAGGTGAATCCGATTATATTATACACGGTAAATTCTCCCCACTCCCAAAAAATGGCAGCAAAAGTGCGTGTTGGTTAGATGCGCCCTTGTTCGTGCAGTGTTTACAGAAAGTGCAGTTGTGAGCATCCAATGCACGTCTTGCACGAAGTCCTCTGTGTACGTCGCCCCCACATCCATCTTCTAAGCACATGGAAGTGCTGTCATGAGCGCGCCAGTCACTCTGAGGACTGTGATAAGCACCTGAAAAGGCTGTTCATAAACATCCGAGGCACTATGTGTGCGGCCTCTTTGCAAGGATCAGCAGCAAGTCTACAAAACACTCTTTATGCCTATCTTGGAGAGGAATGTAAGTCTCTGACTATCCGGAAATAAGTATGGCGGCTATGTGCTTTCTGGGTATAGCGCTTTTGCCCTCACATGGGGTATGAAAAATTCTCTCTCTTTCTCTTTATTTTCTTCTCACTCTCTTTTTCTCCAGTATTAGGGGTGTCTTTCATAGATTCACATGCTTGAATATTCCCCGTCGTCGAAGTGGGAGTCCCACGGTAAATAAAATAGCAATAATGCTAATAAATATATATATATATATATATACATATAGTATCATATAAGTAATAAAACAGATAAAATATGTACTGAAAAACCTTTACAAAGGTTACTACATAGGAATGCATTAGAGAGAAAAAAACTCATTTGCAACATATCAGTGTCATTATGTTAGTCCAAACTGCAGCCAATCCGGCTCAAGCACCCTCTAGAACCTTCTCCTCAGAAGCTCAAACCCTCAGATTTTCTACCGCACGTCGTGTGAAGGGAGTCTCCCTGAGCTCTGCTCAGTTCTTTGCTACATTTCTACTCTTCTCAGTTTTTTCACAAGATGTCAAGTAAGAAGTCTTTATTTAGACCTTGTTCCTCCTGTGGGAAATTGCGTTTATTTGAGAAGGACCCTCATGACAAATGTATTTACTGCCTGTATCCTGCTCACAAAGCGGTTGATTGTAGGTTCTGTAGAACTTTCAATCCTAAAACCCTTAAGGACAGGGAGGGTCGCCTTCTACTTTGGCTTAAGCGCCTTCAAGATAAGGAAGACGTTGTTTCTGATGCAGAAAGCCTTCAGTCAGCTCCTTCTTCTGTGGCTTCTAAGCGTGGCAGTGTTCAGGAGTTACCATCTCCTTTCCTAAAGAAAAGAAAGCTGGCTTTAACTGTGGCTGCAGTGCCACCTACTACTTCTGTGCCTGTTATAACTACGCCCACGAGACCTGGCTCTCAGGCGTCTTTTCCAGCTTCTGTTAAAGTGGTTACACTTTTAACAGCGCGGTCGTCAACGGGCTCGTCGACGACCACTCCGACGACGAGATTGGCTGCTGTGGCTTCGTCTACGACCACAGTCACGACGACGTCGGCGTCATCATCGTCGACGAGAGTCTCGACGACGGCTTGCACGTCGACTAACGCCTCGGTCTCTTCAATCCCGTCGACGATCCCTATCTTATCGTCGACGAAGAAACCATCGTCGTCATTACCTTCGTCGACGAAGCTCCCGTCGACGACACAGCTACCGTCGACGGCGACGACGAAGATTCCGTCGACGAAGATTCCGTCGACGAAGATTCCGTCGACGAAGACGCCGTCGACGAAGACGCCGTCGACGTCTAAGATGCTGTCAACTACATCGTCGACGAAAACATCGATGACGAGCTCGTCGACGAGCACATCAGCTACAGTAGTGCCTAAGCCTTCTAGGTCTACGGAGACGCCTACAGACTCACCGTCTACGACGACTGCTTCCAAATCGTCATCGTCTACGCAGGGATCTGCGTTGACAGCAACTTCTGGTTCTTCATCCTACGCCAACGTGCCTTTAGTGCCCTTGGACACTTCAGTTTCTGCTGTACAGTCCTCATTCAATAAGGAGGAAGATTCTGCTTTCCGTCTACAATCCCCTGCTCCACAACCACCACTTCAGTTGTTTGTATCAGACCATGAGACTGAGTCTGTTCCGGATGACACTGTTTATGGGGACGCCCGGAGTCCATCAGATTTGATAATTAAATGCCAGGACACTACTTCGGAGGAAGAAGAAGAAGATGAGCAGGTAGATCAGCACGAAGACCAATGCGTGCAAATTCCGATGACGTCTATTCCAATGACGCTTTTCTCTAACCTCCAACACATGTTGGACGATTACAATAGACGCTTTCCACCTACCCCCCAGGGTACTCCGGTTCATGAATCTGCTGAGGTAGCAGTTTCGCATCAACCTCTACAATCACCACCTAGACCGTCAATACATTTGAGCGCTCCTCTATCTCCTA
Source organism: Lissotriton helveticus (assembly GCF_964261635.1). Classification (NCBI taxonomy): domain Eukaryota; kingdom Metazoa; phylum Chordata; class Amphibia; order Caudata; family Salamandridae; genus Lissotriton; species Lissotriton helveticus. Next base: position 892,270,971 of record NC_136073.1, on the reverse strand, counting down.
ATCCACAGATGGACACTGACTCAGAACCAGAGAGAGAGGAAGGAGAGGTTTATCCAGATACAGATGGTGAGCAAGATCCTTATATGGCGGAATTCGATGATTATCGAGTTCAAACACCCTCGCCACAACAGGGCACTTCAAGTGATTCACCTCCTGTGGACATCGCTAGTTTTCATAAGCTTATGGACAAAGCGGCGGACCGCTTCAAGTTGACAAGGGTCCAGCGAGACGAAGAATGTTTCCTGTATGATTTTAAGAATCAGCCTTATAAGCAGGTACATACCATACCAATTATAGAATTTATTTGGAAGGAAGGGCAAAAGATTATGAAGGCTCCTAACTCTTTGCCTGCCCAAATACCTAGGTTGGAGAAAAAGTACAAGGCTCCAACAGGCTCGCCTGTTTGTCTGCTCTCTCATCCCAAGCCAGACTCTGTGGTGACTCAGGCAGCACAACGTCGTGCGCGCAATCCTGCAGCGCCTGTCACTTCCCCTCCCGATAGAGAGGGTCGACGATTGGATGCAATCGGAAAGAAGTTTTCATCCATGGCATCAACCTCAGCCCGTGCTGCGAATGCTCTCGCAATTTTGGGTCGTTTCGACCGACAAATGTGGTCAGACATGTCCATCTTCCTTGCACAGCTTCCAGAGTCATCCAAAGCGGAAGCGCTCCAGGTCCTTCAGGATGGACAAAGAGCTTCGGAGGAGATTATAGACTGTGCTGTGGATATTGCGAATACTGCATTCCGTATCCTTGCCAGTGCTGCGGCGCTCCGACGCCAGGGATGGTTAAAATCTACATCTTTCAGGCAAGAGGTTCAGTCAAAGATAATTGACATGCCGTATGATGGCCAATCTTTGTTCGGTTCCCAAATCGATGCTTCTTTGGAAACCATAAAGAAGGATACCGACACGGCAAAATCGCTTGGATCCTTACAATTTAAGAAACAGCCCTTTCGTGCAGCACGGGGACGGGGCACCTCGTCCAATTTTTCCCGAGGAGGACAGTCACAGTACCGCCAGTACAATCAGGGAAACCAACGGTACTCAAATCAGCAGTCTTCTCGTCAACAACAATCCAGACCCTATAGAGGAAAGTCCAATTATAGAGGTACCAACAAACGGCAATGACTTGCCAGTTCAGCAGGATGTTGGAGGTCGAATCTCGCAGTTTTACTCTCAGTGGTCTCAAATAACATCGGACCAATGGGTGTTGGACATTGTGCGCAAGGGTCACGCCTTGGAATTCACAGAGTTTCCTCCTCCATTTCCACCTTCGGGTCCGCCACCTCCCCATCTGGAAGAACTGCAACATCAAGTTCTACTTTTATTAACAAAGGGTGCAGTCGAAGTGGTTCCTGTATCTCAGCGGGGGAAAGGCTTCTATTCGAGGTTCTTCCTCATTCTAAAGAAGACGGGGGAGTGGCGTCCCATTATGGATTTGAGGTATCTCAATCTATTCCTGAAACAACAGTCCTTCCGGATGTTAACGTTGTCAGAAGTCTTGCGGCTTCTCTGCAGCGGCGATTTTTTAACGACAATAGACCTGCAAGACGCCTATTTTCATGTACCAATTATTCCTCAGCATCGGAAGTACTTGAGGTTCAAAGTGGGACACAATCACTATCAGTTCAAAGTCCTACCTTTTGGCCTCAGATCAGCTCCTCGTGTGTTCACGAAGGTTCTGGCCCCGGTCATGGCTTATCTGCGTCTTCAAGGAGTCCAAATATTTCCTTACCTGGACGATTGTCTTTTAAAATCCCAATCCGCAAGCCAGCTGCATCACGACACACGTTTGTGCCTCACCCTATTCAATTCTCTAGGGTTGACCATCAATGTAAAGAAGTCACATTTCACACCTCTGCGAAACAGGACATTCCTCGGAGCTGTTATAGACACGGACGTGTCAAAAGCGTTCATCTCCGCCGAGCGGAGACAGAGGATAGTTCATTTGGTCTCCACCATCAGATCAAAAAAGTCAGTTTCAGTGCGAATGTTAAAATCATTTCTGGGAATGGCATCATCTTGTATCGCACTGATCCCGAATTGCAGGTTACGTACCCGCCCCATTCAGGAGGAATTGGACCTACAATGGCGACAGGTGTCGGGGTCGTTCAACGACCAAGTGACAGTCACATCTTGCATGAAGACCAGTCTGCTCTGGTGGGAGCAACGAACCAATCTGATCCAAGGGGCCTCCTTCCTTGCCCAGCCTCCAGATCTAACATTGACCACGGGATGCGTCCATGGACGGATGGGGAGCCCATCTCCTGGAACTTTCCATAAAAGGAAAATGAACAGCGACTCAGAAGACCTGGCATATCAACAGGCTAGAATTACTGGCAATCTTTCTAGCGCTAAAGGCTTTCTTACCAGTGGTGCACGGAGAATCGGTGCTGGTTCAAACAGACAACACCACCAGCATGCACTACATGAACAAACAGGGAGGCACAAAATCTCAGCCCCTGTCTCGTCTTGCCCAAAAGATTTGGGAATGGGCACTTCGTCATCACATTTGTTTGACAGCAGTCCATCTGCCGGGAGCGTCAAACATACTGGCAGATTCCCTAAGCAGGTCTGCGTCATCCACTCACGAATGGGAGTTACACCAGCCGACTCTGGACCTCGTGTTCCACCAATGGGGTCATCCCAAGATGGACCTCTTTGCAACTCCAGTGAATCGGAAGTGCCAGACTTTCGCCAGTTGGCATCCACATCCAGAATCCAGCGGCAATGCCCTACTCATGGATTGGACCGGCCTATTTGCCTATGCGTTTCCACCACTCCCATTGGTGCCAAGAACGTTGTGGAAGATGCGCAGACAACCCTGCCGCTTGATTTTAATCGCCCCACGTTGGCCCAGACAGGCGTGGTTTTCAGAACTCCTTCTAATGTCCCAATGCAAACCCATTCGTCTCCATCCACGTCCGGATCTTCTGACAATGGACAGCGGACAAGTTTGTCACCCAGACCCATCAACGCTTCAATTGTGGGCATGGAACCTGAATTCATTGAATTTGCCTCTTTAAATATACCTCAAGACTGTAGAGACATTCTAGCGTCGGCTAGAGCTCCATCAACCATCAAGACATATAGGTTAAAGTGGAAACGTTTCTGTCATTGGTGCGCAGCATCCAACGTACACCCTATCAGTTCCACTCCAGACCAACTGTTACCGTTCTTTTTAAGTCTTGCTCAGTCTGGTCTTTCACATGCCACATTGAGAGTCTTTTTGGCGGCTATCTCACGCTACCGTCATGATGGATCTACGTCTCTCTGTTCATCCAGAATCATCCGACAGTTCTTTAAAGGACTTTTCAGGAAGTTCCCTCCGTTAAGGCGCCCTCCTCCAGCGTGGCACCTCAACGTGGTGTTATCACAACTTATGAAACCTCCATTTGAGCCAATTCATCGCTCACACCTCAAGTTTCTGACCTGGAAAGTGGCTTTGCTTTTGGCTTTGACTTTGTCTCGTCGCGTAAGTGACTTGCACGCTTTCACAATCAAACCTCCATATTTACAGTTCAAACCAGATGGAGTATCACTTCGTACCAATCCTTCTTTTCTTCCAAAAGTACCTACTGACTTCCATTTGAACGAGCCAGTTTTCTTAAAGACTTTTTTCCCGGATCCTAAATCCCCTGCGGAACAGCGACTACATTCTTTAGACATCAAACGTTGTCTAAAATTCTACATTTCAAGAACAGCCCCTTTCCGTAAATCCAATCAGCTATTTATAGCATATGGACTACTGCGCAAAGGACACTCAGTGACTAAACAAACAATAACACGATGGCTCTCTTCAGCCATATCATTTTGCCATCAGCAGGCTGGCAGGCCTTTACCTACTCCAGTGAGGGCACATTCTACGAGAGCGATGGCGTCGTCCATCGCATTGTTTGCCGGAGTGCCTCTACACCAGATTTGTCGTGCAGCGACATGGTCCAGCAGGCACACCTTTACCAGACATTATTGTTTGGAAGCTGTCAACGAAGCGGATACCGCAGTGGGGCAAGCAGTGCTTCGTCATCTTTTCAAATAAGGTGAGCCTCTTTCCCTCCTCCATTCTTGAGATTGCCTTGCTTTTATGCTATATATTGTTCTTCTATGGTTTGGAAATATGGCAATCTCAGCTCTAGGAGGTTACTGCTATCTATTCTATTCAAGCATGTGAATCTATGAAAGACACCCCTAATACTGGAGAAGAACAATTGTTACTTACCTGTAAACAGGTGGTTCTCCAGTATTGGTGTCTTTCATAGATTCACATGCGACCCACCCATCCTCCCCTCAGAGGCTCTGTTCTCCTCATGCGCTATTATTACTAGTGCTACGAAAATCTGAGGGTTTGAGCTTCTGAGGAGAAGGTTCTAGAGGGTGCTTGAGCCTGATTGGCTGCAGTTTGGACTAACATAATGACACTGATATGTTGCAAATGAGTTTTTTTCTCTCTAATGCATTCCTATGTAGTAACCTTTGTAAAGGTTTTTCAGTACATATTTTATCTGTTTTATTACTTATATGATACTATATGTATATATATATATATATATATATTTATTAGCATTATTGCTATTTTATTTACCGTGGGACTCCCACTTCGACGACGGGGAATATTCAAGCATGTGAATCTATGAAAGACACCAATACTGGAGAACCACCTGTTTACAGGTAAGTAACAATTGTTCTTCTCGCTCTCTCTTCCTCTTTCTTTCTCTCCCTCGCTCTCTCTTTATCGTTCTTTCTCTTTTTCTCTCTCTCTCTCTCTCTCTCTCTCTCTCTCTCTCTCTCTCTCTCTCTCTCTCTCTCTCTCTCTCTCTCTCTCTCTCTCTCTCTCTCTCTCTCTCTTTCTTTCTCTATCTCTCTCTTTCTCTATCTATCTGTATATGTATCTATCTATATAATGGGACTAAGCTTTAAAAGGGCAGTACTCTTCCACAAGGCAGAGATGTTACACACGTATTTTATGCAGCATAATACATGTGTTGATCTTTGTAATATAATACATTTGCATTATTTGTTCTAGAAAGTACTATTTTAAAGGAATGTTATGAGGCAATTCTAGTATCCAAAATATTAAGCAGCCTAGTAGTGATCTCCGATTTTTTTTTCTGCAGAGAGCTACTGAAATGTAACTTGTACCTCGGTGTTTGCGTCTCTTAATTGACAGTAACAGCATTTGCACAGTGAGGCTTTGTAGTGCTCATGGCAGTAGGGGTGTGTGGGTACCTAACAGGATTCTATGTTTTGTCACTACCGGAGTCGTAGCGGTTGAGTGTGTTTTTGTCGTGTCTGTGTGTCAGATCATTCTAGTGATTGGGAGATGGTTCCTGCTGTTTTTGTGTAAACTTCATGTTTTTGTTTCTGTTCGAATTCCCTGGCTGGTCAATCTCTTCAGGCAACGGGGGCCACCAGCAGACATCACCAACAAACAATTATCTGCTGTTACTAGACTGGTGGAGCAAGCATCTGTAGGTCACTTTGCTGTGCTTGCCAGTCCTCTAAAGGGCACTCTAAAGGGCATTTGTGGTCTTCAGGATTAAACAAAGAGCAGTGGTAGGAAGGATGGCACCTACACAGGTCCCGGCTCAATCTTCAGCTGAACCTCCTGTCTGTGAACCTTGTGTACATGAGTTGGGTGTTTTTCCTCTGGCTGGAGATTGTACCATCTAGGGGATAAGTGAAGTGGACCATGGTAAGTGGTGCATCTTCATTCTTTAGCTCATCTACGGTAGGTGCCTTCCAAGGCTTCCTACTTTCCACTCCCTTCTAATCTCTTACTTACACCGACCCCTACCTTCCCCACACAAAGTATGAATTTAGCACGAGGGAATTATGTGTTTGAAACTGAAGCCCAGTGCCTTGATCCCTCCTCTTCGTTCTGTATCATTATTAGGTCACGCCTTAGCCAATGCGCTTGCGCATTGCTCCGGCGAGATTATAGTAAGGGGAAAAGAACGGACTACCAAGACGGCGGAATAGACACAGTTCATGTGATCTATGCGCGTGCACAAACCAGCCACGTCACACACCGCCATTTGTCTGTGCCTCGCATCATACTTCAAAGGCTGCCGCTCCCCCCGCATCAGACTTAAAAGGAATGCGCTCCCGCTCCCCCCCTCTCCCCCCCCCCCCCCCCCCAGCCACAGCACTGCCGAGTGCTTGTTTTGCTTGTGTGCTTGCATCTTCCTTCCTTGGCCCTGGGTGTTTTCCGTGTTCTCTCATTCAGTGCCTTCTCGAACACCACCACATCACTCATGGACACCACCACATCACTCATGGACACCACCACATCACTCATGGACACCACCACATCACTCAGGGACACCACCACATCACTCGGGGACACCACCACATCACTCGGGGACGCCACCACATCACTCGGGAACACCACCACATCACTCGGGAACACCACCACATCACTCAGGGACACCACCACATCACTCGGGGACACCACCACATCACTCGGGGACACCACCACATCACTCGGGGACACCACCACATCACTCGGGGACACCACCACATCACTCGGGGACACCACCACATCACTCGGGGACACCACCACATCACTCGGGGACACCACCACATCACTCGGGGACACCACCACATCACTCGGGGGCACCACCACATCACTCGGGGGCACCACCACATCACTCGGGGGCACCACCACATCACTCGGGGACACCACCACATCACTCGGGGACACCACCACATCACTCGGGGACACCACCACATCACTCGGGGACACCACCACATCACTCGGGAACACCACCACATCACTCGGGAACACCACCACATCAGTCTGGAACACCACCACATCACTCAGCCCAACCACATCATCACTCAGCACCACAACAGCACTCTCCTTGCTTGCTACCAATACGCATTGCCATAACCAATAGGACTCGCATTAGGAAAGTGTAAGCTATTGGCTTTGTGAATAGCAACGCTATTAATTTATATATTTTCAAAGCCAACACATATTAAAAAAATTGTCATTTACAATACCAATAGCTCACACTTTCCTAATGCGAGACCTATTGCATTGCAAATGCTTGTTACCAGAGCAAGGCAGTATCTGTGGCTTTCCAGGTGCATGTTCCCACCAATGTATGTAGTCTGCACTAAATTGATGTGCCTTCATTTTGTGTTCCTTTCTTGGCTCTAGTTGTCCGATTATATAACATTGTCCTTTATCAAAACTGGTTAGTCAGTAGTTTCAGTGCAGCGCAGGGTTTTTAATGCAGAGGCCAGATTTCTAAAATTTGAGTCGCGATATCTTGCCAAACCATGAATTCCTTATATTTAATACAAAGGAGGCTTTAAACGTAGACTAGGGGACCTCCTATGACACGTTCTGATCCTGCTCCCTGCAGTCATGCAGTACAATGGGGAAATGATCAAAGTGGTGAATCCCAACCAGGAGGTCGAAGCAAAATCCAGGTAGTCATTCTGTCTAAATACTATTGGAAAAATAACGGCCATGTTGCACTGTTCGGGAGCTGGTGAAAGTTTGACACCTTTTATGTCCCTGAAGATGTCTCAACAAGTAGTCATTGTCCTGTAATGCTTATGTTTAATCTGCGATCTAAGTCATTGTGGGTGTAAGTGGTCCATTTAACCTTGCATGCACAGTTTTGTTGGATTGCTTGTCACACTATATAAGGTCTTCCCTAATTGTTGTGCTTTCTGAAGTTGCTCCATTCCCTTCCCTCAACTCCCTAGGCTTGATCTAGGACGTTGGTCTGATTATCTGAAATGTACGGTATGCTAAGTATTTGCCTCTGCTGCATTTTTTTCTTTAGTCTGACATGTGTGAACCAGAATTAGGAATTAAAACATATATTTGCTGGAAACATTTACAATTGACTTTGTTCTCAAGCGGTGACTAAAACAATCTAATCTACTCTGCCTCACAGGTATGTACCGCCAGATCAGGTAAAGACTGCCCCTGTCAGGAGTTCCTCCAATATTAGTAACCAAAGCATGCCGGCTGAAGTGAAGCCCCTTCGGACTTTACTAGGTGACTCTGTGCCTGCACTAACTGTCGGAGGACCTATTCAGAATCAGGTAATGAGGCTGGCATTGGTATGGAATTCCGTCTTATAAATAATGTATTTCATATTTGCATGATTTGATATTGATTCTCGGAATACTTTGCGAAATGTTAAAGTTGAGTCTTGACTGGTTGCATATTTGCAGTTGTACTACTACTCTTTGCATTTGAGTTTGTGGATGGCCTTACTATTGTGGCATGTGGGCATTGTAACGCTGTTAAACATCAATAGTCAATATATAGACTCCTTTATTGATTGTGTGCCAACACCCTTTTCTTCCTGGACCAGTCTCGGGAATAGGGGGCAGGTTGGGAGGGGTTGATGAGAGAGAAACTTGTGGTCTGTCCCTACCTTAGTGAGGAGAAAGATAATACAGCAGTTCTTGAGGCCTGTTTGCATATCTACACACAAGTACGAATTATGCTCTTGCAACCTCTGTCATTTTGATAACCGTACTATCAAGTGGTTTGTCGCAGCCTGCTCTCCAGCGAATCATACCTGAAGGCAAACATTCAGACTTAATCCCAGGTTCACAGAGGAAGTATGGATGTGCAGGGCCCTCCACAACAGAACCTTGCTGTTGAGAAAGTGGGAGTTTAAAGCCACCAATCTTTCAGTCTTCGTGGCAGCCAGTAAGATTAAAGGAACCAAATGGTTCTGGCCTACAGTCAACCGCATTAGGAATGACAATGTTAGCAATACTCCCCTTAGGTCACCTATTTCTGCAGACCTTTAAGTATCCCATTTTTCCAAGGTTTACTATGGTCCCTGCAGTAGCATCAATCCTGTTAAAGCCCAGTGCGTAGGAGATTCTTCCATTGCCAACCTCACATTTGATCTGGAAGAAGGTACCATCACTTTTACCAACAAAACTCAGTGCCCCATTGGGTGTCCCCATCGACCTACCCAAGTGCAACTATGACTTTTGAGCTCCAAGTGCTTAGAAATGTCTACAATCGGTTGAAAGTTACCTGTGCCTCCTCTATAATCGTACCAATTTTTTAAAAAGGAGAGTGCACTGATCCTCGCTGCTAGCGACCTATATCACTCATTGACTCCTATACCACAATCTTGGGGAGTGTGATCTATTCTCAGATTAGATCTTGGGTGAATGCTAATAAGATCTTAAGCCTTCTGCAAATATGGCTTCAGGGAGGATTTGGGTACTGCAGAGTAGTATCCAAACCTACTACTGATTATAAGAAAATATGTGACTGCCAGTGCCTGCCCATTGTATCTTGACGTTATGGACCTGCCCAGCGCATTGGATTGCATGAACATGTCTAAGCTATTGCCTGAGCTGCTTGACCTGGGCCTCAATGCCACTTTAGTTAATTTTCTGCACTTTTTAAATCTCCCTTAGTTGCTAGAGTTAGATATGGTAACAACTGGAGTGCACTGAGCCCTTTGGTCTCTACAGAGGGGTATGGCAGGGGTGAATCCTAGCAGCCATTCTATTCAATCTCTACATCAACAATCAGAATGACCACTTGAAAGAGAGGTGGGCAGGATGTACCATGGATTGGCAAGCAGCAGGGGCCTGCGTTACTTTATGCCAACAGTGCTGTCCTAGTAGCCGACATACCCAGAAGCCTTTCACACCTAATATTGTTGTCCTTTTCTTTTATGACGTCTTTGGACATCAGCATTAGCTATTCTAAGTCCCATGTGATGATGTGTGGCGCTAAGAGTGGTATCATGTGACCTATCCACATTAACCCCAACACATTGTTAGCAGTATATAGATTTGCATATTTGGGAATTTGCTTTGACAGTAAGGGCTCTTGGTCCATCAATCTAGCTAGGTGCCTCAGGTTTATGACGTCTGTGGGTGCTCTTTGTAACCTAGTTCTCAAGATTCTGGCTACTTAACGGCATAGGCGTTTGGAGATCTGCACCTGTTCCTAGCCTGCAAATTGAAGAGAAGCGCTTCTGCCGTAGATTGTTGTTGCAGCCCCATAGTTGCCCACACTTTGCATACCACGAGGAATTGGACCTCACATACATTATGATTACATTAAACTTGCTCCACTGCTTTTATGGGTCATGGTTTGGAACAACCACAACACATTGTTTAATCAGCAAGTAATTATGGACTTACTTAAATGCGACCAAGGGATGAATATTCCATTGCTGTCTTACATTAAAGCATGCTTTGTCTTTGGGTAGACCTTCCCTGTTCGCTAACCCTTTCAGCAGGAGCAAGTCTGATCAGAGCTGGCTGAAACATGCTTTTTATGTGGACAGGCAGTTGAATAGGGATGTAGCCAAACTCGAGAAGCCTATCAACAGATCGCTCATTACATTACAAAGTAGCTCTGGTATTGAGCCCTACCTGCAGCTTACAGTCAATCATTTGGACAGGGCTCTGTTTAGGTTCATTAAAGGCATAATCTGTAGTTTGCTTTGCTTCCCCCTGGGGCAGAATGGGGCATTTGTTTCCCTGTTTGCCAATGCGCTGATGTTTCTGCCCAGTCGTTACTTCATTTTATCTTTTCTTTGGTAGATATTATAGATTTAGCTGTTTTTTTTATTACCTGCTTGAAACATTCTTATGCTAGTTAGGTACATGATTCAACCATCTGGGTTGATTGATCCTCTTGCTGTTTGTGCTGGAGGTATTCTATCTCTGACTTTTGGGTTGGCGTGTCACTTGCTTGTGCCTACTCTTAGTTTGTAAACATGTAGTTGGTCCTGTGGACTGGGCCTAGCTTCTAAAGCATGATCGCAGACAAACCATGTTCTTTGCTTCTGGTAATCAGGCCATAAGCACTTTTGCCCTTGTTTTGTTTCTTTGTCATGTAGTCTGTCTGCCTCAGAATGCTCCTCTGCCGCATAAGAAAAACTTGTTTTTTTCCCGCCAACGGGTTTGGATGTAGTATCTCGCGGTCCAGAGCGAGACTCCTTTGGGGTCCCTTCAGTCTGTTTCTATCTTATTCGACGGTATTGTTTCGATCAGTCTACTATTGCGTCTCATACACCCTCTCCGTAGAGAGTCTTCAGCTCGCATCCTATGCCCACGGGCCACGGCCTGCCGGGCAAAACTTCCATTTCCAATGTTCTCTGAGAATGACTTGCTGAAGGAACGCATTCCGGTCCGTTTCTGTCCAAACTGTCACTTCAAATACCCTCACACCGACCAACATCCAGTTTGCAACTTATGTCTCTCGCCCGGTCGTAAAAAGGACAGCTCTGAGACCTGCAAGTCTTTTTGGTCTGAAAAAGAATCTTCAGGATCGAGGTGCTAACCGAAAGGAAATGCAGCACAGGCAAGCGGACGATGTCCTGAACATCTTCGATCGACAAGAGGAGGAGGAAGAAACTTCCGCAGCACAGGAGTAATCGGGTTCCATCCACAATTCCAATTCAGAGTCTCAATTCAATGGTGACTCAACTGTTCTTCAGCCAGCACAGAAGCAAAGGTCAGTGAGTACTTCTACCCCTGATTCCAAGTCCAAACCATCGGCTTCCACCGAAAACCTGCTCATGGGCTGCGATGGCAAACAAGCAATGGTGCCCACCGAAAACATGAATCGGCTCAGCTCTGAATGATCGGCCTATAGCCGGGGCCTCTAACTCCTTCCCATTTGAGGCCACAATACCTTGGCCTTCGGTCTCCGCACCGCAACAGAGATTTCCTATTTCGGAACCAAATGTTCCTCCACCGAAAACAAAGCTTACACAAACAAAATGCTTCGTTTTTGGTCCAAAATCGCCAATCCTCGAGCAGTTTCATCAAAAGCTCGATCCTAAACAAAAAAACCTGCAAATTCAGCCTACAACTAAACAAATTATGATACAACCACGAAAACAAAACACTTTTAAAAAGCAGTTAAGTTTTGAGGAGGCTTTGGATGGTCCTGTTCAACCTGTAAAGAAGAAAATAAAGGATGCTGCAATGAGTCCATTGCACATTCCCATTTTAACTTCACCTATATCATGAACGCCATTTCCACCACCTACTCCACCACCTCACACACCACATTTGTCTGAGGCAGGTAACATAGCCCCTCAATCAATAGTCAAAGAAGATCAGGACATCCCAGATGAGACACTACCAGGGATGCCTTGATGATGATTTTGATGATATTGAGCCTCACGGTGACACTGACTGACCCTGACTTATATCCCACTCACCCATCACCACTGGATGCCTCTGCTTATCAGGACCTAATAGCACGTGCAGACACATTCCATCAGGTTCATCTATACAATAGAGGAGGGGTTTCTGTCTGAGACTTTGCCTAATGGCCAGAGAGAGGCACAATATTTACCATTACTCAAAGGTATGACATGTCATTCAGATGTCATTTTTAAAGACCCAGTCAAATCGAGAATAAATTCACCACGCATTAACAAGAAGTGCAAAGCAGCACCATCCGACCCCATTTTTAATAGAGGTCAACTAACCCTGGACCATCTAGTAGTGTCTAACGCAAGAAAAAGGGCTAACTCCCAAATAATTTGAGATGCGCCACTTCCTGAGAAAGAGTTGAAGCTAATCGATGCCTCTGTTAAATGAGTTCCTGCACAAGCTGCTAATTATTGCTGTATATGCAATAGCCAGGCTCTATTAGCAAGGTATGACAGGTTACACTGGGACAAATTGGAGGGGCTTCTCCAACACCTCCCATAAGAACATAGAAAAAGAGGTCAAGAAATAGTTTAAAAAAAAAGGAAACTTATAACCAGCAATTCTATTAATTGCGCACTGGATGCAGTCGACACCGCTGCTAGGGGTATAAACATCAGTGTCCTAATACATAGGCATGCATGGTTAAGAGTGTCCGGATTTAAGCCTGAGGTGCAGCAAACCATACTTAATCCCCCTTTCGATAAAGACCTTCTATTCTGGCCTCAAGTGGATACAGCCCTTGAAAAGATGGACACTGAGGTAGCAAAATCAATGGGAGCTCTACAGACTAGCACATACCATGCTATGGCCCAATAACAAACCAGATGCAAAATCAGATACCATAGACACCACTGGGTCACCATACAGAAATCAAGGACAAACCTCTACATCAAGAACCTTCTACAGAGGTTCTCATAGACGAAACAATTCTGGAGGAAGAAGAAACAATACCCGTCCCTAAAATGCCAATAACAAGCAATGGTTTCTTTACCATTTCCCCCAGACCACTTAACACCTGTCGGGGCCATATTCACGATTTCTCAACAATTGGAAATTAATCACAACAGACCAACGGGTGTTGGATTTTATCCAACATGGTTATTGTCTGGACTCATAACTCCTCTATGTATTCCACCTCGCAAACGCAAACACAAACTATCCACCCTACATCAAATCCTCCTGCAACAAGAAATAACCGCTCCGTTACAAAAAGGAGCAATAGAACCAGTTCAACGACAATTTCAGGGAACCGGAAAATGTACGCTATACTTCCTTATCCCCAAAAAAGATGGATCCCTGCGGCCCATTCTTGATCTCAGACCATTAAATCTTTATATCATATCAAAGCACTTCCATATGATCCCTCTCCAAGAGATCATTCTCACCTGCAACACAAAGTTGTCCTATTTCGAACATACAATAGGACAACTATAAATCCTTTACAAAAACAGGGGTGGGGATAGACTCCAATTATCTCACTTGGCACAGAAAATATAGAGGGTAGCAATACACCACAACATTCATCTCCTAGCAGGACATGCCCCAGGGACATTGTGGACTTTCTAAGCTGAATGCAACAAGAAGTCCATGAATCGGAGAGTCGCCCCAAGGTTCTTCAACCATACTTTCACATGTGGGGGGTTCCAGAAATAGACCGGTTTCTACAAAAGAAAACGTAAGATGCCCACACTTCGCAAGAAGGTATCTCCACCATCAATTCCAAGGTAATGCCCTATGGATGAACTGGTCAGGGATATTTCCATACGCTTTCCACCTCTCCCACTACTTCCATTAGTGGTCATAAACTCGGACAACATTGCCCTACTGCAAGATGCACCCAAGTGAAACTACATTCAAAACGGACTATAATGATTTTGATGAACTCGTGCAACTATCGCTTCTCAATCGGAATCGCATCAGGAGTGCTGCTTTTAGCCGTTTATTCTTTCCAACACTTGGAGTCCTATACTATGGGATCTATTAGTTGACAATGTTTACCTTTTTTTTACCATAATGGGCAACTGCATTAATATTAATTGTTGTTGAAGCACAGTGATTCACATCCACAGGGTGGGCGGGGTATAGTTGTATCGCTTTTAATAATTTATGTCAAAGGCAATTGTTTGTTGAAACCTCAAAACATTGTGCTGAGGGGTATTGTGGGTCTTGTAGTTTTCAGGGCTCACTAGATTCACACAGAATGATTGTGATAGGCGCAGTTTGCAGCTGGAGGGAGGGGTTAAACCTTGAGTATCAATTTAAAGGCAGTCTGTTAGCACGGGGAAAAGGAACCATCTGGATGAGATTTACTTGATTACAAGACGCGAAGGTACGAGTGCATGCAGTATGAAGCCGGGGTGTTTAGACCGGGGTTACGGTTCAGAGAAATCCGTTGGTGGGAAGATGGGAGACATTTTGAAGGTCGGACACAGTGGAGGAGGGTTTACAGCTGTACATTAAAGTTAGGAGGTTTAAATGTTGGGCCTTTGAAGCGAGATAGTGACAGCGCATTGCGCGTAGCGGGAAAGTGCTTCTTAAAGTTGATGCAGAGTCGCTAGTAATGTAGATTATATAACATCAGCAGGTATGTTGAACTGAGCGGTTTGAGGCCACTTATTAATTATGATGTTTTTTTTTCGATTTTAGTGAACCCCTGAGGAAGGGCTCATGATTAGAGCCCAAAATGCATTGGGTAACAGCTATTTCGCTAATGAAGTTGGTTTATGTTTATTCTAAACGTGTCCAGAAAAAGGCTCGGATGGGCATATCTGGCCATGAGAAGTTGTAAAAATAAACATGCTGCACGAGTGATTTAAAGCACAAAATAAAAAAGACTACAATAAAACTTTGGACTACCAGGAACTATTTTGTTGAAACCGAGTAATTATTGATATTATTTCATGATCACTGCTCATAACGCTATGCACTGGACCTGGAGGGAATCCCCCCTCCATCTTCACTGAAATAAACTCAGACAAACATCTTTCACCATGATACTAATAGCTCCAAAATGGTCTCGCCAACCGTGGTTTTCAATGCTCCTGGAACTGTCTCTAGTCCCACGCGAAAAGCTTCACCTCAACCCGGACCTTTGCACACAGAACCACGGATCACTAAGACATCCCAAAGAATGTAATCTTGTAATTTGGCTCCTGAAGTCTTAGAATTCAAATACTTAAATGTACCTCAAGAATGTATGAACATTCTTAAAGAGACTCATAAACCTACCACAAGACAATGTTATGCAGCAAAATGTAAACATCTGCCACAAACAAGATATCAACCCTCTTAATGCAAAGAAACAAACCATTCTTTTTTGCCTTTTGCATTTAAATACTGCAGGTTTGGAATACACTTCTATACGATTACATCTTGCAGCTATTGCAGCATATCTATAAATAGACAGCACATATCAGTGTTTAAAATTACAGTTATCAAAGCCTCTATGGAGGGAATTAAAAGGATAATTCCCCCTAGACTTGCGCCTGCTCGGAACCTAAACGTTATCCTAACGACTAATGGGTCCTCCTTTTGAACCTCTACACTCTTGTCAATTGACATACCTTTCATATAAACTTTCCTTTTTAATCGCCATTACTTCTCTTAGAAGGGTCATTGAAATTCATGTGTTAACTCTTGTGGAGGCTTTCTTTCAAATACATCGTGACAAAGTAGTCCTTAGAACTAACCCAACATTCTTACCAAAAGTGGTTTGAAATGTTCATATTAATCAATACATTGTCTTACCTGTTTTGGTCCCGCAACCAGACACAGTTGCAGGAAGGGCATTACACACTTTAGATGTCAAAAGGGCACTAATGTACTACATGGACAGGACTAAATCATTCAGAAAAACAAAACAATTGTTTGTTGCCTTTGCACCTCCTCATATGGGAAAGGCAATTTCTAAATCTGGCATTTCAAGATGGATAGTTAAATGCATCCAGGCATGCTATGCAAAAGCTAAACGACTTTTACCTGTTCCCCCAAAAGCTTACTCTACTAGAAAAATTGGAGCTTTCATGGCTTTTTAGGTCTCGTGACCTACAATGCGCGCAAGCGCATTAAGGGAGCGAGAATTCAAGTGCTCAAAATTCTCGTGAAACCACGGGCTTTTTGCTTCGGTTTTCATTAAGTTCACGTGGCCACATGCACGCGCTTTTGGGCCATAAACTTGCATTTCTCCTCCCCCTCCCCAGCCAGCTTCCCCCAGGCCGTAGCAGCACTCCTCCCACACCAGCACCTCCCCTCTCTCTCCCCACAAACACAGCCTTTACTTTCATTTCTCCTCCCCCTCCCCAGCCAGCTTCCCCCAGGCCGTAGCAGCACTCCTCCCACACCAGCACCTCCCCTCTCTCTCCCCCCAAACACAGCCTTTACTTTCATTTCTCCTCCCCCTCCCCAGCCAGCTTCCCCCAGGCCGTAGCAGCACTCCTCCCACACCAGCACCTCCCCTCTCTCTCCCCGCAAACACAGCCTTTACTTTCATTTCTCCTCCCCCTCCCCTGCCAGCTTCCCCCAGGCCGTAGCAGCACTCCTCCCACACCAGCACCTCCCCTCTCTCTCCCCGCAAACACAGCCTTTACTTCTCCTCCCCTAACTTTGCCGTCGGAACTTAGTTTCTTGTACTGTGATGTTTCCCATTGCTCCTCTACCATCGTGTGGATCTCTGCCCACCCACAATCCCCTTTTTTTACACTAGAGCCTCGCCCTTCTCTTGTGAGACAGTTAAATGATTCAGCCTTGGGAGTCCGTGGTTTGGGAGGGAGAGGCTTGCCCCTGCAGAGCCTCAAAGTGCAGATTGGGCCCAGCCCGTTGGAGAACCGGGCAGGCGCCAACCTTGTAAAATATTCATGCCCGGCGTCCGTAATGACAGCTTCGTTAGTGATAATAATACGAGCCGAGGCTCCGTTAACCCGCGGTGCGCAGCCAATTATTTTAGGTAAAGTTGTTGCCTCGACGCATCGCCAGTTCACTTTAACTCGCGATTATACTTTATAGTTCCCTTTCAGGCTAATGGTGTATTATTTTGCACCTGTAACACTGTAAATGCCTTAGAGCTTGCCGTTGTAACTACAGCGCTTTATTTCCTGTCCTTCTGGGAGCTGGTAATTGAGCTGACAGTCAGCCCCGTCTCCTCACCCACCCCCGCTGCGTCACTAGGTCGAGGCTTTAACTAAACAAAAAAAAACACAGCTTAAATCCCCCGCTGGCCAAAAGAGCACACCAACCTCTTCATCTCCATTCAGACAATTAGCTTCTGAATTGAGGGTGGGTCTTAAACAAACACACACTTAGCCCCCAAGAATGCGGATTGTTCTCTCGCATTCATGGACTCTCGGAGAGGGCCTTGCCCAGTAAACCTTTTTTTTAGGGTTTACCAAATGTCAACAGCCATTTGGTCTTTTATGTTGCAGCAGCTGCATTCATGCCCAGCACATGGCTTTAAAAGAGCAGAGGCCATTTGCTGTGTCGAGCTGCCTGAGCAGCACTCGTCTGCGGATCGGCGTCGTGTGAGGCATTCGGCAGCCACCAATGTTAAGTGAACACACAACTCCAGGACGTTACGTGTAACCTACTATCGACTCTAGACGATCGTGTGCGTACAGGGACCTACCTACCTGTGTCGGGATTCTATTTTTAAATCTGAATTTAGCCATGACAATAGTATTTTACTAAAATTAGCGATTTTGGCTCTCTTAGCCAACACTCTTCATTCAGTGGTTTGTTGTGCTATTCACGTTTTTTCTTCCGCCCACCACAGCGTACAGCAAGGGGCAAAGGGTGAGCTCACTTCAGCCAGTGGCAAACTTAACTGTGAGTGAAGACATTATGCTCTTTCAGAAGAAACACATCTGTGCACAGTTAATTCCCTTCAGTGCCTGGGCGTTGCCAATAGGTCTCGCAGTAGGAAAGTTGGAGCTATTGGTTTTGTAAATGACAAAGCCCTTTATGTTTTTTAAATGAAAACAAAAATAAAAGGCATTGTTATTTGCAATTGTAATAGCTCCAACTTTCCTACTGCGAGACCTATTGGCAACGCCAGTGCTTGTTTTAGGGATCATTCCTTTTGTTGATATTTGTAAAGCAGCAACATGGTTTACTCCAATCACTTTCACAAAACATTATTGAGTGGATGTATTTACATGCCAACAAGCCATTGTTGGTCAGGCAGTACTTAAAACTCTTTTTTTAAACAACTGCAACCCCCACAAGTTAACCCATGCCTACAGAGAAAAGGACTGCTTTACAGTGTGTGCAAAGCATGTTTATCTACAGCACACATGGCTCAAACGCATTGTTACTTACCCTGTAAGCATCTGTTCTTGGCTTGTAGTGCTGTAGATTCACATGTGCCAACCCTCCTCCCCAATAAATCTCGTGTAGGTTGCCGTTCATACACCTTTATTTCATACTAATGCATTGACCTCTCATTGCTTACATGTACAGCATTCTTACATTCTCACCTACCCACGGCAAAACAATCTGAAGATGGCATCGATGACCATGCGCAGTATTACCAAGAGGAGTCATCACACAGCCTCATGTGGCTTTCCGAAAACCTCTTGGAACAACAACAACTTGTAATCATCTGAGCTCAACACTAGATGGCAGACGTATGCATGAATCTACAGCAATACATGCCAAGAACAGATGCTTACAGGGTAAATAACATAATCCTCCTTCACTGTCAGCATTCATACATGACGTTAATATCGAGTTATTTGCATTAAAGGCTTAACCTGTTAGTGTGGGCATTGTGCTCACATGGATGCTGGTGGCACAACACAGTTTCAGTAGACATCCTGACTTTTTGGACTATCTGAAGCACTCCACGCGTAGAAACTGATTTGTCAGTATTTGAGGACATGTTCAAGGTTGAGCAGCTGCCTGCAAATGTGTCGTTTATTTGCTGTGGTTTTATACTTGTTCACACCTGAACTTTCTTCCTTGCAGCTTTGTTTTCTCCACCCCCTTGGGATTAGGAGTCCCCATTGGTTCCCTTCTTTGATTATTTGTTTGACTTAGAGCCTCTTGATTCCTCAGACTGTGACCTGCAGTCATTTGGCATGCTGGGGTTTCCACCTGCTATCCTGGCCTGACCGCTCATTACAGGTGTGAGGTAAAGGTCTGTCCGTGGCATAGGTCTTCTGCCTCACTGTTGTCCTCTCCTCTAAACTATGGTGTGCCACTGTCCTCATGGCTGGTCCCTGACACAATCTACTGATTGAGACAAATCCACCAGAAAGGCAGACGCACTCCTGTCTCTCTTTCGTCCCTGTCCCTCTGCATATTGTGCCACAGATAACTCTGTGTAGGGATTTAGGGACAGCGTATTTTTCTTTTTGTATGGCCAAAACGCAACTTGCCATGCACCCACCCAACCGCACCATTCTTTGCAAATGAAGTACAGAGGATCACTTTCAGGGCCTAAATGTGGATTAGATTGATCGAGGGCCAGTGTTCTCAGGAGTCCACCAAACAGTGATCTGAATATTTTGCGTAGGGATTCCTATAGAGAAATCTCATTGAAATCTCAAATGGCGGGCTGAAAATCCACAAAAAGTATAAAGCATGCAAGGCTCATATTTATTTAGTGCCTTTCTCTGGGTTGACAATTTTTGGTCCATCCACTTTTAGGAAAAATCCCCAAAAATGTAGCTGTCCATGTTATGACAATATATGGAAAAAGCAACAAAAAAAGGTTAAGAAGCCCTATAATTGCCAGAATGTTTAGAATGTTGTCAAATGGAATCTGTTTGGCTGTAAGATTTAAGAACGTTATGTAGGGAAACATTTCAAGTTGATGCTTCAGCAATGGGTATTGATATCTTTTTAGAAGGGACCATTTCGTATTTTATTATTACATTTTTTTGTGACTATTGATTATTTTCCTTTTTTCAATGGCATGTTAATATTCGGAGCTTATGGACAATTGATTCACAACACCTCGGTTAATGGGCTCGTTTCTAGTATGTGTGGCAGTGAATACTCCTGCTGTGCGCTCCTGCCATCTAGTGTTGGGCTCGGAGGTTTGCACGTTGTTTTTCTTCTAAGAAGTGTTTCGAGGTTCATTTAGGACTCTTTCTCAGTAATAGTCGCCTGCTCCGTCTTCAGGTCGTTTGTCTCCGCGGGTGGGCTTGGACGTGCGTCGTAGCTCGCTGTCGGCCCCCCTTCTCGAGACCCGCTCGTCCCAGAGACGCTGCCGCTGTCGATCACCCTCACCCTCGACACGGCATGCACCTCGGCAACCAGCAGCCAGTGCTTTCAATGGGAGAAATAAGTGCAGCTACTCATTAAAATAGAGGTGTGGCAAGTGGGCGGGGCTAAGGGCAACATTTGATCATACAGAATTACTTCTGTACCAGTTGCAGCACATATTAAAACAGTGTGTTTCTGTAAAAAAAAAAACCGGATTAACTCCTTACACAAGATAAGTCATGATGGCACTTTCCCCCAATGGTCGCTCGCACCTGATTCACAGCGCAGGGTCTATCTAGGGACCCTGTCCTGTTAACACAGCGTGACCCAAGCCCTCTCAAACCCCTGCAGTTTGGCCCATTCAAATGGGCGCTGCTGGCATCTTCGCCAGCAAATCTTCAAAAGGCGGCTTCAGCCGAGCTAATTACCAGCTCCTCGGAAGCAGAGCGGCCTCGGCCCTGCACTGGAGGAGAAACCTACCCTGAGCCTGCCGCGCTGTCGATCACGGTACCGGTGCTCTCCCTGGCTCCAGAGAAGTGCCTGTACTCAGTACCGGCCCATTTAAAGCACTGCCAGTAGCCGAAGAATTGACTCGACGAGCCCCCGGCTCCTTCCATCGGAAACTGTGAATGGTTTGGAACATTCCCCGTTCCGAAAGGTGCCCATAGTCCATTGCTAAGAACCCACACAATGATTAAGACCTAATCTTAAATGTTCGTCTCTCGGGAACACTGACCGGTTGTGTACACGATGTCCACAGTTCAAATCCAAGTAGAGTTTGGGATACTTGCCCAGCACGCCTGCCCGTAGTTGAGCTGGAGGTGCTGGAGTGAGAGGAGACGGCGCCAATGAGAATGGGAGTAGGAGGGAGGCAGCTCGAAGGGTTGTCCCACTGTGTCGCATCCGGAGACTCCCAACACTGGAGCCGAGCCAGCAATGGAGAGGGCAAGCCGCCTCTCTCCTTTCTAGGGAGCCCTGACCCCGAGCCAACGATATCCACGGGCCCCAAAACACCACCACTCCACCCTGACACTAAAGCACGGCTACAGGACTGGTTGGAGACGCGCCCTAGAGCAGATCGGCCCAGAAGCCCAATCAGAGCCATAATAAATATCGGTGTCCCGCGACCTAGTGGTCCTGGTTCTGCTAAGGAGCCAAGATCGGACAAGAGGCCTCTCAGTGCTAAATGGGCTCCTAGCCACAAGCACAAACATGGCGCCCAGGTACTGAAATCGCAGTCTTTCTGATGCCAGGCCTCCCCGACGCAGTCCGCGTTGAAAGTCATCATGGCCTTGAAGCCGTCCACATCAAAACAATCCGCGTCAAAAGAACTGTCTCCGAAGAGGCATTTGAAAAGCCCCTACGAAGACATTTTGGCGCGAAGTCCAAGGCAACCCCAAGACAGTGCACCCGAGGAAGGGGAAGGGCCCTGTCTTGGAGAGACTAGAACAGATCCTGGTTTTGTGGTAGACCACAATTGACCCACAAGCTGCAAACTCACTGTTTCAAAATGAGGAAACCAGAGACATCTCTAAGACATCCACCACCAAAGAGGCCTAAGGTCCACAAAGGCACTAGCTCACCCCTAACACCACACAGCTCAACTGCACACTCTCTTCCAGTGCAGTCCCCCACACATTCAGCCACTTGGAGTGTAGAACCATATTCTCCAGAGGATGATTTTGAGGGGCATTCTGACTACCCACAGAGCCCTAAAAATCTATGAGAAGATGATAATGTCGACCCATAGGATGACCCAGATCCTGAGCCAATCCCTATTGAAGCAGCCCCACCAGACAACGCGACCAGTTAATAATACACTGTCATACAGAGAGCTGCAGCATACCACTAGGTATGTACACGTCACACCTGGGGAGGACTTCTTGGTGGAGGCTTTGAGCCCAAAAAGGTCTGTTCAGTATCTACCAATGATGGGCACTGACCCCAAGGGTAGAGAGAAAGTATAAAGCCGCTCCTTCAGACCCGCTGTGCAACAGGGGCACCCTTCACCAGATGCCCTAGTAATGGCTACTGCACTGAAACACGCGCCAGCATCTCCTGGCAAGTAGAGTAAGAGGAGTAAAGCTGCGGGATGAGGGTGGCTGTTGTGTGGAGTTGATGATAGCTCTTTTTAGGCTTTGCTGGAGCCAAGAAGGGGAGAGCAGTAACCAAGTTCAGAATCTAATGTTGGCAGGCCTTTGCAAAGATATGCTACACCTTACCAAAAAAGATTCAGCGGCTTGAATTTCTGCACTCTCACGTTTGCTATGAAGGCCTCGATTGCACTCACCACGAGTGTCGAGGAGACTGGCACGTGGTTCTCTTTGGATTCTTTCATGAAACAGTAATGTCACATAGCATAGGCACGGAGGGAGGATTCCTTGTCAGGGCTAGCTTGCATTACTGACTCGGTTATCTGGCACTACTTAATACCACCTCCCGGTGAGTGTTACTTTGGAACTCGTTCATAAGAGATGGGGTCTGCTTTAGAACTATGCATCAGACGAGGGTCACAGTGCAATGTTAACCAAGATCCCACGTTATGCAGACATAAAGCATGCTGTGATTGTCATCAGCAATGCAGTCTTCGTTCCTTTTGGCATGCATCAGTGAGAGCCAGGCCACACTATTCATATGATGATGGGAGAGGGTGAAACTGCTGCAGAGTTGAAAGGGTGCCCCCTGGAGGCGCCGTAGAACTATTGCTGGTGGGAAGGTCTTCTGGATTTTATTTTACCCAATGGAAGTAACCTGATATAATAATAATCCTACCCTTTGATCAAACATCCCTTCATCTACCCTGTCAGCTCAATTCTGGTTGTTTATTACTTGTACACACTGGAAAACAGAGGTACTACTACCAAAAAGAACTATTTAGTAAGTCTCAGTCTAGCATTAATGCATAGCGTACATTTTGTATGCACAAAGGCCCTAGTGGTAAGTGGGCTGTACTGTTTCCAGTGTCTTGCAAAATTATCTTCTGCATCTGTCCACAGTCACTACCTTTTTCTGTGACATTTCGTCTTTGTTTTGCAGGTATCGCTGTCTCACGCACGATTGAGCCAACACAGAGCAGCTCAGCTTCAACAATCGAAGCTTCAAGGGGTGCAAGCTAAGAAAGGGAGCACGGATCTCTTGGCAGACATTGGTGGGGACCCCTTTGCTGCCCCTCCATCTTCACAAATGTTTGCAGGGTTTCCAGCATTTGGCGGTAAGCAGCTATGTCGCATGAGAAACTCTCCTCCACTGACCTCCTCCACCATGAATGTTTGTTCTCACCACAGTTCCATAGAGGCAGCCCATTATTCCTATTTTTGTTGTACTTTCTACCTACTTGCAGTTCGTGCTGGAAACCATTGTAAAATCCATGGGCGATCCAGGAAAGGTATAGATTTAAAAAATGTAGACATAATTCTAAATTCAGCAAGGTTTCATATGTTTTGAACCCTTAACTTTCTCCCAAAGAAACTGTTCCTATAAATAATGTTGAGAACTAGTGGGAAAAAACAGCCATCTGTAACTTTTGTTATGAAGGCCGATTTGCAAAAGCAATATACCATTATTTTCAATAGACCCCTTTCGTGTGGGAATATATATGGTTTTATATTTACCTAGAACCTGAGGTACCCAAAGCCAACAACTCCGTTGCACCATGCAATGTTTTTTCATTGTGTACTGAATATAGACCAGTTCACGTGGTTAAATATGTAGAATGAAAAATGGCTATCAAGGAATCCTACGTAGTTCTGAAATGGGCAGAAGATATGGGGTTTAGGCACAGTGGTAATTTCTCCATCTGTGAATCTTTGGGTACCCGTACTAGCATGCCTTACATTTGGAAGGCATAAATGCTGTGAAATCCAATTGGTAAGAACAAATGTTCTACTTTTCTATGTTCTCACATTTCTTCCGATAGAAATGGAACCTCTCTTGTGTGGGCAGGCTGAGTGCTCGGGGAGGAAACGGGCCAAAACGTAACATGGACACATCACATTATTCCACTGCAAAATTACTTTTTTTTGCAATGCAGGTAGCTGTGGATGTTGGGCCCTAGTTCAGCTGTCACCTAGGGAAACCCATCAAACCTGTACATTTTTGAAATCTAGAAGACACCTAGAGCAATCCAGGGTGGCTTGACTTGTGTGGGTCCCACCATCTTTTCTTTTTACCAAGAATCCCTTGCAAACCTCAAAATTTGACTAAAAGCACATATCTTCCTCACATTTCTGTGATGGAAACTTCTAGAATCTGTGGGGAGCTACATATTTCCTACCACCCACATTACCCCAAGTCTCCTGATACAAATGCTGCCCCACTGTGACAGAAAAGAGCCCCAAACACAACATAGGCACATCACATTTTTGCTCCAAAAACTGTCCCCTTTTTTTTTTTTTTGATTGTGGGTTTTTGGCCCTAGCTGAGGCATCACCTAGGGAAACCTACCAAACCTGCATGATCTGATGGACTTCTAGCTGCAGATTCCTTACCTTTGAATTTCCCAGGCATCAGGCTGGATCCGGAATCTTTTGCTGAGCAATACCCCTTCCGCGCCACGTCTGGTGGCTTCATTCGGCTCCGCGTGATATCGTCGTTCGCGTCAGTTATGACGCCACAGTGCATATATTGGCACCACCCAGCTGCGCTGACGTCAGTTCTTTTTTTTCCGCGCACGTTAAGTGCTGATCCGGGAAGAACTACCCCTCTGATGCTTTTTTGCCAGGCTTTTTCACAACTTTTGTCGAATTCTGTTTTTTTTCCCCGATGTTGTGTACGAGGGATATCTTCAAGGAAGACGGGTTTCAAGCTGTGTGGTGCCTGTTCCCACATGATGTCGGTCACCGATCCCCATCGCGTCAGACTCCGAGTCTCGAGCACTACTCGAAGTCGTGCTCTGACTACCGGGCCATGGCTCCTCGCTAAGTCATTTTACTCGGAGCCCGTGAGAGATTAGCAATGGGTGTAGCTGTGTTATTTGGGGCTGTGCTGTGGTGCCAAGGTTAGTCCTAAGAATGTGCCCAATGAAGTTTCATTTGGTATCGGATGGTATTTTTGTTTTTGAAGGCTTTGCATGCCACACAGCCTGATTCCTCGTGGTTTCAAAGACGACAAAGGTTGCACACACTATGCTGGTTGGACTACAGGAACTTGGTGTTACACTTTGGACAAACTGGAAAGGTATATTCTCCATACTGCTTCCCTGACATAGTTCGTCCTTACAAGTCCACGTGACGTAAACCAGTTTTGGTGTGTTCGACCTCAAAGCATTAATGTCCTTTGTCTTCTGAGGATGGATGTGGGGGTCCTATTTGTCCAATTATGAAAAGAAGCAGTGAGATGTCTTTAAATCCTGGAACTAGATCTGAATCCTAAATAGAAGTCTAGATTTCAGAGGACAGACATCCAGGGTGGAGTCTTTATCCTGTTACTGAAGGGAGTCTCAGGACCAAAGACTACTTAGAAGACAACTTGTAAACATGCACACAACACTAGATTGCAGGAGTAAAGCAGAGCATTTGTACCTACAGCAGCACATGCTACAAACACTGAGTTTAGGACTAATGGGTATGTCTACAACTTTAAAAATAAGGGCCACCCATACTATCGTGATTGCAGGGCATTTTGAAAAATGTTTATTTCTTGCACACTTGTTTACATTTGGAAGCCAAATATGAACAAAAATTCAATTAATTCTAAATGTTCTATTAATCAGTGTTCCTGCACTTCTGATAAAAGCATACCCGACTTGTGTGTGCAGGCCCACCCCAAAACAGAACTTGAAGATATACATTTTTCACCTTGAAAATTGACCCATTTTTGCAATGTAAGTAGTAGCTGTGGTAGTTGGGCCATGCTGCCACCCAAGGAAATCTGCTGAATCTAGACATTACTGAAATGTGATACTCAGGAAATTCCAGGGTGGTGTGACTTGCATGGATCTCAATACGATTTCTTACCCAGACTGCCCTTCAAACTTCTAAAATGTCTAAAATCACACATTTCTGTGAGACATGTTTAGGGATGAGCAGGGAGCCACAAAATTCCTACCACCCATGATTTCCACACTTCTCCCGATTTAATAAAATACATTAAAAAAAGTATACCACTTGTGTGGCTGGGCTCATCATCTGCGACAGGAAGGGATACAAACTAACAATATCAAGCCAATGTGATCTTCAAATGGTCCCTGCTTTGTTCTGTTATTGTCTCAGCTAAACAGACCTGGACTCAACTGGGTAGTTTGTTTTCAGAAATGTCTGGGCTTAGTATTCCCTGTGTTGTGCCCTGTCGTGCTCTACTCTTAGTTGCAACTGACTGCTTTTGTTTGGGGGCTCCCATAGAGAGAGCACATTTATAAATAACAGAAACTTCTATTTGAGAGAAGTGTGGGAATGATAAATGGAATAAAGTTTTAAAAGGTCTCCAAGAACTTCATATTTCTTTTGTATAAAGTGAAGCAAGTGGGAAAAAACAAGTTTGGCTGTGATGGGCTTTGGAGAGAATAATAATGACTCTCCTTCCTTTTTCCTTGCAGAGTGCAAACTCTGCGCTGGTAATATGGTTGACTCCTTTTCGCGGTTTCAAAAATGAGGGTGGTAAAGTGCCAATCCTGCAGCCATGCAATGTTCCACAATAGATAAAGTAGAGGCTGCTACTTCTACAGCAGTAAAACTACCAATTACAGCCAACTGAAAGTCAAGGAAGGACATCAGTTTTCCAGTGGTATGATAAACAAGATATGTATTGTATGATGCCAACAGGATCAGGCGGTTAGTCAACGTCTTGACCATATGCAAGTTTTAATATTTGCATTATAGGATTGAAATACGTGATCACTTTATTTTTGTATCCACCCTACCCATGTGCTTGTTCTGATCCAGTACACAGGGCTTGTGGACTTCTCCGGTCACGGTGTGGTGTAAGAAGTGTACTCGTCATGAACCGTCGTAAGCACACATCCTTTCTGCCTAATATAATGTTGTTTGTGCATAGTATTCAGTGAAAGCTTGCTTTTTTTTGTTGCGTCAAGCGAATGTTAATGGTTAGAGATCTTGCCACTTAAAACATTGCTGCTAGGACGTGTTAACTGTGATAAATACTTGTTTTGATCCGTGTTAGAGAGAGTTGTCAGAAAAAGGTTTGCTTTAAAGTGAAACCAGGCAGATCCTCTAAAGGGTCAAGAAGTTGATAATTTTTCCAGGACAGCTAGTATTGACCAGATCTGATTTGTATTACACTTCAGTGCAGAAATAATCCAGAGTTTGAAACTCTCCCAGGCCTGAGACCCTGGAAGTCCTCCTGAGACCATGTTTTGTGCTGACATGTTATGGTGGGCTTTCATGCTAATTTCCTATTTCCAGTGGGTAATATTTAAGACTTAGATCCCAGATTCGTGGTGTGGTGCCATTATAAAGCCCATTTATAAAAAGAGATTGCATGGATACAGGCTCTTATAGATGTGCTTCTTTATTGATGCCCACGCGACGATCTATGCTAGAACCCTCTTTAAGCATTTACAAAGTTGGTGACAGACAATGGTATTATCCAGAGGAAGCAAAGGAGGTTCCTGGAAATGTACTGCAGTATAGATTACTGTGCAGCTCTTTGGTCGCTGTCCAAGAGTCGATTCAATCAAATGGCAAGCTATGCCACTGTTTCGTTGATTTGCGGGTTGCCTTCTACCTCATTAGACTGGAACCTGCTATAGATAATCCTTACGGTTCCAATTTATGATTCAATGGTTGTACGCTCATAAACGGGTAGATGGTGGACTTCAAATGGAACGGCATCCTGTACAGTAAGATCCTGTAGACCCTGATCTGAGGCAGGAGTGTACTTTAGCCCCTTTCTAATTAGTCTCTTTCCCTCTCATCTTCCCACATTTGCGTCAAAGAAAAATACTTTTGTGACCAAAATAGTCAATGTCTACATACCAAGTCTCTTCATAAGGGTTGGGGATGAACTGCTGGAAAGTTCCTTCCAGATCCACTGTGACTCTGTTTTCATCTTGATTGTTAACTGGCAGGTCCCCAAAGCTCTCCACCTTCTTAATACCACAAGCACTTCAGGGACTGGCATATTTATATGGCTTCCATCCTGCATGTTTGGCCCAACTCCTTTCCAAAAGGATGGACTCTGGTTTCTTTTCAGTGTTTATGAATGTTAATGAATAAGACTTGATAGAAGGAAATGTTTCTTGCCCACAGCACCGGGTTTGGAGCCTGTGCTACTGTAATTCATTCATAAACAACCTCCTCCCTCACCGGTGGAGCTGAAGGATGTCATCTTCAGCCATCGGCCATCCTGCGTCACTGTCATTGTAAAGGCCTGCTGGGATGATGGCTGTCCAAGCGCAGTCTGAAAGCGACAGTTCTGTTTCTTGTTTCTTTCCTGATAGGCAGCCCACCTAGAGTCGTTCCCTTTTCTTCTTCTTAAAGGTAGAGAGAAAGGTTATTTGATTGCTGAGCTACCGTTTCTAGTTTCGAACCCATTTCTAGTTCTAAATGTTCCAGGGTCCTGTGCATGGACAGCGATATTACATGTTCATTTATTGAAGATACCATAGATAAAGAATTGATTTTTCAGATAATTAACTTTTCGATCAGGAGTTTTAATTGAAGTCCATTGGAACATATCTTGTAGTCCTGTTCTGGAAAATCAAGATACTATTTCTCTGTAACAAAAGCATTTTTGGAAGAAAAGTATATGATATTGTGGAAGAAAATTATCATTTTGGTTTAAGTTTTTATTAGTCCAAAATAATAAGCTCTGCTCAGACCTCAAAATCACAACAGATTGGCATGCACCATAAGTTCACCAAGCCTCTAGCTGCTTTGAAACACAAGTAATTTAATTAGTATGACAATATCACCTAGAATGTCACACAAAGAGATGCAGAGTTTACCAGAGGGTCTGAAAGAGAGTGGAATTCAGGAGAAACATTTGCAATAGAAAAACACAATTGAAACTGTCCCAAAGTAACCACTTTTCTTAACCCCTCGCTCTGTAGTTTACACCACCCTGCTATAAAGGAGGCCTAAAAGAATAGCC
Source organism: Lissotriton helveticus (assembly GCF_964261635.1). Taxonomy (NCBI): domain Eukaryota; kingdom Metazoa; phylum Chordata; class Amphibia; order Caudata; family Salamandridae; genus Lissotriton; species Lissotriton helveticus. The sequence continues at coordinate 892,241,530 of NC_136073.1, read as the reverse complement.
CCCATCCCTCAACGCGGCTCAACCAATGTCAACAGGCGACCAACATAGAAAGTCGCCCATCTCCTAAGGAAGGGTCCCGAAGCCTCCACCTGTGAGAACACTTCTCTTACTCTGCCCTGTCCCTTTCAGTCTCAATTTGGGAAACCAACTGAAGCCTCAGCAACTTTCATGTTCAGCTGTTTAATATTCACCAGCTCTCATTCCCTAGTTGAACACATGTGCAAAACTGAAAGAAGGCCTCTTTCTTACAGAATGCCTTTTACTTGCTTGGAGCAGCCTGAAGCACACTTTTGCAGACGTTGGACACCCCTTCTAATATGATCTGGGGTTTCAGTTCAGTGGTGTAAATGAAATATGAAATACCAGTATTTGTAAAGCGCACAGCTACCTCCTGAGTGGTGCCCCGGCACTGGGGGCCACGGGAAGATTAAGCGAGCTATCGCCCAGAGTCACGTGGTGCTGGGCTAACCTGCAGCTGGCACCGGGGTCTGAACCGTGAACCCCGTAGTCCAGAGTCAGGCACCCTGGCCGCTGCGCCACACCTCTTCCACAAATGTAACTTAATAGTTACCTCAGTTCTGCATCACTTGTGTGCATTGAAGTCATACAGCCACTCGTTTTATTTTTCTGACCCTCCAAAGTTTCCAAGCGATTCTGCTTTCACGACTCGAAATCTTCACTCAGGGCATTAATGGTGCTAAGTAACCCATGCTTCCCTTGAAAAGGTCATCTTCCTTGGTTTTTATCCTCTTCAATGGGTGCTGGATCATGGTTTAAATAATGAACTGTTCTTTTTCTTTTGCTCTGGCTGCTCTTGTTAAGAGTACTTGGTAGTGCAGGGTCAAGGCTGTCTCTAGCCCACTCCTCAACACCAGAGCTGGGTTGTGGGGCGAGGTTGTTGCCACTGCTAGATACTGGTGCTGGACTGCTTCCATTCTCCTTTGATGCCAACGCTCTCCTGGGCCGATCCCTACAGAGCACAGTTTCATTTCCAAGGCCTCCGGGGCGACCGGCTGTTCGGAGTCGCACCGGTGGGTGAGGGTGCCTGCAATCAACAGGAACTCCTGAGAGATTAAAGCTATCTTAGAGGTTGGCGGTTTCCCCCTCCCACATATATATATATATTGTTTATGAGACTGGTGATAATCTTGTACTAGGAAAGCAAAGCAATGTTGCTGTACATCAGCATCGAATTAATACAGTGAACCAGTCAAACTCCATCCTGGTAGAGAAATTGTATTTTAATGCTTGTGAAAAGGTATCTGTTTTGTGGAAAGTGTTTGCGGCATGCACATGTTGACAATGTGAGACCCTTCATGTCCATTGCTGTGTGTACTTGACATAAGCTGACGAATTCTTGGTATTTACTGCTGCTTTTGTTGTTTCAGGCCAGATCCCTGCACAGGCAGGCTTTGCAAATTTTGATGCCTTCAGTTCTACTCCTGCTGCTACAACGTTTGGGAGTAACACATTGCCCAACCCATCCTCATTCCACGGCCAACACACCGCTGCAGGTAGACCTTTGTCATTTTACTTTGTATTACTTGTAGGGGAGTTGTTTAAGCTTGCTTTTTTCTTATGGAGTTCTCTAAAAATGTATTTAACAGTCAGGCACTATATGCAACTAACATATTTTCAGTCCAGAAGTAATATATGAACAAAGAAGTGTTGCGCTGACACACATGTATTTAGGCTGAGGCTAACTGAGCAGGTTGGAAATGCTGGTAGGGCTACTACAAAGTCATTCACATGTCAGGCTAGCGATATAATTGACTCTGAATATCCCTGCAAGGCTTTCAGAAGTTCCTACATATTGGAAAATACCCTTTTCTTTAACATGGGACCTACTATGTTAGCCATAATCATTGAATATTTTTGCGCATTTATGGGACTCGTAGCACTTAAAAACTATAACATTTGGTGACGTTCCTTCGGACTAAATCCCTCAAATGCATTTTTTCATTAAAGCAAATCAACCTTTAAAAATAAATCACAAGTGACGACTATTATCTTCCTCATTTATAGATCATTTGAGAAAATGAAAGGAACCAAGGGTAATATAGTCAGATAGGAGGCCATTTCTTTAAGATAACTATTATGAAAAGGTGTGTACACTATCCTTTAGGAAGCCAGTAGTTTCCATCTCCCAGCATGCACTGTACTGGCAGTGTGCCTTGCTGCCTCAGTTCTTTTTTCTGGCTTGATCTCAGAATACTTCAAGGGCTGTGTACACTGTTTTTCTGAGGTTTCGTATCAATAAACCTTTCGTCCTATAAAATGCCATCACTCTATGTGAAGTGCCCCTCCGTTGGGACAGAAAATGCTACCTCAGATCACCATTCGGTATGTTTGGTCTGCCTACCGGCTAAACATACTGTAAGGACTGCAAATTTTGACAAATGACAAAAAGAGCCTTAAAAGATCATTAGGGCACTCGCCTTTGAGTAAAGCTGGGAAACGACAGGGAGGAATAGGAAAGAAAGAAAAGGCTCTGAATGCAGGGCAAAGAGGATGAGTCTGTCCACTCCTGCGACACACACTCCCATGGAGGAAGATCTATGGAGAGAAAGTAGAGGAGATACCATCCCTCATACATATACGGGGGCACCGGTCGACATCAGAGCAGGGCTCAGCACCGACCTGTTTGCCGCTGCGGAGTTCAGGACCACTGACATTGACAGCAAGTAGTGACCTCCATTATCTCTGGCAGTGGCTAGGCCTCAGCCAACGTACTACCAATTGATGGTGAATCTTTTGATTGCAAGAATGCACCGTGTGTTGTTAATGCTGAGGTCCCCGTTGAGAAGATCAACACCAAGGAGACATTTTCAGCCTCTCTAGTGTCTCTATCTTCTGGAGATCGGTTTACATCACCTCCTGCAGAGCTGCTGTTGTCTCTCTCAATCCCACCGGAGGACCCTATATAGAAACCTCTTGAAACTTTGAACCTGCTGCCAAGACGTTTTCAATCACTAAGACCGGTCATTACACCAGCACCGGTTCTGCCATGAGCTCTGATGATAGTGTAATGGAAAACATTTATGTCTCCTGGGCCTACTGCTCCATCCCAATCTTTTTCAGTTCTCCACCAAATGCCAGAGACATAAGAGGAGGAAAACTCCGATGTGGGAGGCATATGAGCTGCAGATCATATATTGTGCATAGATCGCCATCTAGTGTGGGGTCCGGATGTTTGCACTTTGTTTTTCTTCGAAGCAGTCTTTCCAGTCACGAGGTAGGTGACGACTCCTTTCGGTGATAGTGCGCATGGGCATCTACTCCATTGTTTTTTTTTTTGTTGTTGTTTTTTTTACTTTTATTTTTTTATTGCAAGCAAATCAGATACATATTTCATTCTTGATAAAGGATACACAGACATAGTAAAAAGAGGAAAGAATAATACAGTACAGTTCTACAGGTGCTCATTCCAAGAAAGAGAAAAAAAAAAAGCATAAACTTTTTAATTAACATTAGAGTGATGCCTTCTAACTCCCCAATTCTCCCTGTATTCATTGGTGAACTGGAGCCCATATTTCCCCTCCCCACTAATTTTCTAGCACGTCCTATCACAGCATAAATTGCCTGTTCTAAATTATACTTTGCTAGGAGCCGGGCCCTCCAAGCATGAAATAGCGGCGGATCTGAGCTTATCCATTCATGAGTGGCACGGTAAACAGACATACAAATAAATATCAGCTTTTTCTTATCTTCAGCGATGTTATCAGAGGATGTACCTATCAAAACCAGCTCTGCTGTCAGGGTAATAGTACAGCCGAGCATTAAAGACAGGAAAGTCTGTATCTCAGTAAGTACTAATAAAAGCCGCGGACATAAAAAAAACATGTGAATTGCATCTGCTGCTTCCAGCGAGCATCTCTTATAAGCTGTACCTGAGGATGTTCCCCATTTAGAATTTTTTTCCGGAGTATGATATAAATCAAAGAGAGCCATATAGTGCTGAGTGCGGGATCTACCCGTTAATAAAATGCAGTTAGCCATCAGAATGGAATCTTCTATCAGCACATTTGTCAGCCCGAGCTTCGTTACCCATCGGTCTTGTACTAATGATAGGTCGTCTGGGTAAAATGAAATCAATAAATTATAGAAAAAGCCTATCTTTCTTTTAGTGTATAAAGATTCAATCAGAGATATTTTCTGAAGCCCTAAACGTTGTTCAGATGATAAAGCGTTAAGGTAACTATGTAATTGAAAATATTTGAAGTAGTCCAAAGTTGAAATATTAAACTTGGCCTGAAGAGTCTGAAAAGAGGCCATTTCATCATTATACCATAAATCACCAATACAGTTAATTCCTTGTTTGCTCCCTGGTCCCTAAAAATAGGAGGCAATATATGCTTAGATGACAGAGGGATATATCTCAGAATTTTTGGAATCCCCAGATGTTGCTTAATAGTCTTCCATGCCCGGTATGCTGCTGTTACAATCTTAAATGTAATATTCTTAAAGTAGCTTGGTTCTATATGTTTTAGAAAACGACCGCGAGCTTCTACCCCTAAAGAAAATTCATAAATGGAGGGAAAATGTGCTTCATGAATTGGGGCTTTGATACCAATAATTAAGGGATTAATGAACTGCAATATTGATGCGAGGTAGTAAAATAAGAAATGTGGTGTACTCCATCCTCTTCTATCCTTTGGGAGAGTCAACTTTTTAAAAGCTCTGCGGTGACGTTTGTATCCCCATAAAAATCTTCCGACCATTCTCTCCAGTTGTTTAAAAAATTCTACTGGAAAATCAAGAGGTATGGTTCGAAAAAGATACAGAAAACGCGGAAGTATTAACATTTTTAATACATTATTTCTGCCATATAATGACATATATAAATGGTTAATTCGTTCCAGAGTGGAATTTGCTTTCTTAAGGATGGGGAAAAAATTAAGTTTGGGAATATCAGAAATCGGGGTTGTATTCTTAATTCCTAAATATGTTGCGGTAGATACTATGTTAAGGTGTGTAGGTGGATTCTGACCAACGAATAAAATTTGTGTTTTTGAGGGATTTAGTTTATAACCCGAAAAGGCACCGAACTCCTCCGCTATCTCTTCAATCTTCGGGATTGCCCTTACAATGTCTGTAGTGGTCACCACCACATCATCAGTGTATGCCAACGCTCTATATGGGGTCCCTGCAACCTCCACCGGATTTATTTCCTCCGCTTGATTTAATTGATTAAGATAAATATCAATATATATATGGAGAATAGTAGTGGGGATGACGGACACCCATGCCGAGTACCCCGAAAGATGGAAAATGGTCTAGACTTACAGGACCCGAGTTTAACAGATGATGTTGGTGACAGATATAAGGCTTTCAGTGCTACTATCATTTTTGGTCCAAAACCTTTCAAAGCCAAAACATCCCAAGGATAGGGCCATGCCACCCTGTCGGACGCCTTCTCTGCATCCAACGGCGTGATTCCAATAGGTGTATTAGTAGCCTCCCCCCAGTCCATCATAGCAATTACTCTTCGGACATGGTCCGCAGTATCCCTATTAGGGATAAACCCATGTTGCCATCGCGAGACAATGGAGGATATCACTGTTGACATACGGGTAGCAAGTATTTTTGAGAAGACCTTACAATCAGCATTTATCAAGGATATTGGTCTAAAAGACGCCGGATTAAGAGGTGGCTTATCCTTTTTGAGAAATGCCATCAATCTACATTGATGGCATTTCTCGACTCCATTGTTAGATTAGATTGTTTTTTTCCTCCATCGGGTTCGGATGTGAATTGTTGCGCACCGGTTCTGCACCGTTCTTTGGGCCCCCTTCGACGGGCAATCCATTACCGCGACAGGTATTGTTTATCGATCGCGTTTCCCATTCTCCGTGTACCGTCTACACTCGAAATCCTTCAATCAGAAGATTCCTGGAAGTCCGTTGAGCCTACCCGCGCTGGGGTCGGTAGCAGTTGATGGACTCCATTCAATTTCTATCCAGGGTGTCACGCTAAGTTTCCGCACACCGACTTGAATGAAGTGCGCAACCTCTGCCTATCACCGGAACACGAGGAGAAGGACCACGACAAGTGTCGGTCGTTTCAATCGAAGAAGACGCTCCGTGACCTTCAGGTTCGATGTCACGAAATGTACCAGCAAAGTGGCTCCAAGCTGGATCTCCTTTGAGAAGAGTCCAAACACGAGGAATCACAGGTGCAGGAAGCCGAAATAGAGGAGGAACACATCTCTGTGTGTGAAGCCGACTCCGATGCCGAAGACCTCGCACAGGACAACGGATCATGAGTAAAGAGACTTCCTTCCCCTACCATCTCCTTCAAAAAAAGGCTCCGGTCCCTCCTCTGCCTTCGGGCCAAGGTCGGCACCGAGAAAAGTTTTTGAGCGCCCCACCTTCGAGCTCGGCGCTGAAACATAAACAGCCTTCCGGTTCGGGGTCTACTATTCCCCATGCCGGTGCGAAATATTCGGCGTCTAAATCCAAAGATCTTCTGGTTTCCGTGCCACCGGTCTATAAAGCTATATCTTTGGAGCCAAAAACATCTGAGCTGAAACTTTCGCACCAGAACGGGCGTCTAAAGAAAGTACTTCAACTAAAGAGCCTTGGACTGATATTTCACATTCGGATCCGAAACAGGAGACTGTGATTAATCCAGAAACTGGACAGATTCATGCCAAACTTCCTGAGAAGAGGAAAATGGGCTTACAAGAAGACTACCACATTCCTCTTAAAAGGAAAAATGTTGGTACTAACCGTACACCACCGTCTTCAACCATTGATCCAAAGTACTTATTACACCTATTCTCATCCACCACCATCACCTGACCCACAGGATACAGGAGATGGGGATATAGATGACTTACACCACAGGATACTGACCCAGGGGATAATTATAATGCTGACCCTCAACCAGATAATGATCCCGACCTATATCCATCTAGACCTTCTCCTCCAGATGATAACATTCGATATATTGAGCCTGTTAACAGAGCTGCACAATATCATGGAGTAGAGCTTCACAAAGAGAATTTAGAGGAGGATTTTTTGTTTGATACACTAAGTTCATCTCAAAGGGCTACACAAACATTACCAATGTTAAATGGTATGCTTAAGCATACTGATGACATCTTTAAAGACCCTGTAAGAGCTAGAATCATCACTCCTAGGGTAGAGTGGAACCAAGCTCACGGTCCGATGATTTTGTGTTGTTTTCTCTGTTATATTTTCAAACATATTTTTGGCATTGTTTATCTATGCCTGCATCTTTTGGCTTACTAATGCAACTTAACTAAAATGACATTTTGCATGGGGTGGATTAAGCCGTGATAATGTATAAATGCCACATTAACAATGCAATTACACCTTCATGAGCTTGCTGCCTATTTTCGTTACCTATCAGCCATTTACCCCCTTTATGCCTCATACCTTTGCACTTTATTTACTTATACGCAAAGCTGTACTACTACTGTAGTCCACCCTACACCACTCCACCCTACGCCCCTTTACTTTGCTACTCTTTTATGTCATTCCACTCTCCACCACTCTACTCCAAGCTACTCTACACCACTCTGCTCTGCCCCACTCCCCGCCACTCTTCCCCACACCTGCCCCACAGCCCCACTCCCCGCCAGCCTGCCCCACTGCCTGCTCCGCTCCACTGCACTCTACTCATTGCTGCTGTACAACATGGCTAAACGACATTGCCAAGACCTGTTGGCTTTACCAAAGGTCTTTTTCAATTTGGGGGCTAATTTGGAGGGGGTGGGGTTACGCAGAGGAGTTGAGTCTCTTATGATGTATGCATGGTTGATAAAATGCGAATAACTTCCATTTTATGATGTATTAAGCAGTTGCTCATCATCCCAATTGGTAGAAGGGTACCCACCAAACTAATAATGGGAAATATCCTTCTGACTAAGAGTAACAGAGTTATCATAGTGATAACTTGGCCTGTTGTTTTTTTTTTAAATAAAGATATGCTAAGCAAAATTATGTGTTACTGTGGTATTGTGCTGTGTTGGTTTCCACACTGATTTCGCTTTTCATTTTTTGTTTTTCATTGCAACTCCCATGTGACTTGCCAGGCAGCAGGACCATTGCTAACAGTTTCAGCTTTGGTAAGTTAGTGGGTGGGGTGGGATCTTTTACTTGTGAGCATTTAGTGGTGAATGAGGTTAACCTAAGCCCTATGCAGAGCAATATGAACAGCAGTGTTCCACTTACACATAAACAAATTGGTTTTGATAATCTATCTCCAGATTTTATTTTGGTATACTGCAAGATTTAATTTCTGAACTTTGAAATTGATATGTGATGCTAAGGTGTTCTCCTTCACTGAAACATATGTGCCAACATAAATCTGGGAAGTAAAATGTTAAAGTATTTAGCATTTGTGACATAATACTTCCAGGAGACATTTGCTTGAGAGTGTGGAGCATTGTGGAAAGGGAGCAGGGGTGAAAGTATGTGGGGAAAGTCAATGCTTAAGTGCTGTGGGGCAAGTGTTTTTAAGGGGAGGACTCTAGGACACTACGTCATTGTTTTTCTTGCCATTGTGTTCTGTCCGGTTTCCAGTGCTGTGCTATATTTTTCCCTCTACACATATTTTAACATTGGGGGATATGGTAATTAAAACCCTGCTGCTACATTGTGCACACTTGAAAGCACTGATCGAGACAAGCTCGCCCTGAGGAGCCTTAGGTCAAATCGAATGAGAATTACTTGTTTGAGTGGAGTTTACGAAAACCTCTTATTTTAAATTGTTCCCTACTTCCAATAGCAAATGTTTTTGCTTTGACCAACATTATTTCTGTAGCTTTTGTTTACCAAGGGCCCATATTGAAAGAGACTTGAGCAGCACCTTTCATTGCAAAAAATATTTTTTGCTCTAAAGTGAAAGAAGATGGGTGCTCTATGCAGCATCAAGACTACCGACTACATAAACTGTGCAGTAGGCAAAGCCATAGAAAGTCTGGAGTTCAATGACAATTTGGGGGATTGTCGATTACCCCGGAGTCCCAATGGGAGCAGAGCGCAAGAAGTCTTTCCAGAAGGCTCCAACTCTGGAGACCAGAGTTCTCTGGTGCCCAAGCTAAGTCTTCACAGAGGGTGTCACAGCAACTGCAGCCAAGGACTTCCTACCCCGTGGATTGGCCGTGAAAGGGGTCTTGACTCCTACTAAGTAGCAGCCCTGAAAAGAGCGCCATGCCTTGGTCAAGCAACCACCGCGAAAACAAATATCAACTCTGGAGGGGTCTGAACCCCAGGATGACCCAGATCAGTACTCTGTGCTAAAACTGACCTCTAGACACCCAGTACTGGATCATTTTCCACATACTCGCAGCAATGGGAGAAAGATGAGGTCCCTCAAATGCCACAGCTAGATGTACGACAATATACTGTTTACATTAACCTTCGAACCAAGCTATATTGTCAACTGGTCTCTACTCACTTCACGGTTACTGCATTAAAAAATGCAGTCTTGCATTTGAGGAATGATTTTGGACAAAATCAGGGTGTTCCGCTTGCCAAGAAACATAAATTGGCCACTATTCCACACCATCACCCATCACAACCTTCCCTGCCTCATCATTTTCACTCCAATTCAGAGTGAGATTTCGCATCATATCCGCTGTTACAACATAAAAAACTCTGGAGGAAAGATAAGAGGAGGATGTTTAGCAAGATTAAAGGGTGGACGTACAGGATGACAAGCCAGTAGTCAAATGTTGTAAAAGCCTGATAACAGTTTGGCATACCATGAGGTAAAACAACAGCAACAGACAGTTAATTTCAGATAGAAGAGGATGATTTCCTCATAAAAATGCTCATGAAGACTGAAAGGAGCCATCAGTATTTAGATATGTTAAGGACAATGCTCAAGTGCTCAGCAGATTACTTAAAAGACCCAGTTAAAGTATGGGTGGTAATGCCTCCCATAGAATAGAAGTTTGGGCCAGCATTCGATGATTCTCTTTTCATACTGAGACAAATGCCCTAATATTCACGAGTCTTACATTGAGCCTGAAAAAGCTTTAATGCACGGCATGGGAGGCATCTATTGTTGATAAAGAAAACAAGTTAATTAATGCAGTGGGGAAGTGGATTTGACAGCTGACGGTGGCAGTGTTTTGTGGTCTCACCAAGTCACCAGCCCTATTAACACATTATGATAGACATCAGTTGGAGGAAATGCAGGAGTTCATGTATTGTGTTCTTGAACCTCATCGAAAAAAGGCACAGAACATCGTTCAGGAGGGAAATATCCTTTTCAGTGCCAGGATTCTGTGTGCCATAGACACAGCAGACAAGACTCCAAGCAGTCGAACATCAACATTGTCATGCTAGGCTGCACATTTCAGGATTCGCGCTAGAAGTACAGCAGTAGCTCATAGCCCAGTCATTTTTTTTAATCCATTTTTTTACTGGTCTTCAACTAACAAGTATACCAACAGTCATATAAACTGGACAAGTAAATCTGATAAGACCAGATTGAACAGAGTCTGTAGAGAAGTACAAATACTGGACTTAACCAGTATAGAAGACTAATATGTTCTGCAGTGCTGCATATTCTCTCCACCCCAGTAGTGCATAGACATTAATTTCATACCCAAAGACCAAGCCATTAACCCAACATCCCATGCGCATGCATGTTTGTGCATTCTGTGAATCCGCTGTTTCAGTACCACAGTCCGCCATGACCTCAGGGCGGGACCGATCCCAATGCAGTGCATCTTAACCAAAGTGCTAGTATTGGGAGTGGTTCATCCCAGCTGAAGACTTGAGGGAGAATAAGTATGGCGACCTCCTGGAGGCTGCACATATATAAGAACACACAAGTCAGAGGTCAATTAAGATATTATGGCAGCAGGCTAAGGAATAGTTCCCATGCCTGTTAAAATGAGCATGTGATGGTCCTGTATATAATGCATTCCCAGTCCACTATCCTTGCTAGCTCAATCAGCAATATTGCAAGCGTCAGAGGGTTGAGCTCTAGTACTGAAAATGCAGATCTTCTCTACTGCCAGCACAGTTCCCAGCCATCTATATCTGAGGGAACTACACCACTCGTCATGTTGTGAAGTAGCACCAGATGCACTGAAGGAGGTGCGGTGAATCAATCTGCATCCAACAGGTCCACCCTTCTTGCTGTTAAGTACCGATTTGGTTTAGTACAGCCCTGTAGGGTAGGATAATGTGTCCTCTTTTGGCTGTGCCTCACGAGCAGCCGGAGTGAGGCTGGGGTCCAGCCCTGCTCAGCTTAATTGGTGCCAAATTCCAACTACGAAGGACTTTAAAATCAGAGAAAGTCAGTTTGGCTTCTCTGAGAAGACTGTCAAGACTGTCATGGGAGTAGAGGAGGTCTTACCACTCTTACGACGAGTGGCCATGCTGCATTGCTGTCTGAACGAAACCCTCGGCTGCCCCCTGTTCAAGGGAGAAGTCATTGTGTTTTATTCATTTTCTGTACCTCTGATACCACTCACTTGAACCCTCCCATTATCTAGATGTATTGCTGCAGCAGGGAAGATAACTTAAGCAGAGTCCATTTTAAATTTACCATGGAGTGAGTGATTGAGTGATTTGCTTGTATTTCCAATGTTGTGCCGCTCCAGCCCCAATTTGAGATGGAAGATCATGAAGGGACTTCATAGTTTCGTCCGTCAGCAACTCATGTAGCTGTTCAACACTGGCATTTTTCTGTTCATTTCATTGTACAAAAGCTCCGCCCGCTGCTAAGTCTAAATTATGCCACAGGGTTGCAACTGGTACAGTCACACATTTACATATAGTAGCCCGCGTGTTGACTTCCACGCGGATGGCATGGCCTTAACTGAATTGTCAGAATGTGGCAGTAAAGACCTAAATTTGTACAGTATGTCAAGGTTGCGGTCACCAGACAGAACAACTCTTTCAATTCCCATCCAAGGTGGAAGTTCAGACATGGCTAGAGACCAATGTACCAGCTGGGACGAGTGATGGGGGAGGTAGTATAGAACTAAAAGGGCTAAGCGCAGGCGCCTAGATTCTCCCTGTGTGTGTTGTGTGTCTGCGCATGTATGCCTTTGTCAGATTTAAGTCTTGGTTTTGTGTTCCCTCATATGAATGCCTTAATATTGGGGGAGAATTTATTTGTGTATTGTCAGGACTAGCATCCCAAAGACATAACATGGTGCAATGAAAATTTTAGATGTCTGCACCCTGCCCCTCAGGGACACCTGAAGTTGGAACCATCTGGCGGGCCACTTACTTGCACTTCAAGGGGTGGTCTTTGATTCTGAGAGAGGTCACTGGGAAGGGACCTGGGCGCATTTCAGGAAGGACCTGGGGGCTGATAAGAGAATCATAAAGAATAAGGCTAAGGCCATGGGTTGACCTTTTTATATTCATATCACTGTGGCCAATATCCAGGTGTGCACTTCTAGTCACTCCCACGGCCTGTGTTACGGGGCTATCAGATTTGGAGTCGCTTCTGCTGTGACACTGTTTTCTGGAGGAAGTGAGAACAGAGGAGAGGGCAGTTCAAAAGGAAGCAGACCCCCAACATAAACTTCAAAGACTGAGGCTCTAAATCACGATTGGTTTCAGGAAATGGTATTTAAAATGGATAGCTTGAGACCCCAAAAACTGTCAAGCAGCTAGACAGGCTGTGCAAGGAGGAGAAGCTATGCAAGACTTCTGCTTGTGACCAGGACTGCGGCCAAGGCATGTTAATCTCCCATCTGGGTGAGAATACATCACTCAGAGAGCAGCAGTGTCTGGCTGTTTTTCAAGACAAGTGTGCCTTGTGAGCGCGAGGAGAGCACTGAAGGGAACAAATTCCAAGAGGGGGGCTCCTAGCCATCAGATCCCCATAGTGAGGGGCAAGGAGACGGCTGCTGCACCAATAGGGATTTTATCCATCTGCAGGGAAAATTTAGTGATCCCTGTATGCCCGATGAGGACCACAGTGAAGTGATGTGAGCTGTTACCATTGCTTAGCCCCCCCAATATTGCCCCCAAAATTGCCCTACCCACCCCACAGCTGTCACAAGCTACTAGAAACCTGGGCCTCATTTTTGATGATCAGCTTTCTATGTTAAAACAAGTCACTACGTATTTGCTTGTTGCTTTAACACTCTCCAAATGCTCACAATTTTTTTTAAATGGCTGCCAGCTTATTGAAAAAGGCATTCATTACCAGTCGACTAGACTACGGAAATGCCTTCTATGCTGGCATTTCAGTACACCTCGTCAAGAGACTTAAAATGGTCCAGAACACAGTTGCCAGGCTTGTTGTCAATCTACCTCCTCATTCCACAGTCATCGTCGACTTGCATAATCTTTGACTGCCTGTCCATAAGCTTTCCCTCTACAGGCTTCTTACTCAGACCTACAAAGCACTTTACAACTTTGACCCTTCTTATCTTAGTGGTTGTATATACTTCCATGTTCCATCTAGACAAATTTGCTCGACATCTCACCAGCCCACTCGCTAGCTTTGACTCTGGCATGCTATAGCGAGAGGGCACTCCTTTTCCTACCTGACTTCAAGTGCTTGAAATGAGCTTCCTCTCTATTTGTAATGCTAGTTCACTCTCAGAAGTTAGGAAGACACTTAAAGCCTGGCTGTTCCAACTTGAGCTTAGTTTCGAAACTCCAGGCAATACGTTTCTATTCAGCACCAAATACCTTTTTATGGGCAAGATTTCCGTGTTACAAATATAATTAACATAACATTTACACTTGGTCATCTCATGGTATGGATTCTCCTGTCATGCTAACCATTCCTCTGTTTAGGAGAATCCTCAGAAAGTGCCTACATTCTGGAACCCATTTCAGGTCTTAGCCTACTATGCCAGCATTAGTAGTAAAACCGAACATATGCATCACTTCTCATTCTCTTGTAGGGAATTTCCATTTATAGTCATAAGCGCTGAATAGTCCCGCTCACCTGCTAGGACCTGGGAGCAGTTGTTATAAATATAGCTTCTTAAATGTAGATTTGCCCCTTTCTTCAGGAAGGATTGCAAAGACACTTAAGAGAAAGACAGATTATGCAGCCTGTATACCTATACCTTGGCTACAATGGCCCGAATATTCACCACAAAGAGAAAAAAGGCCAGATGAAAGCCTTTGATGATAATTTGACAGTCTAAATAGCCCTCACAAACCCTTATTTATGATAGAGAAAAAGGGAGCAGGGCAGAGTAGCCTCATAGGCTGCCAATATAAGTATAAAAAATGCACTGTGCCTCCAAGAACCCAGATACCACCAGTATCCCATCATGCCTAGCAGGTGGCAGTTACTTCAGTTCTCTTTTCCGGCTCCTGCTGACAGGATCCTGGAGCATTGAGCTCGAACAAAAAGTTTGAGGCATATGAGCTGCAGATTGCACACTATGCATAGATGGCCACCTAGTGTTGGGCCCGGATGTTTGCAGTTTGTTTTTCTTGTAGAGAGTATTTGGAAGTCACTGGATAGGTGACTCCTCCCTTGGGTGATACTGCGCATGGGCATCGGCACCATCCCCAGATTGTTTTTTTCCGCCACCGGGCTCGGATGTGGTTCCAGCGCTCCGTGTTGGAACCGATTAGTTTGAGGCATATGGGCTGCAGATGGTACATTATGAATAGATCGCCATCTGGTGTTGGGCTCAGATGATTGCACTTGTTTTTCTCTTGGAGAAGTCTTTTGTAGTCACGAGGCTGGTGACTCCTCCCTTGGGTGATAGTGCGCATGGGCATCGGCTCCATCCTTAGATGTTTTTTTTTCCGCCATCGTGTTCGGATGAGGATCGAAGCGCTACGGATCGACTTCGAGAAAAAAGTTATTTCGGCGCGTATTCCCTTTCCAATTCGACGGTATTGTTTATCGAGCGCAAGTTTATTCCCATTTCGACGCGCTTCGACGTCAACACCAAAGATTTCCAACTCTACGTCGACGGGACCGGGAGGCCTATCTCGACGTAGTCCAGCCTGTAGTCCATGGAAAGGACTCCATTCAAGAAATGTCCAACGTGTGGTGCTAAATTCCCACACAAGGACCTACACGAGGTGTGCAACCTCTGTTTGTCACCTGACCACGAATCCAGGGATTGTGAAGCCTGTGCGGCTTCTCCTCCAAGTCAACGATTAGAAACCGTCGAGCCCGAAGACACGAGATGTCGAGGATAGAGTCAGATGCAATCCCAGAACTGTTCGAGGTCGAACACCCCGAGGAGGAGGAAGAAGATGAGGACGGGTCGGGGTCAGAAGCGGACGAGTCTGATGTCTAAGAAGTCGACGTTCATCAAACCGTGAGTGACGACGTCCCTTTGCCAAAAATCCGACCCCGATTGGTGTCAACCCCGCCTTCGAGCCCCGTCAGACAACCGAAAAAAGTTTCCGACGCCCCGCCTTCTGGCTCGGCAACGAAACCGAAACACTCGGTCTCCCACTATGTCGGATCCGAGAAACTATCGACATCGACACCGAAGCTCCATACCAAAGAGAGCTTGAAGTCGAAACTTTCCATGTCGAAACCGAAACATGCTTCGACGTCGAAGACTCCCTGGACACCGAAAAAATCGGACTCAAGCAAACTCTCGGTGCCGAAAACACATAACACCGAGACACAGAAGCAAAAGCACCTATCAGACCCAACGACTTTGGTACCGACACTGGAGCAACAAACATATCCAAAACAAAAGACTTTGTTCATTGATCCACAAACTGGCAAGGTGGGGACAAACATACCTAAAAAGAGGAAGACTCAACCGTTGGAGGAGAAAGCGCCTCCTCCTAAGAAGAGAACAATGGGGACAAATACAACTCCTCCCCTTTCGCCACAGCCTATGGAAACACCCTCTTCTTCTCTTCCTCATACTCTGCCAGCTATCCTTCGACCTTTTACACCACGCCCATCTACACCTCAAACAGATGTAGAAAGTGACACAGGGGATGGGGACCTTCCTAGGGATGATAATACTATCCCAGAGGACACAGACCCATTGGAAGATTATGATGCAGTGTCAGATAATGATAATGACCCTGACCTGTATCCCTCAAAACCCTCTCCCCCTGATGATAATTCGGGTTTTGCACAATTGATTATTAGGGCAGCAAAATACCACAAGGTAGATTTACATGCGGAACCTCAGATTGAAGATTTCCTTTTAGTAACACTACCTGCTGCACAAAATTCTTCTGGGACCTTACCAATGCTTAAGGGTCTCCTCACTCACACATCAGACATATTTAAAGATCCTGTGAGGGCTAGGGTGTTAAACCCAAGAATTGACAAAAAGTATAAGGCAGCCCCAAAAGACCCAGTATTTATTAAGGGACAAATACCTCTGGACTCGTTAGTAGTCTCAAACGCTCGTAAGAGGACGAACTCACTAACAGCAGGAGAAGCTCCTCCTCCTGACAAGGAGTCCAAGTTAATAGATGCCTCTGGCAAGAGAGTAGCATCCCAAACAGCTGGCGCATAGCAAATACTCAAGCGCTACTTGCATGCTATGATAGAGCTCATTATGATGAGTTAGAGAAACTCATTACACATCTCCCTAAGGAACATCAAAAAAGGGCAGATCAGCTGATACAAGAAGGGAAGATAATAACCAACACTTCCAATAAGTGCGCCTTAGACGCAGCAGACACTGCGGCAAGATCTATAAACACCAGTATCATGTTAAGAAGACATGCATGGCTCAGGGTCTCGGGGTTCAAACAGGAGGTACAAACTTCTTTATTGAACCAGCCTTTTGATGGGAAAACACTCTTCGGCTCAAGCACAGATGAGGCGTTGGAGAAAATGAAAAAGGACACAGAAACGGCTAAGTCAATGGGAGCATTGCAACAGCCATCTCCGAGAGGTTCCTTTTGTAGGTCCACCTATAGAGGCGGATCAAAGAATACAGGCACAAGCCAGCAATTAACCTCTTTTACACCAACATCACCCAAAGGGAATTCTAGAGGCAGTTACAGAGGTAACAACAACAAGGGTAGAGGTCGCGGAAACAACAACAACCGCAACTCTCCTACCCCAAAACAGTGACTTCATACAGCTCCCCCCAGACCTTGCAACACCGGTCGGGGGACGCCTATCACAGTTCCTACCTGTCTGGGAAAACATCACATCAGACAGGTGGGTGAGACAAATTATCCAACATGGTTATTGCCTAGAACTCACTGCTACCCCACCAAACATCCCCCCCCAGACAGCGTCCAATGAGTCAAGATCATCTGACATTATTAAAACAGGAAGTACTATCACTGCTACAAAAGCATGCGATAGAAGAGGTTCCACAACATCAACAAGGAACAGGAGTATACTCGCTATACTTTCTAATTCCCAAAAAAGACGGATCTCTAAGGCCAATACTAGACCTCTCAATGCATACATAAATTCGGAACATTTCCACATGATCACGCTCCAACAGGTACTTCCTTTACTGAAGAAAGGGGACTTTCTTTCTACACTGGATCTAAAAGACGCCTACTTTCATATCCCAATTCACAAAGCTCACAGAAAATACCTCGGGTTTGTAATAGAAGAACGACATTATCAGTTCAAGGTCCTTCCGTTTGGAGTCACAACAGCACCCAGGGTGTTCACAAAATGCCTAGCAGTGGTTGCGGCACACCTAAGAAGACAGCAAATACATGTCTTCCCTTACTTGGACGACTGGCTAATAAAGGCCAAGTCACAAGAGGAATGTCTTCAAAACACACATAAGACAATTCAACTGCTGCACCAGCTAGGGTTTACGGTGAACTACACAAAATCCCACCTGCAACCAAACAAGGTTCAGCAATATCTAGGGGCTACTATAAATACAGAAAAAGCCATAGTATACCCCAATCCAGCCAGGATTCAGACAATACTCACCTTAATTCAAAGATTTCAACTGCAACACTCATTAACAGCTCGAGTGTTCATGCAGTTATTAGGGATGATGTCCTCTTGCATACTGTTAATCCCATATGCCAAACTACAAATGCGTCCGCTTCAAGAATGTCTAGCAACACAGTGGAATCAGGCTCAAGGTCAGATTACAGATCTGGTGTTGGTAGACGACCGCATGCATCGCTCTCTGAAGTGGTGGAATACAACAAACATTTCCAAAGGGCGGTCATTCCTAGAACCAATTCCACAAGTGGTACTAACAGCGGATGCATCGCTCACCGGATGGGGAGTGCATATGGAGAGATACACAGTACAAGGGAGATGGAGTGTACAGCACAAACGACTGCACATAAATCATCTAGAACTACTAGCAGTGTTCCTAGCATTAAAAGCTTTTCAAATGCATATTCTCAACAAAGCAGTCCTGGTCAGAACAGACAACATGACAGCGATGTATTATATTCAAAAACAGGGGGGGGACACACTCTCTCCAACTATCCAGACTAGCGCAGGAAATTTGGAGATGGGCCATTCCTCAAAACATCTATCTGTTAGCCGAACACCTTACAGGGGTTCAAAGTCAGATAGCAGACATCTTAAGCAGAGAGTCGGAACAAATACACGAATGGGAAGTGCACAACCAAATACTGCAGCCATTCTTCCAAAGATGGGGACAACCGGAGATAGATATCTTTGCCACTTATCAGAACGCAAAATGCCAAAGCTTCGCATCCAGGTACCCACACTACCTGTCGCAGGGCAATGCATTATGGATAAATTGGTCCAACAAATTTGCATACGCTTTTCCCCCTCTCCCACTAATATCATTAGTGGTTCGAAAACTGCAACTGCATTCAATGACCATGATACTGGTAGCACCCACGTGGGCACGGCAGCCGTGGTTCACCACGCTCCTACAACTCTCACAGACGCCACACCAAAAATTAAGAATCTCACCCATGCACCTTACACAGAACCATGGAGAAATAATGCACCCAGATCCCAAACAACTGAACCTAGCGCTCTGGCTCCTGAGGTCTTAGAATTTGGATACTTAAATTTACCTCCAAACTGTATGGAAATTATTAAGCAAGCAAGACGTCCCACCACCAGAGCCTGCTATGCAGCAAAGTGGAAAAGGTTTGCTGTATACTGTAACAGTAACAACATCAACCCTCTGGACGCATCTACGCAAAATATTATTTGCTACTTACTACACTTACAGCAATGTAACCTTGCTTACACCTCCATTAGAGTACATCTTGCAGCTATAGCAGCATACCTGCGAAACAGGCAACATCTATCCCTGTTTAGGGTACCCGCAATTAAGGCTTTCATGGAAGGCCTCAAAAGAGTTATTCCACCAAGACTACCACCTTCTCCAGTCTGGAACCTCAACATAGTACTCACCAGACTAATGGGGCCACCTTTTGAACCTATGCATAGGTGTGAAATACAATTTCTTACATGGAAGGTGGCCTTCCTTATAGCCATTACCTCCCTCAGGAGAGTAAGTGAATTACAGGCATTAACAATACAAGAACCATTTCTACAGTTACACCAGAATAAAGTGGTTCTTAAAACAAACCCAAAGTTCTTGTCTAAAGTAATTTCAGCATTCCACGTCAATCAGCCAGTGGAACTACCAGTCTTTTTTCCAAAGCCACAGACGGTAGCAGAGAGGGCCCTACATACACTATATGTCAAAATGGCAATATTATATTACATAGAAAGAACACAAACTTTCAGAAAAACCAAACAACTATTTGTAGCGTTTTCCCCAACACATAAAGGTAACCCTATCTCTAAAGCAGGTATTGCCAGGTGGATTGTAAAATGTATACAGATATGTTACATAAAGGCAAAAAGAACATTAACTGTTCCCCCTAGAGCTCATTCTACATGCAAAATAGGGGCATCTATGGCATTCTTAGGGAACATTCCACTAGATGACATATGGAAAGCAGCAACTTGGTCTACACCGCATACCTTCACAAAACACTACTGTGTTGACGTGCAGGCAAGACAACAGGCAAATGTGGGCCAGGCTGTATTAAAAACTTTATTTCAAACTGTTGCAACAGACACTGGTGACCACCGCTAGGGAGGTAACTGCTGTGTAATCTATTCATAATGTACCATCTGCAGCCCATATGCCTCGAACGGAATATGCTACTTACCAGTATGCATCTGTTCTTGGCATAGAGGGCTGCAGAGTGGTACATGCCCTCCCTGGAAACCTGTCTGTTCCAACATTATCTTATTTAGATACACTTACATGGGCATCTCTTTCTGTATTCTATCATACTACTCCATCTAACCCTACTATGGCAAAACAATCTAAGGATGGAGCCGATGCCCATGTGCACTATCACCCAAGGGAGGAGTCACCAGCCTCGTGACTACAAAAGACATCTCCAAGAGAAAAACAAGTGCAATCATCCGAGCCCAACACCAGATGGCGATCTATTCATAATGTACCACTCTGCAGCCCTCTATGCCAAGAACAGATGCATACTGGTAAGTAGTATATTCCACCGTCGACGCGCAATAGTCATCGGCTTAAAGAAACTACTCTACAAAGCGTTTTCCAGTCGACACAACTCTTCGACTCCAAGGACGTCCATTCCGGTCGTCGAATACGGCCTTCGGCCCAACTAGGCCTCGACTCCAGCTGATGAAAAGGACGCCATTTAAAAGGTGTCCTCAATGTGGGTCGAAGTTTTCCCACACTGACCCCCACGAGGTCTGTAACCTCTGCCTCTCTCCGGAGCACGAGGCCAAGGACTGTTCAGCCTGTGCCTCTTTCCGCTCCAAGAAGACTATCAGGGACCGGAGAGCCAGAAGAACAATGGCTCAAAGATCTTCGGCTCCGGACGACATCTTCCAAGAAGGTGTCGACGTCCCAGAAGAACACGACGTCGACAGCGAATCGGAGGCAGAAAATTCAGATGTCGAGGACCTGACTCCAGCGCAGCGGGTCGTAAGTAAGATCGTCTACCCCCACACTTCCTCGACACACCCAAAAAAGGCTACGGTCACACCCCCGCCCTCGGGCTCGGGTGCATACCAAGACAATACTTCGACTGCCCCACCCTCGAGCTCGGCCTAGAAGTCGATAAGGCCTTCGGGCGAATCTGGCTCGATTCGACCCCCGCTCGGTGCTGGCACACAATTACCGGCACCGAAAAAACCATCTGCCACCGCACCGAAGCCATCGGCGCCGAAACACTCCGTTTCCTCGGCACCCAAGCCAACTTCGGAGCAACCGAAAGCTTCCGGCACCAAAAAAACACCAGAGCCGAAGCAAACATCGGTTCCGAAAAAAGTGTCGGACTCGAAAAAACACCCGGAACCGAAAAAGCCTTCGGATCCAAAAAAGACACCGGCTTCCCCAGTTAAAGATAAAAGGTCGAAACGTCCTTCCACGCCGACAGGCAATACTCCTGAAAGAGACTTGTTTGCTCCAGATCAAAAGCAGAAGACTCTTGTTAAAGACCCAAAGACTGGTCGACTGACATTATCAAAGAAACGACCACCAGAGGCGCCTGCACAAGCTCCGGCCCCAAAGAAGAAGGACATGGCTACCTCACCTATGCATGTACCTCACCCAGCTCCTCCACCCGCTCCTCCACCCCATATTTCACCACCTCCCTCCCCTGTACCATCTAGCACACATGGGGATAATGGGGATGATGAATCCGACACAGGGGCTGATGCACAAGAGCCAGGTGATCCCCCAAACTCGCCAGACCCATGGGTAGATTATAATACACCAGACGTCCCAGATGTCCCACAAGATGATATATACCCGTCTAGGCCTTCACCACCAGAAGACACTATGGGGTTCAACCAGTTACTAATCAGAGCAGCACAATACCATGGGGTAGACATGCACTCAGATGCAGTAGAGGAAGACTTCATCCTGGACACATTTGACACTGCACAAAGGTCTTCAGAAATGATGCCAATGCTCAAAGGGGTGGTTAAACATGCCCCTGAGGTTTTTAAAGACCCTGTCAGAACTAGAGTCATAAACCCAAGAGTGGAGAAAAAGTATAAAGCTGCACCATCTGACCCAGCATATATAAAGGGACCGTTTCCCCTCGACTCTCTAGTCGTATCCAACGCACGAAAGAGGGCTAACTCTCAGACATCAGGAGAAGCTCCCCCACCAGACAAGGAGTCTAAACTCCTTGATGCGTCAGGGAAAAGAACGGCCTTACAAGCAGCAAACATGTGGCGCATTGCTAACACGCAAGCTTTACTAGCGAGATACGATAGAGCACATTATGATGAGCTCGAGGACATAATGCAACATCTCCCTGACCAATTTAAGGATAGAGCTAGTGAGCTCATTCAAGAAGGAAAAATTATTACTAACCCATCTATCCACTGTGCACTAGATGCAGCCGACACAGCCTCAAGAGCAGTCAATACTAGCGTCCTGCTGCGCAGGCATGCTTGGCTGCGTATATCAGGCTTTAAGCCAGAAGTCCAAAGTGCCATACTCAATCGGCCATTCGATGAACAACACTTATTTGGCCCCGAGGTAGACGTCTCATTCGAAAAGATGAAGAAAGACACAGACACAGCAAAATCTATGGGAGCACTGCAGTCGCAGGCTCCCAGACGTTCTTTTCGTCGCTCCACATATAGAGGTGCGAACAGAGGGTACTCATCAGATACACCATCCACAGGTTTTTAAAAGCCCCACTCAGTCTACCTACGGTAAGGGCTACCAAAGGGGAGGTTACCGCAGTAACAACAACAAAGGCAGAGGCAAGAATAACAACTCCCGCTCTGGCTCCGCCCCTACCCAATGACTCCCCTCCCCTTCCCCCGCCCCATACCACTCCTGTCGGGGGAAGGATACAACAACACCTCTCAGCCTGGGAAGACATCCCATCAGACAGGTGGGTGCTTCAAATAATTTAGTCAGGTTACTGTCTAGAATTAACATCTACCCCCCCAAACATACCACCCAAACAGCGTCCAATGTCACAAGATCATTTAACGCTGCTCAGACAAGAAGTACTTTCTCTCCTGCAGAAAAATGCAATAGAGATAGGTCCAAAACATCAACGGAACAAGGGAGTATATTCCCTGTACTTTTTGATTCCAAAAAAGGACGGATCTCTAAGACATATTCTAGACCTCAGACCTCTCAACGCCAACATACAATCCGATCACTTCCATATGGTCACACTTCAGCAAGTCCTTCCACTCCTGTTACAGGACGACTTTCTGGTCACACTAGATCTCAAAGAAGCCTACTTTCACATCCCAATTCATCAGGCGCACAAAAAATATCTACGATTTGTGCTGGAAGGATAGCACTACCAGTTCACGATACTCCCATTCGGGGTAACCACAGCGCCAAAAGTGTTCACCAAATGTCTAGCAGTGGTAGCAGCACACCTAAGAAGACAGCCCATACACGTCTTCCCATATCTAGACGACTGGCTCATAAAGGCACAGTCATACAACCAATGTGTACAACACGCTCACAATACAATAATGCTACTTCACAACTTAGGCTTCACAGTAAATTACACCAAGTCACATCTGCTACCTTCTTACACACAACAGTACCTAGGAGCTACAATCAATACTCAACTAGCACAAGCTTATCCCTCTCCAGCAAGGATAACAAGTGTGCAAACGCTCCTAAAAAAGTTCAAATGACAACACTCGCTTCCAGCTCGGTTGTTTATGCAACTCATAGGGATGATGGCATCTTGCATATTCATAGTACCTCACGCAAGACTGCAAATGCGTCCGCTTCAAGAATGTCTAGCACGTCAATGGAACCAGGCTCGGGGTCAGTTAACAGACCTAGTGTTGGTAGACAGTCGGACTCATCGCTGTCTGCAATGGTGGAACACAAAAAACCTATCAAAAGGCCGACTGTTCCTAGAGCCAGTTCCACAAATTACACTAACAGCAGACTCATCGCTCTCCGGCTGGGGAGCCCACTTACTGCATCACACCACGCAGGGAAAGTGGACACCAATACAAAAACTACTCCACATCAACCATCTAGAGCTATTAGCTGTGTTTCTAGCTCTAAAAGCATTCCAAAGGCAAGTGGTAAACAATACTGTTTTAGTCCGCACAGACAATATGACAGCCATGTATTACGTAAACAAACAAGGAGGGACACACTCTCTGCAGCTCTCTCAACTAGCTCAGCAGATATGGAGGTGGGCTGTACCTCAGAAAATCTTTTTAATAGCCCAACACGTCCCAGGGGTTCAGAACACCATGGCAGATCTGTTAAGTCAACAGACCCAGCAGATGCACGAGTGGGAACTTCATCCACAAGTTCTTCATCCGTTCTTTCAAATGTGGGGTCAACCTCAGATAGACCTCTTCGTCACCCACGACAACGCAAATGCCCACACTTCGCCGCCAGATATCCACACCCATTAGCCAAAGGCAATGCGATATGGATGAACTGGTCAGGACTATTTACGTACGCTTTTCCTCCTCTTCCAATGATTCCTTTACTAGTACGCAAGATGCAACAACACTCGCTAACGCTTATACTAGTAGCTCCAACGTGGCCCAGACAACCGTGGTACACCACACTGCTACCGCTATCTGTGGTACCACACCAAAAACTAAACCTATCTCCACATCTGTTAACCCAGAACCATGGAGATATCAGGCACCCGGACCCAGCTCCGCTCAACCTTGCGATCTGGCTCCTGAAGTCCTAGAGTTTGGCTATTTTAAACTCCCTCAAGAATGTATGAATGTTATCAAGGAGGCAAGGCGTCCCACCACCAGAGCATGTTATGCTGCTAAGTGGAAACGCTTTGTGATATACTGTCAAACCAACAAATGGAATCCTTTAGATGTATCCATTCAACACATTATAGGCTACTTACTACATCTTCAAAAGTGTAATTTAGCCTACACATCTATCAGGTTACACCTAGCTGCCATTGCAGCTTATTTTCAAAACAGACAGCACCTATCTCTTTTTAGAGTGCCAGCCATTAAAGCTTTTATGGAGGGTCTCAAAAGAATAATACCTCCAAGAATGCCACCTTCGCCAGTGTGGAACTTAAACATAGTGCTCACATGCCTCATGGGACCATCATTGGAACCCTTACACAAATGCGAATTGCAATTTCTCACATGGAAAGTGGCTTTCCTGGTAGCCATTTAATAGTAATAGTAGCCATTACTTCATAATAAGGTGGTTCTTCGTACAAACCCTAAATTCCTGCCAAAGGTAATTTCACCGTTCCATCTAAACCAATCTGTGGAACTGCCAGTTTTCTTCTCACAGCCACAAACAGTAGCAGAAAGAGCTTTGCACACCTTAGATGTCAAAAGAGCATTACTATATTACATAGAGAGAACACAAAGCTTCAGGAAAACAAAACAGCTTTTTGTATCCTTTTCACCACCACATAAAGGCAACCCAATATCAAAAACGGGTATTGCCAGGTGGATTGTTAAGTGTATCCAAATATGTTATCAGAAAGCTAAGCGTACACTGACAATTCCTCCAAGAGCCCATTCTACAACAAAAATAGGGGCTTCGATGGCATTCCTAGGGAACATTCCCTTAGAAGACATCTGCAAAGCAGCTACATGGCTTACACCGCACACATTCACAAAACCCTATTGTGTAGATGTGCAAACAAAACAACAAGCCACTGTAGGCCAAGCTGTACTTAAAACACTATTTCAAACAACTGCAACAGATATGAGTGGTCGCCGCTAGTGTGGGTACTGCTATATAATCAATGCATAGTGTGCAATCTGCAGCTCATATGCCTCGAACGAAAAATACTACTTACCAGTATGCATCTGTTCTTGGCATGTAGAGCTGCAGAATTGCACACGCCCACCCGCCTCCCCGGCTACTTTTATCTGTTCCAGTGTTATTGACATTAGATACAAACATACATGGTCATCACTGTCTCTTAGCTCCATCACTTCCCTAATGGCGAAAAACAATCTGGGGATGGAGCCGATGCCCATGCGCAGTATCACCCAAGGGAGGAGTCACCTATCCCGTGACTTCCAAAGACTCTCCACAAGAAAAACAAACTGCAAACATCCGGGCCCAACACTAGGTGGCCATCTATGCATAGTGTACAATTCTGCAGCTCTACATGCGAAGAACAGATGCATACTGGTAAGTAGCATTTTCCTTACTTTATTTCCTTAAAAATTCTTAACTGAATTTTACTGTTAACATTTTCACTTGACGTCTTTGGCCTGTCCCTAGATTTTCATTTTGTCTTTTCCTGAAAGAAATTTGTCAAGATGATGCCATCTCTTTTTAACAGCCTGTGGGAGAAAGCAGGCCAAGACAGATCCACAGGAGATGTGTATAATCTGCCTGCCAGAGGACCATGTTCCTGAGTCTTGCCATCACTGCAGGAACTTTTCTCGACGCACCCTGAGAAGATTCGCCTTCATGGAACAGAGGAGCTAAGAAGGCTACAGACACAATCTGAAGGTGGGATCTCAGAGCATGGAGAGGTTCAGGTCTGTTCGAGGCATGTGGGCTGCTAAATTCATATCTTAGCATTAGATCGCCGCCTAGTGTTGGGTCCGGATGATCGCACATTGTTGTCCTGGAAGAGTCTTCGAAGTATCCTGAGATAGGTGGCTCCTCCCCTGGACTACAGTGCGCATGGGCATCGGCTCCATCCCCAGATTGTTTTTTTCCGCCATTGGGTTCGGATGCGGTCTCGACGTCTGTCGGAACCGAGAAAAACTAACTTTTTCAGGCCAAAAGGCCTTGTTTTCATAGCGTCGGTATTGTTTGCGCACGGTCTCGAGTTCTTCCGTCTCTTTGAGTCGGAATCAGCGGTGTATTTTCACTCTTCGGACATCGAGGCCTTCTCATCGCGACACGACCGCAACTTTCCAGCATGGAGCGGAGTCCGTTTAAGTACTGCCCGCTCTGTGGGTCCAAATACCCACATATAGACGTCCACCCGGTCTGTAACAAATGCCTTTCACCAGACCATAACGAGGACAACTGCATGGCCTGCGCAAGGTTCAGGTCCAAGAAGACACTCAAGCTTCGGCGCGCGGTGCGCCTTGAGGCCAGACAAGCGGCCCCGGATCCAGAAAACATCTTCGGCGACCAAGAAGAAGAGGACCAGAGCCGTCATCTTCAAATCTCCCCGCCCGAGACGGAGGTCGAGGCGGATCCGGATCACGACGATGGAGTCGGGGGTCAAGGCCTTGAATACGTCGAAGAGGTAGGGGACGACGAAGAGGTTTATGGGGCCGCGGAAGATAGCTCAGCGGACGAGCTATGCCCCGAAGGTTACGAAGATCAAGATCGGGTCACGGGATCGCCTGTCGGCCTTACCCTAGACCCCGTACCGCAAACCACGGCCCCGCCTTCCGGCCCGGCCACGGACAAACTTGCTGGGCAGGCCGTATCGAAACCGAAACCAACGGTATCGACTACACCTAAAATGGCCGACCCAAAATCGAAACCGAAACTTATGGAGCCGAGCACACCTAAGATGGCGGCCGTACCACAGAAAACGTCCAAAACCGCTGTTCCATCGACTCCGTCGACCTCCGGTCCTCAGAAGTCGAAGAAATCTGTTGATTCCACTGTGTCAAAATCGACGCCGGAGGAGGGATCCTCTAAGAAGGGTGGTCGGCACGGCTCAACGGCTGCGGCGCCGTCAAAGCCCGCAAAAGCCAGCGAAGCGGCTCCGGTTCCGACTGGGACTCCGTTAGTCGGACGCGTGGTGGAGACGGAGCCGACAAAGTCTCACGGATCGAAGGCTGGTACATCTGCGCATCGGTCCAAAGACTCTGGGTCGGCGGCTGAGGCATCATCGTCAAAGACTCAGAAGGGACACCAGGACGTCGGATCCGAGGGCAGGGTCAAGGCCTCCTCGTCGGCGCCAAAGCCCACTGCAAGTGACACGTCCCCCATCGCCTCTTCGCTGCAGAGGATCAGGGAGAAAGCCTTGGCTACGTCGGCTCCGATGCCATCGCCACAGAAGCCGATGGACATTCCGGTGAAGCCTGCAAGTAAGCTTCTCTTCCTTCTGCCGCCAAAAGAGGCGCCGAAGGCCTTTTCAACGAAATCGACGCCAAAAAAGTCGGATTCTTCCACGGCGGGGGCACTTTCAAGTCGGGTACTCGACTCAGAAGAGGATTCGGAGCGTTTTATCGACGCAGACACGGGCAAATAGACCCTTTACAAAAGGAGGATCACTTCACAGCCAGTGGACTCCTATGTCATCCCCCTCAAGAAGAAAAGGCTTCCTCAGGACGCTTCAGGCCTCATGGAACCCATCCAACCTCCTCCAAGAAGGAGCCCAACTCCTTCCCCAGAACAATCTGAGGGTGAAGGATATAATAAGGATGACCAGTACACTTTCCCCATCAATGAACCAGATGCACAGCCGGATTCATATGATGACGTTGGGGACCAAGGCACCCAGGATGTGGGGCAAGACCCACAGCCTGACCCACAGCCTTTCAGTGCACGTAATTCCCCGACTGAAGATTCAGCAGGTTTTCATGCACTCCTGGAAAGGGCAGCTGCTAATCATGATGTAGACATGCATGCTGACCCAGTGGAAGAGGACTTTCTATTTGACACTTTTTCAGTTTCTGAAAGGACTGTAAAGACACTGCCTATGCTCAAGGGGGTCCTCAAACATGCTGCGGACATCTTCAAAGAACCTACCAGGGCGAGAGTGGTCAATCCACGTATTGAAAAAAAGTACAGACCAGCACCTGCGGACCCTGCATACATTCGGGGACAGTTGCCGCTGGACTCCCTGGTGGTCGCAAATGCCCGCAAAAGGGCCAACTCCCAAACAACGGGTGAAGCTCCTCCCCCGTATAAGGAGTCCAAAGTGCTAGAGGCAGGGGGCAAAAGAGTTGCTGCACAGGCTGCCAACTTTTGGCGTATTGCAAATACACAGGCACTCTTGGCACGTTATGATAGGGCGCATTACGACACCCTAGAGCGAGTTTTAGAACACCTGCCTTCACAGTTACAAGAGGGCACCAAACTGCTTATAGAAGAGGGAAAACTGATCTCCAATGTGGCCATAAAGTGCGCACTTGATGCCGCAGACACGGCAGCTAGGGCCATTAACACGAGCGTCATGCAGGCACTCTTGGCACGTTATGATAGGGCGCATTACGACACCCTAGAGCGAGTTTTAGAACACCTGCCTTCACAGTTACAAGAGGGCACCAAACTGCTTATAGAAGAGGGAAAACTGATCTCCAATGCGGCCATAAAGTGCGCACTTGATGCCGCAGACACGGCAGCTAGGGCCATTAACACGAGCGTCATGCTGAGGCGACAGGCGTGGCTCCGCATATCGGGGTTTAAGCCTGACATACAAACAACCATTCTAAATCAGCCCGTCAATCCTGATAGACTGTTTGGTCCAGATGTTGACACCACCCTTGAAAAGATTAAAAAAGACACCGAAACTGCTAAGTCTATGGGGGCACTGCAGTCACAACAGTTTCGGGGCAATAATTTTCGTAGCTCAGGTGCACGTGGCGTCACCAGAGGACAGATGGGTCAACAGTCACAGTTCTCTAGAGGTGGAGCACAATCCTCGTACCCCAAACAGAACAAGGGGGGTTACCGAGGAAACAGCACCAGAGGACGCGGCAGAGGGAACAACAACTCCCGCTCCTCTACCCCAAGCAAACAGTGACTCTCTGTCACTGCCCCCCGACCACTTAACACCTGTCGGGGGGGAGACTGCAGCAGTTCCTGCCCGTCTGGAGAAACATCACCACAGACAGGTGGGTGCTACAACTTGTACAGTACGGTTATTGTCTAGAGTTAACATCCACTCCACCCAACATTCCACCAAGGCAACGGCCTATGTCCGCAGAGCACTTGCACTTATTGCAGCAAGAGGTAGTGGTAATGCTGCAAAAAGGCGCAATCGAGCTCGTGCCAGTGGAGGAGGAAGGCACAGGGGTGTATTCCCTGTACTTCCTTATTCCAAAAAAGGACGGATCTCTCAGACCCATTCTGGATCTACGTCCCCTCAACCTGTATATACTGTCAGAACATTTCCATATGCTCACACTGCAACAGATTCTTCCCTTGTTAAACCAGGGGGACTTCTTAGCAACCTTAGACCTCAAGGATGCTTATTTCCACATACCACTACACCCATCCCACAGAAAATACCTCAGGTTCACTATCCAAGGCAAACATTATCAGTTCAAAGTCCTACCCTTCGGAGTCACCACAGCCCCAAGAGTGTTTACCAAGTGTCTGGCGACAGTAGCGGCGCACCTCAGGAGGCACGGCATCCATGTCTACCCCTACCTGGACGACTGGCTCGTTCAAGCCAAGTCAGAACAACAGTGCGCCGCAGACATGTCGACTACCATTCACCTCCTTCACGAACTAGGTTTCTCGCTGAACTACCCAAAGTCGCACCTTCAGCCGGCACATGTCCGGCAGTTTCTAGGCGCGACGATCAATACCCTGACGGCCGTGGCTCACCCAAACCAAGTCAGGATAGACAGCATGCAGTCTCTAATACAGAAATTCAAACCACAACACTCACTTCCAGCAAGAGTGTTCATGCAGTTGATAGGCATGATGGCCTCCTGCATCTTCATAGTCCCTCACGCACGGCTACATATGCGCCCGCTCCAGGAGTGCTTAGCAAATCAGTGGACACAGGCTCAGGGACAATTAACAGACCTAGTGTTGGTTACCAGTCGGGCATACGACTCTCTGCATTGGTGGACTCCACACAACCTTTGCAAGGGCCGACTGTTCCAGGAGCCAGTGCCACAGATTACCCTGACAACGGACGCATCTCTCCAGGGATGGGGAGCGCATCTGCTCGATTACACTGTGCAGGGACTATGGACGACGCAGCAACAGAAGATGCACATCAACTATCTGGAACTGATGGCAATCTTCATGGCGCTCAAGTCCTTCATTGTACATCTGTGCAACAAGGTAGTGTTAGTCCGGACGGACAACATGACCGCGATGTACTACATTAAAAAGCAGGGGGGAACCCACTCGCCACAGCTGTCTCATCTGGCTCAGGGCATGTGGCGGTGGACCATTCAGAGGAACATCTTCCTCATGGCAGAACACCTCCCGGGCAAGGACAATCTGATGGCGGATCTGCTCAGCAGACACAGCCATCAAATGCACGAGTGGGAGTTACACCCATCGGTACTCCACCCGTACTTCCAGCGGTGGGGTCATCCGGAGATAGACCTGTTTGCAACAAAGGAAAACGCAAAATGCCAACACTTTGCCGCCAGGTTCCCTCACCCACAGTCGCAGGGGAATGCGATATGGATGAACTGGTCAGGCAAATTTGCGTACGCTTTTCCGCCAGCCCCTCTGATACCGCTGGTGGCAAGAAAGCTAAGGCAGCACGCGATGACTCTCATCCTGGTTGCTCCAACGTGGGCGCGCCAAGCATGGTACACCACGTTCCTCAAACTCTCAGTGGTGCCGCATCAAAGACTGCGCCTCACGCCCAGACTTTTGACGCAGAACCATGGAGAAATTCAGCATCCAGATCCGCAACAGCTCAACCTGGCGGTCGGGCTCCTGAAGTCCTAGAGTTCGGATACCTTAACCTACCTCCAGAATGCATGAACATCATCAAGGAGGCAAGGAAGCCAACTACCAGAGCATGCTATGCTGCTAAATGGAAGCGTTTTGTCATTTACTGTACAGCCAATGACATCAACCCGCTAGATGCATCTATCCCTAACATCATTTGTTATCTGCTACATCTGTACAAGTGCAATCTAGCGTTCACTTCTATTCGGATACACCTATCCGCCATCGCAGCGTATCTTCAGAATAGGCAGCATCTCTCTGTCTTCAGGGTGCCTGCCATTAAAGCTTTCCTTGAAGGTCTGAAACGAGTCATTCCCCCAAGAACACCGCCAGCTCCGGTGTGGAACCTCAATGTGGTCCTCACCAGACTGATGGGACCACCATTTGAACCACTGCACTCGTGTGAACTCCAGTTCCTAACGTGGAAAGTGGCTTTCCTAATCGCTATTACGTCGCTAAGGCGTGTTAGTGAGCTGCAAGCGCTCACAATCCAAGAGCCATTCATTCAGATTCATCCAAATAGGGTAGTGCTACGTACTAACCCCAAATTCCTTCCGAAGGTGGTGTCACAGTTTCATCTCAACCAAACTATTGACTTACCAGCATTCTTCCAAAACCCACAAACGGTGGCGGAAAGAATGCTCCATACGTTAGACGTACGGAGGGCGTTGATGTACTACATTGACAGAACACAACACTTTAGGAAAACAAAACAAATTTTTGTTGCCTTCTCACCACAACACAAAGGCAACCCTATTTCCAAAGCAGGAATAGCCAGGTGGATCGTTAAGTGCATCCAAATATGTTATCAAAAAGCCAAGCGCACTTTAACAATACCCCCAAGGGCGCACTCCACACGCAAATTGGGGGCATCCATGGCTTTCCTAGGGAACATTCCTTTAGAGGATATTTGCAGAGCAGCCACGTGGGTTACACCACATACCTTTACAAAACACTATTGTGTTGATGTACATTCCAAGCAGCAAGCTGCTGTAGGACAGGCTGTTCTCAAGACACTTTTTCAGGTTTCTGCAGCTGGCACGGGCAACAGCCGCTGATGGAGGGACTGCTATGTATTCTATGCGAAGATATGAATTTAGCAGCCCACATGCCTCGAACTGAATATGCTACTTACCAGTATGCATCTGTTCTTGGCATGTAGGGCTGCTAACATTCATATCGCCCACCCTCCTCCCCGGTGCCTGTCGCAGCTGCAGATATACTATTGTATTCAATCATTAGCATGGACATCCTTTACACTTGTCACTCCATCTTCTGCCACAATGGCGAAAAACAATCTGGGGATGGAGCCGATGCCCATGCGCACTGTAGTCCAGGGGAGGAGCCACCTATCTCAGGATACTTCGAAGACTCTTCCAGGACAACAATGTGCGATCATCCGGACCCAACACTAGGCGGCGATCTAATGCTAAGATATGAATGTTAGCAGCCCTACATGCCAAGAACAGATGCATACTGGTAAGTAGCATATTCATTACCAGGCTTCTGTCTGACTCTGCAGGGTGTGCTTGGCAGAAAACAGCACAAAAACATCGGTCTCAGTCAGCATTGAGGACATGGATGTCGAGGAGAGGTTCGGGCCGACCTGTTCGCCGTCTGTCCATGGTGCGACTTAGAGCAAGTGCTGAAGATCAGCATCGAGGCCAGGTATATCGACTTCGTCCATTGCTCTGTCGACCCACAGACCTTGCTCAACGTCAAGGACCCCATTGAGGTCGCCGTCAAGTTCCAGGTCGCCGTAAAGTTCCAGGTCGCCGTCGAGGCACAGCCGAAAGTCGCCGTCGAGGCATACTCCCACATCGAGGCATCGTCGGTGCTCAGTTGAAAAGCAGGGCAACATCGAGGTTTGTCAATGAGTTGAGAACTATTTTGGCGTCGTCAAGGCTACTGGAGACTAGAAAAAAGAGGAGATGCATCTACACCTCCCCAGATTCTGAGTATTTCTTCTCCTCCTCTTCCACCTCCTCCTCCCGCCACTTCCAACTCCACCTCCTCCGCCGCCTCCACCACAGGCGCCAGTCACACCAAGATCGCATTCCAGATCATGGCATCATTGTAGATGCCCTAGTCATAGCTTATGGCAAATGTCTACTTCTTCTAGATGTCGATGATGGTAGCATCATCAACATCATCACTTGCTCTCTCTGACAGGATTTTCCACTTCAACCAGACATTATTCACCAACACTGTCTTACTCTCCAAGTATTTCACTATTGGATGATGTCACCATGTTCCTTGTGAGAGGAGCAACAAAACTCAATATACTTATGTTGACTCCAACACAGACGACTTCGGTCATTTTCGGAACTCGGAACTCTGCAGCCTAGATCAGCATCTAGACCCTTGCTACCTCTAGTACCAGGTCTCCTTGAACCGACTATGGATCTGTTTCTAACTCCGGCCTCGGTTAAGACAACACCATCCAGGCATCACAAGAAATACCGCCCTCCAGAGTAGGATACAGTTTTCCTCTGCACAGATCCTACACCACTCTGTGATCGTGGCGACAAAGAAACAACACACCACTACACCCACTTCTATGGTTTCCCCCGATAAGGAGAGTTGAAAGTTGGACTCTATGGGTCGAAAGGTGTGCGGCACAGCAGCAACCTCCATTAAACCAGCCAGTTCCACTACCCTGCTAGGCAGACATGACAGAGCATTGAGGGAGTCCATGAACCAGTTTGCTGAACATCTCCCTAGAGAGGAGGGACGACTTCGTGGAAATCCTGAACGAGGGATTGATTGTCTCAAATAAGGTCATTAATACTGCAGCAGACACTCCTGGCTTCACCTAACATCCCTAAAGCCAGAATCGCAGCAAAGAATTTTGAAACTGCCATTCTCTGGAACCACTCTATTTGGGGCTCATGCCGACGAGGAAATGGAACGGATGAAGACTGAAATGGGCACTTTCAAGGAAGTCTGCTTAGAGAGACCCAGGGAACAGAGGAAATCTTATCGGCCATATCAACGCCGCTTTTCTTCCCAGAGGGGTCAAACCTCTCAATGGTATCAGGGCTGCCAGTAAAGCAGTGTGCAGCAACAGCACCAATGTCCCTATCAATCGTACCAATGAATGCCGCCTAGACAGAGGTCTGCCCAACAGACTGCTCAATGGGGCAATCAGCCGTCTGGATCGAAGCCCTGAATTATTACTCCCCCCCCCCCCATTCTGTTTCCTACTCCATTGGGGGGAAGCATACAACATTACCTGGAAGAGTGGCAAAACATAACGCAAGAAGTCTGGGTGCTGAATGTTATTCACAATGGATATTTTCTGTGGTTCATCAGTCTTTCACCGTCCATACCTCTGAAACCATCCAGTTACCAACACCAAAAATGAGGAACATGCATTTATTCCAGGTACAGTCTTGTCAAGAAGGAAGACGAGAAATAATTCAGACCCATTCTCGACCTCAAACCGCCAACAAGTGGATTCGGCAAGAAGCGTTCAGGATGCTGACATAACCCCCAATTACACCAGGGGGATTGGCTCTATTCGATCAACCTACAAGATGCATATTTTCATATACCAATCGCCAGAAAGCATCAAAAGTTCTTGAAGTTCGTAGTGGGGCAGGACCATTATCAATACCAGGTCCTACCCTTTGGTCTGAAGTCAGCACCCAGTACGTTCTCCAAGTGTATGACAGTAGTGGCTGCCTATCTCCGGAGACAAAAGATATTTATCCACCCATACCTAGACGATTGGCTAATCAAGGCATCCACGTCTCAGGAAGCTCAGCTTCATTACAATTAAATGTGCAATCTCTTGCAGAGATTAGGACTTCGAATCGACCACAGCAAGTCTGTCTCTGTCCCAGTCAAAATTTACACTATCTGGGAGCCTTCATCAAGACTATAAGGGCAAAAGTGTGTCCTTCGGAGGAGAGACGCTTATCGATCCTTTGGAAATGTCAGGCTCTCATGAAAGCATCCCATCCAACAGTCTGAATGTATCCTCCCTTCTTGGTTCAATGGCTTCCTGCATCTTTCTCATGCCAAATGCCCGTCTCTACATGAGACCTCTACAGGAATGTCTCGAGAACCAGTGGGACCAACTGACTGGTAATTGGGAAGACAGAATATAATTATCCCTCCATGCAGAGCTGTCCCTCAAACAGTGGTGCTCTCCAGCCAATCTCCTCCAAGGTACTCCATTTCATCAGGAGATTACTCATCAAACCATATTCACGGACCCATCATTACTGGGATGGGGGCCCCACGTGGATCACCTCCAAATTCAGGGAATCGACATACCATATCAATCACCTCAAGCTACGCGCAGTACATCAGGCACTGAAAGTGTTTTATCCATCGTTCACATCCCACTCCCTGCTTGTCCAGACGGCAACACCCCAACCATGTACTACCTCAACAGACGGGGAGGGACATGGTCCAGGGCCTTGTCACATGAGTCTAAGACAATCTGGAAGCATCTTCTAGCCAGGGGCCTTACGATCATGGCAACGTACCTGCAAGTTGTCCAAACTGCTCAAGCAGACTCACTCAGCAGACTCCTGCAAGTACACCATGAGTGGGTCTTCAATGACGACACCGTACAAAACATTTTTCAACAGTGGGGAACTGCGCCCATCGACTTGTTCGCTACTGCAAAAAACAGCAAATGCCAAAGCTACGCGTCGCGGTGCTACCAGCCAGGGACTCTAGGGGATGCCCTATGGATCAACTGGTCTGGCAGATTTCTCTACGCTTTTCCGCCAATTCCCCTGATCCTGGCAGTCCTCATCATGTTTTGTCTGTCCTCAACGAAGATGATCCTCATAGCTCTGGAGTGGGCACATCAGTGTTGGTTAACGGACCCCCTTCACCTGTGTATCTGTCCACATCTAAAGCTGCCATGCAGAAAAGATCTGCTGAGGAAATTCGAAGGCCATATAATTCATCCCAATCTCTCCTCTTTGAATTTGGCAGAATGGCTCCTGAGCTAGTGCAATATAGACATTTAAATCTGCTGCAGGATTGCATGGAGATCCTCAAAGAGGCTAAGCGGCCTTCTACACATTCAGCATACACCTTCAAATGGAAGAGATTCTGCATATGGTGTTCATCCAAGAACAAGGACCCTAACACTTGCAAGGAAGATGTAACTCTTCCATACTTACTCCATTTGGCACAATCTGGTTTACAATTCTCTACTATAAGGTATCACTTGGGAGCTCTTACTGCCTATAGAAAATGTCCTTCACAACCCTCTTTTTTCAGAATCCCTGTCATCAAGGATTTCCTGGTGGGTTTGAAGAAGGTATTTCCTTCTATCAGACATCCTCCCCCCCTCATGGTAGCTTTCACACCTTATGAGGACCCATAAACAAGGCATCTCTCCAACACTTGTCTTGGAAAACCGCTTTCCTTTTGGCGATAAAATTGGGCCGCAGGATTAGTGAGATCCAATCTCTCTGCTCTCATGAACCATATACTGTATTTCATTCTATCAAAGTCGTTATGAGAACTCACCCTAAGTTCCAACCTAAGGTGGTATTGGACTTCCATGTCAACCAGTCTCATTACCTACATTCTTTCAGAATCCCTCTACTCCAGCTCAAAGACCTCTTCATTCCCTGGATGTGAGAAGAGTCTTAAAATTCTGTGTAGACAAAACAAAGCCATCCGCTAATCAGACCAATTATTTATCAACTTTTGTCCAGTCTGTACAGGACTAGCTAGGACCAAAGAATCCATTTTACGGTGGATAGTGTCTTGCATTTTATTCTGCTACTAAAAGGCTAACAAGAATCTCCTGGCTAAACCTAAGGCACACTCCACTAGGATGAAGGCAGCTACTGCTGCTTTATTACGCAAAATTCCTATTCCAGAGATCTGTAAACCAGCTATGTGGAAATCAGTGCATTCAAGCATGAAACACTACTGCCTAGACTGACGCTAACGCAGGCGCTCAATTAGGTCAGACTTCCCTCAGAAATCTCTTTGCTTGACATATCCCACATTATCCTCTGCCTACTCCACCGTGCTATAAGGTGATGGGCTTGCTACTCTATTCAGTGCTTATGACTATAAATGGAAATCTCCTATGAGAGAAGGAATGGTTTCTTACCTGTAACTCCTGTTCTCTCGTAGGGGTATTTGTCATAGTAATAAGCAGCCCTCTCACCTCCCATGTGGAGTGAACAGACGTATTTATATATTATTATATCTTTTAACATAGCCTTAAAAGAGAACTGAAGTAACTGCCACCTGCTAGGCATGATGGGATACTGGTGGTATCTGGATTCTTAAAGGCACAGTGTCTTTTTCAGACATATGACAGTCTGAGGCTATTTTGTCCTGCTCCCTTCATCTCTGTCCTCGGCTCTGGAATACTTTGCCTATTGCCCTTCGCAGGAATGCCAATTTGTTGGCTTTTAGAAAGGGCCTGAAATCCTGGTTATTTGTTCAATGGGCCATATCTCTTTCTCGCCTGCCCCTTTGTTTCTGTTATAGGTCATAAAGCGCCGGGACACTCTTCGGAGTAGCCGAGCGCTATACAAAACACCATTAACATTAACATAAAGGGTTTGTTATGGATATACTGTTTGTCAAATTATCCTCAAGCTTTGATCTGGCCCTTTTTTCTCTTATTGGTAAAGAATCTGGCCAATGTAGCCTAGGTAAATAGGCTGCATAATCTGTCTTTCTCTTAAGTGTTTTTGCAGGCCTTCCTGAAGAAAGGAAAAAATCTACACCTAAGAAGACATATTTATAACAACTACTCTGTGATCCCCGTTCGTGAGCGGGACTATTCAGTGCTTATGGCTATAATGGAAATACCCCTAAGAGAGAATAGGGGTTACAGGTAAGAAACCATTCCTTTCCTCCAGCTCTCCTTGTACCTAGCATGCTGAGAGGAGTTCAGCAGAAATTTTGAGACTGGGAGGGAGGAGTTAAAGTCCTTTAACAGCCATTGGAATGCCATCTGCATATAAAAAATACTTTTTGGAACTTCTCTGAAATGGAACACCCTGATTCTGTGGTCTAGAGCGAAGAGGGCAAACAAGAGGACGGATATTGGCCATCCATATTTCACGCCTCAATTCATATCAATGATTCGAGACAAGACGTAGTTAATTAGTGCCTTCTGGGTCTCATATAGACATTCAACTTGAGAGCTAAATTCTCAAACCAGTCCAATATCTGAAACGAGTAAACTCATTCCAATCGATCTGAGGCTTTTTCAACATCAAGGAAACTGTTAGCTCTTGCAACTTTATGGAAGTCCACAACTGGTTGGTGGCAGTTCTTAAATAATTCCTGGAAAAATACCTTCTTGAGAGTAATTTAATAATGAGGGGATGATCATGCGCAGTCTATTGGCCAAGATTTTTGTTTAAGTGATTACCGGGGAAATGGGCCTAAAGCTCCCTTAGTTAAGGGAGATCTTTCTGCTTCTTGGAAGAAAGGTTCTCCAGCACTGTATCTTTTCAGGATTCATATGCTTAGATTAGTCCTTATGCACCATGCACTTTTACAGATCTGCAGCAGTGGACAGTCGTGTCGACACATCCATCTACAAGCAGACCGTCGGCCTAGGACTTTCAACAGGCACCTCCAGTCCAGCAACTGCAGTGCTTTCCCTGGTACCACCATCAACAATTTCTCCTCTACCTTCTGTGATACGTATGCAGTCCTTGATAGTTTTGCTGTTTCATCCCTCAAAGAAAATATTGCAACGCTTCTTGGTCAGTGTAGCCCCCTGTTTCACACGATTAGTGATTGGGAGTTTGTGTGCAAAGGTTACTGCATTTTCTGGGCAGCAAGCAGTTCATGCTCATCTTCTTCAATAAGTACTCCAAGGTCTGCCCCTAGGCATCCTTGGTTCACAAAATAACAAATAACTCAAAAAATATCTCTTAACAAGAAAGTAAGATCACGTAAATCAGTGTCAAGTCCACCCCTGCTGGTGGATGTAAATATTCTACTAAGCTCTTACAAAAAACAAATCTGGCAAGCCAAACGGCAGTTTGAGGAGATAATTTAGATCAAACTTTTTCTGGCCTGTCGTCGTCAAAACCCAAAAGAGTTTTGGATCATTGTCAACAACCTGAAAACGGGGTCGGAAATTGCCAATGTAGTTGGTAGCAATGTTACCCCTGAAGATTGGGTCAGACAGTGTATTGTACAGCAATTCAACAAAATGTCTTAATCCACCACCCAGCTACAGCAGGCAAGACTCTGAGCATAGAGGTTCTGAGGATACAAAAGTACAAATCTTTCAATACGCACTAACCTTCACGAACACAAGAATTGCTAAACTGACCCATAAAAGTAGAGCTGACGGAGCCTCTGACCCCAATGGTATTCCTGCGTCAAATTACAAGGAGGAGACTGTGCTTTGGTCTGCATCACTGGAAAAGCTCTTCAGAACATGTATGGTCACGGAATCCATCCCATCCTCTTGGCACGGCTTGGTTTTGTATCCCATCTACAAGAGGGGCCAAGTGGCATCCCCAATGGCTGCCGCCTCATTCCCTTTTTGGATATAGAGGCTGAATATTGTGCCTCGCTTCTGCTGGAAGACCATGATGTGTGGGCAAATTCCAGTAACCTGATACCCTTCGACCAAACCGGACTTCAGATCTTTTTCAGGCAGTTCTGATAACTAAGTGGCCATCATGATGCTTTTTGCAAAATAAATAAGTAAAATGGAGTTTCTTTGCTGCTGTTTCATAGATTACTGCAAGGCTTTCGGTTCATGTAAATCGCCAGTTGCTGTGGTCCAAACTCACAGCCTGGCAAACACCATCACCACTTCTGCGTGGCATCCAACTGTTGTACTCGGACCCTTCGGCCAGAGTAAAACTTGGAAATAATACTTAAGTCTCTAGCAACATGAAAACTGAACACTGCATCAAACAAGGGTGTTTACTCGCCCCGGCTCTTTTTAATTTGTGCTTGTGACCTGGTATCAGCACTGGACTCTCAGTCATGCACTAAAACTGACGAATCAACCCTTAGCTACACTCCTCTATGCATATGATCTAGTCCCTTTAAGCCAAATGGCGATGGGGCTGCAAAGATTGATTACTATACAAATACAGCAGCTCAAACGGATTTACAATAAACCTAGAAAAACGAATATTGTAATATTTGGTAGAAAAGGAAAAAAACTAGGCACCTTGTTTCTGAATAACTGTTTGACCAAATCAAACATACCTACATATCTTGGGTTCTGGCTGGATGATACAGGAGGCTACCTAATGCATCTCAATTCATTGAAGCCACAAATAGCTTTGTTGCATTTTGCTTTCCAAATAATATTTAAGACTACAAAACGGCCTCCTTTGTAACCTATGCTGAAGATGATTAATGTCAAACTTATCCCTACGTTGGTATACCGCACAGAGGCTTCTCCAGGGAAACTAGGTGCCTTCTTGAACACAGCACAATCTTCAGGTCCTTGTTTAATCTCCCACACAACACCTCATCAGCCCAGATAAAGATGGAATTCAAACTGAGCGACCAGGACCTCACCCAGAAAGCTAGCCTACTGAAGTATATGCATTCAGCACGAGCCTCTAAAGCAGGATCCTTAAAGAATTTAATCTGGGCAGAAGTAATGTCTGCAAGCAGCTCGCTGGCCCATAACCCTTCATCGAATGCCCTCGCTGAAGCCCCAGAACTGAAAGGCACTGTCACTTTGTGTACTCTACCCCTGTCTCATCAGCAGTTTAGAACAGCTCTACATAAAGAGGTTCAGATATCCTCCTTCACGACTGACTGTCTAATCTTTGAGAAGAAAGCACTCTGACATTCACCAACCACTACAGCCAAAGAGGGATTCAAAAGTATATTACTGAACAATTTCCGTCTATTCCAAAATCAGTTTTTGCCAGCCACGCATGGGATGTTTTCATCATTAGATCTTCTGCCACCCTGGGCACTTCAACCTGCTACCAATAAGTGCTGCTTATGTGGCTCAACCCAGGAGACTCCCACATCTTCTTTGTATCTGCCCTTCCTTAATCACTGATCGCAGAAGGTTTCTTCGACGACTCCTGATCAATCAAGGGCCAAGGTCCATTCAGATGGCTGCTAAAGTTCCCCTGAATGAAGCCCATCCGCATGCAATAGCTAGCCTTCTAAAAATATCTGAACAGAGCGGACAAAGCATTAAGGATCTCCGCTAACCATTTTCCCAGATACCAAGCACTCCTCGTTGCGAAGATTACCTGCAGAACAAAGGACCATATGTTAACAAAGGGGTCAGGCTGCTAGGGGAAGCTTGTCCTTTTACCCCTGACTTTATTTTGAAATCATTATCAGACAATTATTACCTCAAAGGTGACAAACGTACGTAACCTGCCGCCATCTGGAACACAATGACCAGTTCTTTCTTATTGTATAACGTTCAGTTTCTATCCCCCGAGTGTGCCAGATCAGTGCGATAGATTCGTGTGGTCCTGTGCTTGCTTGTGAACATCATTAGCGCGTAAAGCTTGTTTTGGCTTGTAAAATCCTCAATGAGCAAAACACATAGGAGACTGCCAGAAGAAGGTTTACACTTCTACTTCTGAATCTACTCTTATGTACCTTTGATTTAAAAAAAAAAAAAAAAAAAATAGTCCTACTAATCTGCTGCCACAAGGAATTTAACGCTTCATATCTGTTCACAGTGGTACACTTAACATGTATTCATTGAATACGTTTGTTTTAGTGTGGTAAAGTTCTAGGGTCCTAGCGCTAGTCTCAACATTATACAGCCCCATAGCTCTGTTGGGTTTACAGAAGGCTTTTTAAGCGCAAATCACCTAACAAATTGTATA
The DNA here is from genome assembly GCF_964261635.1 of Lissotriton helveticus. Taxonomy (NCBI): domain Eukaryota; kingdom Metazoa; phylum Chordata; class Amphibia; order Caudata; family Salamandridae; genus Lissotriton; species Lissotriton helveticus. The sequence continues at coordinate 892,199,272 of NC_136073.1, read as the reverse complement.
ACGCGCACTCTTTGTTAGGTTCATATTAAATGTAGCACTTCATCTCTTTAGATCACAGCACTTTACTCCTCATTGTATAAGATTCAGCATTTTATGTCTGTAGGGTACATCACTCTATCCCTTATTATATCAGTTTACCAGCTAAGATTTGCTTGACCTGACTCTTATTCCGGAAACGCTGCTAAATGTAACCAAATGTGTTATTCAGTCTCAGAAATTGAGGGCCAAACCTGTTGTAGTGTTTACAAAAATATAATGCTGAAGTTGATCCACAATGTTCTTGTACTTGGCAAAAGTCGCTTGAATTTTATGTTGACACGTACATGGAGGCTCCTTTGCTTTTAGCATTTGTGAGACGCACATCTTTTAATACCACCTTTGCATCAGAATCAATACTCTCCTCTTTTAGAGTATAGGACTTTACATACTATTGCACTATGCTTTCAATCTTGGGTCCACCTGCACTCTCATTTTATTCTGGAGCTGCCGTTTATGTAATTAAATGCTTTTATTCAGCCCCAGAAACCTTGGGTCCAAATAGTTGAACTGGCAAACAAAAATATTCTTATGCCGATAGTCATTTGCACTTTAAATAATATGTTTTTTAGCCTTATCTTTTTAGGTCTTTTAACTAAGAAATGACTAGGCATGTATAAAGAGTCATTGTTTATCTGTTTAGCATTTCAGTGTCTTATATTTGCATAACCTTTTAAACTATAATGTGGGCACATTAATGGACTTGATTGTCTAAATAAAGTATTTTTCCCCAAACTTTAAAAAACAAATGCCTTGTGGTACTGGCAGCAAATTTATGAGGCTCAAAGGTTCACCTCTATCCATTTTTAAATGACTGGCTGGTAAAAAAGAATGACTCGATTTCAAAGTCTTACCCAAATTCTGCAAACAGTCTTCTTTTAACACCAGTTTGTTTTCACCATCAGTGGAAAAACAAAAATCAAACTTTGGACCTCACACAGCCCAAATATTTCCGAGAACCACATTCAACGGAATCGTAGTTAAGGAAGAAAGGGGTTCTTCAGGAGTATTGATGGAGATGGCTGCTGTGAGAGTCTGCATGCAGCTGCAGATGTGTGTCCCAGTGCAGCGTGTTGGTTTAGGTTCAGCCTTTGCTGTTCTTCCGTGTCGTTGTATATGACACATACTGGATCAGTGGCTACAGTGGGAGCTAGCCTTTGAGGTGGAAGAGGAGGGTTCAGGCAGGTGGGGACATGTGGTAGAGCTGGATAAGAGGAGGGAGAGCACTTCTGCCAGTCAGATTCTCTCCGTAGAGAGATTTCCTGGGTGCAAAGGTTTCTTGCAGGGTGCCTGGCAAGCTCCCATGATGTTTTCCCCTCCATAAGTGCTCCTTTAATGCCTGCTAATGCCTTTTGATATGGCAGCCATTGCTAATGTCAAATTTTATTCCCATTGGCTGTTTTGCGTTTTGTGGGTTAGTGAAGTGTTCAGGTACGGGCAAAGCCTATCCAAGCCATGGCCAAGTGGTACATTGGCTCATGGTTTTTGCCACAGTCAAGAATGTGCAACATCAACACTTTTGCGCACTGGAGTTCCTAAGAAGGCTCTATCTTGGAGATGCAGTCCTCCTAGTGTAGAGCTCAGGACTACCGATTCCTTTCTTTCACTGCCTCTCTTGAGTTCTGAAAAACTACTGGGCCAGTCAGTTTAGTGGCTGCAGATTGGGCCAAAAGAGTGTGCTACTTGGAGCTCGTGGCCTGCACATCTGTCCTCCAATCAAGCTGCTGCTTCGGGAGGATCTGCTATCCCAGCACCGGACCAAACTTGCCCATAAACATGCGCCATCTGCATCTCCATGCATGGTGATTTCAATGTCGGAAATTGGTTCCACGTGATCTCTCTCCCGGGGTCGTTATCTTGACAGCGAAGCACCCTTCCACAATGTCGGCGTTTGCCAGGTGCTGGGACAAGTTTGTGGCTTGGTGTGGCAACCTCTATATGAACCTGCTACAGGCCAAATTGTCATACGCACTGTTAAAGGCTCCTTGTCAGCTCTTTTGGCTTTTTGTGGTTGTCGGATCAGCCTTCTTTGTTCAAATCACCTGTTTTGACAAGGTTTCTTAAAGGTAGACAACATATGTTCCTGCCAAAGCTCTTTGTGGTGCCAGTGGGGCTTGAATCTGGTTCTCAATTTTTTTGCACCCATTTTGAGTCAATGCATATTTGACTCCCATGCCTTTTTGACCCTAAAAATGGTCTTCTTTTGGTTGTGATAATAGCTTGTCATAAGTGAGCTGCAGGCACTTTCAGCCCAGCCGCCTTAAACAACCTTTTAAAGAAAAATGTTTTAGACAAATTGGTGTTGAGGACTCAAGCTGCATTCCTACCAAAAGAAGTGATACCGTTTCATGTTGGTCAGGCTATCACCCTTCTAACGATCTTTGCCTCGCCTCACCCCTCCAAACTGGAGGAGAGATCTAGTTTCTGCTTTGATCATGCCTAAGACTATCATGTGGACAATGAGCTCTTTGTGGGCTCCTCTGGCGCAAAGAAAGGCAAGCAGTGAGTTTCTAGGTGGATTGTCCGCTGCATTAAAATCTGCTCCCCTTGGGTAAGAAGCATCCACATGAAAAATTGAGGGCTTACTACATTCGAGCCAAGTCTGCTACTACGGTGCAGGCACGTTGAGTGCATCCTCAGTATCTATAAGGCTGCTACGTGGGCATCCATGCTTCTTTTCATAAAGCACTATTGCCTGGACAATCAAGTCTGATGGGATGGGCATTTCGCCCAATCGGTCCTGCAGGACTTTTTGATCTGTCTGAGCTGTTCAACAAACCCACTACCTCGGGAGGGACTGCTTTGGGATATATTTAGAAGATTAGGAATTTGCGGTTAAGAATATCTATCGGAGTAACAAGTTACTTACCTTTGGTAGCTCTCTTTCTCATGGATACTTTATCTAGCAGCAGTTTCTTTACTGACCCACCCTCCTCCCTTTTTGTTTGGATTGGGCTTTTTCCCCCATTCTAACATCGGCCCAATCTAGAGAGCTGCACACTAGTCATACCAATTTGCTGATGGTCTCCATGTCTGAGGGGGTGAAGAATCCTGTGAAAGAAACGGATGTCAGCGTGGATGGGTGACGCCTATATATGCAGCTCTGTTCATAACTTCTGAATTGGAACTTTGTCGAAGTGGAGCTGCACGACACCACCTAGCAGCGTGCAGGAGTACTGCTTTTAATTTTTCTGGATATACTCGGAGGGCTGGAAAATATAAGGTGTGGAATCTGCAGTTAGAATGTCCACCAGAAAGATTATTAACAAAGGTAAGTATCTTGTTTATCACTGCATCCTCAAGGCTTTTCTACTGACCGCCAGTGAGAGAGGATCCAGTTCAAGATATGCTCGATGTCATCTATTTTGGCTTCTAGGAATTCTCTATCTTCTACTGAGAGACATGGCATTTGTTTTGTATCGGACGAGCTCCTGTATTTCTTCCACAGTTAAAGCGATGTAGGGCGACTACAGATTTCCATAGTAGGTGGACAACACTTCTGCTATCTCAAAGTTCCCCCTCACCAACTTTCCTTACATGTTCTTGATTTCTAGGGCCCATCTTTTAGTTTGCTGTCTGTGCTCTAGCCAGGCAAGGTCTTGGTTCTCCCTCTGTTTCAGATTTAGTTTGTGTTGTAAAGTGGGGGAATTATCTGAGATTCCTATTGCAAGGTACCTAGCTCAGATAAATCAGTCCCTATGTCAAGAGATAATCAATGCGTGAGCCGCTCCTATATGCTCCAGAATAGAATGTGTATTGTATTTGCTGGGTGTTATGGGAGTGCCATATATCAATCACCCCTAGGGCATTGAGGAAGCCCAGCAGAGGCCCAAGTGCTCCCCGGGCCACCCCTTTGGTCTCTTTATCCCAGTGTTCATCAAAAACTGTTTTAAAATCACCCCCTAAAACCAATCTTCCTAGGGGTAGCTGTAGTAGGGCAGAGCCTATTGTGGCAATTATTGAGATCTGCAATTTGGGTGAGACATAGAGCTGAGATTCAGTCTCTGGATCTCCCAGTGCCCCATGAACACGTATCTGCCCTGCTGATCTAACCATGTCTGTTGGGGAACAAAAGGGAGCACCTTTTTTCATAAAAGTCCTACTCCTCCCGAATCAGTGCTGTAGCCTGAATGGCCCTTTAACATGTAACCTTACCTATGCTGCCCTCAGCAATGGTTGCCCTTCAGGTGGGTTGCCTGCAACATGACACTATGTGCCGGCTTGTCTTTTGAGGGGCCCCCTTTTAACCCCATTACCCAGTCCTTTAAAATTCCTGGATAGTATTTATAGCGTTGTTCCATTTGGTATTTGTGTTACATGAGGTGGGTCCATCTATCTCAGGACTATCTGTAGAAACCCATGTCACTCACTTTAAGCAGCTGATCATGTTTGGGCCTTTTCAAGGTTTGGTGACAACAAAACAAATATATTGTAACAAAACTAAAAAATACCCTTACAACTTAACTTCCCTCTCCCCTGCATTATGGACTTTGAACTGCCCCAACTTGCATTGAGTCTGTCACCTCATCAGTTAACTGCCACTTCCAGACTTCCCTGGATTGGCCTCACTGATATACTAAAGATCGCACAATCCCCTTGGATCGTGCTCGTCAGAGGTTTTTTGGATAGTTCCTACCAGTGAAGTTTCCCTGGTCATGGAGGATAGGCAGTGGTACCCCTTCATAGTTTTAGCCTTTCCCCCGCCACCCCCAGACTGCCCCGTCTGGCCTCAGGTCTATGTAAGAAAGTGCCTCTTTTTGCATGGTTTGCCGCCACTATTTTCCTAATGTGATTTCGAACTGTGAGTGCACTGGGTCCCTGCTAACCACGTTCCCAGTGCCAGAGCTCTTTCCCAATCCCTTTACCACAATTGACACCACTTCAGCTACCCCTGTAAGTCCCTAGTAAATTATACCACTGGTACCTAGGTCATGTGTAATGAAGATGGTCCTCTGGGGCTGCAGCACTGGTTGTGCCACCCCAGGGACCCCTCACCAAGGCTATGCGGTCTGCCATTGTAGGCTGTGTCTTGATCCTGAGAAGTACGAAGAGTCGACACGGCACACAGCCCTGTGTGTCATGCCTCCCATACACTGCTTACGGTATAGGTAAGTCACTCCTACTGAAGACCTTTAGCCCTAAGGCAGAGTGCACTATATCCTATGTGAGGGCATATCAGCAATGGGCAGATATACCCCTAAAATATCCAGTCTATTCTGAGATGTTGTAAGTGCACAGGGAGGCCATGAAGACTTCATGGGCTGGATACTTGTCATCACGAGTTTCCTAGCTCTGTGATGGCTTCAATGATTTCTAAGGTGTTTGGTACCAAACATTATGTCTTAATAAATCCTCCCTGATGCCAGTGGTGGATTTATTATTAAATACATAAAGGTGATCCTTTTAGAGGGTCCCCTGAAAACCTACCAAGCATTGGTGTGGTTCCTGGCTTGTTTTTGCCAGCCTGCCACTGGCAGACATGTTTCTGACCTCATGGGGTGAGAACCAGTGCTCTCAGAGGACAGAGACAAAGCCTGCTCTCAGCAGAGGTGCTTCACACCACCTCCAGGACAGGATGACCTTCATAGGCAGGAAGCTTCAAAGGCAATGCTGCCTTTGAAATCCAACTCTGGAACCTACAGATAGTGGGGAAGCCAAACCCCATTTCCTGCTCCACTCTTGGCAGGAGGAAAGGGGGGAAAATAGTTAGATTATGAGGAAGGTCCCCGCTTAGCCTAAACCACCCCTAGTGTGGGGCAGATGATGTGAAGCCCTCACCTGTGTCCCTGCTCCTGCAATTGTTCTGTTGTCAGTCTTGCCGTGATTCTTCTCTATGGGTCCATTTTTGTTCTGCCATATCAGTATGTCTGTTATTGCGGTGTGCTGGAGCCAGCCATCTAGACAGTCACATGTGTCGTCAGGCTTATTAAAGTGGCGAGCTTTCTTCTCAGCCACTATTCTTAGCTTCACGGGGAACATAATTGTGTATTTTTTGTTTTGTTTCCTCAGTGCCTTCTTTACTTCCTCAAAGCTGCACGGTGTTTCTGGTCCCGGAGTGTGAAATCTGGAAAGAATTCAGATCATGGCATTTTCGATCCGGAGGTTATTGTGCAAACATGCGCCTTTGAGTATTGCATCTCTGTTACGATAATTGATAATGCGAGCTGGTATCGTTTTGGTGGGTCTCCCGTGTGGGTTGGCGGACTGGGTCCTGTGAGCTCGTTCGACTAGGAAGAACTTTTAGAGTCCTTTGGGTTTCATTGTTTGTGTAATCAAGTCCTCCAAGAATAGGTCTGCAATGGATACCTCCACTCTTTTGGGGCCCCCCCCACCACCCTAATGCTTCTTCATGCTCACCCTTTGTAGTCTTCCAGTTTTGCTATTATTTGTTCTTTATCGTTGATAAGTTGGAATTTTCTTTCCTTGAGGGATTTGGTGTCTTCCTGCAACATGGATAGGAAGCATTTAGCATGGGTCACCCTTTCATTGATCTTTTGAAGGGCTCCTCTCAGTAAGGTGACCTCATTCGTCACTGCGTCTGTTTTTGGTTCCAGCATACCCTTTGCGTCTCGGATTGTCATCAGAATGTCTTCAAGGAGGACTTCTTTTCACCACCCTAAAGTAGAGACTCTGGCCCGGTGCGCTTTCTGTGCCCTGCTGGGCTGTGTCTGCGTTAGACATGGTAAATGTGTACCTGTTCAGTTTATTCTGTTGAGCCCCTTTCATGTCCTTGCCACCTGCTATGTTTGTCTCAAACCACTCCATTATGTCTTGTGGTGTGCATCTCTGCCCCTAGGCATGTCAGCGAGGGTGTGAGGGTCCCCATCCCAGCATTGCTGCCTTCGTAGGGAACTTATAGAGCTTGTCGGTGCACCTTGCATCCTTTCAGTTTTCCCACTGTTGCTCCTCACCCCCTAAACCCCGTCAGTGACCCTTGAACGACGGAAAGGAGAGGGGGGTGGGGTGGATCCCCCTACTGGAAGAAAGTCACGCTGTGTTGTGGGAGCTAAACCCAGGGTTTTCCCAACTCACGTCCAGTGTCTGCAGGAGACCCCCCCCCCCCACTCCTTCTAAAGTCTGCGGGTTGCTGTCTGTGTGCTTTACTCTGCCCCTTGGATAAGTGCTACCGATCTTGGTTGTCCCATTCGACCACCTCGCCCAGCTTATGCAGAGCCTTCCCATTGAGGCTGCCTCCGATAGGTACTTTTTTCCCTGTCCCACCGCCTGTCCACATCCTCCCCCTGTAGTGGGGTCAGCTCCCCTTACCCTCTGAGACTCTGGCCCGGCCTCTGATCGTCGCTCTTCACTCCGTCCTAAACAATCCGTCTCACCATTCTGCTCCGGGAATGCCGGTGTGGGTCTAGGACGCTCAACTCTGCTTCACGGAAGTGCCCTGTGGGCTATTTCAGAGGTCCTGGAATGTCACCAGGTTGTGGTTTTCTCTTTTTGACTACAGATGAGGGCTTGGGGGTCAGCGAGTCGTGTAGATGTGGGGAGACTATGCTTCAACAAGTAATCGGAGCAATTCTAGTGAGAGGCCATGCTAGTCTGCGGTTGGCCTTCACTGATGAGACTTCTCTCTTCCAAGGTGATCACTCACTCTGCACACAGAGATGAGTCTAATGATGGGTCTTCCTCGGAGTGCCTGCTCAGCTCAAATTACTTGTACTCCAGCTAAAGCTTAAACACCTAGGATAACTGCATCCAAATTGCCATCGTAAATCGGAATATATTCAGTAACTCTCACAGTATTGTTACTTGCAAGAATTTCCCCTGTGCATTAAACACACACTGATTCCTGAGGTATTGGTCAGAATTGTGTGAAAATCTGGTATCAATGCCAACACCACTGGCTACTACTTGTGTAATATGTGAGACTACTTCAGTCCTAGGTTTCCTCTGGGAGCCGGTCAGCTGAGGCCAACTCAGAAGGTGTCCCTTGCCTCTGCAAAGACACTCCCACTCATCTCCAAAAGAAAGACTGACCTGCTTTTATGACTAGATATCTACAGCCTGATTCAGCCATCGTCTCGGCTTAAAGAAAGAGCGTGCTGCTGCATCTTCAGTTCCTTCCCCTCAGGGCCATGAAGTGCAATTCTTTAGATTCAGTGAGCAAGACGTTATGTAGCATATCCACAGCACCTATGAAAGCTTCCAGTGCACAGCTTTCTTAGGCAAATATTATAGATCCCTGTGGGGCTCCCTAAAGCGGTTCATAGACAACCTCCTTCTCAGAGAAAAGGGAAGACTAGGTGAGAAGATTAAGGTTTCAAGCAAAGATCATTGGTGCTGCAGTAGACTCCTATGGATTGGTAGCTGGCAAGAATTGTCGTTGACGGGAGATATGGTGCTCATTCTGGCTTCGCCTTACTGGCTTTATATCGCATGACCAGCAAAAAATTCGAAACCTCCCTTTCTTTGGCGCCTGTCAACAACGATGCATTGGATGAAATCTAAAATGGAGGTACTGAAGAAAGGTTGACTAGAAAAGATGTAAGACTTACCGAACGCATCATTTCAAGGCCCCTGATGCTGCTACTTCCAACAGAATGTCGAAGCCTCTTTGTGGCCTCAGCAACATAAAAAGAAAATACTTTTTTTTACTAGCAACAGAGGCCAGCAAGAGGAAGAAGTCACCAATTCTTTGCACCTGTAGGGTAGCCGCAAGCAATGGCACTTTCCTTCCCTTTCCTCTGGCAGCTGCTGTGCTAGGGTGTAGTATCGACAAACATCTAAAAGAAGTGGCAAGAGATCACAAAAGATGGAGGAGTGCTCACTGTTTCACAAGAGGACTGTTCTCCCTTGTTCAAGACACTTCTAAAGAGGTGAACACAGTCCTAACTGAAGAGACTGCAGCATGTAAACATTCTTTATCTGAAGCAAGCCATGGAGAAGGTCACAAATCCCCTAAACTGAAAGGAAATTGTTCAGTTTTACTATTTTTGAAAGAAAGGACCCAAGGAAGAATTCAGGCTTTTCTCGACCTAAAAATACTCTTTTCAGTTACATACCCTTGGGTTCAGCGCGTGCTGGATGTGTGCTAAAGACATTCATGGCGCTTGTTTTCACATCTCTATTTCGGAGACGCATGATAATTTTCTTTGGTTTCTGGTGGGGGAAGAACTATCAATAAAAGTTCCAGTTGCACAGTCTCAAATCAGCCCCCAAACCTTTCTCAGATGTATGAAAGTTGTGAGGATAGAAACGATTGGCCAGGTATTGGCAGCTAGTAACAGCTCTTGCGCAGCGTGGTGAGCGCGTTCTGTTTTTAAAAAGCCCGTTTTGTATTTTTGTTCGTTTATTTTATTTTTTCCCTGATTTTAATAGGCAGTACTCCTGGGGCTCACCCCTTACCTGCACTATAATTGTTAAGAACACCGCCGCTTGTGCGGGCCCGGTTTCGGGGTTGCTGAGGGTTTCTTTTTACTTCCTAGCGGGCGCCATCTTGAGAAGGGCTTTGACGCTCTTCCAGCGCCATCTTGGGTGTACCGGAGGGTCGTTTTGCTCCCCACCTGGAGGGACTATTTAAGGCGGTCCTTGGGCACTGAACACATTGATAGAAACGATTGGCCAGGTATTGGCAGCTAGTAACAGCTCTTGCGCAGCGTGGTGAGCGCGTTCGGGTGAGAGAATCAATAGAGACCACACGAACTTCGCGCCCTTTCCATCTGCTTTCGGTGGATGTTATCTGAGGCCCTTACCACCTTTCCATGTCCTCTTTTGGGCAATTTGGAAGAGAATCTTAGTCTCTTTCATAATTGGCTGACAGCCAGATTTGAGACCTTAATCCCCGAAAAAAAGCTTAAATCAGGTGAACGTAGAGCGTCGGCCCCATAGTTCACTCCCCAGCTAAGCGAGCAGCGGCAGGGTTGTAAAAGGGTTGTAAAAGGGCTGAGAGAGTTTGGAGACGGACCTATGATATGACTGAGAAATTGAAATTTCGAGCAATAACTAAAGCCTACCACCAGTCAATCTGGAATGAAAAAAAGGCTTATTTTGAGCGTCGAATTGATGAGGCTGAAAATGGCTGTAAAGAAATTTTTAAAGTTGTTCTGGATTTTACCTCTCCAGCTATCTGTACACCATCTCATACTCATTCAGAAGTATGGATAAAACAGCTTGCAACTTTCTTCGCTAGTAAAATCACAACCATTCAAGCCTCTCTTTTCCACTCTAGCTCTCAGTCGGTCGTGGGTCCCTCATCCCCCCCTTCATTTAGGGAGGGTCTAGGCCCTTCTCTTTTACAATTTCCACATCTATGCCTTGACACTAATCTCGAGCTTCTGTCAGGCTTGAAATCAGGCTCTCCACTTGATCCGTGCCCGGCTAAACATCTGGGGAAGGTGGCACCCGCCCTAAATGCCTTGCTGAACCCCCTTCTGAATTCTTCACTGTCAACGGGAGTGGTCCCGCAGGCATGGAAACATGCTCTGATCATGCCATTGATCAAGAAGCCTACCTTGGACCCCCTCATCCATGCCAACTATAGGCCTATTTCCCTTCTCCCTGCTCTGGCGAAAGTGGCCGAGAGATTTGCACATCGTACGATTTCCAATTTCATCGAAGGAAACGACCTGTTGCATGACACGCAATCTGGGTTCCGTGCAAATTTTAGCACGGAGTCGGCTCTTCTCGAGGTCACGGAGGCCATCAGGGAAGTACTCGACTCTGGGGGAAGGGCCATGTTGGTAATGCTAGATCTGTCGGTGGCTTTCGACACCCTTCCTCACGATCGCCTCCTTGTAAGACTCTGGGAGAGCGGCATTCGGGGAACGGTGTGGAATTGGCTTAAATCTTTTCTGGCCGGCCGCCGGCAAACGATCTGGGCGCCCCCTTTCTCCGCTGATATGGCTCCACTAGAGGTAGGGGTTCCGCAAGGTTCCATTCTTAGCCCCATGCTATTTAACATCTTTATGGCCCCTCTGGCGGTAGTCGCGGAGTCTTTTGGCGCCCAGATCGTATCTTACGCCGATGACACCCAGCTCCTATTCAATTGTGATAGGGGCGGGTCATTCAACGGCGTACAGATCAGGGATTGCCTTGGTGCGGTCTTTGAGTGGTTCAGGTGTAATGGATTAAAGTGCAATTCCGATAAGTCGGAGCTGCTCTTTTTTGGTTGCACCTGTGAACCAGATTGGAAAGCTTGGTGGCCACAAGACCTGTTTACGCCTGACAATGTGTCTCTCAAGGCTAAAAATTTGGGAGTGATTGTGGACAGTGAATTGTCCTTTGGGCCACATGTTTCATGCCTCTCAGGTAAATGCTTTGGCATTTTACGGATGCTGAGGAAGTTTCTTCCTCTAGTGTCTTTCCAGCATAGGAAGATTATTGTTCAGGCCTTGATCGGATCTCGACTGGACTACGCAAACGCCCTTTTCTTGGGTCTACCAAAATATCTTTTGACCCGTTTGCAAGTGGTCCAGAACTCGGCAGCCCGTGCTATTTACGGGCTCCCGAGAAGAGCAGGTGCCACGGTTTTACTGAATTCTTTACACTGGCTACCGATCGCTAAAAGAATTCTTTTCAAGTGCCTGACTTTTGCCTTCAAAGCTCTACAAGGATCTGGCCCTAAGTACATAAGGAAACGTCTCTCCCGATATGTACCCAGCAGGTCTCTGAGATCATCTTGTTTATCCAAAATGACAGTCCCGGCTATCAGGCGTGCAAGGATGGGAGGTCGATCTTTCCGCTACTTAGCCCCGAAGGAGTGGAATGAACTATCACTTTCTCTCAGACAGGCTCCCAGTCTCCTTGCTTTTAGAAAAGAGCTTAAAACGTGGCTTTTTACTAAATAAACTTGATCCTTCTCTTCTGTCTGCTTTTTAGTTGTTATGTGTTGTTTTGCCTGCTGATATTCTTCATCAAAGCGCCGGGATGCTCCTTGGAGTAGCCGAGCGCTATAGAAGAAATAAATTAACATAACATAACATAACTGCACACCTGAGAAGAGAAATATATTAGTCTACCCTCATCTTTCTGCGACAGGCTCATCAAAGTCTCAGCTCTGCTAGAAACTGTTCAGCGCTATATAATACCTCACTTATCAGCACCTCTGGGGTCTGCATGCAGCCAAACTAAGTAAACATCAAGCCCAGTTCAATCGATCAACTACATGGTTGAGGTAAGATTGTACCCTTAAAATGTGACTGAGTTCTGCAATCAGACCTAATGCAGTCTTCAATTATGCAGAAGATAATGCACTTGACTGTGCCCCAAATCTAATCTGCCGAGATCCATGCCCTCCTGTGTGTTTGTGGTGCTGTATGCTGGTCTTCACATAAGGGTCGCTCCAGCTGTGCTGAGAAGACTGGTGGTGGCAATACGCTAACAGCTGGGAAAACAAGGCGGCTCTTACTCGAGCCACGATTCAGCACTTTTCCTTCATGGTGCCAATCAGAAAACTTGTTACAGGTATATTCCACCGTAAACATTTGTGGCAGATACCTCCCTAAGGGTATGTCAAGGGCATATAGCGCACCTCCAGATACAAAGGAAATGTCTCAAAGAGATTTTATACTATATCGTCCATTCTGAAATTCTGAGTAGTCCATCTAGTCATGTATGTGTTAGCCACATAATGAACAAGCATTAGAAATGCAATCGGGCTCAGATTTATTTGAGTTTGAGCTAATGGCATTGTAAATGGTAATGTATTTTTGCTAAGTGTTATGGAGTGTGTTAATGTAGTGGTGGTGGTAGTGGTAGTACTGCTGGTGGTGGTACTGGTAGTACTGGCGGTGGTGTTAGTACTGTTGGTGGTAGTGGTAGTAGTGGTGGCTGTAGTAGTGGTAGTACTGGTGGCTGTAGTAGTGGTAGTACTGGTGGCTGTAGTAGTGGTAGTACTGGTGGCTGTAGTAGTGGTAGTACTGGTGGTGGTAGTACTGGTGATGGTGGTGATACTGGAAGTGGTAGTACTGGTGGTGGTGGTACTGGTAGTGGTAGTACTGGTGGTGGTGGTACTGGTAGTACTGGTGGTGGTACTGGTAGTGGTAGTACTGGAGGTGGTGGTACTGGTAATGGTAGTACTGTTGGTGGTAGTACTGGTGGTGGTAGTGGTGGTACTGGTACTGGTAGCGGGAGTACTGGTGGTACTGGTAGCAGTAGCATTGGTGGTGGTGGTACTGCTGCCCGTAATACTGGAGTGTGTTAATGTGGTGGTGGTGGTAGTGGTAGTACTGGTGGTGGTGGTACTGGTAGTACTGGCGGTGGTGTTAGTACTGTTGGTGGTGGTAGTGGTAGTACTGGTGGCTGTAGTAGTGGTAGTACTGGTGGCTGTAGTAGTGGTATTACTGGTGGTGGTAGTACTGGTAGTACTGATGGTGGTAGTACTGGTGATGGTGGTGGTACTGGTAGTGATAGTACTAGTGGTGGTGGTACTGGTAGTGGTAGTACTGGTGGTGGTGGTACTGGTAGTACTGGTGGTGGTACTGGTAGTGGTAGTAGTGGTAGTACTGGAGGTGGTGGTACTGGTAATGGTGGTACTGTTGGTGGTAGTACTGGTGGTGGTAGTACTGGTAGTGGTGGTACTGGTGGTGGTGGTACTGGTAGCGGGAGTACTGGTGGTGGTGGTACTGGTAGCAGTAGCATTGGTGGTGGTGGTACTGCTGCCCGTAATACTGGAGTGTGTTAATGTGGTGGTGGTGGTAGTGGTAGTACTGGTGGTGGTGGTACTGGTAGTACTGGCGGTGGTGTTAGTACTGTTGGTGGTGGTAGTGGTAGTACTGGTGGCTGTAGTAGTGGTAGTACTGGTGGCTGTAGTAGTGGTATTACTGGTGGTGGTAGTACTGGTAGTACTGATGGTGGTAGTACTGGTGATGGTGGTGGTACTGGTAGTGATAGTACTAGTGGTGGTGGTACTGGTAGTGGTAGTACTGGTGGTGGTGGTACTGGTAGTACTGGTGGTGGTACTGGTAGTGGTAGTAGTGGTAGTACTGGAGGTGGTGGTACTGGTACCGGTGGTACTGTTGGTGGTAGTACTGGTGGTGGTAGTACTGGTAGTGGTGGTACTGGTGGTGGTGGTACTGGTAGCGGGAGTACTGGTGGTGGTGGTGGTACTGGTAGCAGTAGCATTGGTGGTGGTGGTACTGCTGCCCGTAATACTGGTAGTGGTAGTACTGGTGGTGGTAGTGGTACTGGTTGTGGTAGTACTGCTACTGGTAGTGCTGGTGGTGGTGGTAGTACTGTTGGTGGTGGTAGTGGTAGTACTGGTGGCTGTAGTAGTGGCAGTACTGGTGGTTGTAGTAGTGGTAGTACTGGTGGCTGTAGTAGTGGTAGTACTGGTGGTGGTAGTACTGGTAGTACTGATGGTGGTAGTACTGGTGGTGTTGGTGGTACTGGTAGTGGTAGTACTGGTGGTGGTGGTACTGGTAGTACTGGCGGTGGTGGTACTGGTAGTAGTGGTAGTACTGGAGGTGGTGGTACTGGTAGTGGTAGTACTGTTGGTGGTAGTACTGCTGGTGGTAGTAGTGGTGGTACTGGTGGTGGTGGTACTGGTAGCGGGAGTACTGGTGGTGGTGGTAGTACTGGTAGCAGTAGCATTGGTGGTGGTGGTGGTACTGCTGCCCGTAATACTGGTAGTGGTAGTACTGCTGGTGGTGGTACTGGTGGTGGTAGTACTGGTGGTGGTAGTACTGGTGGTGGTAGTGGTACTGGTTGTAGTAGTACTGGTAGTACTGGTGGTGGTAGTACTGTTGGTGGTGGTAGTGGTAGTACTGGTGGCTGTAGTAGTGGTGGTACTGGTGGCTGTAGTAGTAATAGTACTGGTGGTGGTAGTACTGGTGGTGGTGGTGGTACTGGTAGTGTTAGTACTGGTGGTGGTGGCTCGGATTTATTTAATTTTGAGCTAATGGCATTGTAAATGGCAATGTGTTTTCGTCATGTGTGAAGGAGTGTGTGCATGTGGTGTGTAGTGGTATTATGTAAGTTGTATTGTGTAATGCTGTGCTTTAGTTGAATATGTTTAAAAGTAAAGTGTACCATACTGCGATTGCTACAAAAGTTAATTGTGGATGTGTTAACAATTGATGCGTGCACTGATGGCTGGTGGTGTGTGTGCTTGGTGGAAGAGTGCACTATCGCCTGGAGGTGTGTGTGCCTAGTGGAAGGGTGCACTGCCGGCTGGTGTGTGTGCTTAGTAGAACAGTGCACACATGGCTGATGTTGTGTGTGTTTGGTGAAAGATTGCACTAACGGTTGCTGGTGAGTGAGCCTTGTAAAAGAATGCAAGATAGCTGCCTGGTAGCAGTAGCATTGGTGGTAGTGGTACTGCTGCCCGTAATACTTCTACCAATCTGCACTCTGTACTACCACTCTGCACTCTGCACTACCACTCTGCACTCTGCACTACCACTCTGCACTCTGCACTACCACTCTGCACTACCACTCTGCACTACCACTCTGCACTACCACTCTGCGCTACCACTCTGCGCTACCACTCTGCGCTACCAGTCTGCGCTACCACTCTGCGCTACCACTCTGCGCTACCACTCTGCGCTACCACTCTGCACTACCACTCTGCACTCTGCACTACCACTATGCACTCTGCACTACCACTCTGCACTACCAAACTGCACTCTGCACTCTCACTATGCACTACCACTCTGCACTCTCACTATGCACTACCACTCTGCACTCTGCACTACCACTCGCACTCTGCACTCTGCACTACCACTCGCACTCTGCACTACCACTCTGCACTACCACTCTGCACTACCACTCTGCACTCTGCACTACCACTCTGCACTACCACTCTGCACTACCAAACTGCACTCTGCACTACCACTCTGCACTACCAAACTGCACTCTGCACTCTCAATCTGCACTCTGCACTACCACTCGCACTCTCAATCTGCACTCTGCACTCTCACTCTGCACTCTCACTCTGCACAACCACTCTGCACTCTCACTCTGCACTCTCACTCTGCACAACCACTCTGCACTACCACTCTGCACAACCACTCTGCACTCACTCTGCACAACCACTCTGCACTCTGCACAACCACTCTGCACTCTGCACTACCACTCTGCACTCTGCACTACCACTCTGCACTCTGCACTACCACTCTGCACTCTGCACTACCACTCTGCACTCTGCACTACCACTCTGCACTCTGCACTACCACTCTGCACTCTGCACTACCACTCTGCACTCTGCACTACCACTCCGCACTCTGCACTACCACTCCGCACTCTGCACTACCACTCTGCACTCTGCACTACCACTCTGCACTCTGCACTACCACTCTGCACTCTGCACTACCACTCTGCACTCTGCACTACCACTCCGCACTCTGCACTACCACTCCGCACTCTGCACTACCACTCTGCACTCTGCACTACCACTCTGCACTACCACTCTGCACTACCACTCTGCACTACCAAACTGCACTCTCACTCTGCACTACCACTCTGCACTCTGCACTACCACTCGCACTCTGCACTACCACTCTGCACTACCACTCTGCACTACCACTCTGCACTCTGCACAACCACTCTGCACTCTGCACTACCACTCTGCACTCTGCACTACCACTCTGCACTCTGCACTACCACTCTGCACTCTGCACTACCACTCTGCACTCTGCACTACCACTCTGCACTCTGCACTACCACTCTGCACTCTGCACTACCACTCTGCACTCTGCACTACCACTCTGCACTCTGCACTACCACTCCGCACTCTGCACTACCACTCCGCACTCTGCACTACCACTCTGCACTCTGCACTACCACTCTGCACTCTGCACTACCACTCTGCACTCTGCACTACCACTCTGCACTCTGCACTACCACTCTGCACTCTGCACTACCACTCCGCACTCTGCACTACCACTCCGCACTCTGCACTACCACTCTGCACTCTGCACTACCACTCTGCACTACCACTCTGCACTACCACTCTGCACTACCAAACTGCACTCTCACTCTGCACTACCACTCTGCACTCTGCACTACCACTCGCACTCTGCACTACCACTCTGCACTACCACTCTGCACTACCACTCTGCACTCTGCACTATCACTCGCACTACCGCTCTGCACTACCACTCTGCACTCTGCACTACCACTCGCACTCTCGCTCTGCACTACCACTCGCACTCTCGCTCTGCACTACCACTCTGCACTCTGCACTACCACTCTGCACTCTGCACTACCACTCTGCACTCTGCACTACCACTCTGCACTCTGCACTACCACTCTGCACTCTGCACTACCACTCTGCACTCTGCACTACCACTCTGCACTCTGCACTACCACTCTGCACTCTGCACTACCACTCTGCACTACCACTCTGCACTCTGCACTACCACTCTGCACTCTGCACTACCACTCTGCACTACCGCTCTGCACTACCGCTCTGCACTACCACTCTACACTCTGCACTACCAATCTGCACTCGCCACCAGACACGCCGGACTCGTGGAAAATTAATGAAGTGACCTAGAGGGTGAGGATGGGATACTCCGCTACCATCGAGTTCGTAGAAGAACAAGATTACATACGAAAAACAAGCAGCACCACTCGCACTCTGCACTACCACTCTGCACTACCACTCTGCACTCTGCACTACCACTCTGCACTCTGCACTATCACTCGCACTACCACTCTGCACTACCACTCGCACTCTCGCTCTGCACTACCACTCTGCACTCTGCACTACCACTCTGCACTCTGCACTACCACTCTGCACTCTGCACTCTGCACTACCACTCTGCACTCTGCACTACCACTCTGCACTACCACTCTGCACTCTGCACTACCACTCTGCACTACCACTCGCACTCTGCACTACCACTCTGCACTCTGCACTACCACTCTGCACTACCACTCTGCACTACCACTCTGCACTACCACTCTGCACTACCGCTCTGCACTACCGCTCTGCACTACCGCTCTGCACTACCGCTCTGCACTACCGCTCTGCACTACCGCTCTGCACTACCGCTCTGCACTACCGCTCTGCACTACCGCTCTGCACTACCGCTCTGCACTACCACTCTGCACTACCACTCTGCACTCTGCACTACCAATCTGCACTCGCCACCAGACACGCCGGACTCGTGGAAAATTAATGAAGTGACCTAGAGGGTGAGGATGGGATACTCCGCTACCATCGAGTTCGTAGAAGAACAAGATTACATACGAAAAACAAGCAGCACCACTCGCACTCTGCACTACCACTCTGCACTACCACTCTGCACTCTGCACTACCACTCTGCACTCTGCACTATCACTCGCACTACCACTCTGCACTACCACTCGCACTCTCGCTCTGCACTACCACTCTGCACTCTGCACTACCACTCTGCACTCTGCACTACCACTCTGCACTCTGCACTACCACTCTGCACTCTGCACTACCACTCTGCACTCTGCACTACCACTCTGCACTACCACTCTGCACTCTGCACTACCACTCTGCACTACCACTCGCACTCTGCACTACCACTCTGCACTCTGCACTACCACTCTGCACTACCACTCTGCACTCTGCACTACCACTCTGCACTCTGCACTACCACTCTGCACTACCACTCTGCACTCTGCACTACCGCTCTGCACTACCGCTCTGCACTACCGCTCTGCACTACCACTCTGCACTACCACTCTGCACTCTGCACTACCAATCTGCACTCGCCACCAGACACGCCGGACTCGTGGAAAATTAATGAAGTGACCTAGAGGGTGAGGATGGGATACTCCGCTACCATCGAGTTCGTAGAAGAACAAGATTACATACGAAAAACAAGCAGCACAGAAAGAGATCACTTTCACGATCGCAATTGTTTAAAAAAACCTCATCTGATGCATGTTATTCTCTACATTGCTGGCCGGCTGTTCATGCGCGCACACAGAGCTGAAGGGAAAAAAACCACAGCAGTGCACACGCTCCCAGCACCATCTGCCTTCAATTACCGGCACCTCGGACAGCTGGTAATTGAGGATTTATGTATTCTTCTGCGCGTGTCCGAACACTTTATGCAGGAAGTGGACATTGACAAATTCCTAAGGCCTATGGCGTGCTGCCTTACTTAAACACAGCCTTGCCTGGACGAATCACTAGGCAGATGCCAAAAAAACGCGGCGCGCACTAAGGAATGTGGCAGCCCGGACCCCTTTCAGAATTCTTTTTTTTCGAATACATAAGAGCTCGGAAGCTCCGCCCCCACTTCGTGGTGACGTAGGCCCGAGCCCTAAAAAGTAGCTGAGCAGCAGTGGAGTGTTGCGCAGGGTCAAAGATTAAGATAGTCAGCAGCCTGTGATTGGGGGTGTAACTGAGTTGTGAGAGGGGAAGTGGCCTGTTAGTGCATTGTGATGTGGTGTTCTTTAAAGAAGTGTGTCTTCCACCAATTCCTACATTGGAGGAGGGTCAGGCAGTCCTGTTTGACTTGGCGGTGCTGTTTCACATCTGGATGCACAGACAGAGATGGACTCTTGCCTTGTTTTGTCTGTTTTGCATTTTTTCATCTCCAGCCTGATTGTGTCCTGACTGTGTGCCAAGAGCAACCATAAATGGTGAGCTTGTCAGTCAAATAGGCGTGGACACCAGTGAAGTTGGCTTACTAAATGATGCAGCTAGCTTTGAAGACCTTGTCTGAAGACAAGACCAGGCAAGCCAGTGATGTTAGCTCATGGTGCGGCGGATGTGGTAATATTTCTTTAAGACTTTAATATGGTGCATGTTGTCTCAGGTAGGATGTCATTAAGTGGGACGAGTGTGGACTCTGTAAGCCCGCGGAGTAGCGCCTTGCTACCATCCAGATGCACGAGTGCACAAACTTGAATGGTAGCTCTGGCGGTGCTTTCGGATGGGAACAGTTTAATTTTCTTTCAAAGAGAGAGCGGGTACCAGGCTGGCTTGATTTTCTTGTCGTTTTTTGAGGGTGAGGTTAGCATCCAATGAGAATCAAAGTGTCTTAAAGTTTGGGCTCAAACCCTCCTATGTTTATGCTGTTGAGCCAGGTAGGGATTCCTGCAGATTCCATTAGCTGCTCTCATGTTAACTGTGTACTCAAGAATGGAAAAAACTGAAATCGAACAATTTCACCAGCACCTCAACCAACTTTCGACTTCAATTCATTTGTTGTGGATGTATTCACTCAAGGAATTTTAGGCAAGGATGCTTTTCAACTTAAAAAGAGTGAAAGTACTTGTAAAATAAAAAGGAGTTCTGAGAACACCTGTGTTGCTTGTGGCTCATGGAACAGCCAAACAGACAAAAGTTGAAAAAGGCAGATGGTTTGTTTACTAAATCTAATGTGCCTGCAAAAAGGAAAACAGATTATTACTGAGCGTTTTACCTAGTAATTTATTTAAGCTTTACCTTAATTCATACCCTTTGCCCTCTAGTACTTTCTTTGACACTTATCTTAATTTATTTCCTTTTTCTTCTCTATCTCTCTCCACTGCCACCCCATCTTGTTCTCGATCCCCTACTTTTAAGTAGAAGAAAAGTTAGTTAACACTTGAAATGGGGTCTTTATGATTCTTAGCTATTATAAATGACGTCTGTAGATTGTGCCACATTGTTAAGATTGTTCTCCTCCAGTACTCTCTGTGCTTCTATTTGCAGGAAGCAGCCAGGGAGCAGATTTTGGTACTGTCCCCAGACCCACAGGCAGGATACCAGACATGAACATATTTGGGACCGGGACAGTTACAACCTCTAGTGCCAGCAGGTACAGCTTATGTGTAACCCTGAATACTTCATTCTAATAACTTTTGGTTCTTTCTGCATAGGTAAGCTCCACTAGGGCAGTGTTCTCATTCTGTATTTACACAGCTCCAGATAGTCAAAAACATATTGGAGCAGTCGCTGTCAAACAATTTTCACCTAATTCTGGTATGCAAAAAAATCACATAAAAGTCAGCAATGCAAGGAAAGATTTGTAGGTTATTTATTGAAGCTTTTGTTTTCAGGAAACATTAATTTTTGGACTGATGCTGGTAAGGAAACTGTTCTATTCTGAAAGCTAAAATTGACCATTTGCACTTTCAACGCTACTGGACTCCACAGAGGTATTGTATTTCTCTTGCAAGGGATCCTCAACAGATGCATAGCTTTTAAATTAATTCTAGTCTGCCACACTCCACTCCAGAAACAACTCCGATATTTGTATTATTTTCTGAATATTTTAGAACGTTTGAACTCCTTACCCTTTTAAAACACATTTTCTGACGGATACTTCTAACTGCAGATTTCTTCTTCTTAGACCATTCCCTAAGTGCCAAGTTGAGAATTAATTTTTTTGTAAGAGTGCATCAGATACCGTAGAAGGCGTTGGTTGGAGCTCCACAGAATCTCCACCCCTGTGCGCCAGTTCCTTTCTTTCCATGGCATCCAACTTGGATCCAGGGCTGTCTCCCAACTTCGGTTTTTCTGACGACTCCAAAACGTATCCACAGTGTACTAAGGAATCATGGGCTCACTGAAAGCAGAACTGAAGATGTGCTGCGACTGTAGAAAGCAGATGTTGATCATGGACCCACACGAGATGTGCCTTTGGTGCTTGGGCTTGTGATATGATTTGAACCCTTGTGATAAATGCACTATATTGCACCCAAAGACGAGCCAAGACTATGATGCGAAGTCGTATTTCACCGAGTACAAGAAAAAGTCACAACCTTGCCAAAGATCCTGTTCCAAGTTCTGGGAATGGTCTTGGTTATTGGGCCATTGCAACAGTAGGCCCCAGGTAACTCAAAGTCCAAGTCCAAATCGAAGGACAAACAATTGAAGCCTACACCACTGTGATTCCATAGAAGAGGCACAAGAGAGGATCGAGCTCTCTGGCCATGTGGTCAATTCCTCAGTTTGTCCTGAAACAACCAGAGTTTCCTGCCCTGTCGTCGTCTCCAAAGCACTTAGAGGCTTTAAAAGAGGTCATGCTGCTCATTTTCAGTATGCTTCTGGCGCCCTCGGACTCTCCTTCGGAACCCACAGAACTGCAGGAGCCACCAGTTGTGTTACTGCCAATGGGTACCTCCCCAGCACCATCTATGGGTCCTAACTTATTCTGGTACAGATTTCCACCCTAGGGTCCACACTGGATCCCAATGGCGCTGGATGATGATGTGGTGGCTTCCGTACCAAAAGACATAATTCCTTTGCAGATTGCACAATCCATCAGCCTACTACTGGTATTTGCTCCCCTGACCCCCACAAAAGAGGAAGAAAGGCTCAGTTTGTTAGACCCCCACAAGGGCTTTACGCTTTTACCCAGACCATTGGGAGGGCGATCAACTTTTTGTGGGGTTCCCCAAAGGAAAGAAAGGGAAGGCAGTGCATAAGAAGACCTTGCAGAGATAGATCTTCTGCTCTGAAATCGTCTGCACTCTGCCCATAGAAGCAGCCCTCAGGTCGTCTGGATGCTCATGTAACCAGGGCAAAGGTTGGTACCACTGCCTTGGTGATGCATGTCCTTGATATCTGCTAGGCTGCAACTTGGGCATTGGTGCATATGTTCTTGAAGCACTACTGCCTAGACTTAAAGTGTCACAAATGGGGAGGGTGGGGGGCCCAATATACCCTTGTGGGCTTGGGCAGACTAAATGACTTCAATATAGTGCCAGCAAGGGATTTTGCTTAAAGAGTACTTAGTCACAGATAGCAGATTTACAATTTAATGCTGAAGTTTATCTGTTTCAACCTGAATGGTATCTGAGAAATTCTTTATAAGTCTGGCTTTTGACATTTTCATTTTCCCCTTTTCAAAGTGAAAAAATGAAAGTGAAATATTTTCATAGTTGTGCTATCTTTCATAGGCCCTCATGAGGTAGGTGACTCCTCCTTATGATGATAGTGCTCATGTGCATCGACTCCATCCCCAGATTGTGTTTTTTCCGCCATCGGGTTCGGATGTGTATTGCTGCGCTCCGGTTCGGTATCGTCTTCTATCCCTTTTGACGCGAAATCCTTACCACTCGACAGTATTGTTTTTGTTCGCGGTTTCCCTTTCGACGCGCATCGTAAAACCCAACAACTTCGATCTGTAGCTTCGACACGGGCCGTTAAGCCTACCCGCACCGACTACGCCAGCAGTCCATGGAATGGACTCCATTTAAAAAATGCCCCGGGATGTGGTGCTAAGTTTCCACACACAGACCTGCACAAGGTCTGGAACCTCTGCCTGGAGCACAAGGAAATCAACTGCGAGGCCTGTCTATCATTCCGATCGAAGAAAACCATTCGTAACTGTCTGGCTCGGCGTCACGAGATACGACGCGGCACCAGGCTGGTGCCAGACATCTTCGGAGAAGAGTCTGAATTCTAACAGCCTGCGCCAAAGAACAAATCTCCGTGTCTGAAGCTGACGACTCCGACATAGAAGACGACTCGAACGTCACTCCGGCTCAACTAGCAGTGAGTAACGAGCCCCAAGTGCCCACAAAAACAGAAAAGGCTCCGGTATCACCTTCGCCCTCGGGCCCAGGATGACGACGTGAACACGTTCCAGATGCCCCGCCCTCGGGCCTGGCTATGAAACATAGGGAAAAGCATTCCGGCTCGGGATCGAACCGGCCCCATTCCATTGCCAAGCCCTCATCTTCGGCACCGAAACCCAAGACCAAGCAAGTGCCTGACGCTTTGCTGTCGGCACCGAAGACATCTTCGGCACCAAAAGACTCAAATCCGAAACCACATAAAGCCAAAGCTTCGGAGCCGACACGAGCCAAACCCAAAGCTTCGGAGCCTACACCGGCTAAACCCAAAGCTTCGGAGCTGAAACCGGTAAAACTCAAACCTTCGGAGCCAAAACATTCCGCACCAAAAGGCTCAGAGCCCAAAAAGCACACAGCTCCTCCTAAAGCTTCAGAGACTAACCCTTTAAAAAAAAAAAAAAAACACTGAATCAAAACAAAAAGACAAAGACACCGCATCCAAAGAACTTCCTCCACAAGACACTTTGGATCCAAAACAGAAACAATTACATATTGACCCTGAAACCGGACACCTTCTAGCAACACTTATTAAAAAACGGAAGCTGGTTCTTCCAGAGGACTACCATATACCGCTGAAGAAAAAAGACATGGGTACTAACCCCTCTCCCCCTTACATACCTCCCTCTCCTCCACCTTTTAATCCAAACTTATTGATTTCACTATCAAACTCACCACCACCACCTTTCTCACCTGAGACACAGGATGACCATGATGGGGATGGGGATGACAATGAGGACAACATACCACAGGACACAGACCCCTGGGATGATTACGATGATCCAGATCGTAATAATGACCCCGATCTATATGCCTCCAGACGATCGCCACCCGAGGACAGTATTGGCTTCGCACAGCTTATTAACAGAGCTGCTCAATACCATGGGGTGGAATTACATACTGATCTCTTAGATGAAGATTTCATTGTGGAAACATTTGCTCCCTCCCAAAAATCCACAAATACTTTGCCCATGCTCAAAGGCATGATAAAACACGCCAACGAGGTATTAAAAGACCCTGTTGGAGATAGAGTACTTACGCCAAGGGTGGAAAAAAAATATAAAGCCGCTCCTACAGACCCAGTTTATAACAGAGGCCATGTACCCTTAGACTCTTTTGTCGTCTCCAGCGCACGCAAGAGAGCTAATTCGCAAACTACTGGGAACGCCCCTCCTCCTGACAAGGAGTCCAAATTTATAGACGCATCAGGCAAAACAATTGCATTACAAGCTGATAATCATTGGTGTATTGCCAATGCTCAAGCTCTTTTAGCTTGCTATGATAGAGCTCACTAAGACGAGCTGTAAAAACGAATGCCGCATTTACCAGTACAATACAAAACTAAAGCTCACGACCTCTTTCAAGAGGGTAAGCTCATCACAAACACTTCTATGAAATGTGCCCTCGATGCAGCTGATACAGCATCTCGTGCCATTAACACCAGCGTCTTACTACGCCGGTACGCTTGGCTTCGAATCTTCAGATTCAAGCAAGAAGTACAAACATCTGTACTTAATCAGCCTTTGATCAAGAAAATCTTTTTGGGCCAACAGTCGATTCTTAATTAGAAAAAATGAAAAAATTCACCGAGACTGCCAAGTCCATGGGGGCCTTGCAACTACCTTCTAATAGGTGCTCCTTTTGTTGCTCCTTTTACAGGGGTGGCTCAAAAACAACTGCGTCAGAAAATACCTCCTACTCTTACAAAAGTCCCGATCAATCTTCCCCCCCCCCAGAGGATGTTTTCGGGCAGGATACAGTAGAAATAACAATAGGGGAAGAGTCAGAGGTAACTCCGACCGCACTTCCCC
Source organism: Lissotriton helveticus (assembly GCF_964261635.1). Lineage (NCBI taxonomy): Eukaryota > Metazoa > Chordata > Amphibia > Caudata > Salamandridae > Lissotriton > Lissotriton helveticus. The sequence continues at coordinate 892,173,986 of NC_136073.1, read as the reverse complement.
TGCCACCAAACAGTGACAACCCTCAACTACCACTGACCATTCCACTCCTATCGGGGGGCGTCTCTAACAGTTGTTCCCTGTCTGGAATTCCATCACAACAGACAAGCGGGTAAGACAAATTATCCAGTATGGTTATTGCCTGGAACTTACCTCCACTCCCCCAAATATTCCTCCCAAACATCGTGCAATGTCCTCAGAACATCTCACCCTCCTAAAAAAAGAGCTTCTCTCCCTGTTACAAAAACATGTAATAGAACCATTCCCTTGACTCATCAGGGCACAGGGGTTTACTCTCTTTATTTTCTAATTCCAAAAGAGGATGGCTTTCTCAGGCCAATATTAGACCTCAGACAGCTAAACCTCTACATTCAGTTGTATCATTTCCACATGGTCACCCTCCAACAGGTGCTCCCATAGCTTCAGCAAGGCGACTTTCTTTCCATTTTGGCTCGAAAGGACGCCTACTTCCACATTCCCATTCACCCCGTTCACGGGAAATATCTCAGGTTCGTGGTGGACGGTCAACACTACCAATTCAAAGTCCTTCCGTTCGGGGTAACCACAGCACCCAGAGTTTTCACCAAGTGTCTAGCAGTAGTTGCAGCTCACTTAAGAAGACAACACATTCACGTGTTTCCTTATCTGGACGATTGGCTCATAAAGGCCAACTCACAACACAGCTGTGTTCAACACACCCACAAGACAGTTCAGTTGCTGCACCACTTGGGATTCACTTTAAACCTCACCAAGTCCCACCTCCAGCCGTCCTACAAACAAATATATCTAGGAGCTACAATAGACACTTGCAAAGCTCTAGCATACCCCAACGCAATCATGATACGTAACATGCCGGCTCTAATATTACAAATTTAACCAACCCACTCATTACCAGTTCGAGTGTTTTTTACAGTTAATCAAGATGATGGCCTCTTGCATTCTAATTGTCCCTTATTCAAGACTCCAATGCGTCCTCCACAGGAATGCTTAGCACGTCAGTGGAACCAGGCTCAAGGCCAGTTAACAGATCTGGTGTTGGTAGACAGCTGCACCCATCGCTTTCTGCAGTGGTGGAACACACAAAACCTTTCCAAAGGGCAGCCATTCCTTGACCCTGCTCCACAGCGAGTGCTACTAGCAGACGCATCGCTCAGTGGCTGGGGAGCTCATCCTCAAAATCATTCCATTCAGGGCATGTGGACTCTACAGCAAAAACTGTTCCACGTAAACCATCTGGAACTAGTGGCAATTTTTCTAGCATTAAAAGCCTTTCAAGTCCATCTAGTCCGCAAAGCTGTCCTAGTCCGTACGGACAACATGACAGCGCAATGAACTATATACAAAAACAGGGACAGACACACTCCCTACAGCTCTTGCGACTAGCTCAAAGCATATGGAGATGGGCCATACCTCAAAAGATATAGCTCTTTGCGGAACACCTTCCAGGAGTAGACAATCACATTGCAGATCTGCTCTGTCGTCAACTACAACAGATCCACAAATGGGAATTACATCTTCAAGTTCTCCTTCCGTTTTTTGACATGTGGGGCTACCCAGAAATAGATCTGTTCGCCACACACCACAACACAAAATGCCCAAACTTTGCATCCAGGTATCCACTCATTGTCCAAAGGCGATGCGCTATGGATGAACTGGTCAGGAACATTTGCTTTAGCTTTTCCGCCTCTCCCACTCATTCCATAAATAGTTCGGAAGCTCCAACAGCATTACCTCACAGTGATCCTAGTTGCTCCCACATGGGCTCGACAACCTTGGTTCACAACCCTGTTGGAACTATCTGTAGTTCCTCATCAAAAACTACACCTCTCACCCAAGCTTCTCACTCAGAACCATGGAGAGATAAGACATCCAGATCCCAGTCGACTCAACCTTGCGATCTGGCACCTGAGATCATAGCGTTTGGCTACCTTTATCTCCTGCCAGACTGCATGAACATCATTAAAGAAGCTAGGCGTCCTACCACAAGAGCATGCTATGCAGCAAAGGGGAAACGATTTGTAATTTACTGTACAAACAATCAAATCAATCCACTAGATGCTTTCATTCAAAACATTATTTGCTATCCCTTACACCTGCAATGCTGTAACCTCGCTTATACATCTATACGATTGCATCTCGCTTCAATAGCCGCTTCTCTACAAAACAGACAACACTTGTCTTTGTTTAGAGTGCCTGCTATCAAAGCAATGATGGATTTTTTTTATTTGATCAAGTTTTATATAGCGCGAATAGACTCAAAAGAATTATTCCCCCTAGAGTTCCACCCTCTCCAGTTTGGAACCTTAATATTGTCCTTACAAGACTTATGGATCCACCATTTGAGCCTCTGCACAAATGTGAACTGCATTTCCTCACTTGGAAGGTAGCCTTCCTTATAGCCATTACATCTTTTCTAAGAGTTGGTGAGCTCCAGGCACTAACCATACAAGAACCATTTTTACAAATTCATCACAACAAAGTGGTTTTTAGGACTAATACAAAATGTTTACCTAAAGTTTTTTCTGCCTTCCACCTCAATCAGTCTGTTGAACTACCAGTGTTTTTCCCTCAACCAGACTCAGTGGCAGAATGTGCGCTTCACACACTAGATGTCAAAAGAGCAATACTTTATTACATTGAAAGAACTAAATCTTTTAGTAAAACTAAACAACTCTTTGTTGCTTTTACACCACCGCATATAGGCAATCCCATTTCAAAAACTGGTATTGCACGATGGATAGTTAAATGCATCTAAATATGCTACATTAAAGCTAAACGCACATTAACTATTCCCCCTAGAGCGCATTCCAAACGCAAACTAGGGGCTTCTATGGCATTGTTAGGGAATATACTCTTAGATGACATCTGCAAGGCTGCAACTTGATCTACACCTCACACATTCACAAAACACTACTGTGTAGATGTGCATGCAAAACAAGCTAGTGTGGGCCAGGCTGTCTTAAGAACACTTTTTCAAACTACTGCAACAGATACAGGTTAGTCACCGCTACGAAAATATTGCTGTATAGTCTATGCTAAAGCATATGATCTGCAGCTCGTATGCCTTGAACAGAAAATGCTACTTACCCGGTATGCACCTGTTCGTGGCATGTAGAGCTGTAGATTCATATGTGCCCACCCGCCTCCCCGGGTACCTTAATCTGCTGCAGTATTATCTTACTTAGACACAACACACATGGACATCTATTTCTATTCTTACTACTCCATCATCACCCTTTATGGCGAAAACAATCTGTGGATGGAGTCGATGCCCATGCGCACTATCATCGTAAGGAGGAGTCACCTACCTCGTGACTACAAACACTTCTTCGAAGAAAAACAAAGTGCAAACATGCAAGCCCAACACTAGATGGCGATCTATGCTAAAGCATATGAATCTACAGCTCCACATACCAAGAACAGATGCATACTGGGTAAGTAGCATTTTCCTTCTTTTACAAAAAATGTTGTTTGTTTAAAAAATATGCAGGTATGCATGCAAATCTATTTAAATAGCATTGCTTGTGAAATATATGTAAGGTAATATGATCGTGGAAAAATGTGTGTCAAAGAAACCACTTTTATACATATGTCTGGTAGATGTCTCAAAAGCTTTCGACCATGTTAACTGTAATCTAATCTGTTATGGGAAAAGCTGTGCAATTGGGATATCCCACAAACGTACTGCAAGCAAGTCAGCTCCTGTACACCAATAAATGGGCCCAGGTTAAACTAGGTCAAAATACTTACTTGGCAGACAAAATCGCAATAAAGAGGCCTGAAGCAAGGCTGTGTCTTGGCGCCAGTGCTTTTCAGTCTGTTTCTGGCTGATCTTGGCACTTACTTGGAAACATCCAACTCCCATCCACGAAGACTGGCAACTTAGAAAGTGGTCTCATTACAATATGCTGACTATCTTGTCCTGATGAATCTGACTGGGATGGGCCTACAAGTGCTACTCAACCATTGAAACATCTACTGCATCGAGAATGAAATGGCTATCAATCTCACATAACACAGGTAGTGATTTATGGCAGGAAAATAAATAAGAAGAGCAGCTGACCGGCAGTCACATTGTTTGCATCAGCCATTAGCTGCAATACAAGCCAAGTTCATTCCAACACTTTGATATGACACAGAAGCATTCCTGGGTAAGTTTGGGGCTTTCCTCAATTCAGCACAAAATACTTTTTTTTAGACTTTTTTTTCCAGCTTCCACAGAGTGCATCTCCCACTCGGATTTGAATTTGGGCTAATAAATCAAAGCTAGCACAAACAGGCTCACTGATCAAATATATGTCAATAATAAGATCCTCTGGCGAAAATACACTGCGTACTCTGATATGGAAAGAAATCCAAAATAACACACATCAAAATCCGAATAACTGGACCTGAGCTTTCGACACAGCATTAAAAAATCTGAATATCAAAGAGTTATGGGATATGGCACTCCCATACTACTCCTTTAAAAAAGTTCTCAACAAACAAATGAGGAGGTGTCATGGCACGAAGACAAAGAGGACTTTAGGAAAAGGGGGCACGCCTGGACAACGATTGGCACTTACAGGGATCCTCACCCCCAGAAATATCTTACAACATTACTTAACTCGTTCTACAAAAGTAAATTATTTCATTTACAATTCGGCCTATGTCAAACACTAGAATACCTCCCCAAATGGCAACCAAAACCACTGAATTCAAAGTGCAGACCCTACCAATTATACGAAGAAAGTGTAACACATATCCTATTGATCTGCCTGATTTTATTAACGGAAAGAACAATTTTATTTAAAATAATTTTTAATTTGCATGGTATCAGATCATTTCGGCATGCCTTACTATTTATTATAAAAGGAGCGTCTCCTCAAATAATAGTTGCCTTTATAAAATGTTACCTCAAAGCGGGGCGGCTATTGACTGCAAAGGGCCTTATGAACACAATGTAAGGCTGGCACCACAGAAATGTTATCCAAGAAGAGCGTTTAAACAACAACAAAGCCTTTGAACACTATGTAATGGTGTCATCTTCAGAAATCTTGTGTGTGATAACATTTGATCTCTAGGCGGAGCAGCCATTGACTCAAAGGGACTTACGAACATAATGCAAGGCCGGTACTACAGAAATGTTATCAAAGCGGAGCGGTCAGTGACTGCCAAGCCTCTGCTGAACATTATGTAAACTCGTTATTACTAGAAGGCTTGTGTGGTAGTCATTTTGTTCATTATAACCCACAACAGCTGTAGAAAAAGACAATCTAACTTAAAATCCACAATTCTGTAAGAGGTATTAGCTAACTGTGCCCTTGATAGGGGAGGCACAGGGCAAGCAGCGTATTTAATTCCCTTCAAGCCTAAAGACAACTCGCGTGAAAATGACTACACCATATTATGTCCAAGAAAGGATTTTAATAAATTGACATGAAGATCATAGGTTTAGATGTATATAATCGTCCCAAGACGCTAGTATCAATATCTTTTATGTATTTTAGCGTTGCATAAAATGAAATTGTTGAAAATCATTTTTAAAAAATGATATATATAGCATATGTGTACCTTTTAACGATCTACTTGTGTAAAATACTGTGTTTTTTATTAACTGAAATAGAATTTCCTTTGGCCTTCTGTAAGGTAATGTGGCTTTCAACAGGGCACATGCACAAAAGCTTCTATTTTACAAGTTCAAGTTTAAATTTGAAATCTTTTTAGAAAGTGATTTTTTAAATATTTTTTGCACTTACATGATAATCTGATCAAAGTGTTCTGCTTGCAGTGCACATTTTTTTTCAAGCATATTATCACAACACTGTACATTATATTCAAGGATAAAGTACACTGAGCACGCTGCCCTGTATATTGTTGTCAGTTTGGACAACGCTCTGAATCAGAAACACAAACAATGGCTTGGACATAGTGTGAACGGAGCCAGTAAAATTATATAAACTGCTTCAAAAACTTAGTTGGTTAGAGGAGGACGTCCATGGCTTCTGGATCCATCACACATACAGGTAAATAGGGGAGTTAAGCTGCTGCAAGAGATCTGGCGGAATGCACTTCTTACTACGCTCTCCAGAGTAGATTCCGTGTTGGGTAGGGTTATCATTAATATATATATTCATGTAATCACTGCAGTGTTATAATGGTTGGATTATTCATCTTTTTCACCATTCTTGTAATGCTGGTAACAATGCTTTGTTTCCTTCTGATAATTGCAGCTCATGTATTTTACACAAGAATCTGATTGCTTCATTAAATGTTTAAAATGCCAATTTGCGTATTTCTTGTGTCCTCCTTGGGGCATGCCTAAGATAACCACGAAAGCGTAGATCTGTTTCCATGTTTTCCATGTGGTTGGGGGGGGGGGGGAGGTAGTCTTAGTGGCCATTATTTACAGTTGCAGACACCATCCGCGATGCTGTCAGGTTTAGGGGTCCAGGTCGCACTCTGTGAGCTAGCCAAGAATTGCGCCAACATAGTCTGATGATATGCGTGGACACATATTTTGACGCTTATGTTGTCCAAACGCACAGTTTTAATTTGTTAGTAGAAACTGTATGACCGTCAGTAATTGCTTTTTTTGGACATAGGCAAGCTGTTAGATGGACCTACTACCTGCTGTACTTAGTAAGGCGGACTGCGCATCGTGTTGGAACTCATGTGGAAGTAGTTTGCTCAAGTTTTGGCATCTGACAGGCCTTCTATTCATTGACTGTCAAGATAGCATCCCATTTGTAAAGGATGTGATACTAAACGGCACTGCTTTAAAAATGTATGGTGAATCCAGGTGAATATTTAGAGAACCACATCTACTGGTAATATATTGTGCACATTCTACTTCGGAAAGAAAACAATGTAGTTGTAAGTGACGCAAATTTTTCCTTTTAAAAAATCATTAAGTCTTGCAAGTAGTTATCTTCATCCCTCCAACAAGGTATAGTGGTGAGATTTATTTTTTCACATATTTAATTTTTTTTAGCGTTTATGGAACAACGCAGGTGCCTTCCTTGCCACAATCTAACACCGGGTCTTCTTATGGAGGTAAGTCATCTATAATGTCCCCTAAATACTCTGTGAATTGTTCCAGTTTTGAAAACAAAATGCTCATCGTCTTAAAGGGCAGCAAACAGTTTCAGCTAATGTTTCCTAAAGGTATGATACAGTAAAGCATTGCACTCCCTCAAAGAAGTATAACAATACTGTGCACTTTACTAGGTTCATGTCAACAAACTACCATAGCCAATAGAAAGCTAACCCAGATAAAAATAAGGTAAGCCTTTACAAGAATTAATCTAATTATTTTAATTTTCTTAACTAAATTGTTGGCCCCTCTCACTCGTGCATAAGAGGGAGAAGTGAATTATGTATTCAGACAGGGTAATTTCTGATTTTCGGTATTGTTGAGCAACCATAATTTTATGGATCACCAAAGAGCAAAAACAGAGAACACACTCTTAACAGACACTTCATAAAGAGAAAGACTGTGGTGGGTTTACCTGTTGCTCCTAATATCACCTCTTAGGCCACCATACATATGGAGCAAGTTGGATGTTATGATGAGGGATGTTCTTTACTAGTTCGCCTTTAGAGCTGGTATACCTTGTTGAAGCACACACACATCTCATGCTGTACTTCCCATTCCAGTCAGAATATTAATTTTGTTGATTATAGTGACTGCTGAGGTTATCATGACAAATTACCGTAATTCTGATAAATAATATGTGTGCTGACAGTACATAATAAATAATCCTCTACTGTGAAGTACCACAGCTGCGTGTCTACTGTTTTGGGAGGTGCTGTGGTGAGTGTTGTAGATAAGACTCTCTCTGGCAGGGTTGTCTGATAACACTGAGTCTGGGAGAGCCTAACTCATCATAGAGAATATTGAGAGAGGCCTGCCCTTATCTCTGAAGAGGGTCAACACGCCCTGGGGCGGAGTAGATCTAAGTATGCGTGCACAACAGAAATGTCTCCTACCACCACCAAACTGGGATGTTTAACGGCAGCTCATCACTCAGCTCGAGCAGATACTTTCCTGATGGCCTTGCAGACAGGAAGTGTTTCATAAAAGGTCAGTACATGGGCATGCTCTGATTTTGAGCCTTGTCAAGGGTGATCATGCTGCACGCTTGCTGAGTGGATGTCGTGACATTTTCTAGGCATCCGGCTCAACAGTGTGTGCAGATGGACACATCACGATAGAGCTAGAGGCTCACAAGACCGATGGTCCAATGGTACCTGACAGGCTGAGGCTCCTGTTTGCGGTCATCAGTTGCCTCATGATGACTTTCAATCTCAACCTAGTTCTATCTAGATTCATGCATAAGCCTTTTGCGGCTAGGACCTTCTGTGAAAAGATGCTAGTTTCCTGAAAGAATTCCTTCTGATTTATTAGGACATCAGCCAGGTGCCAGGTAAGCTGCTAATGCAGTGCACTGTAGTCCATTAAGACAACGCCGTCCTCAGGACTGGCATATGCTTGTGCGAAGAGAATCCTGCTGCACTTCGCTGTGAGGAAGGTTGTCCAACCCACATTTGTTGGCGAGAATTAGGATAACGTTCTCCTTTGTTCTTTAAAGGCAATGATGGCAGTCGAGCTGCTGTTTCAGACACCATTTATGGGGAGATTACCGCCCGGTTCACCCTTTGCTTTCCTGTGACTGGACCACACCACCTCGCGGTTCCTGAGCACACTTCCGTGGAGTTGATGCTTCAGTGGCGATGTCCTGCCTTGCACCTACATGCCTTACAGATGCAAGGCGCCTCTCAGCGGATATGACCGGCTCAGGCCTTTCTCCTTGAGCGGTGCTACATTTAGCCATGCGTTTTTTTGAAGCATTTTTCCTTTCTCGCTGTTGCCTTCTCCGTCCCTTCTCCCACTTGGTGTAGTGGATTGTTGTTCATAATGCATACATTTTTCTCCCATAACGCCCTCCTAGCCACCCTAATTCAGTTCCCAAAAACATACCCTGGATGCTGCCTCCTTGGAAAGAAGGGTCAGACACTGCGGTTAATCACTCTTGACTATACTTAAGTACTCCCTCTACCAGGATCTGAACTACCTTCGTTATGTGACTCCACCATCCAATTTGACGCTTTACTATGTATGACCTTTGGCCAACTTTGTCTCACGTGAAGACTCCTGCACTCATCTCCCGATGTAAACATCTGAGTTTAATTATTGGTATGTTATGTTAAAATGCTTATATAGCACAGACAGCTACCCACTTGGGGTTTCCCAGCACTTATAGCAACAGATAAAGATTCTCCCAGCTCAGGTCTATTCAAAACAATGTTGTCTGTGAATACAGGGCAGCGAGGTGCCGGACCTCAGATGTCCCGGCAGAGCGTCCCAGTGATTAGGACCGAGGAGTGTAAAGGCCCGACCTCCCTTGCGAGCAAGTTTAAACCTAGGGACGGTGCACAGGGAGAGGCTGCTGGAGCGCAGATAGTGAGTCGGCCGATACAGCTGTATCAAACCATCGATATGGTGGGGATGATCCCTGCCCTTACTTTGAAGACTTAGCACAGAGTCTTACATTGGACAGGTTTTTCCACATGTACAAAATTGTGAAGCGTTCTGATTGTTCACGCTATACAAAACTTTATAAATAAATAAAATAAAAGTAGCAGAGGCATGTTTTGGCAGTCTATAGACCAGCCTGAGGCCGCATTCTGCACCCACCTTCATGCTTTGTCAACCCCCCAGGTAAAGGATGTTACGTAGTCCAGGCGGGATAGGATAAGAGCCTGGCTCACAGTACTTTGGGCAGTTATGGGGAGCATCCCGATGAATTTCCGTAGCATTTCAAAGTCACGAAGCAGGTCCCTGAAAGCTTTGCCACCTGTGGCTTCATGGAAAGCTTGGTGTCCACGAAGAAGCCTACGTTCTTGACTCTGAGAGCAGGGATGGGTATATCACCCATGTTAGAACTGGGATTTCTGGGTGGCTAAGGCTTACACCAAAGCCAGGCAGAAACCACCATTCTAGTCAGGGCAAGGGAGTCACACGCCAAGATAACCCCTGCTCACCCCCTTGGTAGCTTGGCACGAGCAGACAGGCTTATCCCGGAGGCAATGTGTAAAGCATTTGCGCACGCACACAGCAGCAACAACATCCTAGGCACACCACAAAAGGAACTCCACACAAGGTTATATAAAAATAACTTTTGTATTGTCAAAACACATCAGATAGTAATCACACAATATACATTGTGCCAACTGGCACGGGCAATATTCACACAGGATTATTTACACCAGGACAGGGCCACATGGGCCACTGTCAGAATCAACACTTAGCAGAAATAGCACTTCTAGAACTTGAAAAAGTGTAGCACAAAATAACAATTATAGGTCACAACCAGTAACCACTGGTAAATGTGTAAATGTAAATGTAGGTATACTTATATAGCGCAACCTGTCACCACAAAGGGCATCCTGGCGCTTGCCTAGGGAACCCGTCCTGGTATTCCCCTGTGAGAAGCCCCGACAGGGTGTCCACAGGGTGAAAGTCAGGCATCCCGCCGCGAGGGGCCGTTGTGGAGATTAAGCAATCTATTGCCCAGAGTCGCAGAGTGTGAACCCGTGAGTCGAGGAGGCACCGGGACGAGAATTATCGAGTCCGTGGAATTTTTAGCCCAAGACCCGCCGGGGCGGGGAATTGAACCCTGGTCCAGGACCGATCTCAGATTCCGGGTCTGCCGCCTCTAACCCCTGAGCCACACTTCTCCACAAAATGTAGGTACACATTACGCAATACTAATAACCATAGGCCTAGATCACGCAGGGTCACAAACTCACTAGTATAATATACTAGGCAAAGCAAACTTCTAAGCATGAGCTCCTTTAGAAGTATAACACAAGCATAAAGGCAAAGCACATTACGCAGCAATCACATTTAGGCCTCAACAGTATAACTACAGTAGGCAATCTCTCACTAGTCTAAACACATTAGACTCTGCCTCCTAAGAATAAATCACATTTAGGGGCGTAACTCACAGTGAGGTAAACTCTCACTAACATAAACCTACATAGGTAAAATAACCTCATAATCATAGTAACATCACATTGCGCAAAAATCACATTAGGCAGTTACCATTATAAACATAGTAAAATCACACTGCGCAAAAATCACATTAGGGCCTTGCGCCCTACCCACATACCAGCCAACTGGCCATCTCAAGAAGGGGCTCAAATGCCCTGTGTCCAGAATGTCAGGGCGCGCTGTCACGCAGCGCCAGTCAGGGGTGCGTCACCGGCGCAAACCTAGACGTTGCAGCTGCCCACCACTTTCTGGGCAGCTGAGGACAATCCCAAGGGCCTAAACGCTGCAGCTGGCACTAAGTGCTGCGCAGCTGTGGAAGGCCTGGCACCTCTGTGCCATCTCCGTCCCTCACAAGGACTTTCACTCAAATGGCGCCTAAACGGTGCAGCTGCCCACTAATTGCTGGGCAGCTGAGACATCAGTAAAACTGCGGCATGGGCTCTCCCTAGCCCTAGAAACCAAACTGCCCCCAAACGTTGGAGCCACCCAGGCTCTGACACAAAACATGCCCGCAAATGGTTGGAGCCCTCTGGGATCTGGAAAGAAGCATGGGGGCGCTGGAGCCTTCTGGCTCAGAAAGCATAATGAGGCACAAGTGTGGGCACACACATGGGCCCCTCTGGAACCCTTTATCAGGAATGCGCCAATGTTGGAGCTACCTAAACTCTATAAATAGCTAATTTCCTCCAGGGAGCCATCCAGGCTCTGACATCGACTGGGGCCTCATTGGAGCGGCCCACTGAGCACACGGAGCTGCTCTGACCCCATCTCCCCCCGAGCGCTGTGGGGCGAATATCGCGGGCCTCTCGGGCCCCTCACGGGGCTTTCTACAACAGCCCTCGTGGTTCTAAAACCACTGATGCGCTAGACGTTGGGGCGGCCCACTGTGCAACCGGGGCCGCCCTGACTCTGTGCCCCAAGGGCACCACGACCCTCCACTGCTGTCGTCCCCCCCCCCCCCCCCAACGGAGCCTTACTCACCGGCTCCTTGGCTGGACTAGCACTCTGCCTCCGGGGGCTCTGGGGCGGCGCCTTCCACGCGGGGCTCTCTCTCCTCATGGGAGCCCCGCTTCGCGTCGCGCCTGCCTTCCGGGACCTGCGGGCAACAGGCGGGGCTCTCCCTCGCACAGAGGAGCCCCGCTGGACACAGAAGCTTTGCCCGGCTCTCTCCCCTCCGGCCGCCATTCCGGGCCGCACGCTCTCGTCCCCGCCCACCTCCTCTGCTTCCGGGTCATGCTAGGCAGCGGCCCGGCAGCGTTTAAAATACACAGCTCGGGCTGCGGCGGTGATTTCTTTGGCGGCATACCACTGAGGGGTGGGCACCCTCGAGGGACAAAATTACGATGCGGCCATAATCGGGGTGGGCACCCGACGTTAAAAATAATTAAATAAGCGGGGTGGCACCCGCATTAAGCCCACAAGGAGGAGGGGTCTTCCCTCCATAAGGGCTGCAGCATCGGGCTGCTCAGCCCCCCGCCTCTCCCTTCTCTAGAAAAATTTAAATAAAAAGCGGTTTCTGTCCCCAATAAAGCGCTCACATCGCGCTGGGGCACCGACAGCCCCACAAGTCCCCAGAGGTGCCCCTGCATCAAGAAGGGTCTCAGCAGCTCAGGATTCAAAGAAAAAGGTCCTGGGGGCAAAGTGGAGAAAAGGGGACCCCATCCAAAGAGATCCTCCAGGCATCCAGGTGCATCAGCAGTCCAGGGTCTGGGCAGGACCCAGGGAGGCAAGCCTTCCCCTGGGCCCCAGCAGCAGCACTCCCCTGGTTGATTCCAGTCAGAAACAAGAACATTTTACAAGAGGTCACAGCCTTTGTATACACAAAATCCTTTCTCTAGCAGTGTGCAGGCAATGTGAGAACCAGCTACAACTGGTTATGGGGAACTCCTTTCACTGGCCAGGCTAGGGACATCAGACGCACCACAGGGGGTGGAGCCAGCATTGTGTGGGGAAAGCCCAGCCCTATTCAGGTCCCAGGTGTACCCCTCCCTCACATCAGCATGCTATTCTCTCCATTTACCACCGGGGCAGACCCATCCAGACTCTTGGAGCCAGGCTCACCAGTCAGCTCCAGCCAATCACACGCCAGACACAAATTACACAAACATGCCAACTTCTAGAAGTGGCACTTCCACACTAGACACAATCATGCCGCATGCATCATCGCGCAGCATTCAATCTCACGAGTGCGCACATACCAAACTCGACCCTGCACTCCCCACACATCAGGAACTACCATGGTCACACATATTCCCCATGCATTCCTATGGGAGGGCAGGTCACTCACCACACACACAGAGAGCGCACGCACTTTACACTGGACCACAGTGCTAAAGTGCGCAGAGACCTAAAATCACCAACACCAGGTTACAGAAACAGGCTAGGCAAAAGCAAAAAGTTTCGGGTCCAACACAACCCCCTTCCAGCCAAAACGCAAGGTAGACCAATCATTCCCTTGATGAGCTTCCCTGCTTTGGGCGACAAAACACGGACACGGGCCCGCACGGCAGGGACACCCTCCGGTTCTACGCCACACTGAACCCACATGGATTTCTCTCAACAAGAACTGTCTGGCCCAATGAGGATACCCCACTGGCACTCCCTAGTCGTCCACGGCCAGGACCAGGCCCTAGGCCATCCAAATGTCACAGGTCCTGACCACTTCACAGAGTAGGGGGCAGTAACCCCTGGCACACAATAGCCATTCTCCACTCTCCCCCTCAGTGTAGCTACAACTACCACTGATCCTTCAACCTAGGGACCACACCCTCAGGCTGACCAGAGGTCACGGGCAAGAATGCCCCACCCTACCTCTGGGGTTCCGCACCCTCCCAGGGAAGCACCCACCAGAGCACATCTCTCCCACCAGATCAGGACCTCTCTCCATCACTGGTCTACCACCTGGGATCTGGAAACTGTTTTACTTCGGAGGTACAAAGCACACAGCACAGTCCCTCTTCAAGCAGGTGGGGGGACACAGCACACAGCAAAGTCCCCTTTCCTCTACCTCAGTGGAAACAACAAACTGCAGGTGAGCTCCCGATCACACAGCAAGGGCAGCCCCCTCAGTCTCTTCAGCTGATCTACTTTGGCAGAGATTCCTTCTTGACCTGGAAGTTTCCTAATCTCCCAACCGAGGGTCTAAACCCTCAGGTTGCACCGGGGTTAGAGACAAGGACACCGTCCCTCTGCACCCCCTTCCAGAGTTCTGCACCCTCCCACCTTGGAGCGGTACCCCTGGAAGCCAAACCGGTCAGGACACTGATTACAGATGCCCTTCCCTCCAGGTCAGGCTGAACCTGAACCTGGCCTCCCCCCTCCTCGGGGATCGACCTCCGGAGGACCCACAAATAGTCAAGCACTCTGGACGGTCAAATGCCCAGCGACCCAGGACTTCTGCACCCTCCACTTAGGAGCGGTACCGCCCAACACCAGGACCGCCGGAGTTCTGGTTCCAGACACTCCCCGTCCTCTAGACACAGGAAGATCCTCCTCAAATGACCTGTAAGTACAGCCTTGACCAGAGTGCGGGGTCTCATACTTTATTTTTGAGACCTGCTAATCAGTAGGGTTTCCCTGCTGTCGAGTACTCAGACTTCCTTTTTTCACACGTAGGTCATGTGTATGCTATGTTAGTATGAATGAGTATGTTTGTTGTGGACTGTTGTGTATTTTTAGGGGCATAGAGATAATTATTAAACCAATTTTCTCTTTTTTTCTTCTTATTCGTGTGTGATATGTCATGTATATATATTTATTGTCTTTTTTTGTATGTATTACTGAATCATTATAGATGTGTTCTTTCTTTCATGAAAACATATGAATGTAAGCAAAGCTATGAATAATTTATACCCAAGAAAAATAAAAATGATATATATTGATGAAGAAAATTCAAAAAAATTGTTGTGTATTTGTCACCAGTTGTATTAAGTATATGATGTATACGTGTTAAAAATAGCTGTGGCCAACGAGGGAACTTTTTTCTGACTGTACCTCAACTTTTCCCCTCTGTTCCCTGGCCTGATTTCATTCGTCGAGGGGGTCCCATCATTACTGCTTTTCAGCCTGGGCCCCTGACCTGGCCCTCCCTTAGGGAACCCTCCAGGCCCTGAGACAGGGTTTCGGGCCAACGTGGGACACACCGTCCCACACTCACTCCGCCTCCACTGAGACAGGACGTGAGCCCCTACACCCTCCTCATTCTACTGGGACCTAGCTGGGCTACACATGAACCTCTTCCCCTACACAGGATCATCAGATACACAAGCCACTCCTTTTGGAATCACTCCCCACTGCCTCTGCAAGACAAATAGCACACCGCCAGACATCCACCTTCTAGTCCAGTGCCCCTGCAGGACCTCCTGCACACCACCAGAGGTACACCTCCCGTGCAAGCTCCTTTTATCACAAAAAAAACCTCACACCAACTCCTCCAGTTCAACACACCACTCATCCACACACTCCCCCTCCAGACTGGTGAGACAGTTCCTCACTGCCCCTGACTCTCAACCTGTACCCCTCTTATTGAGCACCAGGCACCATACTCTGGGAACTGGGAATGGGACTTCATGCACTGGACACATTTTAGCTGCCACCACTGGGTCCTACCATACTGGGGAATCCAGACACACATACTACACTCAGGGGATAACCACCCTCCCGAGCAAGCCATTTCTCCTCCACACCCCCTCTTTTCCATCTACCCACACAGGGACAGGAACAGGGATTGGGCACTGGACCCAGCAAGGGATTCCTGATCTATGGGAACCTCCCCCTCTACTGGCATCCCGCCCTGTAATTTTCTCTCTTCTGCCACTAAACATAAAAGCGCAGGAACACCCTTTGAAAATGACACTCTTGAGGAAAAATAAAATCAAAAACAATAATCCCAAACATGTGACTATCGAAAAAATGCAGAGTTTTGTAATGTAGCCAGCTGTCGCTGTGGTACTGCGCAAACACAAGTCCTAATCCTCACCGCTGCCCAACAATGTTAGAACTGGGATTTCTGGTTGGCTAAGGTTTACACCAAAGCCAGGCAGAAACCACCATTCTAGTCAGGGCAAGGGAGTCACACGCCAAGATAACCCCTACTCACCCCCTTGGTAGCTTGGCATGAGCAGACAGGCTTATCCCGGAGGCAATGTGTAAAGCATTTGCGCACGCACACAGCAGCAACAACATCCCAGGCACACCACAAAAGGAACTCCACACAAGGTTATATAAAAATAACTTTTGTATTGTCAAAACACATCAGATAGTAATCACACAATATACATTGTGCCAACTGGCACGGGCAATATTCACACGGAATTATTTATACCAGGACAGGACCACATGGGCCACTGTCAGAATCAACACTTAGCAGAAATAGCACTTCTAGAACTTAGAATAAGTGTAGCACAAAATAACAATTATAGGTCACAACCAGTAACCACTGGTAAAGGTAGGTACACACTACGCAATACTAATAACCATAGGCCTAGATCACGCAGGGACACAAACTCACTAGTATAACATACTAGGCAAAGCAAACTTCTAAGCATGAGCACCTTTAGAAGTATAACACAATCATAAAGGCAAAGCACATTACGCAGCAATCAAATTTAGGCCTAAACAGTATAACTACAGTAGACAATCTCTCACTAGTCTAAACACATTAGACTCTGCCTCCTAAGAATAAATCACATTTAGGGGCGTAACTCACAGTGAGGTAAACTCTCACTAACATAAACCTACATAGGTAAAATAACCTCATAATCATAGTAACATCACATTAGGCAATTACCATTATAAACATAGTAAAATCACATTGCGCAAAAATCACATTAGGGCCTTGCGCCCTACCCACTTACCAGCCCCTTGGCCAACTGGACATCTCAAGAAGGCGCTCAAATGCCCTTTGTCCAGAATGTCAGGGCGAGCTGCCACGCAGCGCCAGTCAGGGGTGCGCCACCGGCGCAAACCTAAACGTTGCAGCTGCTTGCTGGGCAGCTGAGGACAATCCCCAGGGCCTAAACGCTGCAGCTGGCACTAAGTGCTGCGCAGCTGTGGAAGGCCCGGCACCTCTGTGCCATCTCCTTCCTTCACAAGGACTTTCACTCAAATGGCGCCTAAACGGTGCAGCTGCCCACTAATTGCTGGGCAGCTGAGACATCAGTAAAACTGCGGCATGGGCTCTCCCTAGCCCTAGAAACCAAACTGCGCCCAAACGTTGGAGCCACACAGGCTCTGACACAAAACATGCCCGCAAATGGTTGAATCCCTCTGGGCTCTGGAAAGAAGCATGGGGGCGCTGGAGCTATCTGGCTCAGAAAGCATAATGAGGCACAAGTGTGGGCACAAACATGGGCCCCTCTGGAACCCTTTATCAGGAATGCGCCAATGTTGGAGCTACCTAGGCTCTCTAAATAGCTAATTTACTCTAGGGAGCCATCTAGGCTCTGACATCGACTGGGGCCTCGTTGGAGCGGCCCACTGAGCACACGGGCCGCTCTGACCCCATCTCCCCCCGAGCACTGTTGGGCGAAGATCGCGGGCCTCTACGGGCCACTCAGGGCGCTTTCTGCAACAGCCCTCGTGGTTCTAAAACCACTGATGCGCTAGACGTTGAGGCGGCCCACTGTGCAACCGGGGCCGCCCTGACTCTGTGCCCCACGGGCACCACGACCCTCCACAGCTGTCGTCCCCCCAACAGAGCCTTACTCACCGGCTCCTTGGCGGGACTTGCACTCTGCCTCCAGGGGCTCTGGGGCGGCGCCTTCCACACGGGGCTCTCTCTCCTCATGGGAGCCCCGCTTCGCGCCTGCCTTCCGGGACCTGCGGGCAACAGGCGGGGCTCTCCCTCACACAGGGGAGCCCCACTGGACACAGAAGCTTTGCCCGGCTCTCTCCCCTCCGGCCGCCATTCCGGGCCGCACGCTCTCGTCCCCGCCCACCTCCTCTGCTTCCGGGTCATGCTAGGCAGCGGCCCGGCAGCGTTTAAAATACACAGCTCGGGCTGCGGCGGTGATTTCTTTGGCGGCATACCACTGAGGGGTGGGCACCCTCGAGGGACAAAATTACGATGCGGCCATAATCGGGGTGGGCACCCGACGTTAAAAATAATTAAATAAGCGGGGTGGCACCCCCATTAAGCCCACAAGGAGGAGGGGTCTTCCCTCCATAAGGGCTGCAGCATCGGGCTGCTCAGCCCCCCGCCTCTCCCTTCTCTAGAAAAATTTAAATAAAAAGCGGTTTCTGTCCCCAATAAAGCGCTCACATCGCGCTGGGGCACCGACAGCCCCACAAGTCCCCAGAGGTGCCCCTGCATCAAGAAGGGTCTCAGCAGCTCAGGATTCAAAGAAAAAGGTCCTGGGGGCAAAGTGGAGCAAAGGGGACCCCATCCAAAGAGATCCTCCAGGCATCCAGGTGGGGCTCTCCCTCACAAAGGGGAGCCCCACTGGACACAGAAGCTTTGCCCGGCTCTCTCCCCTCCGGCCGCCATTCCGGGCCGCACGCTCTCGGCCCCGCCCACCTCCTCTGCTTCCGGGTCGCGCTAGGCAGCGGCCCGGCAGTGTTAAAAATACACAGTTCAGGCTGCGGCGGTGATTTCTTTGGCAGCATACCACTGAGGGGTGGTCACCCTTGAGGGACAAAATTACGATGCGGCCATAATCGGGGTGGGCACCCGACGTTAAAAATAATTAAATAAGCGGGGTGGCACCCGCATTAAGCCCACAAGGAGGAGGGGTCTTCCCTCCATAAGGGCTGCAGCGTCGCGCTGCTCAGCCCCCCCCGCCTCCCGCCTCTCCCTTCTCTAGGAAAATTTTAATAAAAAACGGTTTCTGTCCCAAATAAAGCGCTCACATCGCACTGGGGGCACGGACAGCCCCACAAGTCCCCAGAGGGGAACCCCATCCAATGAGATCCTCCAGGCATCCAGGTCCATCAGCAGTCCAGGGGCTGGGCAGGACCCAGGGAGGCAAGCCTTCCCCTGGGCCCCAGCAGCAGCACGCCCCTGGTTGATTCCAGTCAGAAACAAGAACATTTTACAAGAGGTCACAGCCTCTTTTTATACACAAAATCCTTTGTCTAGCAAGGTGCAGGCAATGTGAGAACCAGCTACAACTGGTTATGGGGAACTCCTTTCACTGGCCAGGCTAGGGACATCAGACGCACCACAGGAGCTGGAGCCAGCATTATGTGGGGAAAGCCCAGCCCTATTCAGGTCCCAGGTGTACCCCTCCCTCACATCAGCGTGCTAATCTCTCCACTCACCACCGGGGCAGACCCATCCAGACTCTTGGAGTCAGGCTCACCAGCCAGCTCCAGCCAATCACACGCCAGACACAAATTACAGAAACATGCCAACTTCTAGACGTGGCACTTCCACACTAGACACAATCATGCCGCATGCATCATTGCGCAGCATTCAATCTCACGAGTTCGCACATACCAAACTCGACCCTGCACTCCCCATACATCAGGAACTACCATGTTCACACATATTCCCCATGCATTCCTATGGGAGGGCAGGTTACTCACCACACACACAGAGAGCGCACGCACTTTACACTGGACCACAGTGAAAAAGTGCGCAGAGACCTAAAATCCCCAACACCAGGTTACAGAAACAGGCTAGGCAAAAGCAAAACGTTTCGGGGTGAACCTGCCAAAAAGGGCCGGGTCCAACAACCCAGAGCCGCCGGCCAGGGCTGTGGACCCCAGAGGCACGGGTTCTTCCCAAGGAAGGTTTTTTCACGATTTAGTTTCAGCGAGTTGTTATTCATCCATGAGGCTGCTTGAGCCAAACAGAGTTCAGGGACGGATGATCAAGAAAACTAACTAGAACTCGCTGTAGCCCATGTGCCCTGCTGCTGTTGTAAAGCGCTGGTTCGAGGCATGTGGGCTGCTAAATTCATATCTATTGCATGGATCGCCGCCTAGTGTTGGGTCCGGATGATTGCACATTGTTGTCCTGGAAGAGTCTTCGAAGTATCACGAGATAGGTGGCTCCTCCCCTGGACTACAGTGCGCATGGGCATCGACTCCATCCCCAGATTGTTTTTTTCCGCCATTGGGTTCGGATGTGATTTCGACGTCTCCTGTTCGGAATCGATAAAACAACTTTTGAAGGCCACAAGGCTTTCTTTACTTCGTCGGTATTGTTAGCGTTCGGTCTCGTGTGTCCTCCTACTCTTCGAGTCGGATAACTGTGGAGTCGGGTGACTCTTCGGTCATCGAGGCCCTGTCGACGCAGCAAGACCCTGACGACGCTACGATGGAACGGAGCCCGTTCAAGTACTGCCCTGTGTGCGGTTCGAAGTACCCACACATCGACGTGCATCCTGTATGCAACAAGTGCCTGTCGCCGGACCACAACGAGGCCAACTGTATGGCCTGTTCGAGATTCAGGTCGAAGAAGACGCTCAAGATTAGGCGCGTGGCGCGCCTCGAGGCCCAGCGATCGTCACCGGCGGACATCTTTGGCGACCCAGAAGCAGACGAGCTAGAGCTTCAACTGCAGATCTCACCTACATCGGCGGAGGTCGAGGCCGACTACGGAGAACCCGTTGAGGACCTGGACCTAGACGAACACCTGGAGGAGGTAGTGGACGACGAGGAAGTTTATGGGGCCGCGGAAGATAGCTTGGCGTACGTTTACTAAGGCTCAGGTCACGGGATCGCCACACGGCCTTACCCACGACCCTACTCCTCAGTCCTCGGCCCCGCCTCCTGGCCCGGCTACAGACATACCAGCGGAGCCTCCATTACACAAATCGAAACCATCGGAATCGAAAACAACAAAGACGGCCGACAAACCATCGACACCGAAGACGTCTGGGACTACATCGAAACCGTCGTCTTCGGAGCCCTCGAAGCCGCAGAAGGCTGTCGAACAGGCTAAGGTGCCGAAAGGGGCCAAGGAGGCCGGCTCGAAGAAAGTCGTCGAGCCAGTGTCGAGTAAGGTGGTCGAGTCGAAGTCGAAGAAGACTGTCGAGACACCTTCAACCAAGACTGCCGCACCGACAGGCAAACGGACAGTCGAAGCGAAGTCAGCGAGGGGCACCGAGCCGAAGTCTGGAGCCCCGACGCAAACAGATAAATCTGCTGCTCCAAAGTCTGCGACGTCGACGACTAAGGCCGGGACGGTGAAGCAGAGCGCAGCTGTCGAAGGTGCGTCCGCGCCTCCGCCACCAAAGGAAAAATCGTCGACGCTCGGTTCTTCCCCTGCGGGTGGACAGAGGTCGTCTGTCGGATCGACGAAGCCGTCCGCTTCTTTTACGAAGCAAGTCTCGGACTCCCTGAAACGGTTGAGAGACAAGGCGTCGGAGCCGAAAACACCTTCGGTACCGGGGACAAGTGTTCCACTGAAGAAGACTTCCATGCCGATCCTCTATACTCTACCACCAAAGGTGGCGCCGAAGGCTTTTGCACCTCGTACGGTGCCCGAGGCCTCGGAGCCATTGTGGCAGACTCAGCTGAGTGGAGGCTTTGGTCGACCACCTTTATCTGACGACCAAGAGGAGCATTTTATCGACGCCGACACGGGTAGATTAACGCTCTACAAGAGGAAAATTACATCCCAGCCTGTGGAATCCTATGTAATACCTCTAAAGAAGAAAAAGCCTGCACCAGACACGCCAGAACTTGTTGAACCCGTTCCACAACGGCCTAGGCGGAGTCCTACCCCTTCACCCACTTGCTCAAATGGAGAGGAGGATGAACAAGATGAGGGGTATAACTTCCCAGACAATACTGACCCTGATGAGCAGCAGGACTCATGGGTACACTCTGGTGATCAGGGGGACCAACAGGTGGTCGGTGACCCACAGATGTATGGGGTGAAAACTTCTCCAACTGAAGACTCTGCGGCGTTTAATGCTTTAATTGAAAGGGCGGCTACAAACCATAAGGTGGAGATGCATGCCGACCCTGTGGAAGTTGACTTTTTGTTTGATACTTTCTCTGCATCAGAAAAAACTGTGAAGACACTTCCAATGCTTAAGGGGGTTCTCAAGCATGCCACAGACATTTTCAAGGAACCCACCAGAGCGAGGGTAGTGAACCCACGAATTGAAAAAAAGTACAGGCCGGCACCTGGGGACCCTACTTGTATACGAGGCCAGTTGCCTCTAGACTCTTTGGTGGTCTCAAATGCCCGCAAAAGGGCGAATTCGCAGACAACGGGTGAAGCTCCTCCCCCGGACAAAGAGTCAAAAGTGCTGGAGGCAGGGGGCAAAAGGGTGGCTGCGCAGGCAGCCAACATATGGCGCATATCTAACACACAAGCCCTATTAGCCAGGTATGATAGGGCGCACTATGACACCTTAGAGCAGCTCTTACAACACCTTCCAGACGAGTTTAAAGATGGAGCTGAGTTGCTGATACAAGAGGGCAAGCTCATTTCTAACGCTGTAATTAAATGTGCGCTAGACGTGGCAGATACAGCGGCGAGAGCAGTCAACACAAGTGTTATGTTGAGGCGTCAGGCATGGCTCCGCATCTCAGGGTTCAAGCCAGAAATACAGACGACTATCCTCAACCAGCCCGTCAATCCAGACAGACTGTTTGGGCCTGAGGTTGACACCACCCTCGAGAAGATCAAAAAAGATACTGAGACGGCTAAGTCCATGGGGGCACTTCAGTCTCAGCAATTCAGAGGAAACACTTTTCGTCGCTCAAGTGCGCGGGGTGCTACCAGAGGACACTTGGCACAGCAGTCACATTTCGGCAGAGGAGGCGCCCATGCCTCGTACCCAAAACAGAATAGAGGTGGTTACAGAGGCAACAGCGCCAAAGGCAGAGGCAACAATAGTTCCCGTTCCTCTGCTGCCAACAAACAGTGACTCACTGTCACTGCCCCCCGACCATCCAACACCTGTCGGGGGGAGACTCCAGCAGTTCCTGCCAGTCTGGACGTCCATCACCACAGACAGGTGGGTAAGGAAACTTATCCAGTTCGGTTATTGTTTGGAGTTGACGTCCACTCCACCCAACATACCCCCAAGACAACGACCTATGTCAGCAGAGCACTTGCACTTATTGCAGCAAGAGGTTCTTGTGATGCTGCAAAAAGGCGCAATAGAGCTCGTGCCGGTGGAGGAAGAAGGCACAGGGGTTTATTCCCTGTACTTCTTAATCCCGAAAAAGGACGGTTCACTCAGACCCATTCTGGACCTACGCCCCCTCAACATGTACATCCTCTCAGAACATTTTCATATGTTAACACTGCAGCAGGTTCTTCCATTGTTAAACCAGGGAGACTTCCTCGCAACCTTGGACCTCAAGGATGCTTATTTTCACATACCACTCCACCCATCCCACAGGAAATACCTCCGGTTCACCATACAGAACAGGCATTACCAGTTCAAGGTCCTACCCTTCGGAGTGACCACTGCCCCCAGAGTGTTCACAAAGTGTCTGGCGACCGTGGCGGCGCACCTCAGGAGACAGAACATACATGTCTACCCTTACCTAGACAACTGGCTCGTTCAAGCAAAGTCGGAACAGCAGTGCGCCGCAGACATGTCCCACACAATTCACCTCCTTCACAGTCTGGGGTTCTCACTGAACTATCCAAAGTCGCACCTTCAGCCAGCCCATGTGCGGCAGTATCTGGGCGCGACAATAAATACTCTGACTGCTACGGCTCAGCCGAACCAGGTGAGGATCGACAACATCCAGTCGCTCATCCAAAGGTTCACACCGCAACACTCACTCCCAGCGAGAGTGTTTATGCAGTTGATAGGCATGATGGCCTCCTGTATCTTCATAGTCCCGCACGCAAGGTTGCATATGCGTCCGCTCCAAGAATGCTTGGCGCATCAGTGGACTCAGGCTCAAGGACAATTGAAAGACCTAGTGTTGGTGACCGGTCGGGCATACAGCTCTCTGCATTGGTGGAATCCACACAACCTTTGCAAGGGCCGACCGTTCCAGGAGCCTGTGCCGCAGATCATCATGACGACGGACGCTTCTCTCCAGGGATGGGGAGCTCATGTGCTCCACTACACGGTGCAGGGACTATGGACGACACAGCAAAAGAAGATGCACATCAACTATCTAGAGTTGATGGCGATCTTCATGGCACTCAAGTCCTTCAAGGTACATCTGTGCAACAAAGTCGTGTTGATCCGGACGGACAACATGACTGCCATGTACTATATCCAGAAGCAGGGGGGTACGCACTCTCCACAGCTGTCTAATCTGGCTCAGAGCATGTGGAAGTGGGCCATTCAGAGGAACATTTTCCTCATGGCGGAACACCTCCTGGGCAAGGACAATCAGATGGCGGATCTGCTCAGCAGGTACAGCCATCAAATGCACGAGTGGGAGATACATCCATCAGTACTCCGCCCGTACTTCCAGCAGTGGGGTCATCCAGAGATAGACCTGTTTGCCACAAGGGAAAACGCAAAATGCCAAAGCTTTGCCGCCAGGTTCCCTCACCCACAATCGCAGGGCAATGCGATATAGATGAACTGGTCAGGCAGATTTGCGTACGCTTTTCCCCCAGCACCTCTAATACCGCTGGTGGCAAGAAAGCTAAAGCAACACTCGATGATGCTCATCCTGGTTGCTCCAACGTGGGCACGCCAACCATGGTACACCACGTTTCTAGAACTCTCCGTGGTACATCATCAAAGGCTGCACCTCACACCCAGACTTTTGACGCAGAACCATGGCGACATTCAGCATCCAGATCCGCACCAGCTCAATCTGGCGATCTGGCTCCTGAGGTTTTAGAGTTTGGCTACCTTAACCTGCCTCCAGAATGCATGGACATCATCAGGGAGGCACGGAAGCCCACTACAAGAGCTTGCTATGCAGCAAAATGGAAGCGGTTTGTCATTTATTGTACAGCACGTAACATAAACCCGCTAGATGCATCCATTCCTAACATCATCTGCTATTTGTTGCATCTTTACAAATGCAATCTAGCGTACGCTTCCATTAGGATACACTTATCCGCCATAGCGGCTTATCTTCAAAACAGGCAGCATCTCTCTGTTTTCAGGGTACCTGCCATTAAAGCTTTTCTAGAAGGGCTGAAGCGGGTCATTCCTCCCAGGACCCCACCCGCTCCAGTATGGAATCTCAACGTGGTCCTCACTAGGTTGATGGGCCCACCTTTTGAGCCTCTACAGTCGTGTGAGGTTCAGTTCTTGACATGGAAAGTGGCTTTCCTCATTGCTATCACGTCTCCAAGACGTGTTAGTGAGCTACAAGCGCTCACAATACAAGAGACATTTATTCAAGTCCATTCAAACAGGGTAGTGCTCCGCACTAACCCCAAGTTCCTTCCAAAGGTGGTGTCACAGTTTCATGTCAATCAGACGATTGAACTGCCCGCATTCTTTCCAAACCCAGAAACAGTAGCGGAAAGAATGCTCCACACGCTGGATGTTAAAAGGGCATTAATGTACTACATTGACAGAACACAAAACTTTAGAAAGACACAGCAACTTTTCGTTGCCTTCTCAGCACCGCACAAAGGCAACCCTATTTCCAAAGATGGAATAGCCAGGTGGATCGTTAAATGTATTCAGATTTGTTATCAGAAGGCTAAACGCACTTTAACGGTCCCCCCCAGGGCGCACTCCACACGCAAGTTGGGGGCCTCCATGGCATTCCTAGGTAACATTCCTTTGGACAACATTTGTAGAGCAGCCACGTGGGCTACACCACATACATTTACCAAACATTACTGTGTAGATGTGCACTCCAAACAGCAGGCAGCTGTAGGACAGGCTGTTCTCAAAACTCTTTTTCAGACTTCTGCAGCTGGCACGGGCGGCCGCCGCTAATGAGGGGACTGCTATGTATTCTATGCAATAGATATGAATTTAGCAGCCCACATGCCTCGAACTGAATATGCTACTTACCAGTATGCATCTGTTCTTGGCATGTAGGGCTGCTAACATTCATATCGCCCACCCTCCTCCCCGGCGCCTGTAGCAGCTGCAGATTACTTCTTGCATTTCATCACTAGCATGGACATCATTTCTACTATCGCACTCCATCTTTGCCACAATGGCTAAAAACAATCTAGGGATGGAGTCGATGCCCATGCGCACTGTAGTCCAGGGGAGGAGCCACCTATCTCGTGATACTTCGAAGACTCTTCCAGGACAACAATGTGCAATCATCCGGACCCAACAATAGGCGGCGATCTATGCAATAGATATGAATGTTAGCAGCCCTACATGCCAAGAACAGATGCATACTGGTAAGTAGCATATTCATTATGCCTTCGGGCCATGTCCGTTCTATATAAAATTGCCACAATAAATACAAGCATTGGCATAGCCAATAGATCTCGCCTTTAGGACCTTAGAAGTGTTTAGCCATGCAACACTTAAAGTTGTTGCACCAAGGATATTGTGCTGGATAACTAAACACTTATAAGGTCCCAAAGGCAAGACCTATTGGCAATGCCAATACTTGTTTTCTGTAGTCTCCATTTTTCAGGTGATTTTGCCAGCACGTGATGCCCAGTGATTCCTGGCTGCTTATCAACTCACATTAGATGGAAAATAGTACCTCATGCATTCCAATGGTAGAGGCAGGACACGCCGAGCCAGGCAATAGAATAACAGTTCAAGTTCATGAATTTATAGAGCGCACTACTCACCCAGAGGGTCTCAAGGCGCTGGAGGGAGGGGTTTACTGTTTATCGAATAGCCATGTTTTCAGTTCTTTTCTGAAGGAGATGTGATTCTGAGTAAGGCGGAGGTGGGTGGGGAGTGAGTTCCAGGTCTTGGCAGCTAGGAAGGAGAAGGATCTGCCACCCATGGTGGTTTTTCGGATGCGCGGGACTACGGCGAGGGCTTGATTGGATCATCTTAGTTGGCGGGTGGGATTGTAGAAGGACAGTCGGGTGTTGAGGCATTCGGGTCCTAGCTTATAGAGGGCCTTGTGTGTGTGGGTAAGAAGGCGGAAGGTAATTCTTTTGTTGACGGGAAGCCAGTGGAGGTTTTTTAAGTGACCGGTGATGTGCTGTCGGCGCGGGATGTCTAATATGACTCTCGCTGATGAGTTTTGGATGCGCTGGAGCTTTTTCTGCAATTTTGTTGTAATTTCGGCATAGAGTGTGTTGCCATAGTCCAGTCGACTCGTGACCAGTGCATGGGTGACAGTCTTTCTTGTTTCGAGGGGGATCCAGCGGAAGATCTTTTTGAGAATGCGGAGGACGTTGAAGCAGGAGGACGATACGGCGTTGACTTGTCTGGACATTGAGAGGGAGGAGTCTAGAATGAAGCCAAGGTTACGTGCATGGTCTGTGGGTGTGGGCGCAGATCCCAAAGCGGAAGGCCACCAGGAGTCGTCCCAAGCTGAGGGGGAGGATCCTAGGATGAGTACCTCCGTTTTGTCAGAGTTGAGTTTTAAGCGGCTCTGTTTCATCCATTCTGCTACTTCTTTCATACCTTCGTGAAGGTTGTTTTTGGCGGTGTTGGGGTCTTTGGTGAGGGAAAGGATTAGCTGGGTGTCGTCGGCGTAGGAGATGATGTTGAGGTTGTGTTGACGTGCGATGGAGGCGAGGGGACTCATGTAGACGTTGAAGAGGGTGGGACTGAGTGAGGAGCCTTGAGGGACGCCGCAGATGACTTCGGTGGGCTCTGAGTAGAAAGGGGGGAGTCGGACTCTCTGGGTTCTCCCGGCTAGGAACGAGATGATCCAGTCCAAGGCTTTTCCTTGTATGCCGATGTTGTTGAGGCGTTGTAGGAGGGTGTTGTGACAGACCGTGTCGAAGGCGGCGGAGAGGTCGAGTAGAATGAGGGCCACTGTTTCACCGTTGTCCAGGAGTGCTCGGATGTCGTCGGTCGCCGCAATGAGGGCGGTTTCGTGCTGTGTTTGGCTCGAAAGCCGTTCTGTGAGGGATCCAGGGAGTTGTTGGATTCAAGGAAGGCTGCGAGTTGGCTATTGACGGCTTTCTCGATGACTTTGGCCGGGAAAGGGAGGAGGGAAATGGGTCGGTAGTTTTTCAGTTCTGAGGGGTCTGCTGTTGGTTTTTTCAGAAGGGCGCTGAGTTCGGCGTGTTTCCATATTTCTGGAAAGGTGGCGGAGTTGAAGGAGCAGTTGATGACATCGCGGAGTTGGGGAGCGATGATGGAGTTAGCTTTGTTGAAGATGTAGTGGGGACAGGGGTCAGAAGGTGAGCCAGAGTGGATTGAGTTCATGAGGCGAATGGTATCTTCAATGGTGATTGGGTTCCAGGAGTTGAGGTAATTAGTTGGAGGGGTGGGATCTGAAGGGGGTGGGGTGAGTTGGTCATTGGGGGTATTCTTGAAGCTGTTGTGGATGTCGGCAATTTTGTTGTAGAAGAAGGAGGATAGCGCATCGCAGAGGTCTTGGGAGTTAGTGATGTCGTTGGAAGCTGCGGGGGGGTTGGTGAATTCTTTGACGATATTGAAGAGTTCCTTGCTGTTATGAGAATTGTTGTCGAGACGGTCCTTTAATGCTGATTTCTTGGCGGATCGAATCAGTTGGTGGTGTTTGCGGGTTGCTGTCTTGAGGGAGGTCATGTTGTCTGAGGTTGGTTCTTTTCTCCAATTCTTCTCCAGGGTGCGGCATGTCTTCTTGGATTTTTTAAGGTCCTCATTGAACCAGGGAGCTTTTTTGCTGGAAGATTTCGACTGGTGTTTTTTCAGGGGTGGTAGTTCGTCCGCACTGTGGGTAATCCAATGCCTGAGGTTGGTGGCCGCTAGGTCTGGGTCCGTTGCTAGGGTGGGAGTGTTTTGGCTGAGTGATGTGAGGAGTTGGTCGGTGGTGATTTTCTTCCATTTTCTTCGGGGAATGGGTTGTGGACGGTTGTGGGTCAGGGTTGTTTTGTAGCTGAAGTGAACACAGCTGTGATCCGTCCAGTGGAGAGCTGTAGTGTGATCGAAGGAGATGTGCTTGCTGGAGGTGAAGATAGGGTCGAGGGTGTGTCCGGCTATGTGAGTGGGGGTGTCAACAAGTTGTTTGAGTCCGAGATTGGAAAGGTTGTCCAGAAGGGTGGTGGTGTTGTTGTCGAGAATGTTGTCAAGGTGGTAGTTGAGGTCTCCTAGAAGAATGTAGTTCTCGGAGGCGAGGGCGTGCGGGCTGACGAAGTCAGTGATGTCGTCGCTGAATTGAGATCGGGTACCTGGGGGCCTGTAAATGAGGGTTCCTCTAAGTGTGGTCCTGGGGTCGATGTGGATCTGAAAGTGGAGGTGTTCTGCGGTTGCAAGATTGTCATCAGAGCTGGATGTAATTTTGATGGTGTTTCTATGGACGATGGCGATGCCTCCTCCAGTTTGATCGGTGCGGTCTTTTCGAATGATCTTGTAAGTGTCCGGTATGGCTATGGCGATGTCGGGGGCAGAAGAAGCATTCATCCATGTTTCAGTAAGGAAGGCTATGTCAGGTGATGCAGTGTCGATTAGGTCCCAGAGTTCGGTTGCATGTCTGTGGACCGAGCGGGTGTTCAGTAGGATGCATTTCAAGTCGTTGGGTTCGGAGCTGTGCGTGGAGGAAGTGTGTTTGGTGATGGTCCTGAAGCAGTTGAACTTGCAAGAGAGGCAGGCGAATGGGCCGTGGGTACGTCCTGGGGTAGCTTTGCAGCAGAGTGGGGTGCGTCCGGGGTTGAGGGCGAGGAGAGTAACGGCATCATAAGTTACTCTGGGGGGTTGGGAGCGGCATGGAGCAAGGGGACGGGCGCTGGGCGCGGTCCAGGCGCGGACGGGCGCAGACGGGCTTACCTTTGGCGCACCTTCGGCGTGGCCGTAGCGCGTGGACGCTGCGCGTTGGAACATCTGCTTTAAATGGATAGTGGAGGGGGCGGAGCGTGGGAGGGTCAGCTGGGAGGCGGGAGCGGGGAGGCGGGCCAGGGGATAGCACAACAACAATAGACAGTGAGACAGAAAATAGTCCTGTGGGCTGATAAAAGATGCGATTAACAATGTTTGAAGCCAGTGGCTGAAGGTTCTGGCGCAAAAAAGCCAATGGCTGACCAAGGCAGATCCAAAACCCCTTAAAATATGCGGTCAGTAGAACCTAAAAAAATGGTGTGAGCAGTATCATTTCAAATAGCTCAGATTTATTCAAGTATTGCGATACAGCCTATTAGAGGTCTCAGCCTAAAATGCTATACGAACACCAATTAGTTGTGTGATGGCGGATTTTATCTCTGGAACGTGTGATTTGGGGCGGTTTTCCTGTCACACTTTTTGCTGTCTTTGCTCCCAATGAGACCAGAATTTGTGACCTGGTTTACAGAATACTGCACTCCTGTCCCCTGCGGAAGCCCTTAGATGGAACACAGCACCGCCCCTTGCTGTATTGGCCACGGCTTGTCCCGGGCAGCCCGAGGTCCGCCCTTGCCACTGGCACCTGCCGCCTGCAGGGGCACACCCTGGGGGCCCAGGTAATTGGCAGACGTGCTGGATTTAAACTGCACAAGAGAAGCTTCCCCAGCTGAGTACCCTTGAAAGAATGAGGCGCCGGCGGGAGTCAGGGAATGATCCGCAGCATGAAAACGAGAACACGCAGGTATCACTTTGAAGGCTTTAGCAGATTAATGAAATGTAAATGGTGTGTAAACTATTTATGGCAGGCCTCTTTTTTGCCATCTTTGGAAGTCTGCGCAGTGTAGTACAATATAAAGCAGCGTGAGGCATGATTATAAAGCCACTCTCAAGCTAAGACACTGACAAGATGGCGGGCGCCGTCCCGCGTGGTGAGAGCTCGCTCCATTAAAGCGAGACTTAGGCTCTGCTGACTGACTGCCACCTTTGTGTTTTATCTGCCTCTGTCAGGACTCACGCGGCGTCTTTAGAATGCAATCAGTATCTGGGGCAAACGCCAGCAAGGAAGGCAAATGGGCAGAAGAGCCTTGGTCAGGTGTGTGATGCCTCATAAAAAGAGGGTGTCATCTGTTTTTATACCACGTTGTGCACCTCATGTTTATGCCCCACTCACCAACCCGTGACCTCCATGATGTGCGTGGTTACCCCCATATGATCATGGTGTATAATGTTTTTCCTGAAGGGGTCATCCAAGTGTAGAGACAAGCATTGGCTGAGCGGCTGTGAAAGTGACGCGGCCGCGAAAGTGAAAGTGATTGCGATGCACTTAATGACCCGTGACGGAGGAGACCCATGGAGCTGCACGCGTAATCGCAAGCACTAGGCCAGCAAAAGCTGAGGTGGCACTTTCAAAAGCCCAGTACTAAATGTCTCGCAGTGCAGCGCTGGCTCAGCGAGACCTAAAAATGAAGGGTCATGCCGTGCAAGATACAAGTATGAGTGAGCTGTCTCGGTTTGCAGAGCTCTGGACAGATTCTTAAGTAGTTCCAAGTCTGCCCACTGGGTGGCAGTATGCCCACATGACACCAATGGTGAACGTATGCAGTCTACTAATGAAAGAAGCGCCACAAAGAGAACGATCTTTCCGGTTGTCCATTTCTTTGCTGTAGGCATACACTACTGACTCGGAGGTGTAGTTTTGAGTACTCCTGCTTCTCAGCCATGGAACCAACCTCCTTTGGTATGCGGAGCATTCTGCCTCTTGGCTGCATTCCCGAGTACATTCAAATTAAAAAGTTTTTCACTTGAGTTAATTTTACAGGTAAAACATGGCTAGCTATTGTTAATGAGTTTTTAAAATCCAGTTCAAATCAGATTTGGCACTAAAGAGTTCCCAGATGGCAAAAACTATAGTTCTCTTCCAGGGGATCCTCATCAATAGTCATAAGCATTAGAATATTCCCGCCCATGCGCGGGACCCCGGAAACAATATATTATATGTGCCCCACATATATATAGACATATATATATATAAATATATATATATAAAAATAAGCAATTGCAGCCAAATAAACAATAAAGCTGGAATATGCAGTGAAGAATTTCCACAATACAGTGTATTCTGCATTAGAAACATGAGAAACAACACCAATGCTTGTTTAGAAACTGTTTTAATGCTTAGAAAACAGTAGAAATTCTCATAACACACTGTAAGCATATACAGCTCCCAGGCTGCATTGCAAAATCCCAGTCTAAAAAGACTGAAAAGCTAACCTGTAGCTGAATGTACTAAAACTGACGCTGTGCCTTTAAGGCACCTCAGCCCCTAGCTTCCCATCATGCCTCAGGGGTTACAGTTAGGTCAGTTGTTCTTTCCGGCTCCTTCAGGAAGGACCCTGGATACTCAGCTCCACATTTTTCTGCCTTTTTCAGTCAGAAAATCTTCAAAAGAACAATTTTTTGATTTACTTTGACTTTTCACATCATAGTCAAGTAAATAACTGCTTAGCAGTCAATTTTTTGTGAGGTTTTCCTTTCAGGATGCCCTCGTTATTTGATGATTGCCCTTCTTGTGGCCACAAGAAGGCAAAAACGGACTCTCATGAGGTCTGTATTTTATGCTTGCCAGAGGATCATGATCCTAAAGACTGTTCTCATTGTAAAAAGCTGTCTGACAGAACACTTAAAGACAGAGAGAGGAACAGGCTCTATGGTCTGGCCCAG
This sequence comes from Lissotriton helveticus, assembly GCF_964261635.1. Taxonomy (NCBI): domain Eukaryota; kingdom Metazoa; phylum Chordata; class Amphibia; order Caudata; family Salamandridae; genus Lissotriton; species Lissotriton helveticus. The sequence goes on along the minus strand of NC_136073.1, from coordinate 892,141,475 downwards.
AGATCCATGAGAGGAAGATCTGCAGAGAGGAAGAGTTCAAAGAGACCCAGAACTCCCTCCAAAGGCAAGTCAGAGCGTCCATCAACCTCAGCACCGGGCTCGGCGCTGAAAAAACGACATCTGATGGACAGTTCGAGAGAAAAAGCTCCGTCAACGTCGAGATCGGCGTCGATGAGGAAATCGTCGTCGAAAAGAGGTTCGCCGTCGTCGAAGAAAGCTCCGCCGTCAACTAGGCGACGATCGGCGTCGAGAGAAGCCACGAGATCGCCGTCGACGAGAGGTTCGGCGTCAAGACATAAGTCAACTCCGCCGCCGTCAACCAGGCGACGGTCGGCGTCGAGAGACAGATCACACTCGCCGTCGTCTCGACGTCGACAGGCTTCGAAGAGTGTAACACCTCCGTCGACGTCTCCACGGAGGCGCTCGGCGTCGAGGAGCAAAAGCCCCCTCGGACGATCGTTGTCGAGGAAGGGATCATCTAAGGCACGTCGGCGCTCGTCGTCGAGGATGTCCGATCCTCCGCCGTCGCCACATGCCAGGTCGATGACATCTCCGTCGCCGACAGATCAACGTCGGCCGACGTCGAGAGCTCCGTCGACGGCAGGACTAGGCCGTTCGACGTCGAGACCTCCGTCGACGGCAGGACTAGGCCGTTCGACGTCGAGACCTCCGTCGACGGCAGGACAACGCCGTTCGACGTCGAGACCTCCGTCGACGGCAGGATAACGCCGTTCGACGTCGAGGGAGATGACTCCGCCGTCAGCGCATCATCGCCGATCGACGTCGAGGGACCGCAGATCATCGTCAAAGCATTCAACGCCGAAGGTTATCGCCCCGTCGACGCCGCAGAGGCGTTCGACGTCGAGGGAAAGGCTTTTGAGACGTCCTCCAACACCGGTGAGACGGAGATCGCCTTCGGTGCCTTCGACAGTCCTAGTGACACAATCTGCTTCACTCCATTCCTCCTCAAGTGCCTCGGGTTCAACGGGGTCATCTTCTAGGAGTAGGAGTCCGGTTCAGAAGAATCCCCAGCGGGGTTACACTTCACATATAAGGCTCTCGCCAAGATGGTATGCTCCTTTGAGTAATTGGAAGGATTCTAAGGCACCAGTGAGACTTCAAAGGTACTTGAGTCCAGTCCACGGGTCTCCTCTTCAGCAAGCAGAAGAGGCAGAGGGACAGAGTCCTGCCATTCACCGATCACGCTCACGAGAGAGAAGAGCGGACAGGTCGCATGCCCCTAGGGTCTCCCGATCGCCAAGGAGGGAGCAACCCAAATCTCGAACACCGAGAAAGGAGGTACGGACTGAGAGATCGAGATCTCCAGTACATCAGAGGGTATCACGTTCTCCTCGAAGGGAGGAACGACCTAGGAGATCACCGGTGAGGAAGGAGCATTTTCACCACAGGAGAAGAAGAACTCCATCATCCTCACCTCCATCTTCGCCTAGATCTTCTAAAGGGGACTACTCTCCGACACTGGCAGACAGCCCTCGCTCAAGAGCTTCCCCTCTGGACGACGTCAACACGTATCTGGACGTTTTGCAAAGGGGTGCTCACAAGCTGAATATAGAAATGACCACTCCAGAGGTGTCCACTACTGTGATTTTTGAGACTCTTCATGACAAATCATATACACGGCCGTTGCTCCCATTAGTCCCAGGAATAATGGACCCAATCAAAGAGGTTTTCCTCACGCCAGCAACGATCAGAGCAGTACCGGCACGTATCCAGAAAAAATATAGGCCGGCTGACTCAGATCCTGTCTTTGTTAAAGGTGAGCCTGCAGCGGACTCAGTTATTGTAGCCTCAGCTAGGAAGAATCACACAGTCGCTCCTTCTTCGTCAGTTCCTCCTGACAAAGACAGCAAGACGCAAGATTCTTGGGGACGCAAGGTATGCAGCACAGCAGCTTCATCCCTAAAAGTCTCTAGTGCATCAGCCCTTCTGGGAAGGTACGATAGAGCCCTATGGGACTCCATGGAACGATTCAAAGGGAAATTGCCCAAGGAGGACCAGAAGGACTTTGAGGAGACCGTGACGGAGGGCTGTTTGGTGGCAAACCAAATGATTAGTTCATCAGCAGATAACGCCCTTCTAGCTGGACATAACTACTCACATGGGATATGTGCGAGGAGATCCTCTTGGCTGCGTTTAACTGGGCTCAAACCAGATGCCCAGCAGCGCATCCTCAATCTGCCTTTTTCCGGTTCTTCACTCTTCGGGGAGCATGCCGATCAGGAAATGGCCCGTATGAAGACCGAGTTAGACACAGTAAAGGCAGTAGGTCTGGAGAAACAGAAAGCACCGTTCAAACGACGCTTCAAGACCAACAAGAACTGGGGAGGCCAACAGAGGGTTCAAACCCCTCAATGGTCTCAAAACAAGCCGCAAGGAAAGCCACAATACAGAGGAGGAAGGTCAAGCAGAGGTAGAGGCGGACATCATCAGTCCTCTACCACACCTAGAGGAGGCAAGGCCTGAGCAGTGGCTTCCTCTGTCGCCGTTACCCACTCCAGTGGGAGGAAGTGCTGCACAACATCTGGCAGAGTGGGTCAGCATCACGAAAGATCGGTGGGTGCTGAATATACTGCGCAATGGATATGCGCTACGTTTCAGGAAGAAACCACAACCGGCTCCTCCAAAAAAGTCTCGCTCGTACCAACTAGAGCTCCTCAAAAAGGAAGTGAGCGTCCTCTTAAAGACAAACTCAATCGAAGAGGTACCCCTATCCCAAAGGGGGAAAGGAGTGTACTCAAGATATTTCCTTGTCCCCAAAAAAGACCAAGAAGGCAAATTCAGACCAATTTTGGATCTTCGACTCCTCAACAAAGTGGTGGTCAAAGAGAAGTTTCGCATGTTGGCACTCCACCAAATATGTCCTCATCTACAGATCGGAGATTGGATGTGTTCGGTGGATTTACAAGACGCGTACTTCCACATTCCTATTACACAAGGTCATCGAAAGTACTTGAGGTTCCTGGTAGGGTCCAAGCATTACCAGTTCAAAGTGCTTCCTTTCGGACTCAAATCCGCACCAAGGGTCTTCACCAAGTGCATGGCAGTGGTAGCGGCGTGTCTACACAAAAAAGGTCTCTTTGTGTACCCATATCTAGACGACTGGCTCCTGAAGAGTCCGTCGCCTCGACAAGCCACCAAAGACTGTCACCTGTGTCTCCAACAGCTACACAGGCTCGGCCTCCATGTAAACTCAGAAAAATCGATCCTGCAGCCCACACAATCTATCCACTATCTGGGAGCAGTTCTAGACACAAAGTTAGGAAGAGCGTTTCCTTCGCAAGAGAGACTTTCTTCCATGGGACAAAAATGCAAAAAGTTACTTCAGGTTCCTCGTCCAAAGGTGCGAGACGTAGCGTCTCTGTTGGGCTCCATGGCGTCCTGCATCTTCCTAATACCGAACGCCAGGTTGAGGATGCGGCCTCTACAAGAGTCGGTGGAGGATCAGTGGGACCAAGCGACTGGAGATTGGGAGGATCGAATCATCCTGTCTCAAGCAGCGCTGACCTCAATACAGTGGTGGACTCGCCCTCGGAATGTCCTGCAGGGAGTCCCTTTTCAGCAACCTCTTCCTTCGCTGTCTGTGGTAACGGACGCATCTCTAGAAGGCTGGGGTGCTCACATGGGTCATCTTCAGATTCAGGGTCGCTGGTCGACCAACCTTCAGACATACCACATCAACATGCTGGAGCTTCGAGCAGTTCATCTGGCGCTCAAAGCGTTCTTTCCAGCAATAACAACGGACAAAGTCCTGGTTCAGACGGACAACACTACAACTATGTTCTATCTGAACAAGCAGGGAGGAACTCGATCTCGCCCTCTGTCTCTGGAGGCCCAGACAATCTGGCACTGGCTTCTGGCTCGGGGACTGTCGGTGGTGGCAGTGCACCTTCCAGGCGAACTAAACACAAAAGCAGACGCACTCAGCAGGCACTTCGAAGATCAGCCAGACTGGGTGCTAAACGACGAAGTGGTCGAAGAACTCTTCCGTTGCTGGGGTCGTCCAGACATAGACTTATTTGCGGACGACGAAAACGCCAAATGCCACGCCTTCGCGTCCAGGTTCCACCGGCCAGGGACGCAAGGGAACGCTCTCCTGCTGGAGTGGACAGGGATGTTCGCTTATGCTTTTCCCCCTCTGGCACTGATTCCGAAGGTGGTGGCCAAGCTCATCAGATCGAGCATGGACATGATCCTAATTGCTCCGGATTGGCCGCGACAATGGTGGTATCCAGATCTGTTACATCTGTCGCTGTGTCCACACAGACGTCTGCCGTGCAGGCCAGACCTGCTGAGCAAGATGGACGGGAGGATCCTGCATCCCAACCTTCCGTCGCTGAACCTGACTGCATGGCTCCTGAGGTCTTGCAATATGGACACTTAAATCTGCCTCCGGAATGTATGAATATTTTAAGAGAGGCAAAGAGACCTTCCACAAGGACGTCTTATGCGTTCAAGTGGAAAAGATTTTTCATTTGGTGTAAGGACCATGGCTTTGATCCCACCAAAGGGCAAGAAGAGGTAGTCCTGCCATACCTCCTATACTTAGCGACATCAGGGTTGAAATACGCTTCTATTAGGGTTCATTTATCCGCCATAGTAGCTTACAGAAAATCACCTACACAAACATCGTTTTTTCAGGTCCCGGTGGTGAAGGATTTCCTTCAGGGATTAAAGAAGGTCTATCCCCCTGTGAGAAATCCTTCTCCTCCCTGGGAGTTGAACCTGGTTCTCTCCAGACTGATGTCTACACCGTTTGAGCCTATACACAAGGCCTCCTTGCAGCATCTCACTTGGAAGGCGGCCTTCTTGGTGGCAATAACCTCTGCGCGCAGGGTTAGCGAGATACAAGCACTCTGCACCAAGGAACCTTACACTGTGTTTCACCACAACAGAGTGGTAATGAGGGCTCACCCATCCTTCCTTCCAAAGGTGGTATCGGATTTTCATATAAATCAAACGATTACCCTTCCTTCGTTCTTTCCTAACCCATCGACCCCAGCTGAGAGGTCGTTGCACTCGTTAGATCTTAAACGGTGCTAAAGTTTTACCTAGAAAGAACGAAGGACACCAGAAAGACAGACCAACTCTTTGTCAATTATGGTGCAATGAGGACCGGGTTTGCAGCAGCCAAAAGATCCATCTCCAGATGGATTGTCTCTTGTATCAAACTAGCATACCAGCTGGCTGGCAAACCTTTGTTGCAATCACCCAAAGCTCATTCCACTAGAGGGAAAGCAGCCACAATAGCTTTTTTGCATGACATTCCTATGTCAGAAATATGCAAGGCTGCGACATGGAAATCAGTCCATACCTTTACAAGGCATTATTGCCTAGAGTCTGATTCCAGAGCGGATTCTCAAGTAGGGCAAGCCTCCTTGAGAAACCTTTTTGGGTAGAATAAGGCCTGTTCGTGGGCCTACGGATATGAATGTTATCTGTTGATTCCTTTGCCCGCAGGGATGAGGTGAGGCTCGCTACTCTATTCTAATGCTTATGACTATTGATGAGGATCCCCTGGAAGAGAAGGATTAGTTACTTACCTGTAATCCTAGTTCTCTTCCAGGGGTATCCTCATCAAAGTCATAAGCAACCCTCCCGCCTCCCCGGGCAAAGGACTTTGTTTATTAAATAGGAGATTTTTTTTTTAACCTGTTATTACCATGGTTTGGTTTTCAGTCTCCGAAAAGAACAACTGACCTAACTGTAACCCCTGAGGCATGATGGGAAGCTAGGGGCTGAGGTGCCTTAAAGGCACAGCGTCAGTTTTAGTACATTCAGCTACAGGTTAGCTTTTCAGTCTTTTTAGACTGGGATTTTGCAATGCAGCCTGGGAGCTGTATATGCTTACAGTGTGTTATGAGAATTTCTACTGTTTTCTAAGCATTAAAACAGTTTCTAAACAAGCATTGGTGTTGTTTCTCATGTTTCTAATGCAGAATACACTGTATTGTGGAAATTCTTCACTGCATATTCCAGCTTTATTGTTTATTTGGCTGCAATTGCTTATTTTTATATATATATATTTATATATATATGTCTATATATATATGTGGGGCACATATAATATATTGTTTCCGGGGTCCCGCGCATGGGCGGGAATATTCTAAGGCTTATGACTTTGATGAGGATACCCCTGGAAGAGAACTAGGATTACAGGTAAGTAACTAATCCTTTAACTCCCTCTATGAAAAACAATAAAGCAGGTAATAGTACAGATTATGAGCATCTGGGCCAAGCACCACTTCAGCACTTGACTCTCAATGGTAGTGCGGGACGAAACGTACAAGACTTTTTTAGGGGGGGTCAGTTAGATACGGGGGGGTAAAAACAGGCTCCCAAATAAAAATAATAGCAACAATAAAAGATTATCCAGTCAAAATATTTATTTTATGACAAAAGGAGTATTTATATACAAACACAAAGTGAGATATGGCTCTTTTATGACAAAAGGAGTATATATATACAAACATACAGTGAAATATGGCAACCCCAAACAAGCCATACAGCTCCCTGAGATCAAGGCTTTAGTGTGCAGTAGGCAGACTCCTGAGTTTCACTTCCCTCTCACTAGCCGTAGTAGTAATTCTCCATTCACTATAGGCGACATTCAGGGTAGGCCCTACTAGCAGGCCGTGTCTCAGCAATCCCACTCAGTCTCTTTTAGAAATGTCACAAGTGTTAGAGCGCCGATGCGCTGTCTGGCAGGTAAAATTCGTCCGTCCCTCCGATCAGTCCAACCAGCACCAGCAGGGATTGTACGACAAGAGTGTCCGAGTGTCTCTTACTTGTAGGTGCGGCTGCCTTTGGTGAAGTAGCATTCACAGCTCTGCATGGGCAGCGACTGGATGTCGTCAGCACTCCTTGGGTGCGACAGTCAGGTTCCTTTGGTCCTTCACCTAAGTTCACGGTGGCCCCCTCTGACATGCAAGATCGCTGCCTTAAGCACCACATACGGGCTACATCCCAATCGGCACAGCAGCGATCTCAACCACAGCTAACTTTACAGCAGCCCCATCTGGCAAAGGGGTCACTGACTTGAACCTGCATGCACATGACGACCTGATCGGTGCAGCAGCCGTCTCCTGGCACCTTGCTACAGGGATCCACTCGCCAGGATCCCCCACTGGGCCGCGCTCTCTTCAGCGATCTCCTCTTACTCACAGTGCACACTGGTCTTCGCAAGCAAGCAGGCACCTCCTGCTCCAGGGGCCTTTATTTGTTCACCTGATAATGAACTAGACTGGTGAGCAGGCCATGAGGGTCACTGCCCCTTTCTTCCCTTTGTGATGCCTCCCCTCGAAAGCCATTTGGGGCGTCTGGGGAACTGTACTGCAATCCTTGTGGTTCCAACGTCATTTCCATATTGAGTCTGTATACATTTTGTATTTGTTTTATTTTTTCTGTGTTTCTTTTGCATTCGAAAGTGCAACTCAAACCAAAGGGTCTCAACACGAGGCGCACACAACATCATTGAACCATGGCAACACCTTATAGAAACAAGCATGAACATTTGAGAAATTATCCAATAAAAGATAACGATTCATACTTTGTAAAGAGCATTGATTGAAAACTTTCAGAGTAATATTTTAAGCAGTGGGCCTGAGCAACATGAGGTTTTATTGGGAATGAAACAGTGGTGGGAGAAAACGATCTGCTTTCTAGGTGTACTAAAACATGCATTTTGCAAGCTATAACATTGACCATGCCTCCTGAGACCACAGGCTGGTACAGGGAGACACACGTTGCCTATGGTCATTTTAGTTGGTTGCCTACCAGTCCGAACGGAACAGCCACAAAGATAAGCTTAGTTAGGTTTTAGGCAGCCTATCAGAGTTGCTGACACAGGCGGTTTCATCTGTTTTTATTGGCTGCCCTCAACTGATGGGAACATGCCGCTGTAGTTGGGGCGTTCATATAGGTTGCTGGAAACCCTTTCAGAATAATAATATCCCTGCATCCAAATCCCTTTTGGAGTCTACCTTTTAGAATTTAGTAGCTTCAGACGAAGGTGAGATCCATTTCTCAGAATGAGTTCTCCCATCCAATGTCTTTGGTGCTGTTCTAATTTCGACAGTTTAAAAAAAAACTCCTTAAGACTTGACTATTCTGATTTTCCATCCTACTTAGTATTGTCATGTGTGCCAACATAGTCCTTCATTGAGCCATATCAAATACCTCTAAAATAACATGTGTTGTCCAACAATACATCTGTCACAGACTTAGCCTTATGATAGAGCCCATCGTACAGATGGTAATTGCAACAAAAAATAGGAAGTTGATATGCTTAAAAAAAAGCGTGCTATTTTTTTTTTTAACTTAAGATTTTATTGACATAAAAGAGCAGAGTCAAAAATAATCACAAGCAGTCTAGTACATGTAAAAACCATACACAGATCAAGCAAATTACAGGTTAGCGTACATGTCTTCCCACAGGTCCCACATGGGACAGAGCCAGTTCGACTGTAGGAGAGTCACACAGTTCTCCACGATAGGCATTCCAGTGTCCCCATTTTTTGTCCCACGTTTTCGGACAACCCCGTGTCTTGTAGACCGTCTTCTCAGCGATCATGCAACGATCCATTTCAGCCATCCAGCCCACCACCAACCCCACTTCATCGCTATAGAGCGTTTGGCCATTAGAAAACCCAGCGCCGCCCACCGTAGCTCTTGGTCATTCAGATCATTTGCCCCCCAAATGTTCAGCACACATTCCCTGGGCGATGGCAAGAGGGGCTTACCCAGGGAGTCACTCATTTTACGAAGCGTTCCAATCCAGAACCTCTGCACCACCGGACAATCCCACAAGATGTGGTAAAAGGTGCCCGGGAGTCCACATCCTCGCAGGCACAGTGAGTCAGGGCGTCGTCCAATTTTGGCCAGGGTAAGAGCAGACATATAAGCCCTGTGCAGCACCTTCAATTGAATCAATCGAAACCTGTGGCAGATAGAAGACTCCCTCGGGGACATTAGGGCCGATCGCCAATCCTCCTCATCTAGGGGGCCCAAGTCCGCCTCCCACTTGGTCCGCAGTGACAGGAAGGAATCAGGGAGATTATTGCAGAGCTTGCGGTAGGTGAGGAAGATGGCCTTCTCGGGGAGAGGCTCTGAGAGTAGCCTGTCCTCCAGAGGGTAGCTCGCGGGCATGGAAGTGAGGTCCGGGACAGCGGCAAGAATGGCATGTGTGATTTGCAAATAGCGGAAGAATTCAGTGGATGCGAGAGCATATTTGGCTTGGAGGTCACTAAAGGTCAGCAGTTTACCCTTATGGACAAGATCTCCCACCTCCGAAATCCCAATCAAGTCCCATCTATCGAAGCCTCGGAGGAAGCAGAGGAAACCCAGACTCTGTGTAGACCATAGAGGTGTGGCCTTGGTGATCCTGCCTGTCCATCCCAAACTTCTATTGGCCCTGTGCCAAATTGCAATTGTATGCGCCATATGTCCAATATATCTCGCCCTAGCAGGTTTACTATAGAGGGCTACCACGCAGCAAGAGCAAAGATGATGCAGGTATTTAAAATTAAAAAATGTGTACAGTTTATTACAACATACATAAAAGAAAGATTACAATACATTTGTTGTGTATATCTACCAACACAATAAAATAATCACTTTAAAAATTCTAACAGGATGCACTTTGAAAATAAGGCACGGACACCATCGTAGGCCGCTTCGCTTTACTTGAAAAGAGACTGTGGGCGGTCTTACAATCTTCGGGAGTGGTTTTCCTAACCCCGACAATATTTGGGAACACGAGCCAGGATTGCCATGTTGCTATAAACGCCTCGCATACCGGCCGTGTTTTTAGAATCAATAACGCTTCATTATCATTGGTTCGTCCTGTGATGGAACCAAAGGAAACGTAATCCATGACTTATGAATACCTAAAAGATTAATCCTCTCAATGCGACCTACCCAACAAGGAGCATTTGATTGAGCAATTGAACCTTCAGGAGGGCCCTTGTCGTCCCAAAGAAGATTTATCGTTATTTGTGGGAAATTATATTTTAATCCTGAGGAAGGTGTTGGCTTGTAATGAAGTTGCCAAAACCGAAACGCGTCGATGCTACTTTAGAATTGTGACACATAAAGTTATTGGACCAAATAACCTCTCCATCTAAGATATTTATATAATTTGGAGTCTGCTCTAATTATGTTTGACTATTGTGTCCCTTTCTCTTTTTAATTAGAATCATTTTCTATGTTTTCATTCCCACTGTTAGAATTTTTGATGTGATTATTTTATTGTGTTGGTAGATATACACAACGAATGTATTGTAATCTTTCTTTTATGTATGTTGTAATAAACTGTACACATTTTTAATTTTAATTAACTGCATCATCTTTGCTTTTGCTGGGCTGTATGGATTGAGTTAGTTATGTATGTAATGTTGAGTTTGTAATTGTAGTATTTGGTATGTAATTTCACCCAAAGGGGACACTTTATTCGACTTAGTCTTTTGGAACACTACCCCTTTTGGCTGCTGGGGTCCCTCTCTTTTATTAGAGAGATTACTATAGAGGGCCCCAAGGTAACCTTCACGTCCGGTCTGACATCTGTCTAATAGGAAGGCCGGGTTCAGGGGTGAACCGTGTACCCAGTGAATTACTGCCACTAGCTGTGACGCCCAATAATAAAGGCGAAGGTTAGGTAGGGCGATGCCCCCATCGTACCAACCCTGAAAAAGCTTGTAAAGGGCAATATGAGCAGCACCTCCATCCCACAACAGAAGTCGGAGCTCACCTTCCACCGTCCGAAAATATGAGTCCGGAATCAAGAAGGGGCAATTCTGCAAAACATATAAAAAGCGCGGGAGCGCCAACATTTTAAACAACGCCGCCCTGCCCGGGAGAGTCAGCGGAAGTGACCGCCAGTGAGTGACATCGTTGCAGAGCCTCCGCAAGGGGCCCACCAAATTACGGTCGTAGAACGTCTTAAAGTCGGGTGTAATATAAATGCTGAGGTACATAAAACCTTCTGTGGCTATTGCAATGGAAAAACCTTGGGGCAAGCGAGGTGGGGGGCCATGTAGCATATACAGCACCAATTTAGTCCTGTTTATAGCATATCCCAAGTACTTCCCGAAATTGGTGAGAACATGAAACAAACTATTGATAGAGGACCGCGGAGACGATACGTATATCAGGATATTGTTTGCATATAGAGAGATTTTGTCCACAGCGTCCTCATTCCAATGGAGTCCTCTGATAGAGACATCCGTACGGACCCAATGAGCCAGAGGCTCCAGGGTGAGGGCAAGCAGCAGCGGGGACAGGGGGCAGCCCTGCCTGGTTCCTCGATGGAGACGAAACCTCAGAGATGTGTGATTATTAACTCGGACCTGGCCCAAAAGGTCCGTATACAGAAGGCGCACCCAGCTAATAAAGTGAGGCCCAAAGCCAAAGCGGTGGAGAACCTCGAATAAATAGGGCCATTCGATTGAGTCGAACGCCATCGTGGCGTCGAGGGACAAGATGGGCGCGTCCTGTTGTAGGATGGGCCGGTGACTCATTACATTATGTACTCTCCGAAGATTTAACGCTGTATTACGACCCGGAAGAAAACCGGACTGGTCGTCGTGTATCAGGGAAGGGAGTACTAGGAGAAGTCGGTTCGCTAGCAGCTTAGCCAAGACTTTTGCCTCTGCACTTATCAAGGAGATCGGCCGATAAGAGCCACAGTCGGTGGGCGGTTTGGTAGGCTTGAGGATGACCGCGATGGAGGCTAACCTTCGGTCGAGCGGGAGGACACCCACCTCTAGGCTTCTCGTATACATATTCTGGAGATGAGGAATAATGTCAGGGACCATGGCCTTCAGGAACTCGACGGGGACCCCATCGGGGTCCATAGCCTTGCCGGAGTTAACGGCAAACAGAGCTGCGGTGAGCTCCTCCGCCGTGATTGCGGCATCCAGGGCCACCCTATCCGAGTCTGAGATGGTCGGTAGACGCATCTCATCTAGTAGCTGCCGGGACTCAGTCGACGCATAGCCCTCACCAGCTGTGTAGACACATTCCAAATGATCGGCAAAAGCTTCCGCAATGTCTTGCGGGTCCACGACCTCGGAGCCATCAGGTCTATTTATGGACGACACCCATCTGGATCCCTGATCTCGACGTTCCAGCCAGGCAAGCATCTTGCCCGCACTATCTCCGAATTCATAGATGCGATGGCGCGTGTGCAGCAGCCGTGCTTGCGCCTTTTCCTGCACCAGCGCCTTATAGGCCAATTGTTGGGCACGGAGACGAGTAGCAGTAGCATCCGATGGGGAGGCGTTATGAGACGCCTCCAGGCTAATGAGGTCAGACTTCGCCTGCAGTACTTGCTCGCTATGTTTACGCAGGTAGCCCATCTTAAGAGCTAGTGCCTCACCTTTCACCACCGCTAAATATGCCTCTCAAAGCGTAACCGCCGAGGCCACTGAGCCAACATTTTCAGCAAAATAGAGTGCAGTACGCTCTTGCAGCGCTTCTCTAACATCTGGAATCTGCATGAGCCAGGGATTAATGATAATAGGTCCCCGCATAAATTGGCGATTATAGGTTAGGTCCACTGCAAGTGGCGAATGATCGGATATACCACGCGGGAGAACCCTCGGGGGGACAAATCAACCGACGTCAGCGGAAGGACAAAATAAATAATTGATTCGAGACATACTGTTGTGCGCATTAGAGTAATATGTGAAGTACGGTGTGTCCGGATGGTGAAGGCGCCATATATCTGCCAGCCCCAAAGCGTGCACAAAGTCTGCCAGGTCCGAGCTCTGACGATGAGATCCCCGCTTGGGCCTACGGTCTAGGTCATCACACATAGTAATGTTAAAGTCCCCTCCAATCAGAAGTGTACCCGGGGAGAGGCCTAACAATTGAGCTTCCAGCTCCTTAAGGGAGTCCCGGACCAGCGTCGGTGGAAGGTATGCAGAGATGATGTTCAGAGGGCGCCCCTCCCAAGTGGCTTCCACCAGAGCAAAGCGGCCCAAGGGGTCAGCCCAGGTCCGGGAGTGAGTGAGTGCAAGGGTCCTCCTAACCAGAATCCCAGTGCCGCGGGACCCAGATGTGAACCCCGCGTGGACCAACAACTTCTAGCCTCCCCTCTGAAGCGCCTGACAAGTATTACCAACCAGGTGTGTTTCCTGCAATAAGACTATGTCAGGGGAGTGACGCCGGAGAAACTGGAGGACTACACTTCTCTTAATTTTGTGCTCCAGGCCATTGACATTCCAAGAGAGGATAGTAAGTGTTCTAGAGTGGACCTGTGTCATGTCGGTGAAAGTGGTGAATCAGACAGGAGAAACGTCCGAAGAGGAACCTCCCGTGTCGGCAAGACCTTGAGACATACCGTGGCTTAAGGCTAGGAGAATCAGGGACCCCTCGGGGGCCGGAGTCCAGCCAAGACGACCAGTATTGCAATAAGGGACCATGGATGAGGACAAAACAAAACATCAATACAAGAACCAAACAACCCCAAACCCCCCGACCCCCCTCCCTGCTTCCCTGCCCGCGGATCCAGAACTATCCACACCCCAACTAGGCAGAGTGCCTGTCGCCCCCCAACCATAAACGGGGTACCTGGTGAGCAGTTAGTGCTACTCCCCCGACTAGTAAAGCCAGTGTAAAGAAACTAAACGTGGAAGACTACAACAGAATTTGTACAACATCCACACATTAGAAAAGTTACTTGGTAGTCAGCCGGTCCGGCCCGATCGGGGCCGAAAGGAACAGGTCTCAAAAGTAGAGATCCATGAAGTTCGGAAGCCTGTCGCTCCCAGCAGCAGTTGGCAAAAAACAAAAAAGGAACGGTAAAGACCACCTTCCTCAGCAGCTTAATGATATTCCCCACACAATAGGGAGATGTCGCTCCTCGTCGTTAACGGTCCCTGTTAACAGTTCCTGGCTCCCCGGCATGTGGCCACTTCGTGGGTGGTCCTTCGGTGCAGCATTGTCTCGTGGGGATCCTCCGACACGGCGCCATCCCTCCAGCCAATCTCAAACCTCGTCTGGCGATAGGAAAAGCCAGGCTTTACCGTCCATTTCAACGCGGAGCTTCGCAGGGAAGAGCATGGAATACTTGATGCCTTTATCTCGCAGAGCTTTTTAAGCCTCCAAAAAGCTGCGTCACCTCGCCTGCACCTTCACTGTGAAGTCTGGGAACATTGAAATGCGGGTGTTTTCCAAGAGAAGAGGCGGCCCAGAACGGGCTGCTTGGAGGATAGCGTCCCGATCTTTAAAATTGAAGACCCTGGCGATGATGGCCCTGGCGGCCTCGGTTTACCCCCTGGGACTCTGTGCGCCCTTTCGATGGAAAAATAGCTTGAGAGTTGCTTTGGTTTAAGGTGCTTTGTAACTAGGTCTTCCACAAATAGGTCCGCAGAAGGCTCCTCCATGCGCTCCGGAACTCCCAAAATACGGATGTTATTCCGTCTCGCCCTCCCTTCGTAGTCATCCAACAGGTCACTCATCTGCTTCTGTTGTGTCTGAAGCTGGGCAACTTGTTGTTGGAGCGTAGACGTATCATCAATAAGGGCCGCAGTCTTGACCTCAACGTCCTTCACCTTTGTGTCCATCTTGCGCAGATCTGCGCGCAAGAGGGTCACTTCTATATTTACAGAGTCAATCCGAGTTTCTAGGGAGGAGCGAATTCCAGCAATAGCCTCCATGACGTCTTCCAAGGTAAGAGCCTTCACTCCCTGCGAGGGGGCGCAAGTTTTGGGTCTCCTGGGGGGGCAGTGTCCTTATTGTCGCCTCTTGAGCCCTAGGAATTCTTGGTTATTTGTCTCTGGTTCAAAGGCTTCCCTCCTTTATTAGACGCCATTTAAGAAGGTGCGGCCGATCCCCGGCGTAGCTGGGATAGAGAGGGGCCGGAAAGAAGGCAGATAGCAGTCCTGCACCGCAATTCTAGCTATCACTCGCCCTGGCCACCAGTCACACCACTCAATCACTCCCTACGCAAGAGCGATCCAGAGCACACAAAGAAGCCCATGCACTCCATGGGCGCCCAGTGCAGCAAATTGATGCAAGGCAAAAAACTCCAGTCCCAAGTGTGTAGTGTCTACCAAGGACCGCCGTGGCCAGCAGGGCAGCGTTCAATGGGGGTTCAGGCCTCTCCAATGGTGAATAGCATCTGATCACTGCTGGGTAGTCGTGTGGTAAGAGGTACAGCCCAGGAGGAATGGGCCTTCACCAGGACATAAGTGGAGGGATCCTGGGTCAGGGGCCAAGAAGCCGGGGCCCGAGGTCAAGTCTCAGCAAGAATGATGATCAGAGGACGGGTCTACTGCCAGGAACTCAACGCTCGTCCGACGATCCGGTTGTTGCGTAAATAGATGGGTCTCCCGGGCTCTAGGAGTGGCCCGCACCGCCTGTATGTCAGCGAACTGTGGGGCCAATGCAGGAAAGCCTGATGGTGGGCAGTCAATGCTGGAGAGGTTGGCCAGGTCCCAAACGAAAGGATCGGCGCCCGCTGCAGGGCGAGAGAAATAAGCCGTGGAGCCTCGGTGGTGGTAGGCCCTAAAGCCGGGGCGTCGCGTAGGTGGCGGCCCGGCGGACCAGAGACGTACTCTGCCTCCCCCGGTCAACACAAGACAGTCACTTCAGGCAATCGGCGGAAACCAGGGAGCCGCAGGTGGCTCCGGCACAAGTCTAAGGGCAGGGCGAGGCGGGGCTCCACCAGTTGGGCTCCGTCCCCGGCAGCAGGAGGCAGTCAATGTGGTGGCCTGAGCTCCGACGCGTCCGCCATCTTGCGGGCTGCAGGGGACCCCTCTCCACCTGGCTGAATCTGCGGAGCGGCAACTCCGATCGGGCCAACACCGCTTCAAAGTGTGCGCAGTCGGGTCGTGACGGGGACCTCCCGATTGCAGGGGAGTCCCCGGTCACATTGCGTATCAATTAGGCGGATAGCCGGGGGAGGGCCGATAGTCGCGTTAGCAAGCGACCATTCCCTCCGGCTGCCAGCCACGCCCCCCCAAAAGCATGCTATTTGGACTGAAGCCTGATCCTTCCGAATTCTTCCAGCAATGGCAGTGGTACTAAGGAAACCAAGTGTTTGTCCATGCTTATCTGGAGGAGTGGCTCAGCAAAGCCATTCTTAGTAGAAAGCATTGAAGCATGTCAGGATTCTGGTCACAGTGCAATGGAACCTGAGCTCAGCTAAGTTATGCTGATTCAAAGTCCACGTCAGTACTGACAATACGGTGCCTTGGAGTATTGCTCAACACAAGGGATGCAATGTGAATCTTCAGTGACAACACAGTTTCCACCCTCCATCCTTGCAGAGTTACACATGAGAAAATGTGGAGTGTCTCAAGAACAGTGGTGCGAACCATCAGGAAATTAGGAGGCCAAGCCAACTCTTTTTTCATCAGTTCTTCTGATAATTCTTTAGTGGTATTGAGGAACAACTTGTAACTAGGTGTTTGCCCTGTCTGTTGTGACCAACGCGTCCACGCTGGGATGACGTGATTGGACAGGTTTCCAAACAACGCAAGGGGTGTGGTCAGTAGAAGAGCACTCTTACCACACCATTGTGCCACATCTGAGTGAGGGTCATCTTGCACTGAAAGTAAGTCTCACATCTTTCATGTCTTTGCTGATGTTTGACCAAAGCATGCAACTCTACAGTTAATGCACCATCTGAACAAAGACAGAAGGCATGAATTCTAGACTCCTTTTGGTGGTCACTCCGTCGAATTGATGGTGACACTAGCATGAAATGAACAGATAATAGTGGTCCACCTTCCACAACAGTGGAACAAGAAGCTGTCTGACTAGCGGGCTTCAGATAGAAGGAAACCCAAAGTTTTCACACAGCCTGCGCTCTTCCAAACATGCTCTTAACCCCTTCGCTGCTAGGCCTTTTCCCCTCCTGTGCTAAGCCTTTTTTTGGCGTTTTGGAGTAGTGCGCGCTTAGGCCCTTGTAACTTTTTGACCACATAAGGTATCCGCACCAAATTTGCGTCCTTTTCTTCCAACATCATGTGGATTCTAAAGGCGCCCAGGGTTTGTGGATTCCCTTGGAGGGGTCCCAGAAATTAACCAAAATATAGAGATTTTTTTTGTTTTTTCAGAAAAATGGGAAAAACGGGCTGCAAATGAAAGCCTCTGGGTTTTTCCCTGAAAATGGTATCACAAAATGGTTTGTGGGGCTGAAATCTCCATTTTCTCAGCTTTCAGGGAATGACAGTCTTTTGTCAGAGAACCGAAATTTTTCACTCAGTTTTGGCATTTTTCTGGGACATAGCCTATTTTTGCTATTTTTAGAGCTTTCCACCTCCTTCCAGTTAATGGTAGAAATGAGTTTGAAAGCAATAATGGATCCTGGAAAGCTTTACATTTTCGAAAAGTAGACAAAATTCTGAATTCAGAAAGGGGTCATTTGTCTAAATCCATGAAGGTTTCGTTATAGAAACTAACAGTTAGATATTGGAATATTTGAAATTTTGTTGAAAAAAACAGCCTTTTGTCTCAACGTTTTCACCTATACCTTTTTCTAATTTTGACAGCTCTTGGAAAGCAATATACCGTTACATTCGTTAGACCTTCCTGGTTGTGGGGATATATAGGACTTGTAGTTTCACCAAGAACCCGACGAACCCAGTTCCAAAAACTGAGCAGCAACTTGCAATGGTATTTTTTCATTTACTGGGTATAGTGCACTTTGTCTTGGACATTGTATACATGGAATAATCTGTATGAAAGACACCTATGTATTTCTGAATTGGGTACAAATTATAGAGTTCAGAAACAGTATATAATTGCACATTTTCAAAGTTGGGAATACTCATACTAGCATGAGAATTATTGGTCATTTTTCATAAAGATTTTTTTTGTACACAATGTCTTTCATTGAAAGGAAGAAATGCATGAAAGCTCAATTGGTAATAACAGTTGATTTACAAATCTGAATTACCCCAAGTGTCCCGATAAAAACGGTACCTCACTTGTGTGGGTCGGCCTTGTGCCTGCGACAGGAAACGGCGCAAAATGCAACGTGGTCACACCTAAATTTTGCAGTTACAAATTGACCCTTTTTTGGCAAAGTGCCTACCTGTAGTTTTTGCACCCTAGCTCTGCCGGCACCTAGGGAAACCTAGCAAACCTATACATTTTTGAAAAGTAGACACCCAGGGGAATTCAGGATGGGGTGACTCGACTGCCTACCACCAGGTTTTGTTACCCAGAATCCCTTGCAAAGCTAAGATTTTGACGAAATAAACACATTTTCCTCACATTTCCGTGGTGGAAAGTTCTGGAATCTGCGTGGATCAACAAATTTCCACCCACCCAGCGTTCCCCCAGGTCTCCCGATAAAAACGGTACCTCACTTGTGTGGGTCGGCCTTGTGCCTACGACCGGAAACGGCACAAAATGCAACGTGGTCGCACCTCAATTACCCAGTGAAATTTTACGTTCTTTGGACAAAGAGACTACCTTTTGTTTTTGAGCCGTAGCTCAGCCAGCACCTAGGGAAACCTAGCAAACCTATACATTTTTGAAAACTAGACACCCAGGGCAATTCAGAATGGGGTGACTCGTCTGCCTACCCCCAGGTTTTGTTACCCAGAATCCCTTGCAAATCTAAAAATGTGACCAAAAAAACACATTTTCCTCACATTTCTGTGGTGGAAAGTTCTGGAATCTGCGTGGATCAACAAATTTCCACCCACCCAGCGTGCCCCCAGGTCTCCCGAAAAAAATGGTACCTCACTTGCGTGGGTAGGCATAGTGGCTGCGACATGAAACAGCGCAAAACGCAGCATGGTCGCACCTCAATTTCCCAGTGAAATTTAGCACGTTTCGGACAAAAAGACTACCTTTTGTTTTTGCGCCATAGCTCTGCCAGCACCTAGGGAAATCTAGCAAACCTATACATTTTTGAAAACTAGACACCCAGGGCAATTCAGGATAGGGTGACTCGTCTGCCTACCCCCAGGTTTTGTTACCCAGAATCCCTTGCAAACATAAAAATTTGACCAAAAAAACACATTTTCCTCACATTTCTGTGGTGGAAAGTGCTGGAATCTGCGTGGATCAACAAATTTCCACCCACCCAGCGTGCCACCAGGTCTCCCGAAAAAAATGGTACCTCACTTGCGTGGGTAGGCATAGTGGCTGCGACATGAAACAGTGCAAAACGCAGCATGGTCGCACCTCAATTTCCCAGTGAAATTTAGGACGTTTCGGACAAAAAGACTACCTTTTGTTTTTGCGCCGTAGCTCTGCCAGCACCTAGGGAAATCTAGCAAGCCTATACATTTTTGAAAACTAGACACCCAGGGCAATTCAGGATGGGGTGACTCGTCTGCCTACCCCCAGGTTTTGTTACCCAGAATCCCTTGCAAACATAAACATTTGACCAAAAAAACACATTTTCCTTACATTTCTGTGGTGGAAAGTTCTGGAATCTGCGTGGATCAACAAATTTCCACCCACCCAGCGTGCCCCCAGGTCTCCCGAAAAAAATGGTACCTCACTTGCGTGGGTAGGCATAGTGGCTGCGACATGAAACAGCGCAAAACGCAGCATGGTCGCACCTCAATTTCCCAGTGAAATTTAGCACGTTTCGGACAAAAAGACTACCTTTTGTTTTTGCGCCGTAGCTCTGCCAGCACCTAGGGAAACCTAGCAAACCTATACATTTTTGAAAAGTAGACACCCAGGGGAATTCAGGATGGGGTGACTCGACTGCCTACCACCAGGTTTTGTTACCCAGAATCCCTTGCAAAGCTAAGATTTTGACAAAATAAACACATTTTCCTCACATTTCCGTGGTGGAAAGTTCTGGAATCTGCGTGGATCAACAAATTTCCACCCACCCAGCGTTCCCCCAGGTCTCCCGATAAAAACGGTACCTCACTTGTGTGGGTCGGCCTTCTGCCTACGACCGGAAACGGCACAAAATGCAACGTGGTCGCACCTCAATTTCCCAGTGAAATTTTACGTTCTTTGGACAAAGAGACTACCTTTTGTTTTTGAGCCGTAGCTCAGCCAGCACCTAGGGAAACCTAGCAAACCTATACATTTTTGAAAACTAGACACCCAGGGCAATTCAGAATGGGGTGACTCGTCTGCCTACCCCCAGGTTTTGTTACCCAGAATCCCTTGCAAACCTAAAAATTTGACCAAATAAACACATTTTCCTCACATTTCTGTGGTGGAAAGTGCTGGAATCTGCGTGGATCAACAAATTTCCACCCACCCAGCGTGCCCCCAGGTCTCCCGAAAAAAATGGTACCTCACTTGCGTGGGTAGGCATAGTGGCTGCGACATGAAACAGCGCAAAACGCAGCATGGTCGCACCTCAATTTCCCAGTGAAATTTAGGACGTTTCGGACAAAAAGACTACCTTTTGTTTTTGCGCCATAGCTCTGCCAGCACCTAGGCAAATCTAGCAAACCTATACATTTTTGAAAACTAGACACCCAGGGCAATTCAGGATGGGGTGACTCGTCTGCCTACCCCCAGGTTTTGTTACCCAGAATCCCTTGCAAACATAAACATTTGACCAAAAAAACACATTTTCCTCACATTTCTGTGGTGGAAAGTTCTGGAATCTGCGTGGATCAACAAATTTCCACCCACCCAGCGTTCCCCCAGGTCTCCCGAAAAAAATGGTACCTCACTTGCGTGGGTAGGCATAGTGGCTGCGACATGAAACAGCGCAAAACGCAGCATGGTCGCACCTCAATTTCCCAGTGAAATTTAGCACGTTTTTGACAAAAAGACTACCTTTTGTTTTTGCGCCGTAGCTCTGCCAGCACCTAGGGAAATCTAGCAACCCTATACATTTTTGAAAACTAGACACCCAGGGCAATTCAGGATGGGGTGACTCGTCTGCCTACCCCCTGGTTTTGTTACCCAGAATCCCTTGCAAACATAAAAATTTGACCAAATAAACACATTTTCCTCACATTTCTGTGGTGGAAAGTTCTGGAATCTGCGTGGATCAACAAATTTCCACCCACCCAGCGTGCCCCCAGGTCTCCCGAAAAAAATGGTACCTCACTTGCGTGGGTAGGCACAGTGGCTGCGACATGAAACAGCGCAAAACGCAGCATGGTCGCACCTCAATTTCCCAGTGAAATTTAGCACGTTTCGGACAAAAAGACTACCTTTTGTTTTTGCGCCATAGCTCTGCCAGCACCTAGGGAAATCTAGCAAACCTATACATTTTTGAAAACTAGACACCCAGGGCAATTCAGGATGGGGTGACTCGTCTGCCTACCCCCAGGTTTTGTTACCCAGAATCCCTTGCAAACATAAACATTTGACCAAAAAAACACATTTTCCTTACATTTCTGTGGTGGAAAGTTCTGGAATCTGCGTGGATCAACAAATTTTTACCCACCCAGCGTGCCCCCCGGTCTCCCGAAAAAAATGGTACCTCACTTGCGTGGGTAGGCATAGTGGCTGCGACATGAAACAGCGCAAAACGCAGCATGGTCGCACCTCAATTTCCCAGTGAAATTTAGCACGTTTCGGACAAAAAGACTACCTTTTGTTTTTGCGCCGTAGCTCTGCCAGCACCTAGGGAAACCTAGCAAACCTATACATTTTTGAAAACTAGACACCCAGGGCAATTCAGGATGGGGTGACTCGTCTGCCTACCCCCAGGTTTTGTTACCCAGAATCCCTTGCAAACATAAAAGTTTGACCAAATAAACACATTTTCCTCACATTTCTGTGGTGGAAAGTGCTGGAATCTGCGTGGATCAACAAATTTCCACCCACCCAGCGTGCCCCCAGGTCTCCCGAAAAAAATGGTACCTCACTTGCGTGGGTAGGCATAGTGGCTGCGACATGAAACAGCGCAAAACGCAGCATGGTCGCACCTCAATTTCCCAGTGAAATTTAGCACGTTTCGGACAAAAAGACTACCTTTTGTTTTTGCGCCATAGCTCTGCCAGCACCTAGGGAAATCTAGCAAACCTATACATTTTTGAAAACTAGACACCCAGGGCAATTCAGGATGGGGTGACTCGTCTGCCTACCCCCAGGTTTTGTTACCCAGAATCCCTTGCAAACATAAACATTTGACCAAAAAAACACATTTTCCTCACATTTCTGTGGTGGAAAGTTCTGGAATCTGCGTGGATCAACAAATTTCCACCCACCCAGCGTTCCCCCAGGTCTCCCGAAAAAAATGGTACCTCACTTGCGTGGGTAGGCATAGTGGCTGCGACATGAAACAGCGCAAAACGCAGCATGGTCGCACCTCAATTTCCCAGTGAAATTTAGCACGTTTTTGACAAAAAGACTACCTTTTGTTTTTGCGCCGTAGCTCTGCCAGCACCTAGGGAAATCTAGCAACCCTATACATTTTTGAAAACTAGACACCCAGGGCAATTCAGGATGGGGTGACTCGTCTGCCTACCCCCTGGTTTTGTTACCCAGAATCCCTTGCAAACATAAAAATTTGACCAAATAAACACATTTTCCTCACATTTCTGTGGTGGAAAGTTCTGGAATCTGCGTGGATCAACAAATTTCCACCCACCCAGCGTGCCCCCAGGTCTCCCGAAAAAAATGGTACCTCACTTGCGTGGGTAGGCACAGTGGCTGCGACATGAAACAGCG
The DNA here is from genome assembly GCF_964261635.1 of Lissotriton helveticus. NCBI lineage: Eukaryota > Metazoa > Chordata > Amphibia > Caudata > Salamandridae > Lissotriton > Lissotriton helveticus. The sequence goes on along the minus strand of NC_136073.1, from coordinate 892,118,882 downwards.
CAAAACGCAGCATGGTCGCACCTCAATTTCCCAGTGAAATTTAGCACGTTTCGGACAAAAAGACTACCTTTTGTTTTTGCGCCATAGCTCTGCCAGCACCTAGGGAAATCTAGCAAACCTATACATTTTTGAAAACTAGACACCCAGGGCAATTCAGGATGGGGTGACTCGTCTGCCTACCCCCAGGTTTTGTTACCCAGAATCCCTTGCAAACATAAACATTTGACCAAAAAAACACATTTTCCTTACATTTCTGTGGTGGAAAGTTCTGGAATCTGCGTGGATCAACAAATTTTTACCCACCCAGCGTGCCCCCCGGTCTCCCGAAAAAAATGGTACCTCACTTGCGTGGGTAGGCATAGTGGCTGCGACATGAAACAGCGCAAAACGCAGCATGGTCGCACCTCAATTTCCCAGTGAAATTTAGCACGTTTCGGACAAAAAGACTACCTTTTGTTTTTGCGCCGTAGCTCTGCCAGCACCTAGGGAAACCTAGCAAACCTATACATTTTTGAAAACTAGACACCCAGGGCAATTCAGGATGGGGTGACTCGTCTGCCTACCCCCAGGTTTTGTTACCCAGAATCCCTTGCAAACATAAAAGTTTGACCAAATAAACACATTTTCCTCACATTTCTGTGGTGGAAAGTGCTGGAATCTGCGTGGATCAACAAATTTCCACCCACCCAGCGTGCCCCCAGGTCTCCCAAAAAAAATGGTACCTCACTTGCGTGGGTAGGCATAGTGGCTACGACATGAAACAGCGCAAAACGCAGCATGGTCGCACCTCAATTTCCCAGTGAAATTTAGCACGTTTCGGACAAAAAGACTACCTTTTGTTTTTGCGCCGTAGCTCTGCCAGCACCTAGGGAAACCTAGCAAACCTATACATTTTTGAAAACTAGACACCCAGGGCAATTCAGGATGGGGTGACTCGTCTGCCTACCCCCTGGTTTTGTTACCCAGAATCCCTTGCAAAGATAAAAATTTGACCAAATAAACACATTTTCCTCACATTTCTGTGGTGGAAAGTTCTGGAATCTGCGTGGATCAACAAATTTCCACCCACCCAGCGTGCCCCCAGGTCTCCCGAAAAAAATGGTACCTCACTTGCGTGGGTAGGCATAGTGGCTGCGACATGAAACAGCGCAAAACGCAGCATGGTCGCACCTCAATTTCCCAGTGAAATTTAGCACGTTTCGGACAAAAAGACTACCTTTTGTTTTTGCGCCATAGCTCTGCCAGCACCTAGGGAAATCTAGCAAACCTATACATTTTTGAAAACTAGACACCCAGGGCAATTCAGGATAGGGTGACTCGTCTGCCTACCCCCAGGTTTTGTTACCCAGAATCCCTTGCAAACATAAAAATTTGACCCAAAAAACACATTTTCCTCACATTTCTGTGGTGGAAAGTGCTGGAATCTGCGTGGATCAACAAATTTCCACCCACCCAGCGTGCCACCAGGTCTCCCGAAAAAAATGGTACCTCACTTGCGTGGGTAGGCATAGTGGCTGCGACATGAAACAGCGCAAAACGCAGCATGGTCGCACCTCAATTTCCCAGTGAAATTTAGGACGTTTCGGACAAAAAGACTACCTTTTGTTTTTGCGCCGTAGCTCTGCCAGCACCTAGGGAAATCTAGCAACCCTATACATTTTTGAAAACTAGACACCCAGGGCAATTCAGGATGGGGTGACTCGTCTGCCTACCCCCAGGTTTTGTTACCCAGAATCCCTTGCAAACATAAACATTTGACCAAAAAAACACATTTTCCTTACATTTCTGTGGTGGAAAGTTCTGGAATCTGCGTGGATCAACAAATTTCCACCCACCCAGCGTGCCCCCAGGTCTCCCGAAAAAAATGGTACCTCACTTGCGTGGGTAGGCATAGTGGCTGCGACATGAAACAGCGCAAAACGCAGCATGGTCGCACCTCAATTTCCCAGTGAAATTTAGCACGTTTCGGACAAAAAGACTACCTTTTGTTTTTGCGCCGTAGCTCTGCCAGCACCTAGGGAAACCTAGCAAACCTATACATTTTTGAAAAGTAGACACCCAGGGGAATTCAGGATGGGGTGACTCGACTGCCTACCACCAGGTTTTGTTACCCAGAATCCCTTGCAAAGCTAAGATTTTGACAAAATAAACACATTTTCCTCACATTTCCGTGGTGGAAAGTTCTGGAATCTGCGTGGATCAACAAATTTCCACCCACCCAGCGTTCCCCCAGGTCTCCCGATAAAAACGGTACCTCACTTGTGTGGGTCGGCCTTCTGCCTACGACCGGAAACGGCACAAAATGCAACGTGGTCGCACCTCAATTTCCCAGTGAAATTTTACGTTCTTTGGACAAAGAGACTACCTTTTGTTTTTGAGCCGTAGCTCAGCCAGCACCTAGGGAAACCTAGCAAACCTATACATTTTTGAAAACTAGACACCCAGGGCAATTCAGAATGGGGTGACTCGTCTGCCTACCCCCAGGTTTTGTTACCCAGAATCCCTTGCAAACATAAACATTTGACCAAAAAAACACATTTTCCTCACATTTCTGTGGTGGAAAGTTCTGGAATCTGCGTGGATCAACAAATTTCCACCCACCCAGCGTTCCCCCAGGTCTCCCGAAAAAAATGGTACCTCACTTGCGTGGGTAGGCATAGTGGCTGCGACATGAAACAGCGCAAAACGCAGCATGGTCGCACCTCAATTTCCCAGTGAAATTTAGCACGTTTTTGACAAAAAGACTACCTTTTGTTTTTGCGCCGTAGCTCTGCCAGCACCTAGGGAAATCTAGCAACCCTATACATTTTTGAAAACTAGACACCCAGGGCAATTCAGGATGGGGTGACTCGTCTGCCTACCCCCTGGTTTTGTTACCCAGAATCCCTTGCAAACATAAAAATTTGACCAAATAAACACATTTTCCTCACATTTCTGTGGTGGAAAGTTCTGGAATCTGCGTGGATCAACAAATTTCCACCCACCCAGCGTGCCCCCAGGTCTCCCGAAAAAAATGGTACCTCACTTGCGTGGGTAGGCATAGTGGCTGCGACATGAAACAGCGCAAAACGCAGCATGGTCGCACCTCAATTTCCCAGTGAAATTTAGCACGTTTCGGACAAAAAGACTACCTTTTGTTTTTGCGCCATAGCTCTGCCAGCACCTAGGGAAATCTAGCAAACCTATACATTTTTGAAAACTAGACACCCAGGGCAATTCAGGATGGGGTGACTCGTCTGCCTACCCCCAGGTTTTGTTACCCAGAATCCCTTGCAAACATAAACATTTGACCAAAAAAACACATTTTCCTTACATTTCTGTGGTGGAAAGTTCTGGAATCTGCGTGGATCAACAAATTTTTACCCACCCAGCGTGCCCCCAGGTCTCCCGAAAAAAATGGTACCTCACTTGCGTGGGTAGGCATAGTGGCTGCGACATGAAACAGCGCAAAACGCAGCATGGTCGCACCTCAATTTCCCAGTGAAATTTAGCACGTTTCGGACAAAAAGACTACCTTTTGTTTTTGCGCCGTAGCTCTGCCAGCACCTAGGGAAATCTAGCAAACCTATACATTTTTGAAAACTAGACACCCAGGGCAATTCAGGATGGGGTGACTCGTCTGCCTACCCCCAGGTTTTGTTACCCAGAATCCCTTGCAAACATAAAAATTTGACCAAAAAAACACATTTTCCTCACATTTCTGTGGTGGAAAGTTCTGGAATCTGCGTGGATCAACAAATTTCCACCCACCCAGCGTGCCCCCAGGTCTCCCGAAAAAAATGGTACCTCACTTGCGTGGGTAGGCATAGTGGCTGCGACATGAAACCGCGCAAAACGCAGCATGGTCGCACCTCAATTTCCCAGTGAAATTTAGCACGTTTCGGACAAAAAGACTACCTTTTGTTTTTGCACCGTAGCTCTGTCAGCACCTAGGGAAATCTAGCAAACCTATACATTTTTGAAAACTAGACACCCAGGGCAATTCAGGATGGGGTGACTCGTCTGCCTACCCCCAGGTTTTGTTACCCAGAATCCCTTGCAAACATAAAAATTTGACCAAAAAAAACATTTTCCTCACATTTCTGTGGTGGAAAGTTCTGGAATCTGCGTGGATCAACAAATTTCCACCCACCCAGCGTGCCCCCAGGTCTCCCGAAAAAAATGGTACCTCACTTGCGTGGATAGACATAGTGGCTGCAACAGGAAACGGTTCAAATCGTACGGTGGTGAATTTACATTACCTTATTGCAAAACTACCTTGATTTTGGCGGGGGGGGGCATCTGAGTTTGTGGCCCGGGGCTCGGTGGTATTCTTTGCAAAGTAGCAAACCCAAACAGTTCTGAAAACTAGACACCCGGGGGAGTCCAGGGAGGTATGGCATGCATGGGTCCCCCAAAGTTTTCCTACCCAGAACTCCTTGCAAACCTTAAAATTAGGTAAAAATAGCACTTTTCCAAACTTTTTGGCGTGGGATCGCCGTGCCGGCAAAAATGTCCTACCACCCTGCATTCCCCTTGTTCTCCCGAGTAAAAGGATACCTCACTTGTGTGGGTGCCCCAAAGCAGAACACGCCAAAAATGAATTTTGAAAAAAGTAGTTTTTAGTCATATTTAAGTTTTACAAATTAAGCACCCCAGCCTGAGTCACATGCCTTTGGCCCACCCACACAAGTGAGGTATCATTTTACTCGGGAGAACAAGGGAAACGCTGGGTGGTAGGACATTTGTTCCGGCAGCGAGATCCCACCCTAAAAAGTATGGAAAAGTGGGTTTTTTGACCAAAATTTCAGGTTTGCAGGGGTTTCTGGGTAGGAAAACATTGGGGGACCCACGCATGCCATACCTCCCTGGACCCCCTCGGGTGTCTAGTTCTCAGAACTGTTTGGGTTTGGTAGTTTCCAAAGATGCCTGCCAAGCCCCGGGCCAAAAGCTCAGGTGACCCCCTCAAAAAATAAGATTATTTGGCTAAAGGTAATGTTTTGGTCTCCACAGTATGAATTGGGCCTTTTCCTAAAGCAGCCGCTATGCCTACCCACGCAAGTGAGGTACCATTTTTATCGGGAGACCTTGGGGAACGCTGGGTGGGAGGTAATTTGTGTGAGCCCAGTGATGCCACGCTTTCCCACACTAAAACGTGTGAAAAAACAGATTTTTCCTTGCAAACCTTAAAAATAGGTAAAAATAGCAGTTTTCCAAACTTTTTGGCGTGGGATCGCCGTGCCGGCAAAAAAGTCCTACCACCCTGCGTTCCCCTTGTTCTCCCGCGTAAAAGGATACCACACCTTAACAGAGTTACTCAAAAGTCAAACATTCAAGCACGGCTATCTATTCCTCAAAGACACACACATACAGGTTGGATTTGGCACGAGGGCGAGTGATGGTTCAGTACATAAAATTTTATTAACAAGATATTTCAAAAAAATGAAATGCTCTGTCAATAAATAAATGCATAAAAACTGAACCAGTGACTCGCAACTCGTGAGCTGTAAAGCCACGACAAGGCACCAACCGTTTTACAGGCCATTCACGCACCTTTCATACCTGATACAAACCAGACCATTGACACCATCCGAATGGAAAAGCAACACATAACAACAATCACAATAAGGGGCAAGGTACACCCTACTGCAGAAAGAGAAAAAAAACAATTATTACTGCACACCCATCTAATCCGCAAGCACACACACATACTGGTTGGATTTGGCACGAGGGTGAGTGATGATTCAGTTCATACAATTGTATACGCAAGTAATTTCACAAAAATGAAATACACTGTGTATAATTGAAAGTATGATAAACTGAACCACTGACTCACAGCTCGTGAGCTGTAAAGCCACGTCAAGGCACCAACCTCTTTACAGGCCATTCATACACCTTTCGTACGCGTGACACATACAAAACATTCACACCGCCAGCCGCGGACCCATCACATTCCAACACTCACACCAGCAAACAGCGCCCTTCAAGGGCCCATCACTTTCACACGCCCACATTTCGGACACTGCAACTACACAAAATGATGGACTGTGTGGAGTGTCACTCAACTAGCAGTGTGTGTAGTGACCAACAGAAAGTAACTACTCACAGACCGCCTGCCGAGCGCCAGTCCACCCACACCACCATCCAAGCACCAGACCATGCACACCGCCAGCCAAACACCACTAAGCGCACACCGACAGCCAAGTACCACTCCACGCACACCACCAGCCAAGCATCACTCCACGCACACCACCAGCCAAGCGCCACTCCACACACACCGCCAGCCAAGCACCACTCCGTGCACAGACAGCCAAGTACCACTCCATGCACACCACCAGCCAAGCGCCCCTCCACACACACCACCAGTCAAGCGCCACTCCACGAACACCACCAGCCAAAGACAAATCCAAACACAACACCAGGCAAGCGCAAGAGCACGCACACCGCCAACCAAACACCAGACCACACACACCGCCAGTCGAGCACCAGTCCGCAGACACCGCCAGACAAGCACCAGTCCACAGACACCGGCAGTCAAGCGCCAAACCATGCACACAGTCAGACAATGGACACTACACGCAAACCAACATCATACTTTAGTTTTTTTTTTAATAAAAGAGAAACGACAACAAATTGCAAATTGATACAAATCTACTAACTCGACAACTAAATCTAAGACTACACAAATACAAACTTTGAAACTGAACAATAACTATTACAGAATAAAGACCAACCAGTTCACTTTACCACTCATTGATACTCCCAAAAATTCTTTTGCGTGTGGTACAATCTAAAACAAGCAGGTACACACAGCCCGGGGTTTGAAGGGCAGTCGGGGCAGTACATGCGAACCTCCTTCCGCAAACCTCTTCGCCAACAGACTCTACATCTCCGACTGGGAAAGTCTTTTGAGGTTGTAGGAGGAATTGTATCAGGAAAGTGGCGATCTTTCAATCTGGCAACATCCTCCACCACTCCAACTCTAGGAACACTTGCCTGTTCCACTAAAACAAGGCTGCCTATTACAGACTCCTGAAACTTTACAAAAGTCAACTTTGACTGGGGACAAGATTTCTGGAACACAATAAAAGCATTAAAGGTTGCCAAGTGGAAAAGATGGATAGCCAACTTCTTGTACCAAATGTAAGCCTTACGAAGAGCAGCATACGGTTCCAACCTCTGATCAACTCTGTCAACACCACCCATGTACTTATTGTAGTCCAGTATGCACACAGGTTTGCGCACTTCTGCAACCTGACCCCAAACATTCCGCGGTTCAGTGCTTTCATCATGTATTGTAGTCAACATGTAGACATCTCTCCTGTCTGTAAACTTCACAGCTAGAAGCTCCTCACAACGCAAAGCACTGCACTGTCCCCGAGCAAGCTTTCGACAAACAAGTTCTTTTGGGAAACCTTTACGGTTTGAGCGGATTGTGCCACAAGCAACAGTGTCCACTTTGGCCAATTCCCTGAACAACCGCACACCAGTGTAGAAGTTATCGACATTCAAATGATGGCCTTTGTTAAAAAATCCACGACCAAGTTCCCACACAATTTTCTCAGTCACTCCAAAAGTCGACGGACAACCAGGGGGGTTAATCCTGGATTCCTTACCAGTGTACACCCTGAAATTAGAGACATATCCAGTCTCACTGTCACACAGCATATACAGTTTGATTCCATAGCGTGCCCTCTTACTAGGAATGTATTGCCGAAATACCAAGTGGCCCTTGAACAACAGCAAAGACTCATCCACTGCAATTTCTTTCCCAGGATAAAAGATCTCAGAAAATCGATCAACCAAATGATCAATGACAGGCCGAATCTTGAAAAGACGGTCACAATCAGGGTGATCTCGTGGCAAAGCAAGACTATTGTCAACAAAATGCATCATCCGCAGCAGAAGCAAATACCTATCACGAGTCATGACTGCCGGAAATATAGCTGTTGCCATCAAGGGACTAGTAGACCAATATGAAGCCATTGATGGTTTCCTAAGCAAGCCCATCAAAAGAGTTAAACCCAAAAACTTTTTCATCTCCTCCAAATTGGTGGGAGTCCACCGGGTAGCTCTAGCGTGGGGCTTAAGGCTGGCACTGTTCACCCTCAAAAAAATTTCAGCATACAAATTAGTCTGCTCTACAATCTCTGCCAAAAACACATCATCCATAAACAACTTGAAAAAATCAATAGGCAAAGTTTTCAGTGTTCACCCTACACCCTGGAACACCAGTAAATTCAGGCAATGCCGGCTGCACCATGCCCGGTGCAACCCAGAGGTCAGAACTTTCATCGTCAAGTCTTGCAGCCGCAGGCCGCCGCCCAGCTAACTCTTGTCTCACAACACCAACTGGAAGTCTAGCAGCCCCAGGCTGCAGCCCAGATGTCTCTTGCCGCACAATTGGCACATCACTGTCCTCCGCAACCACAGGCACAACCATGTCCTCCAAAACCGTAAACACAGCAATGTCCTCCCCAACCACAGGCACATCATCCACACCAAAAGTAGCTTCATCAGCACTCAAAGTGTCTTCATCATCAGATGAAGCCATGTGTAGAGAAAACTCACTACCTGAATCTTCACCTCCCACCTCTGGCTCAGAGTCAGACTCTGGACCATGGTCAGAGGAAGAATCAAAAAGCATTCCAACAACTTGCTGAGCAGTAATCCGGCAGCTAGCCATTATCCTTACAAATAAAGGAGTCTGCACAAACAACTCAACAACCCCAACACTGCGCAAAGTAAGATAAAAATGTAAGACTTTTTCACCCAAAAATATATTTAGAAAAAATATACAATTCACTTACAAGACACTACTACACTCACCAGCACCTACTCTGCAAAGACACAGCAAATAGGCAACGATATCCCACTAGAAAGAAGAAAAAAAAAACCTTACATCTACAGAAGGACACATCAAAAACAAATGCAAAACATGTTTTACAATCACAACAAACAGCAACAACACATACTCTTATTACTACACACTTTGCAAAATAAACAATTACATTACAATTGAACAAAAAAAAGGTCTCTTACCAAACACATGCAACTACAGAAACAGCAGAACCACCAGTAACAGAACCGCACACTGCAACAATCTAAAGAGAAAAAAAACCAATACACATTAGAAGAAACAAAAACACACATTACAACATGCTATGTCACAGGGTATGTCACAAATGGGGTGTCTGTCCCCAAGGGGGGAAGATTATAAATCATTATAAACGTGGGCCCCCTGGAAGCAACCCTACGGAGGGCAGAGAGGCCAAATAAAGACACGGCAGAACATACTGAAAACAAATGGGCCCAAGGAAGCAACCCTTGGCCAAGGGGTCGCTCCCTATAAAAAACAAAAACCTGGAGTACAGTGGGCTTTTCTATCCCCCCCCCCCCCCTGGGACCAGAAACTGTAAAAAAAAAAACTGCCACTCCGCCCCCGGGGGGGGGGGGGGGGGGGCAGAATAGTCTACAATATTTATAATGCCCCCTGGAAGCGACCCTTGCCCAAGGGGTCGCTTCCTTTATAAATATACTAAAATCCCTGGTGTCTAGTGGGCTTTTCTACCCCCCCTGGGTCCAGATGTGGCCCAAAAAATGGGTGATCTGCCCCCAGGGGGGGCAGACCAGTCTAAAAAAAATTATGGGCCACTAGGAAGCGACCCTTCCCCAAGGGGTCGCTTCCTTTACAATTATAAATAAATCCCTGGTGTCTAGTGGGCTTTTCTGCCCCCCCTGGGTCCAGATCACGCGCTAACATGGGCGATCTGCCCCCAGGGGGGGGCAGAAAAGTCTGGATTGAAAAATTATGGCCCTAGGAAGCGACCCTTGCCCAAGGGGTCGCTTCTTTTTATGAAAATAAACATCCCTGGTGTCTAGTGGGCTTTTCTGCCCCCCCTGGGTCGAGATCACTCGCTAAAACGAGCGATGTCGACCCAGGGGGGGCAGAAAAGTCTGAATTATAAAAAATTTGCCCCTGGAAGCGACCCTTGCCCGATGGGGTCACTTCCTTTTCAAACAAAAACAATCCCTGGTGTCTAGTGGGCTTTTCTGCCCCCCCCTGGGTCGAGATCGCTCGCTAAAGCGACCGATCTCGACCCAGGGGGGGCAGAAAAGTCTGAAAACATAAAATTAGCCCCTGGAAGCGACCCTTGCCCAAGGGGTCGCTTCCTTTCCAAACAAAAACATCCCTGGTGTCTAGTGGGGGCATTACTGGTGCAGGATCGCGACGCTGTGCGCGATCCTGAACCAGGAATGCCCTGCATTGGGACATCAGGGGAGAGGAAACAGTGTTTCCTCCCCCCCCGATGCCTCAAGGCACTGAGAAATGACCCCCCCGCCCCACCGGAGACCAAAAAACCTACCTTGCAGCTGGACGCGCTGGAAAGAAATGGCTTCCAGCGCGTCCAGCACTTCCTGATGACGTCGGCGTGCACGACAGCGTGCTGACGTCACCAGGAAGTGCCGGGGGGAGCAGCGCGAAGTCTTCCGCTGCCACCCCCACTACTGCCATCACGATCGAAGCCCCAGGGGGGGAGCGACAGCGCTCCCCCCCCGAGGGCTGTACTGATGACGGAGCGGTTCCGTCATCAGCACAGCCCAACCGATGCTGATGACGGAACCGCTCCGTCATCAGCATCGAAGGGGTTAAACACTCACAGCTCACAATTTTGAGTCTTTGCAGCCAGGTTTATAGAGTCCAGTTACAGTACAGCTGCCCTTTTAACAGTCATCATGCTTTCCCAATGGTTCAACTTCTCTTTGAGCTCATGTTCCAGCCAGGCAGCACAGGAGAAATATGATTCTCTTTACTCCGGATTTGCCAGGCAGGTGGTGGAACATTTCTCCTGTCAAAGGAACCTCGTTCCATGCAGCATAACCAGCTCTCCAGGATGTCAGGTGGAATCCTACACCAAACCTTTCATCACTGAACTCCTCTCCAGCTCCTGAATACAACTAACTGCCATGGATGCTACTGCAGGCTGGCATGCAAAATAGAAGAGCGTCTACATTAAACCAGACTATTCCATAACTCGTGTACCTCCCAAATTCATTCTCCCCAGTGAAGAGCTTAGATCACTCACTAGATGCAGAAAGAGCCCTTGGATTTTACCTCTAGCACTGAAGACTAGTTTAAACTTTAAAAAATGTTCATTAACTGTGGAGTGTCCTGATACAGTTAAGCCATTCAAAATAATTCGTAGCTAAGTAGACGTGGTTCCGAATCACAGTCTGTTACTAAGAAGCTGATTCCGGCTAAGGCTAGTTTGTTCTGTTGGGATTAAGGCAGCATTGGTGATCGTATAACAAACTTCTCCCTCGGTGAGAATTGAGGTTCAGCAGCATGGAAATTGTCACTCTAATAGGTCGGGCCACTCTACTAGACTTTCTCAATGGTGATCATTATTTCCTTCCCTTTGACCTTTACCCGTGGCATGGAGGGAGCTTGCTAGTCAATTCTGATGTTTGTATCAGTGAAGATTTCACAATGTAGAAAGGAATGTCTCTTAATTTTAGTTCTACTTCATTGGATCTTCATTGATAGTATGTAATTAACACTCTAATTTGCGCCAAAACACGTTTTTATTTAAGCTGAGATACTGACATTTTAGAATATGAATACGCTTCAAAGCCTATCTTATGCTAAATTTTCTGACATTTTCAGGCTATTAAGTTTAACAAACCAAGTAAACAAAACCTAAAACTGCATTGCTGCATGAACCCCAACTTAGCTGTCCATGGGAAAAAACACACAATAAACATTTTAAAAAGAAAGGTTCTCGGCAACGAACTGAGAGGGTGTCCACTCGGGGGGTGTTTGATAAGGAGGGAATAAAACAGATCTTCTCCGAAAGGGTCAACAATCGCCATTTTGGAACCTGAAGACTTGCATGCCTCTTCCGATGTTCCCATCCTTCTGATCACCACCTCATAGTTGTCAGTATTAAAGTCAGAGGAGCAGGAGAGGTCAATCTCAGGCTCAAAAGCTTCATCACTATCAATCGAATTTCTGGGCCTCTTTCTTGCCCATCTGTAGTGCCTAGGGGACTGCTCTAGTCACCGGCTACGATGTGTGACAAATCCTCCCCAATGGATTTAGATGTCTTTGTCCCCATAGGTAGGCTTTCCCCTGAAGCCCTCTTCCTCTGGGCCTTAACTGCCTCATCCAAACTTACAGGCTGTCCAGCACCTACAACAGACCAATACTCCTTCGAGAAGGCTTCTGGTGTCCTATTTATGGTCTCATCAAAGGGCCTCATCACCTTCTTGAGGGCCTTGTTCACTGAACCCGCTCGACCTCCATTCTGTCTCCTAAGGGCTCGATAGCCATGTTTGTGCTGTGAAGCACACTGGGGAGTAAAATAAGTAAAGTGGCAATAAACAAGGGAGTCTGCACTCTTAAGAGGTAAAGAGATAGGCAGCTCCGGAATCATCTGTGTCACACAAAACAAATGAAAATGCTTCCTTTGCGGCGACCAACAGATTAAAATGGCCACCATATTCATTTTAATGAGACTTTCCCAGTGTCCTAAAATGGTGGCCGATTCGCACGCAGCGTGCTCGGCTGGGTGTCAAGTTACTTTACTCTACTTTTTGAAGGATGCCTTATGCCCATGTTATTAGCTAAAAACAGCCCCGTTAGCCTTTTTTTTTTTTTTTAAATTGGGGGGAAATGCCAGGTGGTGCGGTTGCAGCGTGCCGCACCACAGAAATAAGCAAACGAGGATGGAGGGGGAGAGACGCGTTCTGCTGGCAGCTGAAGAAGGATGAGCGGTAGGCATAGCAGGCCATGTGTCTGCTGCCTGGCAACGGCAAAGCCGAGCAGGTAATAGTGTGTGTGGAGGTCACCGACTGCAAAAGCATCCGCTACCATGGAAACAGTGCGGAGCCAGTTTTCAAAAGAAAGCCGGCTTTTTGCGGGCAACGTTTTGGCCTGAAAAGAAGCCGGAAAAGGGTACGCTTGCAGCGGGGCATGCACTGACACAGGGAAACATTAATTTTAGATAAAACCCCGCTGGGAAACCCCCGGGACATGAAAAAACATGTCCAAAGAGAAGTAGTAATAGGTTAAGAAACAATGCAAATTATAAACAATAGATGGAGAACCCAGGCAGTGTCCTCAACAGGGGAGAGGTGGGGAAAACTGAACGATAGAAGAAATATTCACAAAACTGAATGTAAGTGATTCTGGCTAGTATACCAACTTAGCTGCCGCCTTCTCTTCTGACAATGACAAGGTAAGAGAACACACAATTCCGCGCCTCCAACTAATCCAAGACAGAAACACAGCACTTAAAGATTCATGTCTACATCTCCCTCTGTGACGAAGACCCAAAGATCCATGTCTACATCTCCCCCAGTGACGAAGAGCCAAAGATCCATGTCTACATCTCCCCCCGGTGACGGAGAGCCAAAGATCCATGTCTACATCTCCCCCTGTGACAGAGAGCCAAAGATCCATGTCTACATCTCCTCTGGTGACGGAGAGCCAAAGATCCATGTCTACATCTCCTCTGGTGACGGGGAGCCAAAGATCCAAGTCTACATCTCCCCCTGTGACAGAGAGCCAAAGATCCATGTCTACATCTCCCCCTGTGACAGAGAGCCAAAGATCCATGTCTACATCTCCCCCTGTGACGGAGAGGCAAAGATTCAGGTCTACATCTCCCCCTGTGACGGAGAGTCAAAGATCCATGCCTACATCTCCCCCATTGACGGAGTGCCAAAGATCCATGTCTATATCTCCTCAGGTGAGGGAGAGTCAAAGATCCATGTCTACATCTCCCCCGTTGACGGAGGGCCAAAGATCCATGTCTACATCTCCCTCATTGACGGCGAGCCAAAGATCCATGCCTACATCTCCCCCGTTGACGGAGAGCCAAAGATCCATGCCTACATCTCCCCCGTTGACGGAGAGCCAAAGATCCAAGTCTACATCTCCGCTGGTGACGGAGAGTCAAAGATCCATGCCTACATCTCCCCCGTTGACGGAGAGCCAAAGATCCATGTCTACATCTCCCCCGGTGACGGAGACCCAAAGATCCATGTCTCCATCTCCTCTGGTGACGGAGAGCCAAAGATCCATGTCTACATCTCCCCCTGTGACGGAGAGCCAAAGATCCATGTCTGCATCTCCCCCTGTGACGGCGATCCAAAGATCCATGTCTACATCTCCTCCTGTGACGGAGAGCCAAAGATCCATGTCTACATCTCCCCCGTTGATGGAGAGCCAAAGATCCATGTCTACATCTCCCCCATTGACGGAGAGCCAAAGATCCATGTCTACATCTCCTCTGGTTACGTAGATCCAAAGATCCATGTCTACATCTCCCCCGGTGACGGAGAGCCAAAGATCCATGCCTACATCTTCCCTGGTGACGGAGAGCCAAAGATCCATGTCTACATCTCTCCCTGTGACGGAGAGCCAAAGATCCATGTCTACATCTCCCCCAGTGATGGCGAGCCAAAGATCCATGTCTACATCTCCTCTGGTGACGGAGAGCCAAAGATCTATGCCTACATCTCCCCCGTTGACGGACAGCCAAAGATCCATGTCTACATCTCCCCCCTGTGACGAAGAGCCAAAGATCCATATCTACATCTCCCCCTGTGACAGACGGCCAACTATCCATGCCTACATCTCCCCCATTGACGGAGAGCTAATGATCCATGTGTACATCGCCCCCGTTGACGGAGAGCTAAAGATCCATGTCTACATCTCCCCCGTTGACGGAGAGCCAAAGATCCATGTCTACATCTCCTCTGGTGACGGAGAGCCAAAGATCTATGCCTACATCTCCCCCGTTGACGGACAGCCAAAGATCCATGTCTACATCTCCCCCCTGTGACGAAGAGCCAAAGATCCATATCTACATCTCCCCCTGTGACGGAGAGCGAATGATCCATGTGTACATCGCCCCCGTTGACGGAGAGCTAAAGATCCATGTCTACATCTCCCACTGTGACGGAGACCCAAAGATCTATGCCTACATACCCCCCGTTGACGGAGAGCCAAAGATCCATGTCTACATCTCCCCCGGCGACGGAGCGCCAAAGATTCATGACTACATCTCCCCCTGTGACGGAGGGCCAAAGATCCATGTCTACATCTCCCCACTGTGACGGAGGGCCAAAGATCCATGTCTACATCTCCCCACTGTGACGGAGAGCCAAAGATCCATGTCTACATCTCCCCCTGTGACGGAGAGCCAAAGATCCATGTCTACATCTCCCCCGCTGACGGAGAGCCAAAGATCCATGTCTACATCTCCTCTGGTGACGAGGATCCAAAGATCCATGTCTACATCTCCTCTGGTGAGGGAGAGCCAAAGATCAATGTCTACATCTCCCCACTGTGACGGAGAGCCAAAGATCCATGTCTACATCTCCCACGGTGACGAAAGGCCAAAGATCCATGCCTCCATCTCCCCCGGTGACGGAGAGCCAAAGATCTATGCCTACATACCCCCGTTGACGGAGAACCAAAGATCCTTGCCTACATCTCCCCCTGTGACGGAGAGCCAAAGATCCGTGTCTACATCTCCCCTGTTGACGGAGAGCCAAAGATCCATGTCTACATCGCCTCTGGTGACGGAGAGCCAAAGATCCATGTCTACATCTCCCCCTGTGAGGGAGAGCCAAAGATCCATATCTACATCTCCCCCTGTGACGGAGAGCCAAAGATCCATGTCTACATCTCCCCCTGTGACGGAGAGCCAAAGATCCATATCTACATCTCCTCTGGTGAAGGAGAGCCAAAGATCCAGGTCTACATCTCCCCCTGTGACAGAGAGCCAAAGATCCATGTCTACATCTCCCCACTGTGACGTAGAGCCAAAGATCCATGTCTACATCTCCCCCTGTGACGGAGGGCCAAAGATCCATCTCTACATCTCCCCCTGTGACAGAGAGCCAAAGATCCATGTCTACATCTCCCCCTGTGACGGAGAGCCAAAGATCCATGTCTACATCTCCCCCGCTGACGGAGAGCCAAAGATCCATGTCTACATCTCCTCTGGTGAGGGAGAGCCAAAGATCCATGTCTACATCTCCCCACTGTGACGGAGAGCCAAAGATCCATGCCTAAATCTCCCCCGTGGACGGAGAGCCACAGATCTATGCCTACATCTTCCTCGTTGACGGAGAGCCAAAGATCCATGTCTACATCTCCCCCTGTGACGGAGAGCCAAAGATCCATGTCTACATCTCCCCCTGTGACGGCGATCCAAAGATCCATGTCTACATCTCCCCCTGTGACGGAGATCCAAAGATCCATGTCTACCTCTCCCTCGTTGACGGAGATCCAAAGACCCATGTCTACATCTCCCCACTGTGACGGAGAGCCAAAGACCCATGTCTACATCTCCCCCGGTCACGGAGAGTCAAGGATCCATGTCTACATCATGTTAGAGAGCCAAACAATGGGTGTTTTATGCAGGGTGTGCCAGACTTGTGTAACTATTCCGAAGCCTTACACTCCTTCTGCATTATTGGGTTGCTGTAAACATGCCTAATGAGACACCATGGAGTAGTTCATTAAATATAGAGCCAAAGAGAAAAAAACAGGAACATTTTCAAGAGATAATGAAGGAAGGTATGTGTACTTGTGACAACATCAAAGGACACAATGAACTTGTCTGCATTGGGCTACTGCAGTGGTTCCCAAACTGTGCGCCGCAGCACCCCTGTGCGGCGTTAGGAGTAGCCAGGGGCGCCGGCCACGATGTGTGAAAGATAGCCTGTGGCTTTGCTGAGGAAGCTGCTAATGTACTTGTGAAAATATGCGCAATTAACAAATGAATTGGTCAGCTTGAAGGCAGCAAGTGACACTTATTTAACACCCAGCCGCCCGCGGCGCAGGGGGAGGGGTGTAAACAGTGCCCAGTGAGACTGAAATGGAGGCAGCAGCCCACTGCCCCTCCCAAGAGGGCAAAGTAACCAAGAGGGAATTACTGCTAAATATCTTAAAACACTAAAACGGCCACATAAATGGACCTCTTCACAAACGCAGGCTCCAGCTAATGAATTCTTGTAAAATGAGCCTTTTATGACTTTCCCTGCTCTACATCTTTTTTGACAAGCCTGTAAAATTAGCAAGCTGCTTCTACAATGTGCCTCACCTCCACGATGGTCATAGAACGCATTCAGTTCTCATCTTTAGTTTACACAAACATATATAAATATTTTTTGTAATCACCTTTCCTCATTGGCAGGAAGTTTGTCATTTATTCTCAAAGGGCAGTTTTCGACCCTGGCAGTTGCAGCTGGTTGAAAATTTGATATTTCCACTGTGTGGTTTTTATGGGGCTATTGTGGCTTTGTGAATGGGCGTGTATCGCTGTGTGTAGTATCTGAAAAAGAGGGCTTGGGTGGGACATCGAAGCCATAAGAAAAGTGCCCCCAGTCTCCCATTTGTGCTGCTTCCGTTGAGTCTTTGGGAGGTGCACGACAAAATGACTAAAGCTCCTCTGAGCTACTCACTTCAAGTGGATGAGATGGGGGTGCACTTCTCCTTAGAATGTGTAAAGTTTATGATGGAATCAGCGATAGTAAAATGAAGCACAGAGATGGCTAACCCACCTTTTGCACCGTTGCCAGGCAAGGTGCTGATTCTGACTGGTTTAGGCCCACTGAACCATCTTCATGTTTTTTGAGCCTGAACGACCATATTAATAAGTAATAAAAATAGAGTTCTGGCTGTCCGTCTCGATTCCTACTGTATCTGTCCCCTCTTGCTCATTTGCAAGAGTTACTATTCTGTTTCTAAATACTTTAGTTGATTAAATCTAATGTGTAGGATCGTGCTTCGCCTCATTGTGATAAACGATATGCGTATATCAAGATGCACACAATGGGGAGCCATGGCCAACTGGCAATTAGGTCAAGGGAGCCACAGGTCGAAAAAGTTTGGGAACCACTGGACTACTGCCTTGGACTTTCCATTAGAGAGCATCCTAGCTTATGACACACTTTTTTGACCCCTCACGTGGAAACAAAATTTAGATCTCACCATGTCAGGATCCAACTTCTGAATGATTCACAGACATTGAGATTCAAATGATGAAGAGTAGCTGAAACTCTTATCTTCATGCAGGGAAATGGCTTGTATTGCCAACATCCATTTGAAAGGGTACTGCAAAGGCTAGCACCAGTGGCTCCATATAGCCTGCTTTGGGTGAACAATTAAGCAGTAGTTGCCTATCTTTCAGGTCTTGAAGTCATCCAGCAGTAGCAATCTTCCCAGCCACTGGTGTAAAGGATCTTGTTACCTTTAAACAGTGACTGCCATTCTGCACCACCTTCCATTGCCCAGTTGTGAGGGAGTATCTCCAGCTGTCTCCGTGATTGGTAGAGGATAACCTGGGGCATATAGTTTCTGGATATTTTGTAGAATGGGGCAGGAACCAACTTACAGTTTTCCAATCCCAAATTCCACCAATGGTATTGACACTTTTTCTCTTAGGCGTGCTGAGTTAGGAACTTCTTGAAGAAGAAAAATGATCTGTAAGATATTGAATTGGTCCTGCCACTGTGACATCCTCCTTTGTGTCTATAGCAAAGAATACCATGATGTGGGTTATAGGTGAAGTTTGCAAGAGAAGTGCCATATTCTAGTATCTTTACTGGTAGTGTCCTCGCTAGGAATCACTAACTGCATTTCTCAAATTCATTTTGTATTTATTGAGCTACTTTGACCTGTTGATCTTCACCCATTAATTGTAAGTGTGTACTACTGATTCAGTTATTGTAGCTCAAAGTGTATCAACATTTATAGTTACTAGAATATGGTTTAAACGTTGCACAGTAATCATTTATAAATGTTTTAACTTTCTGCTGCTATTTATTTTATTGCTTTTATTCATATGTAATTTGTGAATAAATCTACTCAGTTTAGCACTTCAATGTTTGTTTTCTATTTGAATTGTTTTCCTTTCAGCAGAAGGTTATTGTACATTTGTCTTTCTTCTCTTTAGCCTTCACCAACCCATTTGCAACATCTGCGACTGCCCCTCAGCCGTCACTGCCCTCGACAAATCCATTCCAGACCAATGGCATGGTGCCAGGTGAGACTGAGAAAGTATAAATAGTTTGTCTTGTAGTTGTATCCTCAATACAAAGCCACAATAGACTCAATGCAGATTAACAAGCTTAGCTGGTTTCCTCACCAACAAGCAAGGTCCCTGATTGTACATATGTGTTTGAGAAGAAAAAAACGTATGTTGAAAGACCATTTTGGTTATAATCCACAACTGAAATCTACTAAAATTCTCTTGTTGCGCAGAGGTAAATAAAACTTAGCTACCGTAATGTGTCACAGATGGTTTTCAAATGACAACCTAGATGACATTCCTGAAGGAGCTCACCACTTTCATTTTACATCTGTTATGTGCATTTTTTCCATGCAACAATGCAAGACCATCCAGATGTTCAACATGTTACAGCAACATAACAGCATTCAGTTCCTATGGGTATTTGTATTATTGTGTAAATACAGCACTCGTTCTTCTCTACATAGTTCCTGGAAGGACATCTTGATGCAGACAGTGATAGTCCAGCCTCATGTCTGCATTCAGTCTCAATGAGTATATTAGTTGCTTAATAATGTAACCATGGCTGACGTTCATTATATAACCTCCACTAGGATATATAGTCGCTAAAGGGGCCAGGCTTACATCAGTATTTAATATATGTATGTTGTATTTGGTAAAGCATGAGCCCAGATCAAAGGCAGTGGAGCAGTGTACAGAATCAAAGGTAAAGATACAGTCAGCAGGTGATTGCAGAGGTAGCTGAGTTCTGAAAGCAGAAGCGAACTGTTAATTCATCAGGAGATCGTGGTCTTTGACGAGGTGGGCCTTCAAGTCATTCCTAAGCTTGAGCATGGTTGTTCTGGTCAAGATGGATATGGAGATGGTGCCCCAGAGCCTGTGAGGATCTCTTATTCTTTCAAATATAAATGCTGTGTGTAACAGTGCAGTTATTGTCTACCCTTTGTGTTGTCTTGCATCCTGTTTTTAAGAGCTGGCAATGTTGATGGCGCTGGAAAGTGACTTGCAATGGTCATAAGGGTTTTTGCCCAGTGTCTCTCTTAGGCTATGACCTTGGCCTGGATTGGGCAAGTGCTTGGGATGAGGTGGGCATTCCCTAGCTCTGGGCAGCACTGGGTCTAGGTTGAGGTTCGCTGGATGTGGGTCTTGATAGCCTCAAATAGTTGCGTGTGGACATTTTGGCATCCAGATATTAGACCGTTTCAACGGGTTTTGAACATTTACTATCATTTGAGGAAGGGACTTTTGGTCCTGCTGTGCCTCCTTCACAGCATCTGCATAACCATATCTTGAATCATAATATTCGGGCGTGGCTTAGGAGCCAACCAAGATTGCAGCTCATTAGCGAAGCTCCGTCCCTCGTTTTCCGGACACCCCATTATCCGTCTTAATATCCGGTCCTGCTAATGTCGGCACAGTGGTGAAAACATAGCGGAAAATTCTGGGCCAGCAACGAGACGCGAATCTAGTGCAGAGCACAGACGAGACGCTAGATCGGAGGCCCAGCGGGGGAAGGCCTGCACAGCACCAGCCACTGAGGAGTGCCTAGCCGGAATCGGTGAAGACATCCAGAACAGCTGTGGCGAACTCCCGCCGTCCCAACGAGAGGCAGCAGGCAAGTAGAGGGAAGCTTACTGCGGACACTCCCCCCGCATCAACCCCCGTCGGCGAGACCAGCGAGGGTGGTACCCTCGGCGGGCCCTGCTGTGATACACACCGGGGGAGGTGCTGAGAATCAGCAGTGATCGAGGAGCGCACAGGGCCTTGCCTCAGTGGTCGGTGGAGGTCTATAGTGCGGGAGGGACTGTTCCGGCACCTGTATTGCCGAGCCATAGAGGAAGGAGGGGAATACGGCGCCACGAAGCAGTACACCCACAAAGGTAAACGTGAGCCTCTGACCTACGCCGGGAAGAAAACAGCCACGCCACCAAGAAACTAGATCGGCACGAGGAGGCCGCTACAGGCAGTAATAGAGGGAGGCGGCATTAAACGCACAGAAGGGAGAACACTGGCGCTTTTCCGACTGTTCCACAGACGAGGCAAAAACGAAGTTGAGTCTCCGCGATAACGGTGTGAGCAACCAGGATCGGGAACCGCTGCTAGAGGGACCAGATACACTGTGAGTTATAAGGCGCTTGCACAGGCCAACAACTTTACTCCTTGAAACCCTCTGTCTGCAATATCAAACTAGTCTCAAACCGATTTTCTTTAGAAGTGGGGTCCAGTGGAAGTGGCAAGCTCCATCTATCCGCGGGGCAGTTCAGAGGGGATATGCCATTGCAGGCACAGACTCGGGGCAAGTGGCCTTTTAATGCAAGGAAGATCCGAGGACAGAATAGAACGGACTGCCTCGTGAGGATCACCGAAGAAGTTCTATCAGACTGAGGTTGCACTGTAGGTGCCCGGTAGTGACGTGGACCTTGGGAGATACAACGAAGAAGTAGCTGAAGTGTGACCTAGTTAATCAGTCAGTGCAGGAAGACGGTGACAGTGAAGGCATTCCTGAGGCAGGAAAACATAAAGGGCTGCTGCATCACACATTTCCCAGATGAGGCCCAAGGGGCAGGCAGGGACTCAAACTAACAAAATGGACAAATATTATGGTCCTGGAACAAGCAACAGGTACCCAGGAACAGCGGACTAGGAACCAACAGAACCCTTCCTGAGTGCAATAACGGCAGCGATTGCGATCCTGAAAGGATCGATCGAACCCAAAATTGATGCAGTGACCGTAGATGTGAATCTTCTACAGGCGGGTCGTCATAAAATATCTGACAGTCGCCACAGCAGAGACAGAGGGAAAGCATGTACAGACCAGCACGAATTGCCTCGAGGAACAAGTATTGAACCTCACAAAACAACAAGAGATTATGGCAGCAAGGCTGGAAGACCAAGAAGGGAGAGCATGGAGAAATAATGTTAGAGTGGTGGGGGTCCCGGAAGGCGCAGAAGGGCAGAGGGTCTATTTATTTTTGGAAGACTTAATACTCCATCACCTGAGCCAAAAAGACTCTCCAACTATTTTACTATAGAACGTGCGCACAGAGCCCTGATCCCTAAGCCAAAACCGGGTGCACCACAACGATTATAGCACGGATCCTTAACTTTGGAGATAAGGACGCTATACTGAAAGCAGCACGTGCACATGGTGACCTCCACTACGACAATACAATAATTTAGTTCTTTCTAGACTTTACGCTACAGGTCCAAAGGCAAAGACGGACCTTCAAGGCTTTCCAGACGGAACTGCGAGGCAAAGAGATCAAATACATGATTGTTCCCAAAAAAGCTGAGAGTCATCGCAGAGGAGAAGACCTGGTACTTCAATATGGCAGAAGAGGCCTGGGAGTGGCTGGCGAACGGTGGGACATAACTCCCAGCGAGACAAAGGAGAGGAAGGCAGAATGATCAGCCAGTTGGCCCAGTGGAAGAAAGAACGCACACAGAAGACTAAGACTGATATGACAGGAAAGATTGGAACATTGAAAACTGCACATGGACAATGCTAACACCCGTGTTCAAGAGACAGTCGACGTGTTTGATCACTACCGTCAGTCATATCCTTTATGAACAAGGGGAAAGGTTAAACAACTGGGGGGTGATTGGTATCTAGAGGGTGGATATATCCAACAGATCATATGGTTATCAGCAGGATTGAAAGATTGAGGATGTATGGGTAAGCGTGACGGTACAATATACCATCAGGCACCGGCCTACACAATTTTAGTTCACAAAGTTAAAGGGGCGACAAGCGCTCTGCAAGTTCGGGAGGTGTGTGGTTAGTTAAGCCTGCCTAGCAGGGTATGGGGAGTTACATAGTTGGGGAATGTGGTATTGTTTCAGTCAGTATGAGACTGGTCATTGTTACAGAAATGTCAGGTTGCAAGACAATTAGTGTCTAGAGCAGGAGGTGGTGTTTGTGCCAGTTAACGGGCCAGCACAGAAATTAGCAACTCCCATAAGGAAGCTTCCACCTTAGGTGTGCGGAGTCAAAGGGGACACTAGGGAATTAATAATGTGAAAATCCGGGCATGGAATCTTAATGGGTTGGGCAACCGAATGAAGCGTACAACAGTCCTACAATACATAGGCACTCCCCTGGCCTAGTGTTACTGCAAGACACGCATCTGAAGGGCAACCAGTATAAGGCGCTAGACAGGTACAGATACAAATTGGTAGCTCGTGCAGGTTACACTGGGTCGAGAGAGGTGGGAATACTGATAAAGACCGTCCTTCCTTTGGCAGTAAAGAAAATATGGCATGACCCATTTAGGAGATAAGTGGCCCTCACCGGGACATGGTAAGGGAAGGTTCTAATCATTGTCTCGATCTATGTTCCGCCAGCTATCCACACAGACACATTGTTGGTATTGGATGCCCTGCTTGTTGATCTCCCATTGGGGAATCTTAATATTAGGTGGGGACATGAATGCGACCATGGAACCAGAAAGAGGCAGGAAGTCCAAAGTAACTTAGGGGAGGGTATACGAAACCACTGCAGGCGGAGGCCATGGGCCTGACAGACCTATGGCACCTACACAATCGCCAGAAAAGGCAATATACTTATTACTCAGCGGTGCACGGTAGCTACTCCTGCCTAGACCACATCCTGCCTAGACCATATCCTGACACATACAGTGCTGGGTTGTTTCGGAATGGGAACATTAAAGCACGTGGTATTTCAGACCTCTCTCCGGTGGAGATTTTCCAGGGTCTGCCGAGAACGACTGAATTATCACCCAGAATAGATCCCTGGGTTTTCAAGAATAAAGTTCTGGTAGACCAAATTAGAGGGAGGGTATAACTTTACTTCCTAGAAAACGAAGGGTCAGTGGACTCAGCATGCACATTATGGGAAGCATTTAAATCAGTGATATGTGGGTATGTACAAGCATTGCTCATGGGTGGGAAAAAAGAAAAAAAGATCCAGTGGGACACCTTGGAGAGAGAAATAGTTAAGCTGGAAGCAAAAATACTAGCAGGGGAAGAGTCTGACCCACCACTCCTACATCAAGTTAGGCTCAAGTGGCAGGAAATGAGAGATCTGGCGGAAGATGCGGCTAGATCTCTCGCATTAGCAACACAGAGTAGGTTATACGACCTCGTAGATAAAGCCAACAAAATGATCGGGTGGCAGGAAAAGAGGGTTAGAGAGAGGAACTGTGTGGTGTAAATACGAGACTCCAAGGGGGTAGAACAGACGACCTGGGACGGATTAGCGGATGCCGTTGCTGATTATTATGGGGGAATATACACCTCTACACCCACTAGAACAGGAGAAGGCTGTAGCGGGCTACTGGTAGACGTCCGGCTCCCTACATTGGCAGTTGGGGACAGAGAGGTCATGGAAAAAGACATCACAGTTGAGGAAATTGTAGGGGCTACATGGGACACACAGACCGGGAAGGCATCGGGGGTCCAACGGCCTATCGGCCGAATTGTATAAAGGCACGGCAGGGTGGTGGCTCGACATTTGCTGTGAATGTTTAAAGACACAAGGGAAAGGGGATTCTTACCAGCAGATCAGCGAACAACCATGATAGTGGTGATCACCAAGACTGGCAAACCTCCGGAAGAATGCAGCTCATACAAACCTATACCTTTGCTAAATTTGGAGGTTAAAATCCTAGCCGAGGTCTTAGTGAATCGTATCTGGGAAGCTGTTACGATTGTGGTACATCTAGGTCAGTCGGGCTTTATGCCGCACCTGATGACCAGACTAAACCGTAGGCGTCTATACGGGGTAATGCACTTGACTCAGTACCATCCGGAAGATGAAGCGTTGTTGCTCTTATTAGACGCAAGTATGGCGTTTGATTGCATTGAATGGCACTATTTGTTTGCAGTCTTGGAGAGATTTGGATTTGGCCCCACGATCTCGCTCATGGATTAAATTACTCCATACGAAACCAATGGCTAGGGTACGAGTGAATGGCTTGTTTTCCCGATTTTTTGACTTGCGCAGAGGGACGAGGCAGGGGTGCCCACTATCCCCCGTCCTATTTGCGTTGGCACTGGAGCCACTCATGGCATGGGTAAGAGTAAACACGTTGATTACTGGGATAAAGGGAGACGGGAACTGGGAGGAGCGTATATCATACGCCGACGACATTCTGCTATATGCCACTAGGCCCCGTTTCACAGTAAACAGGTTGTTGCAAGGAAAAGTCTTCTGAGGTAGGGTTTTTCGGATTAAGGGGAAATACTGGGCGCTCAGCTAATTGTAAGTCGCATGGTATAGGTCACAATTTGTTATGAAGTGGTGCAAGAGGGCGAGGGGATAAGCCCTATTACCCCTCCAAGGTTGTGTGTTGGAAGTCAACACACTGAGACACAAAAACAAAAATGCCACTGCACACAAAGTAATAGTATAGCAAAAGGTGTGTCCTTGGGGACACCAGAGCATTTCAGTCACAGCTACTAGAGGAAACAACAATGTCTTTCAAAGAAAATTTCGTTTAATATCCTTTATGGCCAGCCGACACGTGTTTCGTCGCAAAGGAATGTAATTTCCGCTACTCCTCAGGGCTTACGAAATGTATAGGCCACCTGTAAGGTCGCTAAGCCGGTGATACTTCCGACCCGGCTGGGCTCTAGACCAGGTATGGTATTGTGGTCCCAGGTGCAAGACACACGTCTCAAAATCTAAACAGAAAGAAGGAACTCGTATGCGAGTTTATGGTGGTCCTGTTTACTGGTGGTGTGTTCAGCGTAGGAGCCAGTATGGCTCTCCACAGATGTCTAATAGACCGTTAGGTCAGCAAGAAAATCGCGCGGTCCCGCAGGTTAGTAGGTT
This sequence comes from Lissotriton helveticus, assembly GCF_964261635.1. Classification (NCBI taxonomy): domain Eukaryota; kingdom Metazoa; phylum Chordata; class Amphibia; order Caudata; family Salamandridae; genus Lissotriton; species Lissotriton helveticus. The sequence continues at coordinate 892,093,055 of NC_136073.1, read as the reverse complement.
GATTCAGTCTTTTCGAGGAGCGAGTCAGCCCCGGTGTGGGGAGTCCGTCTTCATCTAGGTTCCGTGTGGACACCAGGGACACCAGGAACACGGTAACCGGCAACCCGCAGAAGCTAGATGAAGATGGACTCCCCATACCAGGGCTGTCATGCAACGGGAGTTGACTCGCTCCTGGAAAAGACTGAATCAACCTACTAACCTGCTTCCTTCACCACCACCAGTAGTACCGTGGGGTCATCAAGACAGATGAGCTATGAGAGAGTCTTTCACCACCTTAGTTATAGCACCCCCAGTAAAGGTCCTGGGCAAACCTTATACCTTAAGATGTGCAGCACTTCTCGCTTTGTCTTCTAATTCACTTCTTGGGCAATATTACCCACTTTTAAAATCAACTTAGTAGCACCACTTGTACGAAATCCTCCAAAACAGTTAGTAACCTTTCTTATCTGTAGCAGAGACCGCCTTCGCCACTACACTCAGGCGCTGTAATGCTTCCTAGCGCTGCCGTCAGTTCAATTCGATTCCTAAGGGATTCTGCAGTAGTCGAGTCGACAGTAATCCTCATCAGCAGCTGCTTTCTCTTTGAAAGTTTGAAGATAAAGAAGTCCAGCTTTGTCACTCCTGATTTGTTAACCTGGCATTTCATTTATCCAGCATCCCCATACCTTCCTCACTCGGCAAGCGACCACCCTAAGAAACAACCTCTGGGGTCCGCACTCCTTCGCCATTCCCTGGGGGAGGGGGTGGAAAAAGGCACAGCCAAACATCACTTGTTTGCGTACACTCATCTCACTGCGTCCCAGTGTGTTTCAGACACCTTTAAAACAACCTTCTGGCTGTGAAGTGGGAATAACCTCCATCACAGCTGCCTCTATGCTCTGCCACCCCCTCAGCACTCTTATTCCTTCATTGGCTGTCATTTCAGGCTTGCAACATCTCTTATCAAAATGAACCAACGCCGTGGACTTGGGATGGGCTGCAGCCATCACTGAATCCTGGTTTGACATACTGTACAAGATGGAGTACCATTAGGAGATCTACTTGCTATTTACCTGTCCAAGAGGCCAAGATTTGAAATTGCCAAATGTTTTCTTTAGACGCATTCCTCAGCGTCTTCTTTTTGGACTCTCCTGTGGTAGAAGGGAAGCAGTCTTTGGATTGAAACCTCTTTGGGAACCATCTGTATCCCAAGAATGGTGATCATCTTGAGACAGCCGTATACTTGTTTTCATCTTCTTGCTCTATTGTGCTTCATAAATAGTAACATTCATATTCACATAGAAAGGGATGTGTTTCCTTTCCTGGAACGAGTTTCATTCTTCAAGGCTCTTCTGTTGATTCTTATTTTTTTTCAAAGTACGGTGTTGGGTTAAGCTTCATAAACATAATATTTGTGCATGTTTCTCAGTATTTTGTCGTATATGGTCTTATTTTCCTCCTTCCTTTCTCCGTGTGTTTGGGTCTTCCTTTAGCTTTGTTTACTTTTCTCCTTCTTCCTTTGTCTTCAGTAGAGTTGTTAGTGCCTTTCACATTGACTCAATGCTTGGCTGCCGTTAAAGAGACTGGTGCTTGAGGGATAGACCTGGTTCTCCACATAGACCAGGATCTCACTGATGGGAACATGAGGCCATCTGCGGTTGATTAAGTTGATGCTGGAAGGTGCGCTCTCCACGTTGGAATTGATGAAGGGGAGTGATAGTAAGGCTTCCTTCAACGCTGCTCAGGGTACTCCTTTCCTGTGAATGCTCAGATCCTCTCCAAACAGTCGGTTTTGGTTTCTGGGAGCTTGGGTTTTCTCCCAACCCATCGTGCGACTCAAAATACCCCAAGATCATTTCTTTCTCTTAAAATGGGAAATTTGAGTTGATGTTGACTACCATTTTATGAAATATGATTGAAACCCTGTTGCAATAATTCTAACATTGTTTAATTACAGTTGATTCAGGTTGAACCACTTTAAATCCTGTTCTGTAATTAAAACATAGCAGGCCTCTGTTTCCAAAGCATCTGCCAGTCAGTGAGTTTCAGCTGCTCCTGGCGCAGGCTCCTGAGTACATTTGTCACCTCTCTCTGGGATCTCGTGACACAGCAGTGACTCCGTTGCAGCCGATTGGTGGACTGCGGGATTGTTGGATGACAATTGGTCACACATTTTCTACGCATGTCTAAAAATGCTGCCAGATGCAGTCACCTGGTGCTTTAATGTTTCTAAACCTACAGCACATGGACAATGCTGGCTTTCTTCTTGAGAATTCCCTTCAAGTTCTTCTGGAGAGGTTTTAAAGTAGGATGATCTGATCAATGTGTATGTCTATGTTAGACGTTTGACCACTGATTCGGTTCAGATTGATAAAAATCTGAGACCAATGACACATTCCTGGTGGCTTGCTTCAACTGTAGATTCCATGCAGCGCTGGGCAGTGATTCCCATGTGCCGAAGTGCTATTTCTATAACCTCAGCCCAGGCTGGTGTTTATGAAGCTATAGGATGGCGGTCAGACAGTTCTCAGCTTCTAAAAGATGCAGCTCAACAGTATCTGGTGCAGACCCTGGTGCATGATGTAAAATGGATCAGATGAGACTTCTCGTTACTGATGCGACTCTTGGATGTGGTTGTAGCCGTAGTGGGTGACGTGGAGTAGACAGCAGGGCGTTTAGCATCAGCTGTTCAGGCCGCGGTTCAAACATCCAGCGAATACCGGATCCCTGATGTCGCCATAAAAGAAAATGCAGTGGTAAAGGCCATTAGTACCTAGATGGCTCAACCACCGTGGGTTGAGAGAAATCGTTTTAATTAGATCCTGGCGAAGGTTTTGTGACTCCAACTTATTCTCACACAATTTCCTGCATATTACCTCACACAAAAGTTCTGAAATGACTCCATTATTTCATGTCCCATAATTTCGAGTCTGTTGGGGTAAAAGTCCTATCACTGGAAAACGGAGAATATATGATATTACCACGATTACAAGTTCCACGCATGGCATTACCACGCAAATTTTAGTTCGCAAGTGGCTTTACCACGCTGGAATTTGCAACGAAGGATTATACCACGCATTTTAACGTCCTTTAAGCACAAACGATAAAGATTAATTTCTTAGCTGACACCTTCCTGTCTTTCACCAGCAGCCCGTACTTCAATTCACCATCGAAACAAGCGTCAAAACACGTCTACCAAAACTAAAAAGGGACTGCTATTTTCACGTACACGGCACGTCTTTGGGGGAGGCACTTTCCTTTTTCTTCGGTGGTACTGAAGTTCGTTTTTTTAATTTAAGTAATCCGCTCCTTTGTTTGTTTTTTGGGGGGGGAGACCCCCCCAGCCCCTCTCCGAGCCCCCCCCCTGCCCCCCAAGCCCACGCCCCTCCCTGCCCCCCCACCCCCTGCCCCCCCAAGCCCACGCAGAACGACTTGAAGGAATACCACGTCTCCCCCCCAGCCCGTGGTAAAGACGTCGTGGAAGGCACCCTCGTTGTAAAGACGTTTGCGTGGTAAGTGTCACGTGGTAAACGTTATTAGTGGTAATGCCTTCGTGGTAAATGATGTTTCCCGAAAACGGAGTGATGTGAGGCGTTTTTCTCGACATTTGTGAACTTTACACCATGTTTTTTTAGCACGAAATGCATTCTCAAGCCCACAACGACGCGAGGACACATTTCACCAGATTTGCATATCAAGTAATTTTTCTGAAAATGTGCATAATCACTCAAAAGCAAATGACACTAGAGTCGCACGTTGATAGTATTAATGCAACAGCTGGTTTTGTATGTTTATGACTGTTTTCAGAAGCTACTCCTTGTAATCGGTGAACGAGCACCATACCTCAATAGTTGTACGTTTTTACTCTGCTGACTTGGATATAGTTAGGTGACCTTTTAGTTTAAACATATCATGATTTTCGTTCTTGCAGGATTCATACAATGGTGCCTCTTGTTGTTACTTTTCTCTAAGCTAAATAATTGTCCAGATCAGGCTTCTCCAGCGAGCAGCTGGTATCATTTCTATTATATGCTGCCCAGCTCACTAAATTAGAATCTTTTGCTTGATCAATTTATTATATGTATGCTAAAATGTTCAAGTGCGCCTGTGAAATGAAATTGTGTGTATTTTCACAACTCATAAGATGATGTTTGGAGAAGTATGGTTGAATTTCCAAAATATATTTAAAGCTGATATTTGAGTGCTAAATCGTGGTGCCTGGGGCTCTGCTGCTATGGCCGTTATTTATTACCCATGATGCACTAAGGTGACTGCTGCTGGTAATCTTGCATAACTGAAAGAAACAGGTTAGTGTTAGATTCCTTACCTTAGAATATCCCCAGGCGTCAGACTGGATCCGGAAAGTTTTGCGTAACAGTACCCTGCGCGTCGGTAGGTGTCGTCTGCGGCTCCGCGTCCGGCGTCGGCGTCGTTGGCGCTGGGATGACTTCATCGGAGTACTTAAACGCCGCCCTCGCGCGCTGACTTTAGTTCTACTTTTTTGCGCGCCGGCAAGCGCAGATCCGGAAAAAGCAGTGACCCGTAGTCTTTTTTGACTAAACTTTTTCGATCCTTTTTGATCATTTTTCGAGTCATTAGGACTCCAGGTGCCGATAGGGATGCCCGGGTTCAACCCCTTTGCCGATTACAGCCGACTGATGTCCGTTACCGATCCCCACCGTCGGTGTCTCTATTGCCTTGGGGCCGACCACAACGACAAGTCGTGCCCCGACTGCCGGGCTCTGAGGTCGAAGGCTAGGCCGGAGCGGTCCCGTAAGCGCCTCGAGATCCGGCAGTCTGCCCACGCCGCTCACGGTACCAGTCCAGGAGGGGGTTGAGGGACCGGTCGCGGGGCTACAGTCGTCGAAGCTCGGCGAGTCGTCACCATTCGGCAGGCTCCAAGTCCTCAGGTAAGAGGCACAAGAAGTCGAAGAGGCGACATCGCTCTTCTGACTCCCCCGCGACGCTCGCGTGATGCCCCCGGGGGTTCGGGCGACACCACCCACGCGGCTCCGCCGCAGGCGTCGCGGCCTGCTCCATACCCGCCGGTCCCTGGGCCGAACGCCGGAGAAGATCGATGCCTTCCTCATGGCCATGAGGTCGCTCTCTCCTCCGTCGGGTTCCGTGGCGCTTTCGGGCCCCGCGGTCCCGACTGGGACCCCAAGCGGGCCGGGTGCTTCGGCCCCGGCGCCGTCGGGTGCTCAGGGCCCCCCTGGATCCGGGTCACCGCTGGTCGACCTTACGACTCCGCCGGCGTCGACCCCTAGGGTGTCGCCCCCGGCGCAGTCCCCGCACTGCGCTGTCCCTGGTCCTTCCCTCGGTCCGGATCCTGCGTCGGACCAGCGTCACTCGACGCCGCATTCGACGCCGGCAGAAGAGCAATTCTTCTATGATTCGGCTCCATCCTTTGCCCCTGCATTCCAGGAGATGGAGGACGAGGGAGACTGGGAGGGACCTGGGGACCCTCTTGCACAGGAGTGTCAGTCAGTTCAGGACTTGACAGACGAGCTAGGGGAAGTCAGTGGTCTGGACACCTCGCCGAACACTGGTTTTGCCTCCCCTCCTACCGTTGCTACGGAGGAGGGGGCTGCTTATAGTGTGGTGCTGATGAGGGCGGCCAAGGCCTTGGCTCTTGAGCTCCCCGTTGCGACAGTGAGGTCTAACATCCTCACTGAGGTCCTTAAGCTGCAGGCAAGCTCTTCGGAGCCTCTACTGCCGTTTAATGAGACTCTCTCGGACATCCTGATGGGCACCTGGTCCAGGCCCGCTACAGGTCCCCCTGTAGATAGGAACGTCGCCAGGCGCCACCGCCCTGCTCCGGGCGACCCTAGTTTTTCTGTCCACCCACTCAACCCCCGAGAGCCTGGTTATCCAGGCCTCTACTTTCCAATCCGCATTCCCAATTGCACCTCCAGATCGGGAAACCAAAAGTTATGAACAATTCGGCAAGAAAATGTTCTCCTCCCTCAGTTTGGGGTTGCAGTCAGTCAACAACGCTTGCCTTGTGGGCCGTTACACCCACTCCTTGTGGGATACGGTTGCGGACGTGCTGCCGGAGTCCCCGGAGGGGGCCCGGGTGAAGCTCGCTCAAGCACTCGTGGAGGGACGAGACGCAGCGCGGTACTCCATTCGATGTGGGCTGGATACCACGGACCCACTAAGGGCGATTTCCACGTCTGTGGTGGTTCGCCGCCACGCCTGGCTGAGGTCTGCCAACTTTTCGGCTGATGTCCAGAATACCCTCATGGACATGCCGTTCGATGGCAGCCACCTCTTCGGTGGCAAGGCAGATAGTGCGCTTGAGCGCTTCAAGGACTCCAAGGCTATGGCCAAGTCCTTGGGCCTGTCGGGCCAGCGCCAGCAAACTTCTGCCTTTTGCTCCTTTCGTGGCCAAGGAAGGGACGCCCCCTCACGTCCTGCCAGCCAAGGGCCGCAGACTAACATGCAGTGCGGCGGCAGACGTGGTAACCGCCGTGGCGGTGCCAGGGGACAACGGCGAGGCCAGTCCACATCCACCCCCGCAGCATCTGCCTCAAAGCCTTCCTAGTCCGAGCTTTCAGGCCCATTTGACACCAGTGGGGGGCAAGGTTCGCCATCACCTCCTCCACTGGCGCACCACATATCGGACAGGTGGGAGCTGCAAATCGTCCAAAGGGGCTACTCCCTCCCCGTTGAGGCGACTCCTCCAGCCATGCCACCGCAGTACCACCGCGTGTCGGTGGATCACTTGCAACTTCTGCCAGCTGAAGTATCGGCCCTCTTGGGCAAGGGGGTCATCAAGTGCGTTCCTGGGCCAGAAGTAGGGTGTGGTTGCTATTCCCACTACTTTCTGGTTCCCAAGAAGGGCAAAGGGGGCCTTCGCCCTATCTTGGACCTGCGGAACCTCAACGGCTTCCTCCGGAAGGAGAAGTTCAAGATGCTGACTTTGGCTCAGGTCTTCCCTGCCCTGGACCCTGAAGACTGGATGGTGGCGTTGGACTTGCAGGACGCTTGTTTTCACATCCCCGACCTGCCGGCCCACAGGCGCTACTGGCGGTGGTCGCAGCTCATCTGCGCAGATTAGGGGTGTCAGTCTTCCCCTATCTCGACGACTGGTTGTTGAAGGCGGGCTTGTCCCAGACAGTCGTCAGCCACCTCCAGACTACGGCCGACCTCTTTCATCTGCTGGGGTTCTCCGTCAATGTGCCGAAGTCACACCTGTGTCCCTCTCGGAAGCTCCTCTTCATCGGAGCGGTTCTGGACTCGGCACAGTTTAGGGTTTATCCTCCTGAACAGCGGATTCGGGATATTCCCGCTCTGATTCCGATCTTTCAGCCTTTATCCTGAGTCTCGTTCTGGTTGACGCTGCGGCTTCTGGGGCTGATGGCCTCCTGCATCCTTCTGGTGCATCACGCCCGGTGGCGGATGCGGGCTCTGCAGTGGGACCTGAAGTTTCAGTGGGCCCAGCATCAGGGCAACCTGTCCGACCACGTCCTGATCTCGGAGGGCACTGCGAGACAGTTGCAGTGGTGGCTCACGGACCGCGATTGGGTCAGCGGCTGATCCCTCTCCCTACCCCAACCAGAGCACGTAGTCGTGACGGATGCGTCCCTCCTGGGCTGGGGGGGGGGCACATAGGAGAGTCGGAGATCAGAGGCCTCTGGTCTCCGGCAGAGTCCCGGCTCCACATTAACCTTCTGGAGCTGCAGGCGATCCGACTTGCACTGAAAGCATTCCTCCCCTCTGTCCGGGGAAGTGTAGTGCAGGTGTTCACGGACAACACCACCGCCATGTGGTACTTCAACAAACAGGGCGGGTGGGGTCGTGGACCCTGTGTCAAGAGGCTCTGCGCCTCTGGCAATGGCTGGAACATTAGGGCGTGACCCTGGTGGTTCATAACCTGGCAGGTTCCCTGAACACCAGGACAGACAAATTCAGCCGTCGGTGCATGATGGATCACGAATGGCGTCTTAACTCGGAAGTGGCTCAAGGTCTCTTTCAGCAGTGGGGAGAGCCTTGGTTAGATCTATTCGCCACAGAAGAGAACGCGCAATGTCGTCAGTTCTGCAAACAGGGATCCATCGACTAGGCACCAGGGATGGAGGGAGCTGCTCCTTAGGAAAGGGCTTGTGCCACCCCCAGTGTATTTAACTAGATCAGTATCTCTGCTCCCTCACCCCCGCCTCCCTACACATCTGCACCTCTGGCAACGGCAATTGTTTTTTATGTATGTGCACTGTTTGTCTACAGGAGGAGTTTGTGAATGCCCAACATGTATTTGCAAAGTGTTCCCTGGATCGTACATGTGGGTGGGACAATTCATTGTTTGACTTTGAGGATTTCCCTGGAAGAGAACAAGGATTACAGGTTAAAAATAAAGAAGTTTCCATGCAAGGGATTACTCTCCGCCAATGGTGAATGGCCTGGAAAAAATATTAAAGCACTGGGATTGAAATTGATTCCAGACCTCCAGGTTTACTCAGTAGTTTTAAGTGGAGGCTCATTGGCAGTTGCTGATTTATTCAGCCTTGTGCCTTTTGCTGTTGGTGGCCAGCACGTTCCCTAACTGATAGTGTTTTTCTCCTTTTAATTTGAATCTCCTGCTCCAGCGAGCACTTCTTGTTTATCGTGTCTATTTCGGTGTCATTAGCCAAGATGTATTATTTTTTTATATCTGGTTTCATAGTGGGGACTAGCTAGTTCCTCACAGACTTGTCTATTCAGAGACAATTAGAGTGTGTGCGACTGATGTTTGTGGAATAGCTGGAGTGATAGAAGCATAATTTGCAGTCGTAAGTGCCATTTTTCGAGTTTTACCAAGAGTATTGTTTGTTTCTTTCATCCCCATATTTGCATTCAATTGTTTGCGACTGAAATGCTGACATACTTTTTGTCTGGCTTGAAAGACACTTGCAATTTTCTTTATTTTTCTTCCCAGACCAGTGTAAGAAAGTGGGTTCTTTCTGGCATAGATACCGCCACTTTTTACCTGGTGTCAGTGTGTTTTGACTGTAGTTCACTGGGATTCTGCTAATCAGGGCCCCAGGGGCAGTGCTCTCTTCTCTAACTCTGGTAAGTACTTTGTACACCCCACAATTGGCATACTGGGGTACCATTATGAGTCCCGAGTATATGGTACTGAGGTACCCACGGCATTGGTACACCAGGGGACTCCCATGGGCTTCAGCATGTATTATGCCACCCATGAGAGCCTGTGCAACTGTCTGTAGAACTGCCATTGCAGTCTGCGTGAAATGGTGCTTGCACCTTTCACTTTGAATACAGGGGTTCTCTTATATCCCGGTACTGCAGTTTTAACCGATAAGTCACCCCTAAGGTAGGCCCTTCATTCCAAGCGCTGGGTGCATGGTTCTAAGTGTTTGGGTAATCCTGGATAAGCAGATGTACCCCTGCAATCCCAGGTCTCCATTCTCTGTGCTTTGTAAGTCCGGGAAAGCCATTATAAGACATGTAGTGGACACTGGCAAGTCAAAATATCCAACTACATAATGCCTGCCCTGAACCTGGCCATGTTTGATATCAAACATGTGGAATCATGCAACTACACCGATTCCAGTGGTAGTTGCATGATACCATGTACTGGGGAGGGCTCCTTAGAGGACCCCGGATACCTACCTGCGTAGGCTTATAGGGTCTGCCTGCCAGCCTGTCCAATCCTAGACAGTGTTCTGCCCCCTGCTGATTAGCTTAACCCGGGCAGAGAAAGGTGAAAAAAGAATTTACTGCGAAGGAGTGATGGGACCAGGTCTCCTTTAGAATTGGGTAGGGAGGGGTCACTTCCGGACACAACCAAACTACTTTGAAGGGCTAATTTGTTACCCTCCTTGCATAAACCAGTTTTGCCCAGTGCTGGAGTCCTTGGGTCCCGCTCTAGCATTAAACGACACACAGGACAGGGGGATCCACCACCCCCCCTCCCTGTACAGCTCCTTACTGAGGAGGTGCCTAGAGCTCCAAGTGGCCACTTGATTCTGCCATGTTGAATCTTGGCCCCTGGGAGCATTGGTCTGGCTACGACAGCTGAGTACCACAACCCTGACCTCCTCTTATAGGCGGGTCACCAGTGAAGAGGTCCTTCCCCCTTTTTAGGGTTACTTAATGGCTCTCCTCCGTATTGGTCCTTAGATTCGTCCCAACAACAACTTTAAGATCATGTGAAGACTGTCCAAAGAGTCTTCTGCTGGTGGACACTGGAACTCTGCTCTTCTTCCAGCCAGGACCAAAGACAAGACTGCCTTCAGTGGGAAGATTCCTGCTGCATCTTCGTCCCTGTGTTTCTTCAAGTTCTGCAACTCCATGGCTGAGCATCCTCTGAGTCACCAAGGACTCAGCCTGCATCCCAGACAGAAGGAATCTCCCTTGGAGTGAAAGAGTCACTTCCCTTCATCCGCAGGCACCTCTATGTCGACAACCAGTTTGCCGATTTTGTTGTCCTGTGGATGTAGCCCGGCTCTGCAACACAGGTGGTGGTTTGTTGGTTGAACTGTCTCCCTGTACACCGTGTCCGCTTTCTGTTCCCAAGGCTTGTTGGCTCTCTTCATGAAAGATCTTCAAGCTCTAAGAAGCCCCAGCTTCCAGCATTGCATAGCTCCAAGAATAACGTCCTGCCTGCATCGTGGGTCTTCACCTCCTGTGTGCTGCTGAGGCTTCCCTGCGACTCCCTGTACCTGCTGCCATAGAATTCTCAAGGGGGCTCCATCGATTCCTGCTGGCTCTCCTATGTGCAGAGGGCCGGCTGTGACTTACCCTTGCTGGGTTAGTCCCACAGACATTGCTGGCCTGCAGCATAGCATCTTCTCCTACAAACCGTTTCCGTTGGCCAAAGCTTGTTGGTGTTCCTGCCGGCCACTTACCTTCTTGCACTCGTCGACTGGTTAGGGACAGCTTGGAAGGCTCCTGTGCTTCTGCATCATTAGGGAGAGGTGTGGCGCCGCGGCCAGGGCGACTGACGCTGGAATCTGGGGACCACGGTTCGATCCCCGGCTCCGGCGGCAGGTTAGCCCAGCACCATGTGACTCTGGGCAATAGCTCGCTTAATCTTCCCGACGGCCTCCAGCGCCTAGATACCCTTACGGGTGATTGTGCGCTTTACAAATGTGGACTTTACAAATGTGGACTTTTACCTGGGCTCCACAGCCGCTGCTTCAACCTCGCTGTGCTACAGCAAGAACCTCCAACATGGGCTGGTATTGTGCTCCTGTGCCTCCTGGTCACCTCTGTGTGTTTTGGACTCTGTCCCCTCTGCTTTCAGGTTCTTCTCGTTTGGAATCCACTTCCTGGTTCCACCGGACTGGTCCATGAAACTCTGACTGCTGATCTTCCACAAATCTCCATTTGCGTCTATGGGCGATTCTGGAATCTCTTGATCCCTATGCACCTGGCCTCCCTGGTGTAGGTATCCTGGTTCCTGTGGGGTGGCTCCCCAACCTATTTTGATCCAAGGGGTTTCTTCGGGATCCTTTGAGAAGGGTCCTAGAACTATTAAATTCAAACCGCGACTTACCCTATGGACGTTTGAGCAAGAGTGATCACTTTGCCCCCGGGCGTCTTGGGGTCACCTTGAGTAGTTCTGTGTATCCACTGGGGTTCTCCATCCTTGGGTACTATTCCCATTTTGTTACTTGCCTTACATTCCACTATTTTAGTTTATGGTTTGGCTCCTGGTTGGGCCCTATGTCTTTTTCTATGCTACTTAACCTATTTCTTATGTGTAGTTGATATCTTCGGTTAGCAAACATACCAAGTTAGTCTCTAGTGTGTGTTAACAAATACAAAGTATTTTTATACTCCCCTGTTGTGGTTCTTTCTTGTTTGAAAATCTTACTGACTGACTATAGTGTTACATGCACTTGCTTTACACCCCTCCTGGATAAGCCTTAGCTGCTCTCCACGGCTACCCCATGAGCTCTGTTTTTCAGGGACCTAAACACCCTCACCAAGGATTTCCTGGACTCAGAACACAGTGCCTCACCATAGGTGGACTCTATATAATGTGCCAGCCAACTACAACTAGTTTATAAGTTTTCTGATTTTGCATATCTCTTTTACTGTGTGATAGTTTAATATTTGGAGGTTCTTTGGTCAGTTTCCACTTTGGGTTCATCAAATATCAGTTAATTGGACAGCTGTTCAGGTGTTGATCAGTGCAGTGCTGTAATGTTTGTTGGAGATAGTCAGGGGGCAGCTATGTCCCTCCTTATTCACCTTTATTGTTCGTGGGGTAGCTGAGGTAGCATCACTTGGATCCCCCGCTTTTGATGTAGTCTCATTGAGGAGTTGGGATATGACTTTATGTTCAGCCTCCTGCGTCATGATGTCTGGTGTGATGTTAACTTTAGTCTTCAGGACACTATGTTAAATCTGTTGGTTTGGTGGTTTGAGGTCTTGCCGCATGACATGTTCTATTCTCATCAAGGGGGCTCTGATATTTTTAATGATGTCCTTTGCTCTAGGTGACAAAGGAAGATATGGTTTTAAGTGTTCATGAAAAGATTGACAGCTTAGTTGAAAGATCAAACCAGATTTGTCTGAAATAGCGCTCGTGACCAGCAGCACTAGAAGTGTCAGCAGTGTCATCCACAACTGGTGTGTAAATAGTGCAGGGCTGTGACCAAGGTCCTTCATATCGACTAAAGCAGCTTGCTGCCCATAGTTGGTTGATGTCATCGGCTCTTATTTGTACTCTTTCCACTGTGCCTTCTGAGATGGACCCGTGAGCTGCTGAAGATGGTGGCTTCCATGAGGACATTCCCCGCACTTTTACTCTACTAGAAATTTGATTGGAGCCTAGGTTGTGGAATGGCAAAGGCCCCCAAGAATCCCTGATCTTATCTAGACTCCAGTGAGGATCATGGACACTTACCAGTGTGGAGGTCCTTGAAGTTTATTCTCCTTCTATGATTGATGTATCTATAATAAAGGGAGCGCGGCCCATTTAACGACCATTGGGTTTGGCCCATGTCAATAAGTATACGAGAAAAACATACTCCAGTATTCTCCTCATGTACTGCCTTTAAATGCTTGAGGACACTTCCTCTGTGCTACTGTGGAGTATGCCATAAGTATTGTTCATAGTCGCAAACATTGACACTTGAATCCTTATTTATGAAAATCAAGAGGCTACTGAATTGTAGATAAATCAATAAAAATATGAATATTTAATTTTATTTCAATGATCCTCGGTATCCGCGTGATGTGCCGAAAGTGTGAACCACTTGTCTAATAAAAGGTGTAAGTAGATAAATGCAAAGCATTTCAGCGCATATGTATCAAAGAAATTTAATTCAGTGAAACCGCTGATAAACGTCCATTTGTTAAAATCAGCAGTCTAATTATAGATATGTGGGGTACCAAAACTAGTCGTGCTCCTTGTGTGGTGTTCTTAATTGGAATTATCAGGATATTTAGCGGCCCAAGAGAGGGATTTATACATTCATCTCAAATAGTCCTTCCTTCCCCAAGGCATATTTTATCTCTCAGCCCCTCCTTTCCAGATTGTGTAGCGGTGACGTGTTTTGATCTTCTACCATTCCCAGGCATGAGGAGTGGCAGGGTAATTGGTGTCCTTTTCTTTGGAGTAGTATTGTGAAATAATAATCATCATTGAACTACGTATGCAAAGATGAAGGAAACTGGACTCAATCCCTTGTTGTGCATTGAGAACATACTTTCGTGTGAAGTGCATTTGTGTTCGAGGCATGTGGGCTGCTAAATTCATATCTATAGCATAAATCGCCGCCTAGTGTTGGGTTCGGATGATTGCACGTTGTTGTCCTGGAAGAGTCTTCGAAGTATCACGAGATAGGTGGCTCCTCCCCTGGACTACAGTGCGCATGGGCATCGACTCCATCCCCAGATTGTTTTTTTCCGCCATTGGGTTCGGATGTGATTTCGACATCTCCTGTTCGGAATCGATATAAAAAACTTTTCCAAGGCCAGAAGGCCTTCTTTTACCCCGTCGGTATTGTTCGCGTTCGGTCTCGTGTATACTCCAACTCGTCGAGTCGGATATCTGAGGAGTCTGGTGACTCTTCGGTCATCAAGGCCCAGTCGACGCAGCAAGACTTTCGACGGCATGGAACGGAGTCTGTTCAAGAACTGTCCCGTGTGTGGTTCGAAATACCCAGACATCGACGTGCACCCTGTGTGCAACAAGTGCTTGTCGCCGGACCACGACGAGGCCAGCTGTATGGCCTGTTCAAGATTTAGATCGAAGAAGACGATCAAGCTTCGGCGCGTGGCGCGCCTCGAGGCCCAGCGGTCGGCCCCGGCACCGGACGACATCTTCGAAAACCCTGAAGCGGACGAGCTGGAGCATCGCCTGCAAATTTCACCTACATCGGCGGAGGTCGAGCACGACTACGGAGCAGACGTCGAATGCCAAGACCTAGAGGAAAACGTCGATGAGGTAGGGGGCGACGACGAAGCATATGGGGCCATGGAAGATAGCTCGGAGGAAGAGCTATGCCCCGTTCGTACTCTTACAAAGGCTCAGGTCACGGGATCGCCACTCGGCCTTACCCACGACCTTACACCTTGATCCACGGCCCCGCCTTCCGGCCCGGCTACGGACACCTCAGCGGAGCCGCCATTAACTAAATCGAAACCGAAACTAACAACATCGGTGTCGACGAAAACAAAGATTGACGACGTGCCATCAAAACCAAAGATGTCTGCTCAGCCATCGACGCCGTCGTCTTGGGAGGCCTCCAAGCCTAAAAAGACTATCGACCAGGCAAAGGTGCCAAAAGTGGTCAAGGAACACAGCTCGAATAAAGTCGTCGAGCCGGTATCCAGCAAGGTGGTCGACTCGAAGTCAAAGACTATCGAGCCTACAGCGGGCAAGGCTACCGATCCAAAAGCCAAGAAGGCCGTCGAGACAAAGTCGGCAAAGGGCACCGAGCCGAAGTCTGGAGTCCCGACAACAAAGGCAAAGGCTGTCGATCCGAAACTGTCGGCGTCGACACCTGTGACCGTGGGAGCTGATCGTGGCGCTTCAGTCGGCGCCGCGCCTGCGCCTCAAGCGGCAAAACCAAAGTCAACGACGCTTAGTTCTTCCCCTGGAGGTGGACCGAGGTCATCGGTCGG
Organism: Lissotriton helveticus; assembly: GCF_964261635.1. Taxonomy (NCBI): domain Eukaryota; kingdom Metazoa; phylum Chordata; class Amphibia; order Caudata; family Salamandridae; genus Lissotriton; species Lissotriton helveticus. The sequence goes on along the minus strand of NC_136073.1, from coordinate 892,077,989 downwards.
GTCGACGAAACCATCCGCTTCCTTTACGAAGCAGGTCTCGGACTCCCTCAAGCGGATACGGAATAAGGAGTCGGCGTCGGAGCTGAAAACACCTTCAGCACCTAAGCCTTTGCCCCCACCGAAGAAGACTTCGATGCCGATCCTCTACACTCTACCGCCTAAGGTGGTGCCGAAGACCTTTTCACCACGGATGGTGACCAAGGACTCTGCAGTGTCGACGCAAACTCACCCGAGTGGAAGTTTAAGTCATCGACAACCTGAGCTAGAAGAGCAGTCGACGCATTTCATCGACGCCGACACTGGAAAACTCACGCTCTACAAGAGGAAAATCACTTCCCAGCCCCTGGAATCGTTTGTGATTCCTCTGAAGCGGAAGAGACCAGCACCAGAGGCACCAGTACTGGTTGAGCACCTTCCCCCACACCCTAGGAGGAGTGCAACACCTTCACCCACTTGCTCAGATGGGGGTGAGGGTGAGCAAGATGAGGAGTATAGTTTTCCTGCATACACAGACCCTGATGAGCAACAGGACTCGTGGATGGACACTGGTGATCAAGGGGACCAGCAGGCTGTCCATGACCCTCAGGTTTATAGTGTGAAAACGTCTCCCACTGAAGACGCTGCGGCATTTAATGCCTTGATTGAAAGGGCAGCTTTGAACCATAAGGTGGAAATGCATGCTGACCCTGTGGAAGTTGACTTTCTATTTGACACTTTCTCTGCTGCAGAAAAAACTGTGAAAACTCTTCCTATGCTAAAAGGGGTCCTGAAGCATGCCACGGACATTTTCAAGGAACCCACCAGAGCAAGGGTTGTCAACCCCAGGATAGAGAAGAAATACAGGGCTGCACCTCGGGACCCAACTTACATACGGGGCCAGTTGCCCTTAGACTCTTTGGTGGTCTCTAATGCCCGCAAAAGGGCGAATTCTCAAACAACGGGTGAAGCTCCTCCCCCGGACAAAGAGTCAAAAGTGCTGGAGGCATCTGGGAAGAGGGTGGCAGCTCAGGCAGCCAACATATGTCGCATCTCAAACACGCAAGCTCTGTTGGCCAGATACGATAGGGCACATTATGACACCCTAGAACAACTGTTGCAACACCTTCCAGACCAGTTTAAAGAGGGTGCGGAGATGCTTATACAAGAGGGCAAGCTCATCTCCAACGCTGCGATAAAATGTGCGCTCGACGTTGCGGACACGGCAGCGAGAGCAATCAACACTAGCGTGATGTTGAGGCGTCAAGCATGGCTCCGCATCTCAGGGTTCAAGCCAGAGATCCAGACTACTATCCTAAACCAGCCAGTTAATCCAGACAGGTTATTTGGCCCAGAGGTTGACACCACCCTCGAAAAAATCAAAAAAAGATACTGAGACGGCCAAATCCATGGGTGCTCTCCAGTCTCAGCAATTCAGAGGGAACACTTTTCGTCGCTCAGGCAATCGAGGTGTTACCAGAGGACACTTGGCACAGCAGACGCCATTCAATAAAGGTGGGGCGCAATCCTCGTACCCCAAGCAGGGTAGGGGAGGTTACCGTGGGAACAGCGCCAAGGGCAGAGGCAACAACAACTCCCGTTCCTCTGCCACCAACAAACAGTGACTCCCTGTCACTGCCCCCCCGACCATCCAACACCTGTCGGGGGGAGACTCCAGCAGTTCCTGCCAGTCTGGAAGTCCATCACCACAGACAGGTGGGTAAGGAAGCTTATCCAGTACGGCTATTGTTTGGAGTTAACGTCCACTCCACCCAACATACCACCAAAGCACCGTCCTATGTCAGCAGAGCATTTGCACTTATTGCAGCAGGAGGTACTCGTCATGCTGCAAAAAGGCGCAATAGAGCTTGTGCCAGTGGAGGAAGAAGGCACAGGGGTGTATTCCCTGTACTTCTTAATCCCAAAGGACGGCTCACTCAGACCCATTCTGGACCTCAGGCCTCTGAACCAGTACATTCTTTCAGAACACTTCCACATGTTGACACTGCAGCAGGTTCTTCCATTGCTAAACCAGGGAGACTTCCTAGCAACCTTGGACCTCAAGGATGCTTACTTTCACATACCACTCCATCCTTCCCACAGAAAGTACCTCAGGTTCACCATACAAAACAGGCATTACCAATTCAAGGTCCTACCCTTTGGAGTGACCACTGCCCCCAGGGTGTTCACGAAATGTCTGGCGACAGTGGCGGCGCACCTCAGGAGACAGAACATACATGTCTATCCTTACCTGGACGACTGGCTCGTGCAGGCCAAGTCTGCACTACAGTGCGCCGCAGACATGTCCCACACCATTCACCTCCTTCACAATCTGGGATTTTCTCTAAACTATCCAAAGTCGCACCTTCAGCCAGCCCACGTGCGGCACTATTTGGGCGCGACGATAAATACTCTGGCTGCCACAGCTCAGCCACACCCAGCGAGAGTCGACAACATCCAGTCGCTCATCCAGAGGTTCAGACCGCAACACTCCCTTCCAGCGAGAGTGTTCATGCAGTTGATAGGCATGATGGCCTCCTGCATCTTCATAGTTCTGCACGCACGGTTGCATATGCGTCAGCTCCAGGAGTGCTTGGCACATCAGTGGACTCCGGCTCAAGGACAGTTGAAAGACCTAGTGTTGGTGACCGGTCGGGCATACACCTCTCTGCATTGGTGGACTCCACACAACCTTTGCAAGGGCCGACCGTTCCAAGAGCCTGTGCCACAAATTGTCCTGACGACGGACGCATCTCTCCAAGGATGGGGAGCTCATGTGCTCCACTACACCGTGCAGGGGCTATGGACAACGCAGCAAAAGAGGATGCACATCAACTACCTAGAACTGATGGCAATCTTCATGGCACTCAAGTCCTTCAAAGTACATCTGTGCAACAAGGTCGTGTTGATCCGGACGGACAACATGACGGCCATGTACTACATCCAAAAGCAGGGAGGTACACACTCTCCACAGCTGTCTCATCTGGCTCAGAGCATGTGGAAGTGGGCCATTCAAAGGAACATCTTCCTCATGGCGGAACACCTCCCGGGCAAGGACAATCAGATGGCGGATCTGCTCAGCAGGTACAGCCACCAGATGCACGAGTGGGAGTTACATCCATCCGTGCTCCGCCCGTACTTTCAGCAGTGGGGTCATCCAGAGATAGACCTCTTTGCCACAAGGGAAAACGCAAAATGCCAAAGCTTTGCCGCCAGGTTCCCTCACCCACAGTCGCAGGGGAATGCGATATGGATGAACTGGTCAGGCAAATTTGCGTACGCTTTTCCCCCAGCACCTCTCATCCCGCTGGTGGCAAGAAAGCTAAAGCAACACTCGATGACGCTCATCCTGGTTGCTCCCACGTGGGCACGCCAACTATGGTACACCACGTTTCTAGAGCTCTCCGTGGTACCGCATCAAAGGCTGCGCCTCACACCCAGGCTTTTGACGCAGAACCATGGCGACATTCAGCATCCAGATCCGCAAAAGCTAAATCTGGCGATCTGGCTCCTGAGGTCTTAGAGTTTGACTACCTTAATTTGCCTCCCGAATGCATGGACATCATACGGGAGGCAAGAAAGCCCACTACCAAAGCCTGCTATGCAGCAAAATGGAAGCGGTTTGTTATCTACTGTACAGAACACAATATCAACCCGCTAGATGCATCCATCCCCAACAACATCTGCTATTTGTTACATCTTTACAAATGCAATCTAGCATACGCTTCCATTCGGATACACTTATCCGCCATAGCGGCTTACCTTGAAACAGGCAGCATCTCTCTGTTTTCAGAGTGCCTGCCATTAAAGCCTTCCTGGAAGGGTTGAAACGGGTCATCCCTCCCAGGACCCCGCCAGCTGCTGTATGGAACCTCAATGTGGTCCTCACCAGGTTGATGGGCCCACCTTTTGAGCCTCTACATTCCTGTGAGATTCAATTCTTGACATGGAAAGTGGCTTTTCTCATTGCCATCACGTCTCTTAGGCGTGTTAGTGAGCTACAGGCGCTCACGATACAAGAGCCATTTCTCCAAATTCATTCAAACAGGGTGGTGCTCCGCACAAACCCCAAGTCCCTTCCTAAGGTGGTGTCGCAGTTTCATGTCAATCAAACCATCGAACTGCCCACATTCTTTCCAAACCCTGACACTGTGGCAGAAAGAATGCTCCATACGCTTGACGTCAAAAGGGCGTTAATGTACTACATTTACAGAACGAAAGATTTTAGAAAAACACAACAGCTCTTTGTTGCCTTCTCAGCCCAGCACAAGGGCAACCCCATTTCCAAAGCAGGACTAGCCAGGTGGATCGTTAAGTGTATTCAGATTTGCTATCAGAAAGCTAAGCGCACTTTAACGGTCCCCCCCAGGGCACACTCCACACGCAAGTTGGGTGCCTCCATGGCATTCCTCGGTAACATTCCTTTGGAAGACATTTGTAGAGCAGCCACATGGTCTACACCACATACATTTACAAAACATTACTGTGTAGATGTGCATTCCAAAAAGCAGGCAGCTGTAGGACAGGCTGTTCTTAAAACACTCTTTCAAACTTCTGCAGCTGGCACGGGCGGCCGCCATTAATGGAGGGACTGCTATGTATTCTATGCTATAGATATGAATTTAGTAGCCCACATGCCTCGAACTGAATATGCTACTTAACAGTATGCATCTGTTCTTGGCATGTAGGGCTGCTAACATTCATATCGCCCGCCCTCCTCCCCGGCGCCCGTAGCGGCTGCAGACTTTTCTTGCATTCAATCATTAGCATGGACATCGCTTACGCTATTACACTCCATCTTTGCCACAATGGCTAAAAACAATCTGGGGATGGAGTCGATGCCCATGCGCACTGTAGTCCAGGGGAGGAGCCACCTATCTCGTGATACTTCGAAGACTCTTCCAGGACAACAACGTGCAATCATCCGAACCCAACACTAGGCGGCGATCTATGCTATAGATATGAATGTCAGCAGCCCTACATGCCAAGAACAGATGCATACTGGTAAGTAGCATATTCATTCTTATCTTCTGTCAAAAGGAAACACCAGCGTATTTAACACAATACTATCCAACGGGTGCTCAGTAGACTGAGTAAAGACATTGGTAACCTTTGAATACCTCATGCCTTTTTTTCCTTCTTGTGCTTCTTATTGAAAATGAGATTAGGTTGACCTTTTAAAAATTGAAACCATATTAAGTCTAGCTCAGCAGAAACAAATCTTATTTTTCATCTGCATACGTAGTGCTCTTTTTAGTCCAGTCTTCACTGTGCACAGCTGGTCTGGTTATTGGTGGCAAATGCTTCTGCACAAACTCATCAAGCTTTAAACAAATACTGTAATCATCATTTACACAACTAGACCTATCTTGAATCTCTAGTTCACTTGCAGTAGAATCTACCTCCAGTCTACATATAAGACATCATCTCATCAAGGGTGCTACCTCCATGGGTGCCCTCTACCTCCCTTCTTACCAATCACGAGGAGAACTGCAAGAACCCAGTTGTACCCTAGGGCTGTGGAGCACCTGGGTATCCACGATGGATCCATTGCAGCGCGTAGTAACAACTCACCATAATTCTTTACTTGTCAGTGACTCAACACGTTCTACCTTTGACCCATTCGACTGCACTTTGTTAAATACAAAATACATATTGAAATTCATCCCTTGGCCAGTTTACTACTGTAGAGCCATCCAAGTGGCAACATGACTAACACAGATCTCCAAACATGTCATACATAAACAAGGTTTTCTTTTTCGTACCCCATGTAAAATGTGCAGCGTGTAAAGTATCTTAAAACCAGTGGCGTAACGAAACTTGAGGGGGCCCCCCTGCAAAACTCATGGAGGGGGCCCCCCCAGCAGCCTGGCCCACCACCTACAGTATATCATCTCGACATCTCGGTCCATCAATTCCTCAGGTTAAACTCACAAGTGATAGAAGTACCGCGTTTATCACAGATAGGTATATATACACATTGCTCCTCGTAGAATGTTCTAAGGCATTTGATAAAGGAAGCTCTAAGTTTTGGAAGGTGAATGGCCAAACTGCCGGAATGTCTTCCAAGAATAACTAATACATGACTGAGACATAAGTGAGAAATGAGAGCACAGCAAACATTATATCAGCCAAGCTTAAAGTCACATTAAAGACTTTAGAATGTCACTGATTACGTAAAATAGGATTTAGTACGAAAATGATCAACTACAGTAGATAAACAAATTCAATCGGTAAGTGAATTAAGGAAACATTGCCTATTACAGGGATCATGATGTTCATCAATATATACTGACTCCGTTAGAGCCCCAATGTGACATTAGACAATCACCAGTAGAAATACTAAAATCTAGAATAAAGCAGCCAAATTACCGGCAATTCACAACCAAAACCTGTACCCGCACCAATGGGACAGTGATAGCAGTTCGAATCCACAGCTACTTCACATTTAAAGGGACACCTCCTGCTTCACCCCTTCAAGCACTTTCATTGGCAATTAGCCGGGTTTGGTGGCTCAGTGGACTAACGCTTCCACTGCAGGGGCCAGTGTTCGACCTCATGGTCAGAGGTTCAAATCCCGGTGGGTCCACTCAGCCTTTCATCCATCTGAGGTTGATAAAAGGAGTACCATTGAGTTGGGTAATAGGAAACATCTGTTAATCAGCGGCAAGATACCTCCAGGTGAATGTGTGCTTTACAAATACACGTTATGTTATAGTAGCAGCACTTAGCATCTACAACGGTGCATCACGTTTAAAGGGACAGTGCGCGCTTGACGCTTAGCACACTTTTAACTGAACACCCCGGGCACGTCTCTACATACCTGCAATTCTTTCCACGGACCGGCAGAAGCACTTTTCCGAAGAATTTGATTACATTTAGTGGGGCAGAGGCAGAGCCAGTAGTCTCAGCAGGCATCCGCTACTGCTGATGGGACAGTACGAATTATGCCGATCTCTGCGAGTCTGCTGCACGTGCGGTGGAATAGTAAAAACACAAACAGATCTAAGAGCATCTTCTGGGACACGAAGCAGTACTTCAATACATCCAACCGACTCCACAGCATTTCGTGGGACAGCATAGACAGATCCCATAGCATTTCACGGGACAGTATACAAATGTATCCCAGAACATTCCATAGGCACTACAAAGAGAACCTTGAACCACCAGACCGAATATCATTCCATGGGGCAGTACAAACAGATCCCTGAGCATCCCACTGGGCAGTAGCACCAACCGCTCTAAAAGCATTCCACGGGGCAGAACAAACATATATCCCTGAGAATCCCATGGGGCAGTACAAACATATCCCTGAGAATTCCAAAGGGGTACAAACCTATCCCTGAGCATTTTATGGGGTAGTACAACCAGTTCCCAGAACAATTCTTTGGACAGTATCAACAGATTCCAAAGAATTTCATGTGGCAGTACAAACAGATCCAAACAATTTAGAAAGTCCCAAACGTTTCAAGGGATAATATAGGCACACCCAAACAGATCTCAGACAATTTCATAGGACAGAACCGCATTTCTAAAAAGACACACAGCATTCCAATGCGAAGTGCATACACAAATCGGACAGTACATACATAAATCCGTTCAGACCTCGTAACATTTCATAGGCAGTACATACAGATCCTAAAGCATTTCATGGACAGTGGCGACACTTCTGAACCCTACCCCATAGCGCCTAAAAGGAGAGTGCAAAAAAACAAGGGTGGTTGGGCCCCGTGGGAAAGAGGGTAGGTAGGGCCACAATATACTATAAACTTAGGAATTTTTACCTAAACCTCTGGCAATTACTTGAAACAATGAATGTTAGTTGACGGATAAACACAACTTTATTCGTTTACCCCAACAATTAATTTTGTCTTTTGTTTTTTTTTTCAGTTATCACAATTTTTTGTCTTTATATACACAGAACAAAGGTCGCCATCAACTTCAACATCTATGTCATAATTACGAGCACTTTTTTGATTTATATGTATTCACATGTTTACTGTTGCATTTTTTTCACTGTAAATATTTAAAACTTGTGTTTCAAACCACATATGGCCATACATGAAGTTGATGGCGACCTTTGTTCTGTGTATATAAAGACAAAAAATTGTGATAACTGAAAAAAAAAAAGACAAAAATAATTGTCGGGGTAAACGAATAAAGTTGTGTTTATCCGTCAACTAACATTCATTGTTTCAAGTAATTGCCAGAGGTTTAGGTAAAAATTCCTAAGTTTATAGTAAAAGGAGAGTGCAGCAATTCTCAAGGGACACCAGAGCAATAAATCGACCGTACCAGCACTTCTAGCCAGATCACCACAAGAGACCGTGCCAGCCACTCAGACGTTTTAAGACATGGGCAAAGTGGGCTCTGGCCCAAGGCCCCAGCCTTTTTAGGGGGCTCCTTTTAGAGCCAGCTCTGTTATGTCTTACCCTGATGATCTTAAGTAATTCTTAAACACATTTTTTAAATACCGTTTTCCTTTCATTTATTTGGAATGTGGTTGATAGTTACGCCCCTGTCATGTTGAAAATGTCACTCATAATTACACTGAAATTATGAAAATGTCACACATCGCAATCTGAAACCTTGGCCGCTATGCTAAGTCTACCACACACAGCACATTTGAACATCTCAAAATTCCATGCCACAGAACTCTACTATAAATAATCTAACCCTACAACATTCCATACCACATAATTGCAATCCTAAAAATTAAAAAACACATATTTCCACTTCACGCCATACCACATAATTCCACATCACATAATAACATTCCACACAACGTAATACCACTCCAAACCACATAATTATACTCCACACAACACAATTCAACTACACAGAATTCCACTTCAACCTATATAATTATACTTCACACAACATATTTACACTCCAGTCCGAAACATATAATTACCCTCCACAAAATACAACTCTGCAACATGCTGCATAATTCCACTCCGCACAATTATACACCACGCCACATAATTCCACACGTCACACAATTCATCCCCACACAATTCATCACACAACATAATTACACTACACATAATACCACTCAGAACCACGTAGCAACATTCCTAATACCACTCAACATGATTTTCACTCAACAGCGCACACTTCCACGTCACACAAATTGAACTGTACACATTTGCATTCCACACCACATAATTCAACAAACTACATAATTCAAACCAACAACACAATTACACAACACACCACATACATCTAATCTACACCACAAAATTCCACATCATGCTACAATATTTAACAGCACATAAGTAAACACCACTACACTCCACAGCCAGCTCACAAACCATTGCAAATAATCTCTCTCCAAGGCACATGTGGAGAAGTGTGGTTCAACGGTTAGAGGCGGCAGACCCGGAGGCAGAGGTCGGCCCGGGACAAGGGTTCAGTTCCCGACGCGGCCGGGTGCAGGACCAATGTCAGCGGGTCCGATAAATCTCGCCTCGGTGCCACTCTAACCATGGGGTCCCACGCTGCAACTCTGGGCAATAGCTTGCTTAATCTCCACTCCGGTCCCACCACCACCGGGGATGCTTGGCTTCACCTTGGGGATGCCCAGTAAAGGGACCATCTCACAGGAAAAGCCAGGACGGGTTCCCCAGTGGTACAGCGCTGGGATGCTCCAGGGTAACCACGCGCTCTATAAATCCAGCATTCATTCATTCATTCACAATCCCACTCCATGACACACAATCCCACTCCACATAATTCTAGTACACTCTATACCACACAATTACTATCCACATAATTCACTTCACCTGCTGCCTGTTCTTCTGCCCACTTTCACTCTGAAGAGTGGATAAAACAGCTTGCAGTTTTTTTTGCTCAAAAAATTAAGACTATTCAGGAGTCTTTCCCTGTTGTAGACCCCACATTGCCAGTACATAGCTCTACTTTCACCTCCTTGAGTGAAGATACCATGCCCTCCTTTTCGACATTCCCTCAAATTACCTGTTTAACCTCGTTTGATCTTCTATCTCGACTGCAATCAGGTTCTCCTATGGACCCCTGTCCGGCTAAATTCTTGGGCAGAGTAGCTGCAGCTGTTAACAGCCTGCTGAACCCTCTGATGAACATGTCTTTGTCTACGGGAGTGGTTCTCCTGGCATGGAAGCATGCACTGATTTTGCCTCTAATCAAAAAGCCAAATCTAGATCCCTTGACGCATGCTAATTACAGACCGATATCCCTTCTCCCTGCTCTAGCGAAGGTTGTTGAAAAACACGTGCAGCTCTCGATTACCAACTACATCGAGAGCAACAACCTTCTTCATGACACACAGTCGGGGTTTCGTGCTAACTATAGCACAGAGACAGCCCTTCTGGAGGTCACAGAAGCTATCAGGGAGACGCTCGATCTAGGAGGTAAGGCTGTACTAGTCATGCTGGATCTGTCGGCGGCTTTCGACACCGTCCCGCATGACGGTCTCCTTTTAAGACTCCAGGAGATCGGGTTCCGCGGGACGGTGTTGGACTGGTTTAGATCTTTTTTATCTGACCGCCGACAGGTGATCTGGGCACCACCGTTCTCCGCTGAAATGCCATCGCTAGGGGTGGGGGTTCCTCAAGGATCCATTCTGAGCCCCATCCTTTTCAATATCTATATGGCCCCTCTGGCGGCGGTGGCGGAGGCTTTTGGTGCCCAGGTCATATCCTACGCTGACGACACCCAGCTCCTGTTTATTTGCAGGAAGGGAGAGGCGTTTTATGGGGCAAGAATCAGGGACTGCCTTGGCTCCGTTTTTTCGTGGTTCCAACAACATAGCCTTAAATGCAACTCAGACAAGTCTGAGTTGCTCTTTTTTGGCTGTGCTCCGGACCCATGCTGGAAATCCTGGTGGCCTCAAGACATGTTTCCTCCAGAAACGTTATCAATGCAGGCCAAAACTTTGGGTGTGATCTGTGACGTTGGTCTGTCATTTAGATCCCAGATTAATGCACTATCAGGGAAATGCTTCAGCATCCTGCGGATGCTTAGAAAATTTTTACCGTTGCTGTCACTGCAATACAAGAAAATTGTAGTTCAGGCATTAGTTGGATCACGTTTTGACTATGCTAATGCACTGTATGCGGGCCTGCCGAAATACTTGTTGGCAAGATTGCAGATAGTCCAAAACTCTGCTGCAAGGGCAATTTTTGGCCTTCCACGCAGAGCCAGAGCCTCTGGTTTGCTTAAGGAGCTACATTGGCTACCGATCTCTAAAAGAGTTATTTTTAAAACTCTGACTCTGGCTTTTAAAGCCCTGCACTCTGTAGGCCCTATGTACATCAAGAAGAGACTGGCCTTTTATGTTCCAAAGAGGGTGTTGCGATCGGCTTCATCTGCCACGATTGTGGTCCCGTCTATTAAACGTGCTCGGATGGGTGGTCGGTCCTTCCGCTATCTAGCGGCCCTCCATTGGAATGGGCTTCCGATCTCCTTACGGAAAGCCAACAGTCTCCTGACGTTTAGAAAGGAGCTAAAGACGTGGCTCTTTTCTGCGTGATTGCCATGACCTCCTGAGTTGCTGTCCGGATATACTGGTCTCTGATCTCTTTGCTAAAGCGCCGGGACACCCGTCTGGGTAGCCGTGCGCTATAAAAGAGTACGCACATAACATAACATAACATAATTACACTACACACCATGCCACATTATTTCACTACACAGATCCAATCTACACAACACAATTCCACAGCTAACTATTCCAAGACCATATATGACTTGCATATATGCAAATGCATATATTGCAAAACCATATATTGCAAATGATTGTTTACCTTCCAATGCCTCCCAGCAGATCCTGTTCCTGGAGGAAGCTGCAATCCTTCTCCGGCCCCTGTCAACTCTCCTCTGTGCTGCCTTATCCAAAGCTTCTCAGAGGCTGTGCCCTGTGGAGAATTCTCTGTCTGAGGGCCCCCACCCCCATCCTTGTCAGGGTCCTGAGCAGTGCCATGCCCTGTGGTGAATGCTGTCTCTGGGGCCCCCACCCTCTTCATTCTCAGGGTCTGACTCCTGAGCAGTGCCCTGTGGTGAATTCTCTCTCTGAAGACCCCCATACTAGTCAGGGTCCTGAGCAGTGCCCTGCCCTGTGGTGAATGCTGCCTCTGGGGCCCCCACAACCACCCTTCTCAGGGATTGACTCCTGAGGAGTGCCCTGCCCTGCCCTGGGGTGAATTCTGTCTCTGGGGCCCCCACCCCCTTCCTTCTCAGGGTCCTGAGCAGTGCCCTGCCCTGTGGTGAATGCTGTCTCTGGGGCCCCCACCCCCATCCTTTTCCCTGTCAGCTCTCCTCTGTGCTGCCTCCTGCTCTCTGGGGCACCCACCCCAATCCTTGTCCTCTCCTGTCTCAGAGGCTGTGTCCTGTGGGGAATGCTCTCTCTGGGGCCCCCACCCCCACCCCCATCCTTTTTCCAGGCCTGGCGCTCTCTGGCTGAAGAGAAACAATTTAAGTTGTTACTTTGTTTCTCTTCAGCCCTGGGCCAGAGCTGCAGGCTGCTTGAGAGAGAGGAGCAAGCCAAAGAGCTGAGGGGGCCCCCTTCATTTCCTGCTGAGTGCTCTCCCCCTCCTCCCCCCCCCCCCACCACAGGGGCTGGGGGGGGGGGTGTTTGTTACACCCCTGGCAAGGTGCAAGGCTGAAGGGTCCCAAGGCCTCCTGCACCAAGTCCCTCTGTGTCACCCCCCCCCCCATTCACACAGAGTTCTATCATCTCGCTCTCCCCTCTGCATTGCTTCTTCCTTTGAACTGCCCATTTGACCTCTCCTGGTTGCCGCTCTCTTGAATGTTTCTTTCTGCACTCCAGCCTCTCTACGCTGTCAAGAAACTAAAGCTATTAAACCTGCCCGGAAGAAAGGCTGAAGCGAACTCATTGCTCAGGCGTGTGCTTCAGTACTCACTTCAGTGTGGGGCCGAGGGGGCCCCTTCAAATGTAGGGAAGCCTGGGCCCCCCACCCCCCGCACCGCGGGGGCCTTTGTTACGCCCCTGCTTAAAACACAGAGTCAGCATGCTTTAAAAGGCAGGTCCTTATGACCAGTTCCAGCCGAATGAAACAGGCTTCCTACAGCAGACAGCTGTAGCAATACCACATGGTATCCTGTTTCCTTAGCCGTGGTGCGGCGGTTTTGCGGAGTGGGTGGGGCCGCGTTTGCCAACGGACGTACGCAGCACTACGGAGGTAGTGCTTGCGGCGGACGTTGGCCGACAAACGCAGCGAAAGGGTTAATAGCGGATAGTATCCCCCATCAGTATCTTTGTACTGCGAGCAGATGAGTCTTGCTGGCCATCTCAGGTTTTTATTAACTCTACGTGCTTCCTAAAAAACACGCCTCCCAGTCATGCACTACTTGTAGTATTTTGCTACATGGTGTATCTTCTAGGAAGATCTCATATCAGAGGAGGACATGATACTGTTTCCCAGTCGACCCTCTTCTTCACAATTGTATATATTTTTCGTGTGTGCTCTGCATTCTTACCTGTTATAAAAACAGTGCACTGCTGCTTTGTGCCCTAAACGCTGGGTTGTTTTATGCATTACTGCTGCTTGTAGTGGTTAAATAATATGTTGTTAAAAGTTAGGTTACTTATTGGGAAGGAACATTTTCCCAAAAATAAATGACAAGGATACTTACACCAGAGAACTACTGTTACAGGAAAGTATCTTTTTCATGTAGAGGTCTGTATTTCAACTGCAATGCTTGCTGCAACAGCAGTTAGTAGAATCTGTAAGTCCCAGACAAATGATGGAACTTGAGGGGTTGAGACGTTAATATACCTTGCTATAGCTCGGTGGATACGTCCAAGAAATGTAACTCCCCTGTCTCCTTCGGGCCTTGATTTAGTTACGTTGGCAGAGTTGTGACTGGAATATAGGAACTTGCAGTAGCCATCTTTCAGCTGCATGTGGAAGAGCCGGGCATGTGGGTCCTGGGGCTGGAGCAGGTATTGATGCCGACCATCCTCTTGGGGATATGTTTTTGGAAGTCACATAGTGATATTGGAATAGAAAGGGTTCCTGCAAGTGGGCAGCTATGTGCCCTCACTTGAGAACAGAAGGTTTAGAGTTTGTTCTTTCCAATGTCTTAATAATGTGAATTTGGCTGTCCTTGTATAAGTAAGATGCTGTGCTTACCTGAACGTACGCCTTTGTTTTTTAGGTGCTACTTATGGCATGAATGTCATGACCGGTTACCCTGCTCCAGCTGCTGCCTCACAATTCCCTCAGACCTTTCAGCAGCAAGCCTTCCCTCAGCCTTCTCCCTTCGGCCATCAACAGAATGGTATGTATGCGCATCTTGTGTCTGTTGCTTACATGTTTTCTTTGTGTTAGACATCATGGAAGGCCCAGTAAACTGAATAAACAATCTAGCTGTTAGTTCTAATGACTAGGTGCCCTGAGACTGGATTTCTGTACGAGACCAAACCAGTGGTCGAAGTGATTTTAAAAAAGTATGGGAACTATGATGCTGTCCTCGAGCTGGGGCGGAGTGACTGAGCGAGGGGGCAGAGTCAAAGATGTGGCTAACAAAACATTCAGTAACTTTTTGTTGGTCTTCCACTTTCGGGTAACTTCATATAAAAACAATACACAAGTTAAATGGAAATTTAGTTAATTAGTTGCAAATACATTATCGTATATCATGAAACCTCTATTCGTTAATGCACTGCAGAGGTCTGTGTCTGTAACCAGAGCGTCACAGAAGTGAATCCTGGTTGGCGCAGTGGAGAATAGAGAACTGTGTATGTTTAGTGCTACGAGGTTCCAGTCTGTGACAGAAAGCACTGGGAATAGTTAAGTAATTATTTTAAACTTGCATTAAAGAAAGTATAAGATACAAAATGTGCAAAAAGGTTTAAGATAAAATGGTGCTTCCAAAATTTAGATTTTAGTAATACCCAGAATGTACATAGTGCAATTTTTGGGTAACTGTCCATTAAAAGCACACTCGCCACAGCTTAGCTGGTAACTCCCTTGCAATAAAACTGTCACCAGGGAAGCTTCAGTTGATTACATCTATTAAAGCCAATACCGGCTTTCAGGCAACCTTTACATTTGCAGATTAACCCATTGCGCACATTTACATTTCTTTCAAGGAAGCGGGCACTCTGACAAGAAGGCTTGGTTAGTTGTCTGCCCGTCTCTCGGTTTCACAGCAAAGGAGACTTCCTGCCTTACACTTCTTTTGATGCATTTCAGCACTCTGAATTAACCGTCCCAGGAGGTTGTCTTTCCTCAAAAAGTTGGGGAGCTGTTTTATTAAAATTAGAAAAGTATGGGCATGTCTGGAACATCGAGACGGGTTAGGAAATGGTCATTCACCCGCCTTCTCCTCCTCCTCCTCTTCCTCACTACACATATGGTTCCTAGATTTAAATGTCCATTGAAGAGTAGAAATACTGGTGCATGCTTGCAAGTCGGGCAGACTTTCACTGGAGGAGGTAGGAGGGAATAGATCACCTTGAAGAGTCCGAAAAGCAAATCAAACAAACATGCTCTGAATTAATTTGAAAAAAATTAAATTATATTGAACAATCAGTTTACACTTAGCGGTAACAGACAATGGGTGTACTTAAATAGGGTTGTGTATAAGCAGCGTCTGTCTGTACTTTGTAGGCCGTTCCTCGGGCTGTTTACAGCGGTTGAGTTATTAGACTAGAGCTTTTATTATTTACCTTATTTGTGCAGTTTTGTGTAGAGTTCACATGACATGAGGCCGCCTTTTATAGTATACACATGGGGGACTATGAAACAAAATATAATGGTTCTGTATAGACAGGTAACATATGAGTGTAACAAAACAAGCAATGGATAACTGCTGGTAAAGCCGAAGTCCACCAGTGGGACCATTAGGGTGAGTGACAAAGAAAGAGCTGAGTACCGGATTAACATGAAGTGCAGGAACGAATGGATATTTCAAGTAAAAAAGTCAGATGCTGGGAATTAAAGCACAGAGTTAATAAGAAGGAAGGCTACAAAAGAAGAGGCTAATTAATGGGTGTAAAGAAGGGGGGGTAAACAAAATTGAGCTATAGGAAAATAGAGAGATGACCCCAAGAGATGCATGTGTTTTGAAATCTTGCAAACGGTGTGTAAATCCGCACTTTGTACTTATAGAAGCAAGGCTGGCAGTAAAAGAAGTGCAGTTACTGCCAGCCTTGCTTCTCGTAAGCAAGGACTATAAGCACCGCTTGCACGTTTTCAAAACACATAATTAAAAGCATTGTCATTTGCAATGCCAATAGCTCAAACTCTTTCAAATGCAAGACCTATTGCATTGAAAATGCTTGTTTTTTAGTTGTAAGACCATTAACCAGTTGCAGGTCTGCAGTATTAAAACACTCTTTCACTGCTAAAGCACAAGTTCCGATTCCTGAACAGCGAAAAGCTGAAACTAGTAAAGATCTTCTTTCACGAAGAAGACTAACAAGATAGGGCATGAGCCAGGCTTCAGTAACAAGATCTGCATACACCCTATGTTCTTGGTTCATTCCAAGATAAATGCATCTCCCTGATATCTAATACAGCAAAACGGGGTCACTCATATTCGTTTTAGGCAGTAGAAGGAGGGCTCTTCCTCAATTTTAAAATGAGGATAAAGTGTTCCACGGCAAAATTAACCATAAAATGCCAGACGTCAATGCAAAGATTTTCCCTTTACCTAAGGAGAGGTGCTTTGGTGTGAATTCCTGAAGCGACTGGTGTCATTTAGCAAATCACTGAGCAGATGAAGATACTTTAGCTTAACAGATGTGGATTTAGCCAACATGTAGAGCAGAGTAATTCTGAGTCATTGTAGCACATTCTCTCGTCTACAGGGCACAGAAACAGAAATACTGTAAGGCAGCTAAGACCTTCCCAGCACATATTATGAATAATTCTGGCCGTTTACACAGTATGTCGTCTTTTCTGTTTAAAAAACATAATATCATCCAATAGTCATTCGATATAATAGTGCTCATTGTATTAAATTGGAAAAGATGAAAATCTGAAAAGCTCTGCATGGACTCCCATCATTTTCCTACGGGTGACATGTATTTTGGCCGAGAGTGGACCCAAAGCATCCCCTCTGAATAAGAGTGTCACAAAGTAACTCAATTCTGCCAGGCAGAAAGGTCACAGGGCAAATCTCTCATCTATAAAATATCACTGTATTAAGCCTCCGGTCCTCACACAGCGCACCCCTCCAATCATCATGCCAAATCATAATATGCATCCCTTCCTGTAAAGCAGAAGGCAGCCACGGAGGGGCTTACTCCTCCCCAGAGACAGGACCACAAATGCAACATGTACATTATTAGTCAGAGCATCTCCGCTGGGCAATTTTGGCACCAAGCAAGCTTTTATCAGAGGAAGTGCAGCAAAACAAGCTGCACACGTGAGGTTACAAGCCGGGTCTCGAGCACAACGTAGCATAAAGCAACTGCTACCTCCACAGAGTATTGCACAGACCCTCCCTGCCATAAGCATTGGGGGAGGAGGAGGAATTCTACCAAGATCATGCTCCACAAAGGGCTGAATGGAGCATGGCAGGATCTGAAATGAAAGGGTCCGCTCGGAAGAAGACAGCTTCGTACCAGGAGTTTACCAACTATACTCTCCGCCAACATAGAGCCTTGTTGATGGCTTCTCTCCACCTGTGAATGGCAAAGGACAGGGGCTGGGAAACCAATCCGAACAAGCCAGTCAGCAGGACGAGTGATGCTGCTGATGTGGCGCGCCTACAAAAACAAAAGGCGGAAAAAGGAACACTCAATCTAATCTTTGCAAAAACTAGGGCCTACTGCACCCACCCCACCTGCCACATCTCGGAAAGCAGTAAAAGACTCACAAAGCAGCTGAGCATGAAGCAGGAGATGCAGGAGGAGAGAGTCATGGTGAGATGCAGAGAGGCGTGGCCGCGGGGAGGGGCAGCGGGAGCGGCGCTGCAGCGACCTTCATGGTTCCCCTCTTTGGGTCCTGGTACTGCGGCCTCAGCAGCCGCTGCCTGCTCAGTGCCAGCACCCCATCCACAGAGGAGCGACGAGAGCTGGCCATCTGCAAGCGGCCCCAGCAGGTGCACTGGCTGCTACAGCCACGCACAATGGAGGAGGTAGGAAAGGAATGGAAGCAGGAGGGGCGTGAGCAGCAAAGGGCGTGTGGGCTCCACCCACAAGCAGAAGAGGAACCCTCGGCAGCAGACTGTCTATCATCACTCATGGTCATGGACCCATCCACACACACCATGTCTCTGCCCAGTCTGCCGTCACCGAGGATGGGACCGCATGACCTCTGCTAAAACTGATCGAGATCTACACACTCTGTCGTCACTCATAAGATCTATCCAAGTACACACCCCGCCGTCACAATTCCCATACACGTACTGCTGCTAGATATGAGATCTGTGTTCACGCTGTACAATAACCGATAGTACTCCATCCGATTTAATACAGCGCTTTCTATACACGTGCAGGCCTAAAGCGCCTTCAAAGTTGGCAAGTTTCTACTCAGTTTGGCACACAAGGCTGTAGACTGGAAACTCCCATCACAAGGGACGAAAAAGCAAAAAACTACAAGACCGAAACAACGTGCATGCAACTAGAACATATGTAACATTTAGTAATTTATTTCCCGATCTTCCTGATGAAGGCAAATCCTAAGTTAATCACTTTTTATGTAGCACTAAATGCTACAGGAGCAGTTTCTAAATGTAACGAGAAAATAACTGTGGTGCCGAACGCGGGATTTGAAAGCAGTGGTGCGCGCGCACTTCAGAGGAGCGGGTGGGGGGGGAGGGTGCCTGTCGTCTGTGCCGCTCGCTGATGCGCGTCCTAGACATGGACGGAAATGGGCGGGACAAAGGCGGGACATGCGCCCGCCTTTGCCCAATCGCGTGCCTTTTAAAAAAATATATAAATACGCGAAAGCCAATGCCTGCCGGCGAAAGCCTGATCGCACGAGCGTGTGGTCAGCTTTCAAAACCCCTTACAAGAGGTCTCGCTCGCGAGTAGTGCTGCGCACTGCAACGCTAGGCGCAAGACCTAAAAAGGAGGAGTTTCAACTGCTCCTTAGCACTTAGAAGAGAGGTAGTAATGCGTAGTAACCGGTGATAAGTTCCAGTGGCTAGCTCCACTCCCAGAAAATGATTGTGTCCCAGTCTGCCTCTCTCCATGGCTTCATGAAGGAGCAGTGAATTTGAACTGTGCAAGCGCTCTCGTCCTCCAGAGGTTTTCAGTTCTTATGTCAGGTGAAGGAAGTGACTGTGTGCAAGACTTCATGGATGATACAAGCCATCTTAAACTCTGTTCTGTCTTCAGTGAGCAGCCATGGGAACAGTTTTGACACAGGAATGCCATGCTTACTCAAACAAAGCAAGTCCTTCTCTTTTATGTCCACAAGTAGGGGTTTCCACAAATAGACCTTTTTGAAACCATAAACAACGCAAAATGCCTGAACTTCACCTCCAGGTTCCTGCATCCACTATCCAAAGACAATGCTTTATGGATGAACTGGTCAGAGATATTTGCCTACACTTTTCCACCTCTCGCATTTCTTATGTTTATGGTTCGGAGCCTCAGGCAACCGTGTCTCATGCTCATTCTAATAGATCCCACTTGGGCTCGTCAGCCATGGTTCACATCTGAAAGAAACACGTAGTGATAGATTCCTTACCTTAGAATATCCCCAGGCGTCAGACTGGATCTGAAAAGATTTCGTCAGCAGTACCCCTGCCTCAACCATTTCCTAGTGTTGCCTAGTTTGGAGAAGTTGATGGTGGCATCGGGTGTGACTTGTGTGGTTTTTATTTTCAATGCAACATACATTCCACCCAGTATGTTGCAAACTCTGTGTCGATGGTAACTGCAGTGTGCCTCCGGGATCAGGCCCGTCACCAGCAGTTTTCATTCCATATGTACAGCCCCTCAGTAACTGCTGTTGAGCTTTGGGCAGTCATTTCATAACTACGCTAACAGCCACATGAGTTTTAAGCTATTGATCTATTGGGAAATTGAGCAGCTATTTGACTCAACCTTTCCATCTTTCAGGATTTGAGTGAATATAAAACTGAGCTGTTGGGAGACGTCAGTCGCTGTTCTTGGGAGCTCTCACACCACTTCACAATAGTAAAAGGCGATTGAGTTTTTATTTCTATGGCAGCTCCACCATGCTATCCCTAGAGGTGGCAGATAGAGCATCCCATCTTGGTGTCCTTAGGATGGAAAGGGAACACGGATATTTTGAGGTCGAGGCTCTCTCCTATCTACAGCAAGCCTCTGGAGATCTCAAACTGTTAACATCATTATTGGGGTGAGCAGCACCCCACATCTTCACGATTAAAACCCGAGATTGGAGTGAACGATTCGCAGATGTGGAAGGGATTAGACATACTGTGATTCCGAGAAAAAGTATATGTAGGTACCAGAGAGGTTACGTTTTGGCACTCTGGTATCCGAGTTCTGGGGCCATCTTTTAACCATGAGCCCCCTCCTGTGCTCCTGTCCATCGGCCTATCGCTGTCTGGCTGCTAACATCAAAAAGAAGCGCTCCTAGCTGTGTGTTGGAGGTAGTGATGCATGCATGCAAGGATGACGCGCACACTATAGTTATAGGACATTCTGCAAAGCACTTTTTGTCCTAGCTTTTAAACGGCAGGGCGTTCTTAAACTTACACCTGAAGTCACCCCTTCAGCTGAATTTACCTGAATCACTGCAATGGTAATTTAACCTATGTTATTGTGTGGTTCTTGTCGATGCAAGCCATCCTGCACATACCAAAGGAAAGCGAGATCTGAAGTGGTTGTTACATTGTAATCCTTATTCAGAGATTCATGGCATTGACCAGTAACAGCCTCTTTATCTCTTCTGTCGATCAGGTGCCAGCTTTGGAGGTTTCCCTACAGCCAGGCCTTTACAGAGGCAGCAAGGCCCTCCGGCTGGACTTCACACAAACCCTTTCATGGTGAGTATTAAGAGTTGCAAAATGTTTGGTACTTCAGGAAGTACCCAGTCAAAGTGGTGGTGGTGGTAGTTGTAGGGCATAGGAAAAAATAATACACTGTAGCTGAACCAAACTTAAACTACACAAAACGTTTAATGTCTAAATTTATATCTTTAATTAATGCAACACCTTCCATTTATTATAACTCATGCACTTCCATGCACAGTGTATTCAACTTGGTAGCCACAATAAATTAAATGGAACTCCCTATAACTTGTGGGTTCTACACCCACTGCTTGTACCATTTTACATTATCTCACTTATACCAACTAAAATAATATTATTTACAAGAATAGTTATATCGCAAATCAAATCTTTTTTGAAAACTGTGTATGGTAAAGTGGTGCGTATGGAGGTGCAAGATTTATAATCGGTTTAAGGTTTTGCCTAAATTATAAACTAAATGTATAAGTGTAGAAATTTTAATTTTTGGGAAGTTTGTTTTGTAGATAAAAAATACTTAGAATAATTTAAAGGGGGTGCATAATTTATAAATGTAAGAATTTGTAATTTTGTGTATTTTAAATTGAATTTCAATGTTTTTTTATTTATGATAAAAAGGTGTTTCAAATTGTTATGTTTACTGTTGAGTGTGGTACAGTAGGGTGGAGGTGAATGTCGTAGAGTATAGTGTTGTAGAATGGAATGTGGAAGAGTGGAGTGGTGTACTTGGAATGGAGTGGTATGAAGTGGAGTAGAATGGTGTAGAGTACAGTGGAGCAGTCGTTATATAGTGTAGTGGCATATTACAGTACAGTGTCATGGAGTGCAGTAGAGTGGAGAGAAGTAGATTTGAGTAAATTTTTATAAATTGGAGTGGCATCTTCTACAGTTGAGTGGTGTCATAGAGTGTTGGAAAGTGTCGTAGGTTGGAGTAGTGTGTTGCATTCTGGGGTTAAGGAGAATAGAATGGAGAAGAGGGTTGTATAGTGTAGTGAAGGTGCATAGAGCTGGAGTACAGTGTTGTATAGTGGCACAAAGTGTAGTAGAGTCTTGTAGAGTGGAGTAGACTGTTGTACAGTGTGGTGGTGGCGTGTGGAGTGTTGTACAGTGCAATAAAGTGAGGTGAAGGGTCATGCGGTGGAGTGGCATAGCATAACGTGGAGCAGCGTGTTCTAGAGTATAGTGGCATGGACTCAAGTAGATTGGTGTGGCATAGTATACAGTGGAGTAAAGTGTTGTGGAGTGGTGTGTGGTACAGTGGAGTGAACTGGTGTGTTGTACTGTTAGAAAGGGGAGTAGAGTGTGACAGAGCGGATTAAGATGTTCAAGGAAGGTGGCATAGAGTGTGGTACAAAATGGTGCGGTAGGATAGAATGTCATACAGTTGAGTGGCATATAGTAGCATACGGTTGATTGACGTAGTGCAGTAGTGGAATATAGTCGAGTAGTATCACATGAAATACTATATATTACTAGGGTGGAGCAGCATACAGAAAGTGGAGTAGAGTCATAAAGTGCTGTACAGTGAGATTGAGAGAAAGGCATTGTTGTACAGCGTAGTGCTATACAGTGGAGTATAGTGTACAGTAGAGGGGCGTATACTGTTGAGTGGAGTATAAAGTAATGTTGAGTAGAGCTTAGTGAAGTGGCATAGAGTTGAATAGCATACATTGGAGTAGTTTACAGTGGAATAGCGTGGAGTGGTGTAGAGTGGAAGAACTGTGATTGTTACTGGCGTACAGTTTAGTGACATTGAGTGGCATATAGTGGAATAGCATAGAATGGAGTGTCGTAGAGTGCATTAGGGTAGAGGGAATTGGCATGGAGTGGCTTAGAATGGAGTGATGTACATTGGATTGTCGTAGAGTGGAGTGGCGTACAATAGAATAGCTTACAGTGCTGTGGTGTATACTGAAGTGACGTGGAGTGGCATAAAGTGGAATTGCGTAGATTGGAGGTACGTATATTGAAGTGTCATAAAATGGAGTGGCTTAGATTGTAATACCATACAGTGGAGTGAGGGAGTGTGGTAATTGAAACATATGTAGCATGAAAATGGTTGAACTGATGTAGATGTAATGTAACATGAAAATACATTGTTCGATACGAATGGGAATTTTTGTTATTGTGTAAGTAGTGTTGAGTTTTCAAATACTTAGTTATATATTGTACTTTGATCCATTTGCGGCACAAGCACATAAGGCAGTTTGGTATTGACTAGTGTCTGTGTTTACTAAATGTAAAGTCAGCCATGCCGTTTTCAACACAATTTGGCTGCGTTCTGTGTTTCACTGTGTTCTGCGTTAGGGTCCAATATATTGGTAAGTAGTAGGTTTTATTGTTGTTTCTTACCTCTTGCCATTTTATTAAAGGGTTAATAGGTAGGAAAATGTATTTATGCATTTCATTATATTTTTACAGCAGTTTAGGAAGAACTGTACATTTTAAATTACTTTTTCAAGTAGTGTGGTCATTTGTAGGTATTACGGCAGTACTCTGTAGACTTTTTTGTGAAGGTTTAAATGTTAAAATAGAAAATACACTGTAGTACACTAGGTTCATAAAACATATATTAGTGTATTTTTAATTTGTTAACGTATTTATTTTTTATAGGTATTGCAGTACTCCCGAGGTAGTACCGTGGTACTCCACACATTTTTTTAAATCTATAGAAACTTATAAATATTTTCCCTACCTATTACCACTTTAAGTGGTAATAGCTAGGGAAAAATATAAATAATAAAATAATACCTATTATCACTAAGTGGGAATAGCTAGGGAAAAATATAAATAATAAAATAATACCTATTACCACTAAGTGGGAATAGCTAGGGAAAAATATCAAACCAAATACCTTTATCTAAGGGAGAAATGCAAAACACAGCCAAGTGTACCTAAAAACGACATAGCTGTGTTTAACTTTACTAATGGCAGTCATTAGCCAATCACATAATCCCTTATTGTCGCTATGAACTGGGGTACCTATGCAAAATACCACATCTTGCCAATATACGTCAGCAACAGATATCACTTTTTAAATGCCTTATAACTTTAAAAAAATACTTACCTTTCATATTCAAAGGGATTATCTACACACCATAATATCTAATCATACCAAGTTGTGTAAATTCTTTCAGCCGTGTTTGGGCTACGTGAGCTGTTGAAAATGCATTGGTTGAAAAAATGTGTTTTGGAACCCCCCTTTTATCTTTGTACCCCCTCGACAATTCATCACAAAACTTTCCACTCTCCACCAGTGTAGAAAAAGCTAAAGGTTTGGAAAGTTTTATCGAGATTCGTCAAACGGGGTCAATGTTATCAGCTACCAAAATTCCGAGGAATTCCTAATTATAATTAGTGTGTGTATATGTATATATATATATATATATCTGTCACGCAAATCGCATCCAAATGCTGTAACTGCATTCACCAAAGATGCAACGGACTCCGATATTATGCTGGTGCTCAAATTTTATTAGTATCGCTCGTGCTGCCTATGACGCGTTTCGGCCACGCCCTGTGGCCTTGATCACATATATATATATATATATATAAATGTTTGTGTATTTTTGACTTGGTCCTCTTTGCAGGTTCATCCCAAAACATTTTGCCTTTTTTGCCTCCACATCTCCTGCTTTCTGAATTCATTTTAGTTGGCTATTAGGACTCTGCGCATTTTACCACTGCTAGCGAGTGCTTGTGCTCATTCCTTAAAACACAATAAAATTGGCTAATACCCAATCGCCACATTTCATTTATTTATAAGTCCCTAGTAAAGTGGCACTACATGTACCTAGGGCCTATACATTAAATGCTGCTAGTGGGCCTACAGCACTTATTATGCCACCCACTTAAGTAGCCTTTTTAGGTCCCACCTGAGCCAGCGTGCATGTGCAACTCTGCGAGGCTTTTAGTAAGGACTTCTAACTCGGACCAAACGCTCATGCGTGTGTTTTTTCTTTTGCTCACACGCTATTGGCCTTTGCGCAAGTCTTTCTAAGAAAGACAGGACGCAATTGGCCAAAGGCAGGTGTATGTCCCGCCTTCTCCCTCCCCTGGCCTAGGGAGCTCGGGAAAGAGCAAAGTGTCATTGTGCAGGATAATGCGTCACAGTGCAATCTGTGACAGTGCATTTTCACTATTTTGTCACCTTGGAACACATTAATACCACCTGGGTGAAAGTTGTACCTTTTAGCACCAGTTTACAACCTCCCTACAGCCCCTGGCACCTGAAAGGTAGTTTCCCCTTTGGAAATAGTGTGCCACTGTGCCTCACCAAACGCAACTTTTTATCCATCCGACACAGATTTTATTTTAGTGCAATCTGGAAAACTATATAGCAGAGTGTGTAATAATTGCATGCGCGGTAAATTCATAATTATGTTGAAAAATGCTTCAGCCACAGAATTGTATATTTACAGCTGCCATCCCTAACTCTCTCCATTATTTTCGAGCGCTTGGAAGTGACATGGTAGCACTATTCATTCTATGCTAATAATACAATAATTAATGATGTCCAAAAAATACTTTTACTAATTGTGTTAATGAAATAATTTTTATTAACACCATTAAGTGTAATTGTTGAAAATTGCTAACTCTTTAGCTAGGTTGTTATACATAGAAACCAGGTGTGTCATTCTTTTTAAACTAGTACTTACGTACGTCGTGGGTGGGAAGAAGGGTGTGTAATTTGGTGTTTACCCCACCACCCACCCAAGTGACAGTGTGCAAGTGGTGTGCCCAGGGCTGTCGCCTGTGCAGGCTCTCCACGCTCTGCGCTATATCAGAAGTGGAATCGCGAAAACATGGCTATTATGGCGAGCGTTTCGTAAGGGCGCGGCCCGCTCTGCACCTCGGGCGGCCCGTTTATAATAAGTGCTGTACTTGTGCTGTACTTGTTGGGGAATGTGTTTGTTTACCACGAGAAAGGTGACGTGATTTCGCATTTCTCTTCGCTCCGAAAAGGGTCACCGAGTGTGGTTGCCTTTTTGGGTCAATTGAACAAGATTTTTTTTTTCTTGACCTCAAATATATGTAGTTATTTCTTGGTTTTAGAAATGCATTTATTTATTGATGGTTTGGGGGTGTTTTATTTTACGCCAGTGTTTATAGGATGACTGGCCTGATAGGCGAGGGAACTTCTGCCTCTGAAAGTTAGGGCTGGGCTTGGAACCCATATACAACTTCATAAAAAATGTTCAAAACCACCCCACACCGCACAAGGCCCTGACTAGAATGTGGCCCCACATCCTACCCAGTCCTAAAAGCAACTCCCTAATCTGCACTCTACTGTGAAAATGCCTGGCTAGCCATGGCGAAGGGACAGTAGGGCTGAGGCAGGGTCAGTCTTGGTTCAGAGACGTAGGGTTTCTGCAAACCTAAGGTCATGGGGGCAGCATTCTTATTTACCTGCTTTTCTTATAGAGGGGTATACATACACATAGCCACTGGAGTTATGTGGCAGGAGAGGGACAAATTATGCAGCAGGGTTGAGTAAATTACACGGCAAGTAAAGCCAAATTATGCGGCACAGCACATTTTGTAATAGTATTATTTATTTATTCATTTTTAAACTTGGTAACACTGTGGGGGCATTGGTTGCACCTCTTTAGCATCAGTTTATCACCCAAATATAGAAATAAGTAAAGGGAAAGGTGGCCAGTCCAGCTTTGCAAAGGACCTTCCATTGCACGGTAACACGTGTCACTGTATTTTTAGTAACTTTTGAATTGTTTGAGCTAGAAACAATTTTTTTTGTTAAAACCAGCAGATTATGTGGCAGATGATGGAGGATGTGGCAAATGCAAAAAATCTATACTTGTGCAAAAATCATCACAGGCGCGCAATCTCTTAATTCCAGTGTCCCTTGGTATACACCAAGAGGCAACAAAGGCATGTCTTATGGTGGCGGAGGGTTTTAAAGGATGAGTAGTTTGGGTGCTGGGGACGCTGTAGGGGCTTCTGACACTTCCAAACTCTCTACACCAAACGCCATGAAGTTTTCCAGGAAGAAAGTACATTGGCTTGTTAACAGTAGTCCACTTATAAGGTCCCAAAGGCGAGATCTATTGGCTTTGCCAATGCTTTTTTAAACATGTCCCTGGTCTGCCATTTTAGCCTGTGTGCCATTTTAAACTGCCATTTCGACCTGTCAAAATAAGCCTTTTGCTTAACCTAAACCTTCCATTTTCATATAGTCACCCCCTAAGAAAGGTCCAAAGCAGACCACAGGGCAAGGGTAAGTTTTACATGTACTGGTTTTTCACTTCTGCAAGGCCTACCTCTCCCATATGATGATATTGGGTTGCCTTATTACATTTAATAAGTTATGACATTTGATTAGGAGCAGATAGGAATGCCTTGTTTACACTCAAATTAATTTTAATTTCACCCCCTATTTAATTGAAAAGTCAGATTTTAAGTCACAATTTTGAAAGTTCCACTGTTAGAACTTTCTGAGGCATGCTATGAAGTTCAAGCTATATTGGCCTGTTAATTACTTCCTCATCAGGAATGTATAATGGGCCCAGACCGTGAACAATAGGACTTGTGTAGCTGGGAGAGGGCCATCCTGCTAAGATGGGAAGGGCGTTGCTGCTCTCTGTCCACGTCGATTTCAAAGAAGCTGCCTCAGCACACTCACAAAGAACTTGACACCAGGCTTTTGTCACCCGAGACATCTTGGGACCTGAAGCTGGTAGGAAGGAAATTCCAGAACCTTCTGTGGGGGGAAAACTCCAGAAGTTTTTTACACTTCAAATGTGGTACCAAGTATTAAAATAGTACCCTCAGAACCACACATCCGTACACTTCTGGACCTGTGGAAGAGTGCAGCAGGACTACCTTGTACTCAAGAAGACTGCCCTGCTGCTTGAGGTCTGCCTTGTTTTTCAGAGGATTTCCCTGTTGCTTGAGGCCTGTCTCGTTTCTCAGACGACTGCCCTGCTGCTTGTGGCCTGCCTTGTTCTTCGGAGGGCTGACCTGCTGCTAGCGGCCTGTCTTGCTGCCTGAAGAAGAGAGGACCATCTCTTTGATCCAAAGAGTAGCAGAGGGATTCCAAGGGTCAGTTGGCTGATCTCCTGTTCTGAGCTTCAGGGATACCACTAGCTTCAGAGGCCTCCATCCATCTGCCCAAATAGCCTTGCAACTGGACCTTCCTGAGCCCTGCTGGCCTCTACTGGTGTGCGTTGCAGATCCCCAAGAGGTGCATCGCCAGGTCCTGGACCCTTGGCTGGTGTCGGTTGAGCCCCTCCTGTGAAATCCCGAAGCTTTGATCGCTAAATGCCAGACTTTGGGAAGTTACGTTTTTCAGCTGGACCAAATAGGTCCCTGTGTCCGGCCTACACTCCATCACGGTAATCCTGAACATGACTTTGTCGCGGTCTAGCGCGTCCAGTTACCCACAGTAACTGCTTTTTGGCTCTATTTTTACTTAAACAGTTAACATTCCATGTAATCTGTTCTGCTGACAGGATTTTTAATATTTTTGGTCTCATTCTATGTATTAAATGTACCCAATTTTTCTAAATTAGTGTGGGATTTATGCTTGTGCTGTGTTTTCACTTTGTCACTGTTTGTGGGCTGAATAAATACTCAACACAGTGTCTCTAAGTTAAGCCCGACTGCTTTTGTGCCAAGGTTCCAGAGAGTTAAGCACAGGTTAATTTAGTGATTCACCCTGACAAGGGTTGTTGTTCTTGCTTGAGAATGGTTTTCACCGATCAATCAAAACCCAATTTCTCACAATGCATGTAACATTATTTTTTTTACAAACAAAAATAATGTTCAAGTACTTATTTGTGAGCTATATTTGCCAGTTTGTAGGTAAGTGTATGTTAAATCATCACTACATGAAATAAACTGGCTAAAGAAAAGTCTTTCACAAACTTCTTTTAAATGAGTGATAGAAAATCAGTGTAATGTGACCAAGCTGCTTCTTTCCAGGTTGGAAAACGGACACTTATCCTTTAACCCCTTCGATGCTCATGACAAGCTCAGCTCGTCATGCATTACACTGCTCGTGTGCTCATGACGAGCTGAGCTTGTCATGAACAATGGGAATAAATCAGCTGCAGCACAGAGGGGGAACTGCTGCAGCACTGATGGTGTTAAGGAAAGGGAACTCCACCATTATCTTATCATGCCCTGTCAGTAGACATTTAGCGTAGTTCTCTTTTCACAGGAACCTAGGATAAGGGGATAGCTGGTTTCTTGGTGTCACCTCTGGGGAAGAATGAGGTTTGCTTACAACTTTAATTGATTCCCTGTTTCACTGTGCAGGCGGCAACCCACCTGTACTTTGGAGGCGGATTAGAGATCCCATTGCAAGCAGGTGCAGTCAGTGACTGCCCTCGCCTGCAAGGGGATGTCTGGGGGTCCATAGGACCCTCTTTAACTCCTGCAGAGGGCTTCTCTCAGGGAGCGCACTGACAGTGCGCCACCTTTTTTATGGCACATTGTCAGTGCACCTTCTGACAGGCAAAGGGATTCCCTCATTTGCATTGGGCACGCCCCCATGCAAAAGAGGGATGCCCCCTGCAGATAGAGCTGGCGCTTTGTGTGCCAGTGCTATCGGCATTACAGAAGGGACTGCTGAAGCGTCTGCGGCCCTTTCTGTAATACCAAAGCGCCCTGAAGTGTGTGCAAAGTGGGCGCAAACACCCCTGGCGCCTCCTAGGCACTCTCTGTAATACGGCGTAGACCCAAATGAGCAGCGAAAACCAGATGGAAATCGGGCAGCATTCCTGATGGAAAGGAAAGTCTTCTGTGTCACACCAAAGCCGAGGGGTTCTTATACACAATTCTTGCATAGAAGACTAGGAAACTGCGAAATCAGTGGTGTGAGCAAGAGTATCATTTCTGGTGCAAATAGGAATACACAAAAAATTGTCTTCATTACCTTAACACAAACTGTATCTCAGTTTTAAAAGAATTATTCAGCACCTTCTCTGTTAATCGCATCCTGAGATGTTCTAATAATATGCAGCACTGACAGTGGGGTTCTCTCTTGATGAATGGATACAGCGTAAAACAAACAAGTTGATATATTTGTTGTTAAACTTCAAAGCACAGGTGCACCACAAAAACATTATTCAAATAAGAACTTGCTGCTGAGATTTTCGCCTGGACGCCGTCCGTGGAGGCTGCTTACATAGATCGTGACTATCCGATTGCGATCCTGGCATTGCTGCCGTAAAGGGCATGGTCTTAATATTTGCAGCCTGCTGGACTGTAGCATCTGTTTTAAACCACTGATTGAAATCCATAATCAATACATATTAGTGGGCCGTCTCCACCTCTCTACTGACAGGAGTCTTGACTTCATGTTTATACCAGAGATTTTATCAGACGACTGACTTTGTTCGTGCACAGTGCCCTCCTTATTCCTCCACTCTCATATGGAGGCGCGTTAAGAATTTTGACTCGGCCCCCTGAAGAAGTCCCGCACTGGGACGAAACGCGTTGGCTGTATTGTGCTTTTTTCAATTCTGATGAAATAAGGAAATCAAACTGATGAACATCTCTCTTCGTTACTTATTGGATGCGGACTATACATTCGTTCTTATTTGAATGTTTTTGTAGTGCACCTGTGCTTTGGAGTTTAATTTGTTGAGTTCCTGAGGGAACGGGCACTGTAACAGTGGGTGCTTTTCTGTGTGCACGCGAACCCCTGTGTAGATAGAAGGGGTAATAGTTATTCCTTAGTCATTTTTTAGGTTCGGTGCTGGCACTGAGCAGGTTCCACTGCTTGAGGTTGTTTATATTTGTTGTTAACTTGCACCTACCTGCACCATGGCAAGTTCATCCTAGCAGGACCGCGCGTCAGTGGAGTGAACCATGCTGTCCTCCGCGCTCCTTGCTTCTGCCAGGAGGGGTGGCATCCATTTAGTTTAAAATGGCGTTTGAAAAGGAAATATGGCATAGCTAAAACACATTAATAAGCATATTTTTGCATATCATATAAAACTTATTTCAATCATAGTTCTGTTAATCCGGTCCATGTATGTAAATTCAAGTGTGAAAATACATTTTAATCGACATTATTAATTCACAAAATCCGAAACCCCGAAAAACGGTTCAACGCCCTGTAGCAGGAGTGTAATAAAAACTGAGGCCCTCCTTCTCAGGGGCGCCCGGCACGGGGATGAACCGAATGCAGTAGCAGAGCCCCGATCCCAGCGGCCGGGAGGGGGCGCTGCAGGGACGCTGTGCTGCTGTGCGGGTGCATCGCTTGCACGCTCGGTGATGCTTGCGCGCCTTGTGCGGCGTGGGTTACACCGTGGTTATGCCCCCTCCTCCCTGTGCCGGTGCATTATCAAGCCCCCCTCAGGGCCCGAGCGGTAAACATGTCAGGGACGTCAGATGAAGCCATCGCGGCGAGACCCAGCCGAGGCGGGGGGAGGAGGGACCCTTCCTCGGGTTCAGAGCATCCTCGGCGGGTTGTTTTCAGCTCTGCCCTCGGCGCAGGCTTCTACCTGCCTGCGTCAGACGCGGAAGGCCACGAAGCGCGGGGAATCTGCGGGAATTACAACTCGAGTTGACTCCATCCCCAGGGTTCACCTTGACACAGAATGATAATCACTGGAAGGAAAGAGAGCGCCATGAAACCAAGTGCGCCCCCCCCCCCCCCCCCCCGCGGCTGACATGCATACACTCACAGCCCCCTACTTTACTGCTTGCCTGTGGGACATTTCCATGTTTGTAGTGTACATGTGTGGCATTTCAAGGCCTGATGTTTAGTGCTTTAAATGAGCCGGTACTGTCCGGTACGGAGTACCAGCACTTTATTTTAAGAGGGAGAGTACCTGCACTTCTCCTGCTGTACTTTTTATTGGACAGACCCGGCACTTCTCAGAAACAAGCAGGTAGTCTGGTACAGAGTACCTGCCCTTCTCCTGCTGTTCTTTTTATTGGACAGACCCGGCACTTCTCAGAAACAAGCAGGTAGTCTGGTACAGAGTACCTGCACTTCTATTTTTCCATTTCAAGCACTGCTTTATGTTTGTATATTCTTGTGAGAAGAATAAAGCTGTTGTGTCCAGTTTACAGGTATTACTCGGCCTTGGATACCTGCAATTAACTGGTACTGCTTGCACACTTTATTTTTTGCAGTTTTATATAGCCCGATCTCGCGTCAAGGCCAATAGAGCGCTTTACAAGAGAAGTAGGTTAGATCACACTAAGTGCTTTGCCCAGAATCAAAGAATGTAGAACCGGGGCCGGGACTCGAGCCTGGGTCCTTAGTTTCAACGTTTGCCACCTCAGGCCGTTGTGCCACCACTTCCCGCAGTCCTTTCTTGTTCTCACTTGAGGATCTTGCAAACATTACTGGCCGGTTGGGTCAAGGATCCGCTGCACTTGGGACAGCTCCACATAGCTCCACATAGGTCCCAGCGCTGCCCTCCGGAGAGACAGAGCCCCTGCTCTCATTCCCAGTGCTTGAAATGGGAAAATAGAAGTGCAGGTGCTCTGTACCAGAGGACCTGCTTCTTTCTGAGAAGTGCCAGTAGTCTCCAGTTAAGCATATTACGTCACTCTCGCTCGAAAAATAAAAGGTGCCAGCATTCAGTACCAGACAGTACCGGCCCATTTAAAGCACTGCTCCTACCTTGTTGTAACACCTGCTGGGGCAGGGCTTCCAGGGTTGGTTCCGCACTAACCTGTATGCTTTAGAGCTGGCATTGCAGGACCCTCACCAGACAAGGGTCGCAGTTCCTATTGGAGGGCTCCTTCCCGTAGAAAGCAGTCTCCCTCCCATGACCGTCTACAGTGCAACCTTAGTGCAGAGGGACAGGAGACGTTGAGAAACCTACACCAGTGCCTAATTTGAGCCGGTGGTTTCCGGTGTTGGTACTTAATTGTCAACACCAGAACTTATGGCAGCCTACCACACGGTGGCGCTGGTTGTCTAATTTAGAGGTGAACTCAACACTTGTTTATTATTTGATGTAGTTGATATTTGATATGTGATGTAGTTATGTTATATTAATTTGTATAGCACACCAGGTGGGCGGTCGAGTATGAGTCTGGCAGTGGTGATCAGGAGTCCGTGTAGGAGTTGTTTGGAGATTCCAGCATAGAGAGCATTGCTCTACTCTGAGGGTAGCCTTGTAGGTAGTTCTGTCTGTGTTGTTGTGGCTTCCTCTCCATTTCCTTTCAAGCTGTTTACAGTGTTGTTTGGTGGTGTTTACTGATAATGAAGGTGGGGCACACTTAAACACCATGTTGGTATCTAGGAAATACAGAACACAGGTTTTGCAAAGGAGCAAGAGGCAATGTTTTGAGTAAATACTAGTCATGGGAGCAGGAAACTAGGTGGAATGAAAGCGGGACATATGCCCTTCCTAGATTTGTGAGTAGGGTGGACACGGATCAGAAAGCTATGGGCAGGCTGACTTTATTCAGCTTTCTTTTCACTGTGTAATTAAAAAAGATCGTTATGCTGTCCTGTGCAGTGCACTGTGTGAGGCC
This sequence comes from Lissotriton helveticus, assembly GCF_964261635.1. Classification (NCBI taxonomy): domain Eukaryota; kingdom Metazoa; phylum Chordata; class Amphibia; order Caudata; family Salamandridae; genus Lissotriton; species Lissotriton helveticus. The sequence continues at coordinate 892,044,620 of NC_136073.1, read as the reverse complement.
ACACGCTGCTCAGAGGTACCCCAGGTAGGGAAGGCTAGTGTTGCTATGACCCTGGATGATTATCACAAGCAGACATTGGAGCATGGGCTGGTCCACACAGCAGTGGTTGCATGGCTGCCAAGTTTTCATTTTGTTTGTGACATTTCTATCGTTTCATTGTGGTTATATTTTACACTTCAGTGCACTTTGAGTGACATGTTGAGCAAAGCAGTCATGTCTAGGTCATGAGATAAATGTCAGTTATTACCACGCCAGATGCAGTAATGTGCTCTAGATATGACCGTAAACAGTTGCAGTGCTCCTGAAATACTTATTTAAAGTAAATAACCTCTGTCCATCTGGAAGGCAAATGAACTTGCAGAGCTCAAGACTGGTCGTGGTTTCTCAGAAGCTGAGATGTTTCGACTTTCTCCCTAAGACAGCGCACGTGCAGTGTGACACGTAACGCACACGCAGATAATGCTATCCTGGGAAAACAGGGTGCAGGGGTGAGATTCAGGCGAGGACCTGAGGGTTGAGCAGCTCAGCATGTCTCAAGATGTCATGATGACTCGCTAGACCTTTTGGGTTTTTATATCGAAAGCGCACAACACATTAGAAACAGATCTAGAAGCACCATGGGTCACTCAAAACACCAGACTCAATATGGTACTTACCACACTCAAATAGGGGAGCTCAGTCAGTAACTTCAGCTGCCAGGATATGTGCAGAAACCAAAACTGTACAGAGCAGCGGGCAAGAGGATTTTCCGCCTTGGAATGTTCATAAGCGAACAAACCGCAGTAGAGGAGCGCCAATGGGCGAGTAGCAGAGGACTGTAGTGAGCAGACAGAAGAGGGAATATAGGGAAGGGCATGCCTGAGAGAGAGCGAACTATGCGATTGCAGACTGAGTTGGATGTGGAGAGAGCCCAACTGCTGTTGCCCAGAACAGTATTCCAAGCTTGCTGTTCTTTTGACTGACACTGCTTCTCATAACCCACAAGCAAATCCAACAGATGACCTCTGACCTGATCTTCGTAGCCCAATTCATAAAGGGCTTCCCAGTTTCAATCGACCAAGTCTCCAGAGCTGCCAGGCCTGCACATGTTTGAACCATTGGAAAGCAATGTCCAGGTGAGCTGGGAACGCTCTTCTGTAGGTCTGATTCCTGGAGAACACAGAGCCTGATTCCTGATAGTACCTCTCTTAAATACCCCCCTCCCCCCTCTATTCTGTGTGTGCCTGCATTCACCAGAAACCTTTTATGAAAAGCTTTGAGTAACTTAGGGGGTCCTAATAATAAAGCAAGCTCCGACCATCATTCTGAAAGCTCCCAGGACCCCTCCTGTTTGGTAACTGCCCCCAACGTGTTGGTAATTCAGCAATTCCTTCTCATGTTAAGGGAACCCATCAGTCACGACGGGTTGGTGACGTGGTGGCTAATGTATCAGCCTTTTTCACCCAAAAGGCATGACCCTCTCCACAAAAAACACCAGTCGGAGGGAAGCACTGCTCTGATGGCTGTGGAACCGAGGCCAAACTGGGGTGGCGTGGCGAGCACAAGAACGAGCGATGAACCCCACAGCCTTGTAAGTGGGGGTGAATGTTTGGATGGATCAGAATTCGTCCATCATTTGTTCCTTTGCGGAGACGAGTAACCCTGTTACTTTGAATTTAACTAAAAAATAAGAACTTAAAATGGTACGGACCCAGGGATGAAAGCTCTCGGAGAATAACCAGACTTAGTCTTCTACAGCATACTGGGGTCATGTTGCTGGTGCTCTGCACATTGTGTATAGGTTGCCTTTGCTTTCCAAAACTATTATTATCCCCTTTTCTGGATTTTGTGAAGGTTATCCAACAGGGACTGTACTGCTGGGTCCTTTGAGAGGGTAGGAACTTCACGCCAAATGGGAGTGTGAAAACCAGAAGAATAGTAAACAAGCATTTACAATGCAATGGTTTCGCCTTTGGAAAAGTTAGAGCTATTGTTATGTTATGTTATGTTAAGCATTTTGTAAAGCGCAACAGCTGCCCAAGCAACAGGGCGTCCCGGCGCTAGAACCAACATAACCAACTAGGAGGAAGAAGAAGACCTACAGGGGGGGGGAAAGATGAGTTTTGATAGCTTTGCGGAAAGCTAGGAGGTTGTCGATGCAGCGGATGTGGGGGGGGAGGGAATTCCATAACTTGGCTCCTAGCAGTCTGAAGGAACGACCTCCTATGCGACAGAACTTGGTATAGGGGACCTCGACTAAACCTTGCCCTTTAGAGCGAAGGTTGCGTTGGGGGTTGTAGGGTGTGAGCAGCGGGCGCAGGGGCTCTGGTCCTTCAAAATTCAGAATTTTAAAAGCAAAAATGAGGGCCTTGAATTGGATGCGAGCTTCCATAGGCAGCCAATGCAGTTTATGGATGGTAGCTTTTACGGAGCACTTTCTGGGTAGGCCAACTATTGCCCTGGCGGCGGAATTCTGAATCCGTTGGAATCTCTTAATTTCAGCTTTATTGGCTTGTGGTATATAAATAAATAATACCGGATCTAGGTTTGACTAGGCATAGCTATAACAGATAGCTCAATAAATAAGAGTCAAGATTCGAGGTAGTAGGAGTTTGCAGGTTTATTACAGCATAAAGGACAGGAACAGGACAACCTGCACAGGAATAGGATGGCAGCGCTGCCGGGGGCAGGATCGGAATCGGCGCAACATTTAATAACAATACACAAATATATATACTAAAACAGTTGCATTACAGTACATACGATAGGCGGAGCAGTGGGTGTGGTCAATAGCAGTCGCGAAAGATAAGGGTGAAAGTAGGTGTAACAAGAGGCGTATACATAGACATGTGATGTAAACGTAACAGAATATGTCATAAATGGGGCGGAAACATGGAGGGGGCTACCTAAGGAGCCGAGACCTCTAACCTAATGGTGCGCGCAAACTGGCAATGACGTATTACTAGGAGAAGCTGGGGGCTACGAACTCTGTGCTAGGAGCAGAGACTGAAGTCTGGAGAGTCAGAGCGACATGTACCTAAGCAGTATCTTAGTATCTGATGTTTAGAGAACATGTTGATAGAATCCGAAAGTTATCGGGGTAAAGGCTAACAGACTCTAAGACTGGTGCATGCATTATTCTACATGTAGTGCGTGATGAAGAATATTAAATGACCATAAATACAGTATTCCTCTTACATGGAGACGTAAGGGCTAGACAATGACGGAAACTATTGATGCGGTTCAGTAGCTTAGGAATGCAGAGAAGGAGGGCTGGACTGATAACTAGAATCATAACATACTCTTGGCAGACTCAGAGACGAAGCCAGGCTGAACCGGGCACTGCGAGGCAGGAAGTAAGTGAAGGGTCAGGAACACAGGTGGGGGCTGTATCGCTCCTCAGCGAGGGCTCAGGAGACAGAAGCTGAATCTGGTGTCCAGGCCCTTTTGAGGCCTAGAAACGGGGACTTTATAATGAAATAACGTGCACACTGGGAAACGTGGCAACGTAGCTTTACATAGGCCTGATATTCGTAGTATTCACGAGAACTGGAAACTGGCATACTAGAGATGGACACAACTGTAATTGCGTCTTTTAATCGAACATGGGGAATACATATGCATATTAATCATGCACACATAACATATGATGGAGGACGCGTAGGGACACAGAACATGGCAGAATTTACTTTTCCACATTCCCTCCTTGTCACTACGTTTCCATCAGGAAACATCAATATTCATGATACCATCTATCATTTCATACAGTATCATTTGCTCGTCTCGAATTTTCTTGGAACGGGATTTAGAACGGGGCTTGGGACTAGGAATACAAGAGGTAGCACAAATGCCGCAAATCGCAGGGCCACATTGTATACAGAGGCAGCAGCTGAATATGATCGCTACTGCAATACCTAGAAAGGACCAGACTTTCCATCCCCAGGCGGAAATTGTATTCCAGAACCAACCGGACCATGTCCAGGTGCCTGGATCTTGGTGTAACAGATGGGCAATTTTATGAAGTCTGGTTATAGCTGAATGAACAGACGGCGCGTTATTAGGAATGAAAATGCAGCAACTAGATCCGATGACTCTACAGGCCCCGCCCCTATCGGCCAGTATGACGTCAAGGACGAGACGATTTTGGAGCACGACAAATCTCATAGCAGATTGCTCTTCAGTTAAATTACCCAGGGCAGAGGCAGTCTCATTCACTACAGCTTCGAGGGTTCTTGTTAACCTACGGATTAGCTTACTATTCTGGATAGGTCCTATAAAGAAGAAGAAACCTCTATTGAAATCTGTATACTGTTCTAGAGCAGTTTCGGTATAATCGACAATCGGGGACTCCCTTCTATGTCTAATGTGTACTAGATGTGTGTTTCTATGATAATCAGATGGGGCTAGAAAAACAGGTGGCAGTAGGAAGGCAATGTAACAGGTTCCCTCCCAATCGAGGGGCAGACGAACATATGCGGTTTGACCACAAATAAAATAAGAATGACGTGAAGCTTTGAAAATAGATTTCCCACTGTCACTATACTTGACAATAGTAGTACAATCGCTGTGTCCTACATGTACGGAACCATTATTTCGGACACATAATTCGCCTTTGACTGGTAGTACTGAAATAGCAGGTAAGTCTGGAGTAGTATCAGACTGAACATTCAGGACCATGAAATTCGAAGAATAATTACCTAAATTGTAAACTTCGTTTTCTAGATCTAACCCTGTTCTGTGGGGAAGACCTTGCTTGTCTGGAAAACATGTACTGTTAAGAAAAGACATATCTGTTGAGGATGACGTTAACGTGGACCATGCTCCACACGAACCATTATGTGAAAAGGGATACGGAAAGAGTGGCAAAACTCCCTTCGGTGTCTGGAAAGGGGGGAGTCGACCACACACCCAACAATTAGTGGCATTGCTGGTCTGGTGTAAATAATGTAACATGCGGATAAAAGAATTGTTACGCATAGCGAGGCGATAAGAGAGTTCATGAGGAGGCAGATCACTAAACGTGTGCTCTACTGTAACATTAGAAGACTTATTTACATGAGAAACTGGAAAATACAGATAAAATGCATAACTGGTGCAGGAAATCATAATGCTGAGAAATAATATGAAACTTAGAAAAACGATACATCGGATTGAGTTTTGACTAACTCTCTCACTATGGGGGTCTATTTTATACATGTCAGAAACCGGTCTAACCGTTTCACCTAGGGGAGGACTTAGACAATCAAACTGGCTGACTTATTTTACTAGACCTTAACTTTTTCTTATACTCCTGTTGCGGAGTTTTCTCTAATAGGGGGGGTGCAGTATCATTGTCTTTTGCGGGACAGTCCTTAAGAATAGTACTTTGGCAGTCCTTTAAATGCTCGGAAATGTTCTTTGGAACGGGCTTCAATCCATAAAATTTTTTGATGTGCGAAAGATGCACCCAGCCTTTTCTTCCCTCCAACTTCACGGCTGTACGGGTGGCCAGGAGGACCTGTCGGGGCTCCTTCCAGCGAGGCTCCAGCGGACTTGAACGATCAAAGTTTCGCACTAGGACCATGGATCCGGGAACGATTTCATGCGGTGCCACCTCGGTATTGTCTGGAAATGCGGCGGCAACCTGTGAACGACAAGAGTTGAGGGCAGACATCAAGGAAGCTAGGTAATCTGTCAGCATATTACTTGAAACATCTGTAATACTTCGGGGTCTAGGTGTACCCCACATGTTAGGGGGGCGGCCGAATACGACCTCGTACGGGGACAGACCCGATCTGGAATGTGCGACCATGCGCATGTAAAACAAAGCAACTGGCAGAGCTACTAGCCAGTCTACACCTTTTTCTTGACATACTTTTGCAATTCGGATTTTCAGGGTCTGATTATGTCTCTCTACGAGACCGGCTGCTTCAGGATGGCGTACACAATGGAACTTCCACTGGTACCCTAACAACAGGGAAACATGTTTCATCAACTCAGATGAGAATGGCTGGCCGTTATCAGAATATACGACTCTAGGGAGTCCGTAACGGGGGAAGAATTCACGAACCAACTGCTTAGCAGTAGTCGTGGCTGTATAATCTGGAACTGGATATGCCTCCGTCCACCGGGACAAAGCGCATACAACTACAAGGACATACTTGAAACCTCGACATCGCTCCATCTGAATGTAATCCATCTGGAGGACTTCGAAAGGGTGGTCAGGGGGCTGGAATCCACCTTGTTCCACCGGCACACTTTTACCTGGATTAAACTGGCAACATATCATACAGGTACGGACTTTCTGCTTGGCTGCAGCTCGTAAATGCTTGTTGAACCAAATGTTCTGGATACTGTCTAACATGGCTTTTTCTCCTAAATGTGCTGGACTATGTGCGGTATTAATAATGACTTGAACCATAGAGTCGGGGAGAAACCATGCGGCTCTACCCTTCGTCAACCATCCTTGATCTGTCTGGACCCCTCCTTGTTCGGACCATTTCTTGATTTCATCGGGAGTAGCATGTAACTGTATATCTATGACATCTTGAGTAGGGTCCTTAACTGTCATACAGGTAGTCGGATCTGGAGTAAGTGTCTGTGTTGGCTTAACTGAAATGTCTGGAGCCTGTGCTGTAAGCTTGGCTGTGCGATCTGCTAGATCATTACCCTGGGAAATAGTGTCAGTAACTTTCGTATGTGCTTTGCACTTCATGATAGCAATAGATGTCGGTAAATGTATGGCATCTAACAGAGCCTGAATAAGGAGACCATGCTGAATCTTGGTTCCATGAGAAGTCATGAAACCTCTCTCCTGCCAGAGCACTCCAAAGTCGTGTACGACTCCAAATGCGTAACGTGAATCTGTGTAAATATTAACTTTCAGGTTCTTAGCGTGTATGCAGGCTTGAGTCAGAGCAACTAGCTCTGCTGCTTGAGCAGACAGGGTGTCAATACGGTGTGTTTCAATAACTTCAGTGTCAGTAGTCACTGCATACGCGGCTACTAGTTCTCCTGTACTTGTTCTCATGCATGAACCATCCACATAAAGTGTCAGGTCGGGATCTGGTAATGGAATATCTGTCAGATCTTGTCTTGGTTTTGTCGTAATGTTGACTACTTCCACACAGTCGTGTGTGGCAGAATTTGAAGTAACTGACGGTAACAGTGTAGCAGGATTTAGGACGTTGCAGCGTCTGATTTCTATGTGTGGCTGGAACAGTGTCAATTCATAACCTGTTAAACGTGCAATTGTCAAGTGCTGAGTTTGTGTTCGGTTTAAAAGAACTTCCACGGAGTGTGGAACTTGTACTGTCAGGGAGTGTCCTAATACTATGGAATCACTTTGTCTGATAGCTAGTGCTGTGGCTGCAACTGACTTGAGACACGCAGGCAGAGCCTGGGCTACAGGATCTAATGTGCTCGAAAAATAAGCACAAGGCTTGTATTGTCCTGCTTGATCTTGTGTGAGGACAGATAATGCTGTACCTTCGCGTTCTGTGACGAAAAGTGTAAAAGACTTACTGTAGTTCGGTGTTGCTAGAACTGGAGCTTGACATAAAGCTTTCTTTAACTCATTGAAACTAAGTGTATGTTCAGATGTCCATGGGAGGACAGTCGATACGGCTGCCTCCTGTGTCGTTAACTGTATCAGTGGTTTAGCTAGAAATGCATACTGAGGAATCCATTGTCTGCAATAAGAAGTAAGGCCGATAAAAGCACGTACCTCCTTCTGGGTCTTGGGCTGAGGAAGACTCGCTATTAACTGAATACGATCTGGTGTCAACTGCCTACCCCTCTTGGACAGCAAGTGGCCTAAATAGATCACTTGCTGGACACAGAATTGAAGCTTAGAAGGGGACACCTTGTGCCCCATCTCGGCTAGGAAATACAAGACTGTAAGTGATGCTCGTTCGCAAGCATGTTCAGAACGGGCTGTGATCAATAGATCATCGACATATTGGAGCAGGGCAGTGTCAGTTGGCATGTGAATGTTGTCTAGTTGTCTCTTGAGTGCTTGACTGTAAATACTAGGACTTTCTGTGAAACCTTGAGGAGCGCGTGTGAACATATACCTCCTTCCATTTAAACAAAATCCGAAAAGAAACTGGCTGTCTGGATGAATGGGGACACTGAAAAACGCATTTTTGAGGTCTATGACAGTGAAGAATGAAGCTTCGGAATCAATGGCTGTCAATAGGGAAGAAATATCCGGGACAACTGGGTACTGAGGAATAATACATTTATTGAGTTCTCGAAGGTCAATCACTAATCGATATACTGGAGGTGCATTCGGATCAGTACGTTTCATGACAGGAATGATCGGAGAATTACATACATTGGAGTCAGTTTCTACCACTACTCCTTGAGCCATAAGCTCGTCAATAATTTTGGATAAGGCTGCTACAGCCTCAGGTGGCAATCTGTACTGTCTGATTCGTGGCAGGACTACACCTGGCTTGAGAGTCACACGATGGGGTGTGATTTGCATAAAGCCAACATCAGTTGGACCTTGCGCCCATAGATGCTGCGGAACATTAGACAATCTTGGATCAAAATCTCGTAATACATAGTGACCCTTGAAGTCACGTAGGAACAATCGTATTCCCTCTGGGGAACAGCATATAACTGCACCTAACTCTTTCAGTGTTTTAATGCCTAACAAATTCTCTGGACATGACTTCGTGAGTAACAGATCAGTAGTGCGGGACAATGGACCTACTTCTAGGGTAACTGGCTTTGATATCTCGTTTACAATAGGCTTTCCCGAAAATCCAAGGGAAACATTTCTAGAGCCTGAGAGTGGAGCCCCTGGAACTTCGGCGTGGCTGATGGTGGTCCTACTTGCCCCTGTATCAATCAGAAACTTTCTGTCTTTCCCTAATACTTGACTGTGAACATAGGGACCCTCTTGATCTACAGGTATCTCGATGAGAGGCAAGCCTACCTCCCTCTCTAGGCTGTTTCATGAATACGGTTGATACTCTGGATACTCGGACTGTGCATACTGGTACATCTGCTGTGTAACATGCTGTGTTGCAGCAATAGGCTGCGGTACAGTAACTGTCTGTTGTGCATTCTGTGGCTGAGGGGTCTGTGTAACTTGTTCTTGTCTAGGCGGACGTGGTCTTTCTTTAGTCTTACCGGTAGCTATGTTGTGTTTCAGAACTGCACACTCGTTTATAAAATGACCTGGCTGTTTACAATAATTGCAGTTTCCTTTAACGGGAGCTGCAGGATGGCTGGCTTGATTCGGACCCCTCTTCTGACTGTCTTGAGGAACAGATTGTGCAACTAGTACTTTCATTTTCGTGTCTTTCATACGTTTTCTCTCGTGTTCTTGCTCTTCTCTGATTCTATTCTGGTGATATTGAAGCATCTGTAACATCTGGGACGGGGTACTAGCTTGCCAGGTACTTTCGACTTTCAAAACTCGGTTCTTAACTTGTGGGCTTGAATTCTCGACTAATTTAGTAACAAAAAGGTGAGGGTATGACTCGCTACTTGTCTTGAGGCCACTGTTTATGGTAAAACATTTTTCAAATCTAGAATAATAATCACTAGTATCTTCATCTTGTTTCTGTTTACAGGCTGAGATTGCATCCCAGTCTTCTTTTCTAGTTGTTAATAATCTAGGCAAAACTTGTATTAACAATTCTGGTAATTCTTTACATTTATCTCCAAGACCGGTGCCTGGTACTCGTGCCTTATCTTCAGCTTCTAGAACTGCCCAATCGATCTTTTTCTCTCCCACCTCCCAATCTTTTTCCTTGAGTTTCTCATATACCCCTGCGGGCAATAGGACTTTTAGCATTTTAATAATATCTGGATACGTGTATTCTCCCATACGGAGCATGTCTTTTAATTCTCGGTGGAACCCTGCTGGATCTTTATCATGACAGGGAATTAACTTTTTCATCTCTAAGAGTTCCATCTTTGTGATCGGGGTGTAAACAAACACTCGTTGCATTTCACCACCCTCTGTCTTAACTGGATGCACTTCTCGTAACGGATTTTGTCTGTCTATGTAAAAGGGTTTACTTTCTGGGGGTGAGACATGAACAAAATGCGGGTTCAAGAACGTTCTATATTTGTGGCGCTGTTCTAGAATGACACTAATTAAATCAGTACCTAAACCTTTCCATTTATACTGGAGTAACTCGTTCAGGACATCGTGTAACGGACCTGGATCAGAATGTTGACCCTCATACAAAGTAATGAGGTGTTGAATCATATACATACCCGCCAGTCGTTGCTCGGCTGGGGGCAATTTCAGAAACATTTGTGCCACTATTTCGTCTGGAAAAGTGGTAGAATCAGTAATCCATCGGACTGCTGATCGGACTAGTTCTTGTTCATGCATAGTGCTTAACTCGCTATAACCGATTCGTGATTTCAGAATGTGGTCGGTAGCTTGAAATACTTGTTCTAGAGAACCTTGTTCTGGTGTTGGACGATGGAAAGTTGACTTGTGTTCTAGGCGTAAATGGCGATCTGGAAATCTAGATTTTCCTACATACGCTATTCTGGCGGGGTTCTCGTCCTCTACCTCTTCCGCAGAGTCATTTTCTTTCTCGCTTACTTGTGCTGCTTTACGTTGGTCATGTAACCTTATTATTTCCTTACGAATTTTCTTGTACATACTCTCTATACTACTGATAGTCTTGTGCTTACCCTCGGCTATATTCTCACTCCACCTTGTCAGGGTTCTCATTTCGGCGTGATCTTTGGTCGGATAATCTTGTTCCCTTATTAGACAATTAATCAGAAACTTTAATATCATGAGCTGGATCTCAACTTTCCTTTGAGACATGACGTCACTAATACTTTCTGGATCATCCCCTGTACGGATGAAACGATATATTCTGTCTAGATCTTCCTTCATATTCGGTAAAGTGACCAAGTATTCGGACACCTGCCTAACACGCACGGAAAATATAACCATACTATCTTCGCCTGGAACTGGATCATAACAGCATTCAGTAAGAGCTCGCCTGATTTCTGCAATGGACTGATATTTGGGCGTACGCTGTAACGCACGTTCATGTAACTCGACTGCTCCTGGACGTCTATTTGGCGGCGGGGTCTGAGGAGGACCTCCTCCTGCGGCCCCTAAACTGGAACCATCGACTGATGCTCTTCGTGCTGGCAGAGTGGGTAATTGAAATGCGGGCTGAACTTGTAGAACGGGCTGGACCGGGGGTGCCGTAGCAGGTACTGCGGTATCTGGAGGAGCAGGAAGTGCCTGATTTACAGGGACTGGCGGAGCGGGATTTGCATATTCCGGAACTGTGTCGTCCAAATAGGACGAGATGAAAATATCAGCTGCGGTCGGTTTGTGACGGAGCTTGGTCGGAACTAATGGCGGCGGAAAATTACTGGATGCCTCCGGGGTCGCTTTTGGCAAGCCCTCGGCAAGAAGAGGGTACATACCCCTAATAAGGGCGTTCCTCTGTCTGTCTGACTGTTCGGTTTTAACTCGTTCACCTATCTCGATTAATTCTTTTTCTTGGGCTCGCTCTAAGGATTCTCTACTTAATTCAGACTTTCTGATTTCCTTTTCGGTTTTTTTATGAGATTCTTTGCGCCATAACTCGATGGCATCTTTCTGTGACTGTCTGGCTTTCTTTTTCCATAATGCTTCTTCTACTCTCATGATGCACTCGGCATCCCACGTACCTGATACGGGCCACCTATACTTTTCTTCCAACTCCTTGGTATACTCTACCCATAAATCTAGATACAATATGGCGCTTATGCCATGTTTTTGATACATAAAATGACCTGGACTGTCCCTAGGCGGGACAGGAACTGCTGCTTCTAGCAGACCTTTTCTGGTTTTTAACTGACGTAGTTTCGAAAATAACGGCATAACTGAACTGTAATCTAGACACAATACAATACACAATAAACACGATAATTATTCCCCATTCATACCACGACATAAAAATACATGAAGGACATTGAGACTAACAGTTCGAACAGAATACTACCTGGAATACGGAAAACAGAATACATGAATTTTCTCGAGAACAGAACTGACTAGAACAGGAACTAGATGCACTGCTAAAGCAGTACTAAACTTACCGGTCTCATAGAGAGACACGTCAGGACCCGCATCCACCGAAGTGGACACTTCGTTTGGGATTTGTGTACCACCAAACCCCACGGACCAGAGACAATTAGATTGACCCTGTCTAGATACTACCCCAGCAACGGTACTCACCGGGCAGCAAGAACGGAAGGCCTCGGACTGGACTGGACTGCTTCGACGCCGGACGGACGAACTTCGGACTTCTGTTACGGGTGGGCCTCCGGATACCTCGGACCTTGGACTCTCGGCTTGGGCTCTGGTCGGGACTCGCCGCGTTCCTCCACCGCCTCGTCTGGATGCTGGACCGCCACCTCCGTTTCCTCCGTGGGCCTGAGGGATACTTGAAGCAGAAATATCTGCCGGTGCGCAGAAGAGTTCCGTCACGGCTGTAGGGGGTCAGGGGGCACGCGTGGCTTCACCGGCGCGTGGGGAAAGGGCAAGTCCCTGTTCGGGCGCCATTATGTGGTATATAAATAAATAATACCGGATCTAGGTTTGACTAGGCATAGCTATAACAGATAGCTCAATAAATAAGAGTCAAGATTCGAGGTAGTAGGAGTTTGCAGGTTTATTACAGCATAAAGGACAGGAACAGGACAACCTGCACAGGAATAGGATGGCAGCGCTGCCGGGGGCAGGATCGGAATCGGCGCAACATTTAATAACAATACACAAATATATATACTAAAACAGTTGCATTACAGTACATACGATAGGCGGAGCAGTGGGTGTGGTCAATAGCAGTCGCGAAAGATAAGGGTGAAAGTAGGTGTAACAAGAGGCGTATACATAGACATGTGATGTAAACGTAACAGAATATGTCATGAATGGGGCGGAAACATGGAGGGGGCTACCTAAGGAGCCGAGACCTCTAACCTAATGGTGCGCGCAAACTGGCAATGACGTATTACTAGGAGAAGCTGGGGGCTACGAACTCTGTGCTAGGAGCAGAGACTGAAGTCTGGAGAGTCAGAGCGACATGTACCTAAGCAGTATCTTAGTATCTGATGTTTAGAGAACATGTTGATAGAATCCGAAAGTTATCGGGGTAAAGGCTAACAGACTCTAAGACTGGTGCATGCATTATTCTACATGTAGTGCGTGATGAAGAATATTAAATGACCATAAATACAGTATTCCTCTTACATGGAGACGTAAGGGCTAGACAATGACGGAAACTATTGATGCGGTTCAGTAGCTTAGGAATGCAGAGAAGGAGGGCTGGACTGATAACTAGAATCATAACATACTCTTGGCAGACTCAGAGACGAAGCCAGGCTGAACCGGGCACTGCGAGGCAGGAAGTAAGTGAAGGGTCAGGAACACAGGTGGGGGCTGTATCGCTCCTCAGCGAGGGCTCAGGAGACAGAAGCTGAATCTGGTGTCCAGGCCCTTTTGAGGCCTAGAAACGGGGACTTTATAATGAAATAACGTGCACACTGGGAAACGTGGCAACGTAGCTTTACATAGGCCTGATATTCGTAGTATTCACGAGAACTGGAAACTGGCATACTAGAGATGGACACAACTGTAATTGCGTCTTTTAATCGAACATGGGGAATACATATGCATATTAATCATGCACACATAACATATGATGGAGGACGCGTAGGGACACAGAACATGGCAGAATTTACTTTTCCACAGGCTCCTAATAGCAGCACACTGGCATAGTCCAGCCTGGCTAGGATGGTCGATTGAACAATCAATTGCCTCGTTTTTGAGTTGAAGAAGCCTAAGATGGGATTAAGGCTTCTCAATAATCCAGTGCAAGTTGCGGCAACTTTCATAGTATGAGCCTGGAACTTGAGTGTCGAGTCCATTCATACTCCTAGATTTTTTACCAAAGTTTTAGGGAGGGGGGCCGGACCCAATGAGCTGGGCCACCAGAGGTCACTCCAGTTGTTGGTGTTTTTACCCATGAGCAGCACCTCAGTTTTTCCTCCATTAAGTTGGAGGCAATTCGCGGTCATCCAATTGGCCACTGCTGTCAGTCCATCCCTAAATCTAGTGGCATCGGGGGACGGGGCTTCATTGAGGCTGATGACCAACTGAGTGTCATCAGCATACGATGTCATTGTGAGGTCCCATTTTTTGGCAACTTCCGCCAGAGGTTGCATATACAAGTTAAAAAGTGATGGGCTAAGGGCCGAGCCTTGTGGCACCCCTTGTCCTATGTCTTGGGGTTGGGAAATGAATGGGGGGGCAGATACCTGGAAGGATCTGTTCGAGAGAAACGACCGGAACCATTCTAGTGCCGAATCTGTGATTCCGATGTTTTCCAGGCGTAGAAGTAGGATATCATGGGATACCGTATCAAAGGCCGCGCTGAGGTCGAGCAATATCAGCGCGGCACTTTTACCGGCATCCATGATTTTCCGCAGGTGTTCTGTAGAGGTAAGAAGAGCTGACTCCGTACTGTGACCCGGTCTGAACCCGTGTTGGGAAGGGTCCAGGATGTTGTTTGCCGCCATGTGGTTATTAAGCACTTTGTTTGCATGGGCCTTCGCTAGTTTCGCTACCCATGATAGCAATGATACCGGCCGGTAATTCTCCGGTTTGGAGGGGTCTAGGGTGGGTTTCTTTATAATCGGAGTAATCCAAGCCTGCTTCCAGCAGATGGGTACCGTGGCCGTGGCAAAAGAGAGATTAAGGAGTGAGGTTAAATAAGGGAGGAAAAATTCCAGTTCTCTCTGAAAGTATACTGGCCTCATAGGATCTGCGGGAGCGCCTGATTTTACTTTCCTGCATATTTTAGTTAGATCCTCGCAAAAGATAGCTGGTATGCAGGAGAGCCTAGAGCCGTCTAGAATTACCTTGGGAACATTAATGTCCTCTGGAAGGTTGTGGTTGAAGGAATTATAAATTTTCTTTACTTTTTCCGTGAAAAAGGTGGCTAGCTCTTCACATTGTTGAGTAGAAGTGATGTGAGAAGCGGGTTTGTCTCCATTCTGTAATTTTTTTACGATTTTAAAGATAGTTTTTGTAGGATTGGGGCTTATTTTGATCTCATTCGCGAAAAAGTCTGCGCGGGCTGTGCGTATGGCTTTATGATACGATTTGAGCTGGTCTAAATAAGCATTTTTGTCCTCCAAAGTGTAATCCTTCCTCCATTGACGTTCCGCCCTCTTACATGCTTTCCTCAGATTTTTCAGATTGTCATCGTACCAAGGGTTGGAGGGAGTGTTACGTCCTTTCGTCCACTTAGCCGGTATGATCGCGTCCAGTCCCTTGATGAGCCAGTCCTGGAAGGCTGCATACGACGTTTCAATGTCGTTACTGCCCTCCAAGTTAAGCTCACCAAGGCTGTCCGCAAGGTTGAGGTGTTGGAGTTTGTGCCAGGGCCGCTTCATGCATGAGGTGGAAGTCATTTTAACTGGACGGGAGACGTTAGGAATATGGACCGTGACTAGAGAGTGGTCTGTCCAGACCATGGGTTTGGGTTCATCAGCTCTGGCTTCTGAGATGTTAGTAAACACCGGGTCAAGTAGGTGACCAGCTATATGTGTAGGAGTTTGAACGAGTGGGGTCAGTTGCAGGGCTGCTAGGTCCGCTAAAAAGTTGCTGATGTTGACATCCGTGGTATTGTCTAGATGGAGATTAAGGTCCCCTAAAATGGTAAAATTTGCTGAACCAATAATTAGAGCATGAGATGTCTCAAGGAGTTCTTCCATAAATCTCGAGGAAGGCCCCGGGGGTCTATAGATAAACAGGCCCGAGAAAGAGTACTGCGGGCTCGTGGTTATTTTAAAACGTGCGCATTCACTGTCCGCTATGCTTTCTTTGTGAAAGGAGCAGGTAAAGGAAGATCTATAGATGGCAGCAATGCCACCTCCTCTCGAGTCCCTATTGATATTTGTCATGGAGTATCCATCCGGTAATGCTAAATTGGGGATGGTAGTTAGATCGTCTCTCAACCAGGTTTCACTCAGAAACAGAATATCAGGATTGTCGTCTATTAAAAGCGTTACCTCCGCATGGTGTTTGACCAGGGATCTAACATTGAGCTGGGAGATGGTAAGTGAAGCTTGGCTTCTTCCGGTCGTTTTGTGGCTGATTGGACGTGGCTCAGGTGCAACCCACTTGCAGTTTTTACATTGAAGCGCGGTATGTCCGATGCGTCCTTCTACATTATAACATCTAGGGCCTGGGTTAAGTGCGCCGAGTAAGTTCCTATCGTACACGAACAATTTTTGAGCAGGGGGTCTGGCGAAAGGCGAGGTCTTGGCGAGGACGGGCGAAGACGGGCTTGCCTTAGGCGCAGCCTTCGGCGCGCCAACGGCGCGCCCGCTGCGCCCGTCCGCTGCGCGTACGATGGATGCACATAATTTAAGCCAGAAAAAGTGGGAGGGGGGTGTGGCCTCGGAGTGGGCGTGGCCTCTTTCCTCGCCGGCAATGGCGATTGAAAATGAATGTGGTGCCTGGGCTCCGCTGACAGCGCTAAGATCCGCTGTGCGGTGCGCTCGAGTGCACACAGAGATTCTATCAACTGCCAGGGAGCAGCGTGAGTTTTTAAAAAAGGTACAGAGTTATTCGTGACACAATTGGCATTGTAAATGACAAAATTTGTATTAATGTGTTGGTTTTGAAATGGCATTGTCATTTACATTGCCATTAGCTTAATCTCTGCAGTCACTAGCACTCCATAGCACTCCCTAGTCACTCTGCACTCCCTAGCCCTCCCAAGTGAGTGGTGGATCACAATGGTGTGGCAAGGCCGGGGATTGATGAAGCAGTAGTATATTCCAATTAGGGTAGAACCAGTACTATCAGCCATCAGATAGAGTAAGTCATGGTGGCTTAAATCCCCAAAATTAATTCATTATAGTTCTCTAGTCCACCTTAGTGTAGATAGTTTTTTAACTTTAGCTCCTGACGAATGGCCTCTAGACTTGTAAAATTGAAAAGAAACATGTTGACCAACCACAAGGAGGAGGGTCACACCTAAGGCATTAACTTACCATTGCGCCTTTCCTCTTTATTTTAATCAGGGTAGGAGACCCCACAATTAAAGTTATTTTTGCTGGTACTCCCAACCCTGTTTTAACTCACATAAACATCACACACCACTTATTCATCTACACTCACTAAATCTCTCACCCCCACTGCACCAAACAGCTATTTGGAAAAAGATCTCCGCCAAAGTGCACCTCATCGGGAGCCGTCAGGCATTGCAGCGCCAGCCAGATGACGAGCAGCTCGATGATGAAGCATGACACCCAACTGGGTGTGTGAGGGCATTACATTCCAAAGAAATGGATTCCCATCTCTTTGACTCTATAGCCTACTGTCCTTTGTATATTGCTAAATTCTAGATCATTCAGGAACAGCACAACTTTAATTTTCATACAGCGTTTATGCCACAATTAACCAGCCACCCCTGACAATGTGTGTAGTTATCTGTAATTAATATATGAAGAGGTCTTTGACCACACATTTGAGTGGGGTGGTAATATTGAAAAAGATAAAGTTTACTTTATGGAAACTCCCAGCAATTTTCTGTAAGCTCTTTCCCATCATCCGCTATGTGCTATACAGTGGACAAGACTGTAAACAGCTACAAAAGTTTTAAAATCATGAGAACTTAGCAACCAGTATCAAAATGGCAAACATGCATCATACACACCCTGTCCCCATACCTGCTCATATGAATGCCTTTGCCAACTTCCTTCTTGAAGGAGCAAGCTTGCATGAGTTTTAGCTGAAGGCTCAGTGACAGCAGGACAATATTCATTATGACAAGAAACTTATGAACAAAAAGTAATGATGTTATTCCTAAGAAAACTTTATACTCTTCTTACATCTGGGATCTTTCCAACTGATGACTTTATTTGTAGAGTTCACAGCAACTGAGAATGAATGAAAAAGGGAGGAGGAGCTAGAATTATTTGGTAGTACACGACTTAGCGAAATTGGGCCAAGCTTAGAATGATGCAGTGAGCAAGTCTTAAGAGCCAAGTATCAGAAGAACGAAAGTAGGACAGAGCCAAGTATCAAAAGAATGCACATAGGAAAACCTGCAAAGCCACCCAGCATGCATCTCTTACAGGTACACGCCCGGGAAATGCAATCAACGCCTCCTTGGCCCTGTTTGAGTGTGCTTAGATAATGGATGGATATTCAGTCCCATGCAAAGTGTAGCAATGGCTGATACACAGGGCCACTGGGAAAAACAAGTGATTAGGTCAAACACTGGAAGTCTCTGTTTTCCTGCACTACTACTTGTGGTGAAGGTCTGCATTGACTGACCGGGTCATCACCTCCGTCTCAACTGTCACCTGCACAGTGCTAGAGCTGCACTCAAATACATGGATGGGGATTGGTTAGGAGTTAGACCTTACTAAGTTTACTCTTGGTGCAAGTCCAGCATCCAGAGTCACTGCAGCAAACTGAGGCTTCTTCCCCAGGCCCACGTCCAATGAGGCAGACGTTCTCAACCTCTTGGCGCAAAAGGCCTGCAGCATGACTGCCAGAAGGAGAGCCTGTATGAGCAACTTGGAACTTTAACTCCAGAGGGGCATCGATGCTTAACCTGACTGTGCCATGTAGTTTAAAGAGCCAAATCGTTTTTGCCCTTAAAAGGCTCTCATTTCCTGGATGCACACCTCGAATTTCTTGACCTTAACTGGAGTGACTCAAAGTCGGTGTCAGGTCATCGAGGAAAGGGGGTTGCGTGACCCTTCCATTTTGCCATGGTTACTTGACCTGCTTGGATTGGGTGGGTAACGGTTGCCTCCACAAAGAAGCATCCCGGGAGCCACAGACAGACCGAGACCCTCTAAACATCTCCTATTATTCTTAATGCTGAAAAACAATGTCTCCTGGTGATTCGGGCACCATTATCCTTCACGCAAACCAGATCGTCCTGGAGGAACCTGGTATTAAAAGTTTCACTTGAAGTGAAGGCTTGCCCGGGGTGACCATTCACATGAGAATCTACTTCTCATGTGAATGGTCACCCCGGGCAAGCCTTCACTTATGTTGGTCATCTACTGCAAATGGTTGATGGCACAATATGCAAGGGTAAAAAAACAGACTGGTGTCACATAAGCTACTCGAGCTGAAGGAAGACTATGGACGGAGGAAAAACGAAAAACAAATCCAATATTGAAAATTGTACGGATGGCCTCTGCCCCACCCACATAAGAAGAGGACGACAGAATAAGGTATCAATCAACACCATTTGACAGCGTATCGTATGATGTATTACTTCATGGATGATGGATACCCACAACTTGAGAATGAGAAAAAAGAAAGTAAGAGAAAAGTGCATAATGAAGCTGAGGGCTGTTTAATAGATAGCCATCTTCACTATCCGACTCTACAGAGTTTATAAAAAGTACAAAAACTGTAAAACAAAATGTGTTGCATTCTGGTGTCATGCCAAACTGTTATTACTGGAATCACTTGGCACTATCGTCCCGCTGTGAATAAGATTCAGAAACTACAGAGCCACATTTACAACATTAACAAATCTAAAAATGTACAAAGGTTTCAAATCAGGATAACGTGTGTGGTGTGAGATGATGAGAATGAATAGCTTTCGTCCAGGGCTGTTTCCCGTTTTCTGTCTATGGAAAATAAACCCACTTGATAAATGTGAGCGTTAAAGGTTTCAACAAAGTGGCGTCAAGAATAGATTTTGGATGGTGGGCAGTCCTGTGGGGCTCTTCCGTGGATAAACCAACAAGCAACAGAGAGTGAAAGGGGAGGGGGGGGGGGGGCGGGAACGGGCACACGGGGAGGGGGGCGGAACGGAGACCTATTGCATTGTAAATACTTGTTAGCTCCTGCTTACAGCATGAAAAAGTCTGGTTATTAAAAGCTGCTACCAAGAACTCCCTTCGTATTTCCGAAGCAACGGTTGCCATAAAATTATATTCACACTCCAACTACTTTAATTACCCCTCTAATGGCTGTATGGAATTCCCCTGAAGGTTAATCTCAACCGTATTTACAACTTCCATGGTTTCGACATTCAATACCAGAGAAAGAAACAAGAAAAAAACACAAGAAAAAAAAAAAAGAGAACACACATTTCAATAGAGTCACGGCAACTTGGAGATGATGACAAAACAGTCTGTCACCCTAGAACCAAGATACTACCACATATAATTATGGACAGCCACGGCTTAAGGCATTCCTGGATACACGACGCACTGAGAGTCATAAAGAAGATATTAAAAACACAATGTATCATAAGTTGTGTGACAGCACGTGCCGATCTTGAAATGTTACGACTCACATGCGCCTATCTCGTGAAAGTTGGATTCGAACACGCTGTAGTAGCTCAAGTATGAGGTCTGACACCCAGAAGATAAACCACCTCTAGTTCCTTAGTGTTTGCAACACACAGGTACACGGCGCTGTACTGCGCACTGCAAAGGGAGCCGTTTATTCAGCGCAGTAAAGTTAATTTTAGATTAAACTTTATATAATTCATCATGTTCAAGATACTACTGGTAGCACTGCACTGTGTAGTAAGAATCTCAGGAACCCCATGTACCCAACATTATACTCTTCGCCGAGAGAATTACATATTCAGCACTATTCAGTTTACAAGCAATCTATTCAGCGTCGAATGGAGTAATGCAGAGCACGACGTATTGCAGAGTAGCAAATGCAGGTTCAAACTAGAATTGCACACTTCCTGTAGTAAAGTTTAATGTACCGCATATATCTAGTGCCATACAGCATAATACAACGTAACGCACATGTAGGCAGGGCTACAGAGTACAAAGACAACCAAACGCATCCGGCTCTGAAGTCCCTTAAAGAGACAAACTGATATATACGCAGATATATGGGAAGCCTCGTGAAGCCCACACGGCAGGG
Organism: Lissotriton helveticus; assembly: GCF_964261635.1. NCBI lineage: Eukaryota > Metazoa > Chordata > Amphibia > Caudata > Salamandridae > Lissotriton > Lissotriton helveticus. Next base: position 892,023,733 of record NC_136073.1, on the reverse strand, counting down.
GAAAAGGAAATGGGAGGGGAATCTCGCGCAGGCTGGATCATTTCAAAGAAGCCCAAGAAAAACCACGCTGCAATAAAACTCCCATTACCTTATTAAAATGTCCTTGTTAGAATGAGTTCCCTGTAAAAGCACGCACTGCAAACACACTGCGCTGGTGCTCTGCTGACTTATCCCGCTCGGATTCTGCATCTATTCGAACTGCCTCATACGAGCCTTCTGGCGACTTTTGCTCGGTTGTCATTGTGCATCCAGAGTGGCTTTTAGGATGTGATTCTGCCTCATTAGTGATGTGTTCTGGTCGTACAGTTCGGCTCCCGGTTCTGTGCACGCAGCAGGGAGGCCAAGGACTGGTTGTGCAGGTAGGGGGGCGGGAACGGGGCCGGGGAGACACGGAGAGCGAGGCAGCGGTAGGGGGGCGGGAACGGGGTGTAATGGGACGATCCCAAGAGATTTGGGAGGGATTTAGCTAGTTATTCGAAAAAGGGGATTTAAAAGCTGTAGAGAAGCATCTAAGATCTATAAAAGACCCGGTTCCCCAACCCAGCGACTTTAATAAAGCTGTGCTCTATTTCCCAAATACATTCTTTAATTAATTCTGTTTCTAACTTGTGCCTCTCTCGTCCAATATCTTACACTTCCATAGCTTAGATCACTCACCCTTGTAGATTCTTTCCAAATTCTGGTCGGTAGCTCCTGCCCATTGCACAAACTGCGAGCGCCGTGTCCCCGTTCTGGAAGCTCACCCCGCCGTGCGCCGAGGGCTCCGGAGAGTCAGCGCCGCTGTCCTCGTCGTCTCGGGCTTCCCCCTCCGTCACCGGGTCCACCTGGAAGCGGCTCTGACTGGGCGTGGGTCCGAGGGGCCAGTTGGGCCTGGCGCCTGCGGCCAACAGTTCCTCCTCACCTGGGGCCAGCTTCGTGGAGCCAAAACAGGACGACAAACAATAAGCCACGCCCGCGGGACTTCCGGCCGTGCAGGGATTGGCCGGCCGAAAGAAACAAAGCAAAAAAACGCCCACGGAAGAAAACGCGAAAACGCACCCCGAATCAGGTGGAGACAGAACATTTTTTTCACACCCCACGAAGAAATTACGTCAGAAGGAGAAGAAAACGCAAAAACGCCCTTGAATCGGAGCAAGCATAAGACAGATAGAGCCGTCGACCAGGAGCCCGCCCGCACTCACCAGTTGTCTGAGGCGGCGGCGGCTCCTCTCCGCTGGGCTCTTCTGGGTGACGGTGGCAGGGCTCTCTCCTCGGGAGAGCCTCGCCGGAGGACGGTTCCTTCTTCTTTCCGGCAGGAGCGCGGGGTGGCCTCCCGTCCGCTTCCTGGTTTCTCCTCACTCCAGCAGCCAATCACCGCGCAGGTCACCCGGCGAGCCTCCCGCAGCCTGAACCAATGGCAGCGCGGCTCCCGGGTGACGTCAGCGGTGGTTCCCTCGGCTTCTCCACGGCCCCGGGGCTGCGGCGGTGATTTTCACGGCCAAAACGGCTGTGCACAAAAAGCGCTCAGGGGGAAGCACAGCGCTTCGGACTGACTGCGGGAGGGGGCGGGAAAGGGGGAGGAGAGACGCAGAAGACGGCCGGAGCAGGAAGGTGGGTGCCGGCAATGCCGGAACAGATTCGGGGGCGTTCCCGGCTTTTGGCTGACGTCGCGTGACGTAGCCAAAAGGGAAAAATTCTCGGGAACGCCCCCGAATCTGGTCTGGGATTGACAGACAGAGCCCTCTACCAATGGCTAGCCTCCATTTATGGAGCTAGCCAATGGGAGGAGGGGGCGGATACCCGACCCGACATAGAGATCTCATTAGATTTTGCTAGCGCATGCGTACTTCGTACGCATTGCGTAGGCAAAACCTAAAAATAGGGAGCCCCTCAACGCCAGATGCAAGGAGTTATTATTCGCAAACTCGGTGAAGGGTAACCACTCACCGCTTTGGTGTTGCGTGCGATACCACGTCAAGTGTTGTTCTAAAGTTGATTTAGTATCTCCTTTTGACCATCTGTATATGGTAACTAGTGGATATAAATGACCACATCCCTATTTCTTTACTAAGTATTTCCAAAAACGAGCATTGAACCGGGGCTTCCTATTCGTGGCGATTACCTCAGATAAACCATGAGACCTAAAGATCTTTATTGGAAAAATCTGTGCAAGCTCGGGGTGGGGGCAACTTAATAGGATGAAATGAAACGTAGTCCGTCCCCACTAGGCCTGCCGTCGCCTCAGCCTCTGGGAGTGCTCCATTGAACTCCATGGATGTCTGTATCGAGGGTGGCGCATCCGTTGCCTCAACACAGGTTTTACAATGTCTTAAACTAGTCTTAATGTGCTTACTTATATTGGGCTTTCAACACTGTCACTGAGCCAGCTCTCGCCGCCTCAGTCTCCACGGCAGAGGTCTGAACTGTGGCCCGTTATTCGCACTCATCCACAGCTCACACAGGCACTTAGGACTATCTCAGATCACAGGAAGCACAAGGGGCAGAAAGCAAGGGTTCAGAGTTGCCTGAAAAAAGGCTGTAAAAACACATCTTGTTAAAAGCAAATTCTCTTAAAGAATGCAAGATTAAGTGAAATGTGAAATATAAACAAGAACTACACCGCTGACAAAGATTATCCAACGGTTTTTAGTCATTTTTCAGAAAATGGTCAGTGTTTTTGCCTGTAAATATAAATACATGAATATAGGGCCCATTGCAATGGCTGCTTTTAATTACTACTGGATACGAGATCTGGAGGAACCTTCCCCACTTAAAGCCGTGGCTATATTACAATGAAATGTTGAAAAGAAGAGAGACCAATGTGCCTGTTGAGGGTTCATACGCTTCATTGATTTAAGGCACCCGAGGTTCTTATGATCAGTCCAGACCGTGATGGGAAAAGCTGCTCCTTCCAAATAATCTCTCCAATGACAAAATGCTTCCTGAATAGGCAAAAATGCACGGTCATAAATAGTGTCATTTTGTTCTGCTGCATTTAAAGTGTGAGAAAGTTAAGTTGATTCAGCTCTTGAGTCCTGGGATTTCTCTATGACAAGGTTTCCCCAGCTGCATATGAGGAAAGGGTACGGTATAATCAGGTTGCCATAGTACAGGAGCTGTTAGAAAGGCCTTGAGTTGTACCAATGCTTTTACTTGGTCAGTATCTCTATGAAGGAACACGCTGTTTGGTGATCTGAGTAATAATGTGTCTAATGAACTATCTTTACAAATATGTCTGGTCATCTGGTAGATAAAATGTGTGCATCTGATGCAGACCTCTAGCCACAGATTCCTTACCTTTGAATTTCCTCAGGTGTCAGACTGGATCTGGAAATTTGTTTTGTGTGCAGTGCCCATGCGCTCCAGTAGGAGACGTTGATGAGCTCTACGTCCGTCATCCGTGGCCGGAAGTGAGATCGCTGTACCTATTTCGTGCCACCAAGAAGGGCTGTCTATTTTTATTTCCATGCCAGCCAGTGCTGATCGGAGATACAGAAAAGCTACCTTTCGGTCAGTTTTTGAATGGAGTTTTTTCGTCCATTTTTAGGTTTTTCCTCCTGGTGTCTTCTTGGAAGACAGAATTCATTTCTTGTGGAATTTGTTACCTTCCGATGTCTGTGGCAGACACGCACCTCGTTTGTCTGTGGTGTTTTGTGCATGACCCGAAGTCGCGCCTTTGGTCCCTGCGTGATGGGAGGGGGCTCCATCTGGTTCCGTGCCGGCTGCTCCCGCCCTGACTCCAGTGGGCCCCCACAGATTCATTCCTTGATCCAGACTGCACCGGTCGTACCATCTTGACCTTCCCCGACGGCACTGGCGGTGTCATCCCGGACCTTGAGCTGAATGGGCATCACCCGATGCTAACCGGTGCCTTGCCTCCCAGGTCGGAGCCTGAGCACTATTCTCTTTGGCTAGGCCTCAGGGAAGACTAGGAGGGGTTGCTGGACCCTTTGGAATACCAGCCCTATGTGGAAGAACAAGATATGGACTGGTGTGAGGAACTGGGTGAAGCCAGTGGTGTGAATACGTCTCAAGATGCTGGTCTGCTTTCCCTACCACTCCCCCGGATAGGGTATCCAAGTGGCTGGACTCATTTGGGAAGATGTTCTCTTCCTCCAACTGGCATCGTGGTCTGTGAACACCGCCTGCTTTTTGTTCCATTACTTCAATACTCTGTCGATATTCTTGCGCAAGTGCTGCCACTGTTCCCGGAGAAGGTCCAGATCATGCTCTCCCAAATAGTTATCAAAGGGAGAGATGCAGCAAGGATCACAATTCAATGCAGACTTAACACGGCCGACTCACTAGATAGTGCGGTTTCTCTGACAGTGTCCCTTAGGTGCCAAGTCTGGCTGGGGATGAATGGCGTTTCGGGGGATATGCACACTTCCCTTATGGAGCTGCCCTTCGATGGCACCCCTCTCTTCGGGGACCAGACGGATTCGACGTTCCAGTGCTTCATGAACTCTCGTGCTACAACCCGGTCCTTGGGCCTCACTGCGGCCCCTCTTTCTCGCCCAATCCGCCTTTCGCTCCTTTCATAGCTACTGAAGGGGCTTCCAGCTGCGCCAATTCCCACCAAGCCACTGTGCAGCGCAAGCTGCCCAGCCTCTACAAGGGCACGGTACTCACATACCTTGTGGGTCAGGAGGCCAGTGGTCTGGTCAGTCTGCTGCCCCCTACTGCAAAAATCTCTAAACCCTCCTAGTCTGCCCCTTTACCACCATGTGCACCCACTTGGCAACAGGATTTGCCATAACCTGCCCCACTGGCAGTCCATAACATCGGACTGATGGATTATGCAGATTGTCCGAAGGGGCTACTCCCTCCCCTTCGAGATTACCCATACTGTCATCTCACAACCGGCTGACAGAGGATCATCTGGTCCTTCCCTGCAAGGAAGTCACAGCTCTCTTGGCCAAGTGAGCCATAAAGAGGGTTCCAGGGCCAGAAGTAGGCTTTGGTTGCTATTTTCTGGTTACCAAAAAGGACAAATGCCTTCATCCTATTCTAGATCTGTGAGCACTCAATCTCTTCCTTAAGAAGGAGAAATCCAAAATGCTGATGTTGGCTCAGCTCTTGTCTGTCTGGAATACAGGAGACTGGATGGCAACGTTGGACTTGCAGGACGTCTATTTTCATATTCCCGTCATGCCTCCGCACCAGCAATATCTGCAGTTTAAGGTAGGCCTTGAGCATCATCTGTTCACCCTTCTCCCCTTTGGCCATACGAGCTCCCCTCCAGTGTTCACCAAGGTGATGACGGTGGTTGCAGCTCATCTGCAGTGATTAGGGGTGCCAGTCTTCTGCTATCTTGATGACTGGCTGCTGAAGGAGGGCTCACCCCAGGCTGTCAACACCCACTTCCCGACAACAGCGCCCCTTCTGCCCTCGGTGCAGTTCACTATCAACGTGCCAAAGTCACACCTGATTCCCTCTTAGACGCTTCCTTTCAACAGACCTTTCTAGACACTGCAGTTTCGGGTTTATACTCCTGAGCGGTGAGTCCAAGATATTTAGGCTATGATACCAATGTTTCAGCCTCTTGCCTCGGTTTTGGTAAGGGTGACTGTGAAGCTGCTGTGGCTCATGATCTCCTGCATCCTGCTGGTAACACATGCCAGATGGCATGTGCGGGCTCTGGAGTGGGACCTGAAGTTCTAGTGGGTGCAGCATAAGGAAACTCTCCAACATGGTACAGTTCTTGGAGGGAACTGCAAAAGATCTGCAGTGATTGCCGACAAACCACGATTGGGTCATAGGCAGACCCCCCCTCTCTTCTCCAACCAGACTCGACAGTGGTGACAGATGCGTAACTCCTGGGATCGGACAGTCCTCTGGGAGAGGTGGAGATCACAGGACTCTGGTTTCTGACGGAATCCGGACTCCACATCAACGTGCTGGAGCTTCATGCCATCCGACTGGCATTGAAAGCCTTCCTAACCTCCATCAGAGGAACACTAGTGCAGGTGTTCATGGACAACACTACCACCGCGTGGTACTGCAACAAACAGGGCGGTGTGGAGCCGAGGACTCTTTGTCAAGAGGCCATGCGCTTCTGTACATGGCTGGAACAGCACAGCATATCCCTACTGGTTCAACGCCTGGTAGGCTCTCTGAACAGCAGAGCAGACAAACTCAGTCAAAGATGCTGTGTGGATCACAAATGGCGTCTATACCCGGAGGTGGTACAAGGTCTCTTTCAGCAGTGGGGAGAGCCCTGGTTGGAACTTAAAAATCACTGAAAATCACTGAAAACTCTGCTCTTTCCCTGATCTTTCCGTCTTCCCTGACTATCATACCCGCCCGTCTTTCTAGGTTCTAGCGCTGGGATGCTCACGGGTTACTACGCGCTCTACAAAAACCTTAAATAAAAAATAAATAAAAATAAATAAAAATAAAACTGTCCACCAAGAACGCACAAGGTCAGCAGTTTTGCGCACTGAAGTTTCCAAGGCAGCCCTTGCTTGGAGATGCTTTTCATCTCAAGTGGAGTTCAGGCCTTCTTTATGCCTTTCCACCCATACCACTCCTGCCCAGAGTTCTCAAGAAGATCAAGAATAACCGGACACAAGTCATCCTTGTGGCTCTGGACCCGGCAAAGAGAGTCTGGTAGCTCTAGCTACTGAGCATGGCCATTGATCCTCCTATTAGTCTGCCCCTTCGGGACGATCTTCTGACGCAACAGCAATGGAGGGTTCTTTATCTGAGCCTTTCCACTCTCTGCCTTCTCACGTGGAGAACGAGTGGTGACCGTTGACAGCTTTCAACCTTCCTCCAAAGTCTGTAGCATCATCTTGGCAACCAGGCATGCCTCCACCAAGGCTGTATACGCCTGCCATTGGAATAGTTTTGTAGCATGTTGTGCAGAAAAACTATTGACCCCCTTCTGCTCCTCTTTCTGAAGTCTTACTCTTCATTCTATCCCTTGCGCAGTAGGCACTGCTCTAGGCACTCTTAAGGGCTATCGATCTGCCATTTCTGCATTATTGCATTTGCTTTACCAACCCTCTTTGTTCAGGTCCCCTACTGTGCGTAGGTTTCTCAAAGGCCTTACTCCTCTCTTCCCCAACATTCATTATGCCACAGTGGAACCTTAATTTAGTCTAGACTTTTTTAATGTGCACTCCTGTCGAGCCTCTCCAAAATTGTCCCCTTAGGCTTTTCACACTGAAAACAGCCTTCCTTGTGGCACTTACATCTGCCTGTAAAGTGAATGAGTTGCATGCTTTATCATCTAAGCCGCCTTATCCCTCCATATAGCCTGACCAACTAGTGGATTGCACACGGGCCTGTTTTCTGCCAAAAGTGATCACACCGTTTCATGTAGGCTAGTTAATCACCCTGCCTACTTTTTATGCACCTCCACATCCTTTTAAAGAAGATGAGCAATTCCACCTCCTGTACCTGAAAAGAGCATCGTCGTTCTACCTTCACGGTGCCAAAGAGTTCCAGGTGAGCGGCCAACTCATCATGTACGAAGAGAGTTCGGGTGGTTCAGAAGCAGACCATCTCTCATTGGGTCATACTCTGCATAAAAATCTGCTATGCACTGGCCAAGATGCAACCTCCTGAAGGTTTGCGAACTCATTCCATCAGAGCTAAACCTGCTACCATTGCGTTAGCATGCGGAGTTCTGCTCCTGGCTATCTGGCAGGCAGGAACATGTACTTCACTGCACATGTTCACCAAACATTACTTTCTGGACAGTAAGGTGTGCAGGGATGGACACTTTAGCCATGTGGCCCTGCAGGACTTTCTCGTTTGAAATTAGTCGGTGACTCTCCCCGGGAATGGTATTGCTTGGGCATCTATTCAAAGGAAAGGAATCTGCAGTTAGAAGTCTCTATCAGACAAACAAGTCACTTACCTTAGGTAATGTCTTATCTAGTAGAGACTATATCTAGCCCCAGACTCCTTACTCACCCATCCTCACTGCTCTAGGGTCAGGGATGACTCCTTTCAGGGCCCTAGTTTTGACACACCAGTGGTCGGTGTTCTTCATGGCTCTATGCTTCTGGTGTGGAACGTCATGAAGGGAAACTGACGTCAGCGCGCCTGGGTGGCACCTATATAGGTGCTGCGACATCACTTCCGGCATGGGCGATGGATACTGAGCCGATCAACGCCACCTATCTGCGTGCAGGGGTACTGCTCACGAAAAATCTTTCGGATCCAGTCTGATTCCTGGGCAAATTCAAAGGTAAGGAATCTGCAGCGATATATAGTCTCTACCAGATACGGCGTTACAGAAGGTAAGTACCTTGTTCATCTAGTCTTTGTTTTTATGGTCTGTGAATGCAGCTATTAATTTGGGCAGATATTTGTCTGCGTTGTTGCTTTAAAGTAGCAGGATTAACAAGCGATGATTCTAGTTGGTTCAGACAAACCTGATGCATTTTGTAGCTCATGCTAATTGACAATCAAACAATGAAATAGACGTGAGTGAAAGCACACTTTTCTTGAACAAGTGAGAGTCCACTCGTAGACTTTCATCACAAGTGAAGCTCTTCCTCTCTTTTGTGATCTGGATTCATGGATTGCATTCTGTGTAGTGTTTGGTTAACAAAAAACTGAATTCCCTTTCTGGTGGTAGAGAGAAATGTGACATCAATTGGGATCCAGAGGGGGCATTGTAGGTTGCATGTTGGGGTGCCAATTATTTGCCGAAAGTGTAATTTAGTGATTAGGGGGTGCTTCACAATTCTTTTGTCTCACTGATGGGGTTCACAAACTAGTGTAAAAAATGTGCATCTGGTTCTAAATGGGAAATCCTAGTAGGAATGAAGAGGACATAAAAAGGGTCTCCACGTGTTGAGACTATTCTCTAAAGTTGAAACTTTCTAGGATTCACAAAACATTTGCAGGTGGTTTGGAACTTTGGGGTGGGATCAGAGTTTATAATGGAAGGGAAGAAGCTTCTTCACTAGAACATTATATTCCTTGTTGAGAAAAATAATGTAGTGCAAATGCTCTAACTCATAGGTAGGAAGTGTATCGTTTGTGGGGAATGCCAATACCACAGAGTTAAGGTTGTACGGCATATTCCTCGAAATCTACAAAGGCAAAAGTATTCAGGACCTTCATGTAGAAAAACAATTCTGTGATTCAGAAGAAAAACATAAACCTAAGACAAGTGTCAATCTACTACTGTGCAGTTTTATTTATCATGAATCATAAGGCATCTACTCTTGCACTTTAAAATCTCAAGGTCAGTTTCCTGGCTGTGTGTCCTTGTTTGTCATATACATAGATCCCTCCTTGTGTATGACACGTTCTCATCATTTTCTGGTACACCGGTGAGATCCTGTGGCTGTTTTTTTATTAAATGTGTTCTCACCTGCTTCAAAGCATAGACAATCTAGTTCTGTTAGGCTGTTTGTCCATTGGTTGTATTAGAAGATGCTTCAGCTATTGTGTTGAAATCTGTCCTGTCTCAATACTAGGGCACTTGCTTCCCTTCTCCTTTTATTTGAATTACTTTGATCTCTACATTACTTCGCATAGATTGTATTCTACCACTTGAATTTTTTACGTTTTATGCCTGATTTGTTTGAAGGAGCCACATCCGGCAATCTTGCTCACTTAATTTGTGGGTATGCTGCAAACAGATAGTAGTGGCCTTGTAATTTGGACATGCACCCTTCACGTCTTGGGAATGGATTGTTTGGTAAACAGAAATGGCTGGAAATACAAAATTCTGACACATTGGTCTTCTTCCCTCCTGTAGGTTGGACCACCATCAGGACCTTTTGCATCCAGACCGCCAACCACCAACCCTTTTTTATAGCATCTGGATAATCCCGTGTCGCATCACAACAGCCCCTGTCTCTACAGATAGGAGGGAGGGACCTGGACTGAAAATGAGTTCACATTCAATTTAAAGCAATGCAGTTTGTTTGAATTATTTTTCTATTGCCGTTAAGAAAAATGCAAACAAATTGCAAAGTGTCTATTGATTTCCTTGCTTACATTGTCATATGTAATGCAGAACACACCAAAGCAGATTTGGAGAGTTCACGTGCAATTGTTTTTTGTGTTTTTTTAAGAGGGAGGGTTACTTTTCTGGGAACTGTGAAAGGAATATTATGACATTCTGTTAGTAAAGAGCTGCAAAATCTATCAAACATTAGTTTTTTGTTATATCTGAAGGGCTATGGGCTTACAGTATTGAAGAGGGTTGATGCAATCTGCATTGAAAGCATGATTAATTAAGGATACCGACCCCACTACTTGTTAAACAGTTGACCCAATCAACTTCTTTAAGTCTAAAGAGAAGGTTTTCCTATTTCACATTCACTTGATTTGGGCTTCCAGGATAATTACCCTGGCTTCTCTTATGTAGTACGTTCCTACTGAAGCGGGCTTGACTAGAGACAGTGGGTGAGGACTGTGTCGGTAGGTAATGTCTGAGACACATTACTGTTGCCATTGGGGAGAGCAAAAGCAAAGTAGACTATCTTGGATTCTTATAGCCACTTAGCTGGATACTTTTGGTAGAACTAAGGTACCCGGCTGGTAGAGCAAATAGCACCTCCCTATTTGAAGACCTTAAGCTTGAAGGAAGAGAGGGGTTGAGAGCTAAAAATAGTAAGACCTAAAGTTCATGTGAAAGGACTCTGGTCAAATCCATAAATAATAACATGGATAATATTTACAACAGGTAGTATGGACAAAAGCAGTTCCTTCGATTTTGGCATTCTGACATGAGTATGCCCTCTTATCTCCTGCTAATTACAAATGTATTTTATACGGTTAAAGTGGTTAGCGGGTTCCTTTGCAAATTAATTTTCAATCATTTATTATGTAACTAATAAGCAGCACCTGAAGTTTCCTTAATAGTTAAAAATCACATCAGAATTTTAGGTGGCCTTGCCATGCTAACCAAGTAAAGGTAGGTTATACGTAAGCAAAATGTCCCATACAGAGAACCAAAAGAAGCTATGGAAAGTATTTCTGCAGTAGGGGGACCATGATTTATGGGGAGGTGTGAGGACCAGGCTCTGCAAACGAAGATTTAAAAATTGGATGCTTTGGAACAAAGTCATGATATGTTCGAGTTGATTTAGGTGAAAGGGCATACAAACCAGTGTGAAAGTTAGTAGAGGACAAAGCTAAGAGGAAGGTGGGAGCTGGCACTATGAAGTAAAAGAAAGGTTTTCAGAGCTGTAGAGCACATTTTCTGGATAAAAGCATTCTGGAGATCTCTGCTATAAATGGCACAGTTCACGATGGCCCCACTAAAGGTATTTTATATACAGGAGGAAGGTGACTGGGCAGAAAGCCAGAGAATTTGGAAGATGGTTGGGCTGTAATTGAAGACCGTATGATTGAAGTCTTTCCATGCTTTGGATTTTATTGTCTTCAGCAGTCAAATCAAATTATTCAGTACATGTGCTGTTGTTAAGGAACATCCTGACTGCAGATTACTGTGGGATGAATTCTACACTGTTCTGTTCATGGCCTCTTTGAACAAACCCGAAGACTCTGAACAATGTCCTACTTATATGAGCTGGGCTGATCAGACTGTTGAACTTCCTGAACATTTACACAGATACAGTTTCCTTTTCCTTTTAATGTACCCACAAAACCTTCTCCTATCACTTCACAAAGTTGTCTATATACTAAATAAAAGCATTTTATTTATCACGTTTAGTTTGTTGTCTTTGACTTATAACTTTTTAAAAAGAGTACATTTTCCAGTTTTACCAAATCTTTCGAAAACTACTATAACCTGTATCATTATTAGCAGCATACTGCATGTATCATTAACAGTTAAACTCCTTTTTGTTCACCAGATGATCCAACACCATGTTGCTACTCAAGTTAATACTCACAAACTGTTGTATGGTTTCTCATTAACCACTTTAATCCTCTGGAACTTCATGCTCCCATTACTTTATCCTAACTCAGGTCTTCAGGCCTGCAGCTAAATATTAATGCTGTTGATGCGAGGTCCAGCACCCTCCAAATTAAAAGAGGTAGTGTAGGCATGTGAGAGCTACTGAAATTGTGCCAGCTAAACATAGATGGACCAGAAACTATGCTCTATAGCCTACGTCTTACCTGTCGTTGTGCATGAAGCATCTGCTAGAGACTTACTAGCCGCAGATTCCTTCACGTAGAATTATCCCCAGGCGTGAGACTGGATCCGGAATTTCTTTTGCCACAGCATCGCTGCGCGCTGGGGGCGGGGCAAAATCACGCAACTCCCCCAGGCGTCATCCGTGTACGTGGCATCAGCGAGGTCACATAGGACCCGCCCCGGCGCGCCTACGTCAGTTTTTACCTTTTCTGCGTGCAACGCGGATCCGGTCCTTGCTACAGGCCTGTTTCGGCCCTTTTTTCTCCATTTCTTTTGGTGGAACAGTGTGCGAATGCCTCCGGGCTTCAAAACTTGCACGTTTTGTTGGCGTCTTATGTCAGCGATGGACCCTCACCTCATTTGTATGTGGTGTTTGGGGAAGGATCACAGCACCACTGATTGTGAGGCGTGTCAACAGTTGAAGCCGAAGGTGCGGCGGGAGCGCCGCATGAAACTTCATTCTGCGGGTCTCTCCAGGTCGACGTACTCCCCTCGATCAGCTTCGGCAGACGGCTTCAGATACGGCCGTGGTCTTCGTCCTCATCCTTCTCCGATGTCACGTGAGCGTCGCTCCCCGGTGGGTAAGTGTCGCAGTTTGTCCCTGGGGGCTGGGTTCCCTGCCCGCCGGGGGCGTGGACTCTCCGTGTGTGATGCGACCCGCATGTCGTCCTATCCACCGTTTCCCGGTGTTGGGGCGTCGAGAGTACAAATGAAGACATACGCGACGGCCTTGCATGCCTCGCTGGCTTCTTCTCTTTCCCCTCCTGGGGCGTCGGCGGACCCCTCGCCTTGCGTAGGGTCTTCCGCGGTGCTGCCAGCAGCTCTGGCACTGACTGGATCAGATCCAGGCTTGGAGGATGTGGCCCTGTTTGGGTGCAGCTCCTCCGGGGCACCTCCTTCAGGCCACTACGTCTCTGCCTCGCTGCAAACTCCCGCGGTAGTGCCTGTGGTGTCGCGGGAGGTCGCCGGGGCTCGGTTCGCATCCCCGAGCCCCTCTCGGTCCTTTGACAAGGTGGTCCTGTCTAAGGCCGAGGTGACGCCACTACAGCGCCGGCAGCAGCTGGTCCGTGCAGAGCCACAGGGGTCGGTGGCCCCTCCTTGCCGCTCCGGGTCGAGGCCGGGTGAGGACTCCTCATCCCTCTCTGGGCCCCTCTCGTCCCTCCCCACAGGCAGCTGCCTCGTTGGAGGGCGAGTCGGAGGTTCAATCGTCCCTGGCACCACCACATGGGTTGCCGGGAAATCTCCGCCACCTTCTGGGCCACGGCTGGCGGAGGGCTTCGTGTCACTCCCCTGGGCCGTCTCGTTACCCCACACAGGTGGCTGCCTCAGCGAGGGTCGAGTCGGCGTCGTCCCGGCGCCGGTTCGGCTCCAGCTCCCCTCAGATATCCACTCCGGTCTCCGGTGCGGGATGATTGGAGGAACCGTGCCCGGTGACGCCAGATGGTACCGATGTCCTGCCTCAGGCGGCGTACTCTACGGCTCCGCACAGGGATCGTACCGCGGACTCTTCTTCGGACACTTCTTCTCCAGAGGCAGGCTGCATAGTGGTGTCGTCCTCCCCGGAGACTGGTTGCCGGATGGTGTCTTTTTCACCGGCGTCGAAGGGCGGCTCCCCGTCCTTCCTGAGGCAGAGGTGTTCGTCGGAAGAGCGGCAGGTCCCTCAATCTTCGGCTCCTTCTGACTTCCAGGTCTGGCCTTTGCCCTTCCCGCTTGGCCTCGGGGACGGCCGCATTAGTTTGCAGCTTTCGCCCACGGAGGAGCTGCTTTCTGCGCCACGGGGTCCTATGGAGGCGGGGGCGGCCTTCGCCCACGCGGTGTCCACGGCTGTGGGCATTCTGTGCATGGTTGACCCGGTGGCTCATTTTCCGGCGGACCATCTCTTAGAGGTCCTGAACCAGGGCTCGGTGGGAGGGAAGTCTTGCTTCCCTTTGAAGGTTCGCTCCTTTCTTCCTTGATGGGGGCTTGGAGGTGTCCTGTCTCGGGGGAACAGGTGCCTCATCATCTTCTGCACCGGCATCTCCCGGCGCCACTTGACCTGGCATGTCTTTCCCTTAACCCCTCGGCTGCCAGCCCCCTTTTGCGGACCGCTTTTCCCTCCCTGCCGCCACTGTTGACTCCACCGTCCCGGGAGGCCTGCTGGCTAGACTCTTGGGGGCGCAACATGTTCGCCTCCACCAGCGCTGCCCTGCGGACCCTTAACACCTTGTGTGTTCTGGCTAGGGCCTCCTCCTGTTTTTGGAACTCGAATGAGTCTCTGGGATCCGCGGCGTCCCAGGAGACTGGTCAGGTGGACTTGCGGCATCATGCGTTGGATGGCCGGGAGCTTGCGGCGTTTATTCTCCGCTCCGCCCTGGACATCTCAGAGGTGCAGGGCCGGGCCATGGCTTCCTCAGTCGCTCTCCGTCGCCATGCTTGGCTTGGGGATGGAGTATTCCCTGAGAATATTCGGGAGCGACTAATCGACCTTCCGTTTGATGGCAGCCTGTTGTTTCATGCCCCGGCCGACTCTGCCATCCAAAGGCTTTTGGCGAGGCTCCGTCCTGCTCCTCCTCCTCCGTCCCCTCCTCAGTGACTCCTGAGTTGGGCTGACTCTAGGCCTTTTTAACCGGTTGTTCTGGCTGTGGAGTGTTTTCTGGCCAATTGCGTCCTTTCCTGGACTTTGGCATTGTTGGCTGCTGGACGGCCCTTTTGTTTGTGTGTGTGTTCTGCCGTATTTGTTGCGCAGATTTGGCCCTGAGATTAGGCCTTCTGCTTTGCTTGGGCTGCTTGTAAAGCCTTCACGGGGGTGTTCTTTTCCCCGTGGCTCTTTTGTTTTTCCTCTGCTGCGGAAGTTCTCCCAAAGAGGGTTCCCATATTTTGGGACTTAAGGTACCCTATGTGGGGTAGTGGTAGCTGTCATATGGCTTGCGCTCTGCTAGTGGTTCTGGTCGCCTTCGGGTGCCTGTTCTCCGTGGTGTTTATGTTGGTTGCTTTTACTTCTTGAGGTCGTGTGTGCGGCCACTTGTGGTGGTGTCCGTTACCGAAGGTAAGTAACTCGTACATTTGTATCTTGCTTCTCAAGCAGTACGTGCTGTTATAGACTAGAATTTGCGCAGTTTGCCAATAATTTTGTTCTGAGCATTTGCAGTGCCTTTTTCATCTCCGCTCCGTGGAGGTATGGATTTTGCAGCCCTGCAATATATTGTTACACTGACTCCATCAACTGTTGCCACTTAAAAAGGTATTATCCGATGCAGGTAATACTTTTCCCTGGTGCCTGTGCTGTCTGATGTAATTACAACCACCCTGTTCACAATAACTATAATATTTCCAAGATCTCCAGTGGGACATTCCACAGCACAGCACTTGATGCAGTGTTAGTCAACTTCGAGGCTTTTGATGTTGAGGGGGGGCAGAAGATCCCATTAGACATCACTGAACTCCTCACGCCAAGATAGTTGAAAGTGGGAGCTTCTGTTTTTGGGAGAGGATGGCCCCTTTGGCATTTTCAATGTCGGGTGATGAAATGGAAGAGGTTAATAAAATGCCCTCTTCTCTGGAGCCAGCATGTTCTTGAGGAGCTACCTCCATTCCCAGTGGTGAAGGGGGACTCCTGTTGACAAGCAGTCCCAGAGGCCCCTCCTTTCCAGCAGCTTCAGTACCGTCAGCGGACCGCCCCAATCTCATTGTCACGGCTCCAGCTGCTTCTGCACGTACAGATGAACCTGCTCATGCCTGGGAATGATACCAGCAAAGACAGGAATCAAGAAAGCAGACAATATTGTGAAGCTCTAAGCAAGAAGAAGAACATTCACTGTTGCTGCTCTGAGGATAAACGCTCATTCAGAGAACAGAAATCCAAGACCTTGTAATTCTCCACCTCACCTTAGTACTTTTTTAAAATCCTTTTTGAAATCTGACCGATAGGACCACCTACTTGTCCAGAAATATTTTTTTCTTTCCTTATAGGCTGTCTCCGGTAGAATATGTAATTATCTTTCTGATAGATACTTCTAAACCCAGTGTCTGCAGCTTGTGAATATTCCCCAGGCGTCAGACGGGATTTAGAAACTTCCAAGCAGTACTCATGCACGCCGGTAGGTGGCATCATGCAGCTCTGCATCGACATTGTTATGGCCCAGAAGTGACAAGCGGAGCCACATATACGCGCAATCCATGCGCACTGACGTCAGTGTCTTTCTCAGGCTTTCCACTCCTTTAGACCCGGATCTAGAGCTAATCTTTAGTCTTTTCAAGACTTTTTGTGCAATTTTTTTCCAGTAGCAAAGTAGAAAATGTCACCTTGTAAGCCGTGCAAGGACTGTTATGTTATGTTATGTTATATGGTTACGTGTAACGCGCACTGTTAGTCGAAACTATCCTGGCGCGAGCCTGTACTCTGTCACAAACAGATGTCTGTGGCAGACCCTTACTAGATAGGCCTATGGTGCCTGGGGTAGCAGGACAATTTCAGGGCTTGCGCTGAGGTGAATCCAAAGGCAACAAGTCAAAGCTTTGTCTTCAAACATCAGACCACTCCATGACTGGCCAACGTTGAAAGGAAGATCCTGGTCGCATTCCCGTAGTCGTTTCTGTGGCAAATCTTTGTCGCGTTCAAAATCTTCAGGTAAGTCCCAAAAGAAGCATAAGAAATGCAAGTGGAAATTAGCCCTTTTCTGCCACTCTTAAATTCCAGAGAGAACATCAAAGAGCCACCTGGTCTTTCTCCCTGTTTTCACTGGAGCTGATCTCAAACCTAGACCCCATGCACCCTGAATTCACGAGACCTCCTGAATGATGCTGCACGTGGAGGTCTTTAACCCCTTCTACGCTCATGACGAGCTCAGCTCGTCATGGGCGTAACCTGCGCTACGCGGATGACGAGCTGAGCTCGTCACGTAACGCGGGTTTTTTTAAATCGCAGCGCGCAGCGGGAAAACCGCTAGCGCGCATGCGGTTAGGGAGGCTTTGCTATGCGTTTTCCCTACTTGACCCAAGGAAAAAAGGGGTCATCTAGTCGGACTTCTAATGCAAGATCCGCTTTTGGGGCTGTCTGTCCCCCCTCTAACCCCTTTGGGTTCAGCATTGGCTCCGGTGTGAACTGCGGTTCCGCCACCACCCGCTGCACAGGATTCACAACCTATTACCTCCACCCCCTACTCCAAGCAAAATCTTCCTCAACTAAGGCCACACCTTGATCCCACCAGAGCGCAGCGAGTGAGCAACCTGTCGGTTCTTATACCTTGCCCTCACCACACCCAAGGGGCCAGACTTTATTCACCTTTTTCAGCACAGATTCAGACAGTGTCCATTTTGATAAAGGAGATGATTTTTCTCCCCAGTATGAAGCAAATTGCTATGAGGAATTACAAAATGCCAGTAACCTGGATACTTATCCATATACTAGCTTCATTTCTCCTCCTGGCCCTGCCATCATAGTGTGTGCCTCTTTGCTGTTCTGCGGCGGGCAGAAGTACTAGAACTTTCATTCCCTGTTATGGAGGTGAGGACTAATGTTCTTGATGCAGTTCTAGCCTGCTCAAGCACTTCTATTACCATTTAATGAAGCTCTCTCTTATACCCTCTCAGACAAAACCGTGTGTGGGCCACCAGTCAATCGGTTGCTCAGCCCTACCCACCAGGTGACCATGACTTTCTTACACAACACCCCACACCAGGGAGCTTAGTGGTGCAGGCTTCCACCAGTAGGATAAATCCAAATGCCTTCCTCATCACCCGATCTGATTTTGAGTCTTAACGGATAGAGACATTTGGCAAGCCCATCTTTTCCTCCAGAAGTGTTGCTCTGCGATTGATAAACACCAGCTGTCTCCTAGGTTGCTTCTCTAATGCCCTATGGGACACAGTGACCGAAGTTTTACTAGCAGTTCCGGACGACCTCCAGACTTCCCTGACTCAAGCTTTCCAGTATGGCCATTGGCCATGATGTAGCAAAATGTATGATCCGGTCTGGCTTGAACACAACTGAATACTTAGGTTGGCCGATTGGTCCGAGTGTGGCGCTTCAGCGCCATGCCTCGATGAGGTCTATGGGGATGTCCAAGCAACCCTAATGGGCATGGCTTTTGATAGCTCTCCCCTTTTTGACGAGAAAGCAGACTTCACTCGAACATTTTAAAGAAAGCAGGGCTACATCACCTTCCTTAGTCTGGTCTGCCCCATCCAAACAGTTCAATCAATGGTTTAGTGCATTTTGAGGGTACTGTAGAGGATTCTAATACTTCCAAATTCAGTACCTACTGCCAGTCCCAAACTTTTTGTGGTCAAGGCTGTAGCTTACAAAGGCTGCCCCAAGGGCATCAGGGACAAAGAGCAACTCAGTCCCCTGTCACTCCAGCTGCTGCTGCCACAAAACCTCTCTAGTGTGCCCTCCATGACACACAGCCCCCCTGTTGAGGCTAGGATCTGGCATTTCCACCAGGGGTGGGACGCCACTAGGTCAGACAAGTAGGACCGGGCTGCACTGTCCCATTTCTTTTTACCCCGTCGCATCTTCCAGCATCATCTGGATGGCTGACGGAGAGTCACATGTCCCTGTTGCAGCAGAGAGTTCAGCCAAAAGAGAAGGTTCCAGCCTCAGAAGGAGGAAGTGGTTGTTACGCCTGCTGCTTCTTGTGCTAAAAGCAGTAGGCATTTGCCCTCTCTTAGATCTACACCCTCAACATCTTCCTGTGGAAGGACAAATTCAAGATGCTCACACTAGCCCAAGTCCTGTCTGCTATAGACCAGACTGAATGGTGGCATTGGACCTGGAGGATGCTTATTGCCATATTCCCAACCTGCAGGTCCACAGGTGCTGCATACGGTTCACAGTTGGCCAAGAGCATTTGCTGTTCATTGTGCTCTCTTTGGGCTTCACCAGTGCCCCTCTGGTGTACACAAAAGTGATGGTGGTGGTTGCAGCACACCTTCAAGGTCAGGGATAACAGTCCTCACTGCAGGTAAACAAGCCCGCTCTGCTCTCAAAGGGTCCTAAGCTCACCTGGTACCCAGCCTTACATCAGGTAAACCAGCCTCACTCTGCTCTCCATGTGTCCTGAGCTTACCTGGTACCCAGCCCTACTGCAGGTAAACCAGCCGCGCTCTGCTCTCCACTGGTCCTGAGCTCACCTGGTTCCCAGCCCTACTGCATGTAAGCCACCCCCGCTTTGCTCTCTATGGGACCTGAGCTCACGTGGTAAAGAGCCCTACTGCAGGTAAGCCACCCTCGCTCTGCTTTCCATGGGTCCTGAGTTCACCTAGTACCCAGTCTTACTGCAGGTAGAGTGGGGGTGGTTCCTTATGGGATCGGGCACAGCAGAGTTTTCACATGTACTCTGTTTGTGCCTAAACCTAGTGCACCGGAGGGCATTGTTGCATAAGGAGTTCTTATCTTTAAGTCCTGGATCCTGCAGAACGGTGGCCGTAGAGGCCCTAAACTCGTAGGATTATACGCTGAGTATTCGACTTGTGTAGTTTTTAACAATCTTTAACAGACAGATTACAATTGTTACATGAATGCTGTCCATGGGTTAGAAAGGGTTTATATAACATTTTTAATTCACGGGGGTTGCTAGGGACATAACACGAGGCTTATTGATCACTGTCCCAGAGTCACTTATGCATCAATTAAAGGATTAGATGATCAAGAGTAATAGACAATTTCTACTCACTGGTGTATGCTCTAAAAGCCCAGTAAACGCTACCTTTGCACAGTTGTAGTAAACGCTATTTTTGCTCAAATGCATTGTTTGCACCAGGCACCCAAGACTAACAGGCCGATAAGAGGGTTTTAACAAGTTTGTCTTTTTGCACAGTTCTGCAAAACGCTGCCGCCAAGCACTTTGCGTATGCTATATTTGCACAGTTGCATTATGTATGTTATGCTAAACAATTGCTCCAAGCTCATTGCATTAGGCACTTTTGACAAAACATGGCGCACATAAGCCCTCACTAGGCAGTTAGGAGCACTCTAGTGGGTTCAAAGCTGAATATGCCTCCTTGCACAATTGCATTAATGCACTTTTTAAGCACTTTGATAATGCCTCCTTGCACAGTAGTGTTGATGTTTACACCAAGCATTTCTGATAATGATTTGTGCCCTCAACCGTAGCAGGTGATGCGGTATGAAATGTTTACTCTGATTCTCTTGTAGTGAGCCCTGGATTTATGCATGTTCCTCAGACTGCATGATTTTTGTGATCATATATTTATGTTTGTATTGTATGTTCCTTGTACTTTGCTTTGTACACCTAGACGGTACAAGCGGGCTCAATATTTTATCCCGCTGTGTGAACAATGAGACACCACGATTGCTAGTTCACCTGTAACTTCAGTTATCCAGTATTGGTATCTTTCATAGATTATGGCCAACTTCTTAGTTTACGAAGAAACTGTAGCAAACTACAAGACTATGGCACCCAAGCAAAGGACCTGACGAATAAACTCTCTAACAAGGGCTACCCAGACTACATCCTAAGAAAATGCCAATAACGGGCAAGGAACCAACCCAGAAAGGCGCTCCTAGAGGATGAGGTCAAGTATAAAAAGAAACCACCACTAACGTGTGTAACTACGTGTTAGACCTGGCACCTTGGCGTGAGTCTCCCTTCCTCTTTTTGCTTATGTGCCTCCGATGTTTTGCTGGTTTTCGATGCTCTGGGCACTGCGCCACGGCCATCCCGTGCCGCAGTGCAAGTGCTCCCAATGTAAAGTGTATATGAAATTGATTTCCATGATTGGCTTATTTGGTTTACGATCAGTCCCCAGTAACGTGCATGAGGAGTGCCGGGGATTGTAGATACAAATGCTGCTGGTGGGCTTGCAGCGCTGGTTGCGCCACCCACGGAAGCAGCCTTGTAAGATGTGTCTCGGGTCCGCCATCGCTGACCCCGCGTACAGTCTCGTACTGCACGCTGATTGCGCAAGTGCCCACACTTGCCAGTCCCTGAACCTTCCCTAACCTCCATATCAGCCACCCCTATGGTAGGCCTGCGGGCAGGGTGCATTGCGAGCGTAAGGTAGGACAAGCCTAGAAGGTGGCATGTCCTAGTAGTGAATTACCGCCCATTTGGTTCTTCACTATTGAAGGGCTACCGGTTCTCTTAGGCCAGACGAGCTGTCGGAGCTATTACACGCTATAGTCCCGGCAGGCTCTGGGAACCCGGTAGCAGGTCAAGTTTAGTATGCCTGAACTCAGAATTATAAAATACTTCCTTCAGTAAGGTTTATTTTAATATCCTGTGTTTGCAAACGCTACTTTTAGAAAGTTAGCCTTTGCTCGCCTAACTGTTCAACCGCCTCTGCCAGGATGTGTATCTGCTGTCTGGGTTTGTGTGAGTGACAGGGCTGGGAGATTCCCGGGGATAGTCGGGTGCTCCAGGGGCTGAATAGGGTGCTTATACCAGGATGGGTGGGCGGAGTAGTCCTTGACTCTGAATAGGGTTGTGCTCCTCCACCACAATGCTGGCTCCACCGCCCGCAGAGCGTCGGATGTCTCTACCCTGAACCCTGAAAGAAGATGGCAGCGTCCTGTCAACAAAGTACTCCAGAAAGGGGTTGAACCAGGCTCAGGCCCCCTGGCCTGCAAAGACAAAAGAATCGCAGTATAAATATAGGAGCTCCGCTCCTTACAAATCAGATCCAGTTTTGACCACGACGAACCTCTACCTGACTAGAAGGACCAAGAGAAGCTGAAGGACGGAAACCAGTCTGAATCCTGTTAGACTGGCCTGCAGTGGTGCCTTGCTGAGAACGGAGAGGAAAGGACCAGAAAGGACTTTGTAGACTTGTGCCTGAAACGATCTCCAAGGGCTCGATCGAGAGCTTGCCCCCTGAACGGAACCCCCTATCTGCTTGTGCCAGTCTGCTGTTGGGCCTTAGTTCTTATTCCCTCGCCAGAGTGTGACTCTGGTGCCTTCGCCCCCTCCCAGGTCGTGACAGCTCGGAGCCTGGTCGCCCCGCCGTAGAGAGCCCCGCTCATCCCTGAGTTGCTCTCAGTTTCAGTGCCGGGCCCCCTGCTCTCCTGTCACCTCGCCGCTAACGGAGTGCGATTGCGTACCTCTCATCTCTCCAGCCGGAATCTGCACGGAGAACATTTCCATAGCCTCGGACGGTCCGTACATTGCAACGTACCCGACTGTCTCGCTTTGTCCGCCTGCATACCAAGGCTCGTGCCGCACCTCAAGAAAGGCCTCCCTGTACAGTGGTACTGGAAGCCTGGTGCTGCACTCGTCTGCCCGAGAACGTGACGCCCCTCACAGATCCACGAGTACGACCCGGCGTGCTAAGTAGTACGCCCCGCAGGCCTGAACGGCGCCTCGCCCCGTGAGCTGCATCTATCCCGGATCGCCGCAACCCTCCACAGTCTAGCTCCCCCGCCTCGCTCCTCGAGGGGGACCGAGCCGGAGAGATCCTCTGGAGAACCGTCGGCCTCGTTCGGGGTCAGCCCTCACCAGCCGCGCCTGAAACGCCTCAGACTTCCACAGCAAGCTACACTTGAACTCCGTCCCGAGTTCATATCGGATCCAGAGTCCGCAACTTTCTTATTTCCCTGTCTTCGTACCTTGCCGAATAACGAACATTGAAAGACTAAGTTTGCCTATTGTAATCTGGTGGCCCCCATTCGTTAATCGTTATTGTTGGTCTTGTGATAATCCTGCTCGAATATATCTTTTATATAAAGTATACGTATTTTTGATACAACCATTTGACTGGTGTCCATTTGTGGTGGGTCAGTGGGTTTACTGTGTGTGATCATAAATGCTTAACTTACTATCGCCCTGAAGATTAGCCTTGTCTGCTCGCGCCACGTTGCCTAGAGGGTGAGCAGGGGTTATTCAAAGGAGTAGTTCCCTTGCCCTGACGATTGGGTCTCAGGGTCCCTGCTTGTCACAAGTAACTACCTGTGCCAACCAGAGACCTTCGGGTTCCAACATTGGTGGCAGCGGTGAGGATTTCGGATTTGCATTTATGATTCATATACAGTGAATTACTGATCACCACGTAGTGAAAGCAGACCAAATAACGAAGCCACAGATTACGTTCTCGCCGAGAGATTTCCAATCTCCCAACCATGCCTGGTTCACTCCCAGTGCGAGCACCCTCCGTTGTACTCTCTGTGATCTCTGGAATCGACGATGTTGACTGGGAAGGGCTAGAAAATTGCAAACTCGAGCAATTGAGAGCCCTGTGCGAAAAGTTTCGAGTTTCCCAGGCGGGCTGCAAAACCAGAGTCCAACGCATCACGGCACTGAGAGCCTGGAAGGAGTCCAGAGAGCCAGCAAATCGGGTGGTGGTGGATCCACCTGATAGCCTTATCGAGGTACCGGGAGGTCCGTCGTCAGAAGAGCTGGCAGACAGGGCCACAACCAGAGCGCATGAAGTGGAGATGGCCAGATTGAAAGGTCAGATGGCCATGGAAGAGAAAGGCTCCAGCTGGAGCACGAGATACGCATGAAAGAATTGGAGCTGAAAGCAAAGAGCATGGACGCAGCTCCTGGTGGCAGCACAACGCCAGCCCAGGTAGAGTCCAGGGTCTACGTACCGAAAGATGTGGTGAAGGAGTACTTTAAGGGAGATGACATAGGACAGTGGTTCCGGGCCCACGAGGTAGCCATGTCTTCCCACCGGGTCCCTGAGAAGGATTGGGGAGCGGGGTTGTGGGGACGGTTCCTGACTGGGGCGGGATACCCTGTTAGATCTCCCTTCCGAAGAGTCCAATTCCTACCCACGAATGAAAGAAGCCCTGATGAATCGGTTTGGTTTAACTCCTGAAATGTACCGACAGCGGTTTAGGAAATGTGTGAAGATTCAAGGGGGTACGTATGTGGGGTATGTGAACTTTTTCTGCAGAGCGCTGGATGGTTGGGTAAAGGGTAGTAAGGTAACTGATTTTCAAGGGCTGCTTGATTTGATAGCATGGGAGCACTTGTCGGATAATTGTTTTCCTGTGTTACGCCAGCACCTGATCGATAGCAAGCTGTCCAACCCGAGGAAGCTTGCTGAGGAAGCGGACCGCTGGCTCAGCACCAGGGTCCACAAGGGTCCAGTGGGAGACTCAGCCAAAGGTGGGCAGGGTCCCCAGCAGAAGAGTGGGGGGGACAAGGGAAAACAGAAAGGGTTCCAAAAAGGCCCCCAAAGTAATCCCCTAAGGGAACCAAGGGAAAGGTTCTCAGTCTTCCCCACCCCCGAAATCAACCGGGGGCCCGACAGGTAAACCTGTTCCAAAGGGGCCCATCACCTGTTTTAGGTGTGGCGACCTGGGTCACATAGCCTCTGATCCTAAGTGTCGCTTGTTTGCGAAACCCGCACCCACTGGTGCTCCCCCCCGGCAACTAGCTAATGTTAACTTTGGGGAGGAAGTAGCCGTCCAAATGGGTGGGGATCCCGTTCAGATGACCCTAGTCTCGTTAGGAGACAGTGAGATGGTCCCCGAAAACTACCTGCCCAATAACACTAAGAAATATGCGCAGGTAGTGACCATCAACGGTAAGAAGGCGGAGGCTCTTCGAGATACAGGAGCCAGTGTGACTGCAGTGAGGCAGCACTTGGTTTCTCAAGAGCAGGTAGTACCGCACGCCTACTGTAGGGTTGTCAATGCTGACAATTCTGAGAGCCAGTGTCCAATGGCTCAGGTTCCCTCTGAGTGGGAGGGGGTCTCAGGTACTCTGCAAGTCGCTGTGAGGACCTCCATGCCTGTAGATTGTCTGCTAGGAAACGATTTGGAGAACTCCCCTTGGGGAAAGGTGGAGAAAACGACTCATCTGCGGATGGTGGGTCTACCCGACTGGGCGTGCGTGACCACACGGTCCATGGCAGCCAGTAGGGGTGTTGAAGAGGTCCTGGACCCTGAAGGAGAGGCCCAGGAACCGGCCTTAGAGAGGCGGCACCGGGGGCGCGGACAGCCGGTCCCCGATGTTCCCACGGCCCAGGAGGAAGCAGACCTTGAGGGGGATGCCCTGGAGCCTACAGGGGAACAGATCGCTGAACTGGGAGACTTGCCTGAGCTGACCCATTGGCAGCAAGAAGGAGGTCCCTCCAGGGAAGAATTCTGTGAGGAGCAGATAAAGTGCCTTTCTCTAGCGGGTATGCAGCAGCAGGCTGCAGACCAGGCCAATGGTGTTCGGTCCGGAACTCACTTAGTATACTGGGAGAACGATCTCCTGTATTCAGAGCCTAAGGCTGCTGAACCTGGGTCAGCCCGTGTGCTGGTGGTACCCCAGAAGTTCAGAGCCTTCCTACTGGGTCTGGCTCACGATGTGCCGTTAGCAGGACATCTGGGGATGGACAAGACCTATGACAGGCTTGTCACCCACTTCTACTGGCCCCAGATGCATCGGAGCTCAGACGCTCATTGCAGAACTTGCCAAACTTGCCAGGCAAGTGGTAAGTGTGGAGGGAAGAACAAGGCTCCCCTCCAACCATTACCTATCGTCAGTACCCCATTCCAGCGAGTGGGAATTGACATTGTGGGGCCTGTGGACCCCAAGACAGCCCTGGGCAACAGGTTCATCCTGGTCTTGGTGGACCATGCCACCCGGTACCCTGAAGCCATCCCTCTGAGAACAGTGACGGCCCCCGTGGTGGGACGAGCGCTGATGGGAATTTTCTCTCGAGTGGGATTCCCTCTAGAGGTGGTGTCTGACAGAGGTACCAACTTCATATCGAAGTATATGAAGTCCCTTTGGCAAGAGTGTGGTGTAACGTACAAGTTCACCACCCCTTACCACCCCCAAGGAAACGGGTTGGTTGAGAGATTCAACCGGACCCTGAAAGGCATGATTATGGGCCTGGAAGGACCAATGAGGCGTAAGTGGGACGTCCTCTTACCATGCCTACTGTTTGCGTACCGAGAGGTGCCACAGAAGTCGCTCGGGTTCAGTCCCTTCGAGCTTCTGTACGGTCACCCGGTCCGAGGACCTCTGAGTCTGGTTAGGGAAGGGTGGGAGCAATCTCCCAGGAAACCTCCCCAGAATGTATATAGCTACATGCTGGCCTTCCGAAACCAGACCCGGCGATTCAGGAAACTTGCTGAGGCAAACCTGGAAGCCAGCCAGGAGGAGATGAAGCGGTGGTACGACCAGAATGCCACTCTGGTAGAGCTTCAGCCTGGACAAAAGGTGTGGGTCTTGGCCCCGGTGGAGCCCTGTGCACTTCAGGATAAGTGGACGGGTCCATTTGATGTTGTGGAGCGCAAGAGTCCTATCACCTACCTGGTGAACTTGCAAACTCCCAGGAACCCCTTGAGGGTCCTACATGTTAACCGCCTTAAGCCCCACTTGGAGAGGCCCGAAGTGGGCATGCTGTTGGCAACCGATGACGGAATGGAGGAGGAGACCGAGCCTCTTCCGGACCTCTTGGTGGCCTCCGAGCGAGATGGGTCTGTGGGTGGAGTTAACCTCTCACCCTCCCTGACCCCCGAACCGCAGGACAATTGCCGCCAGTTGCTGGGGCAATTCTCGGACTTGTTCTCCCTGGTTCCGGGTGTCACAGATTGGTGCGTCCATGATGTGGACACCGGAGACAGCTTGCCGGTGAAGCACAAGGCTTACCGCGTGACTGACAGGGTGCGAGCTTGCATCAAGGAGGAAGTCTCGAAGATGTTTGCTCTTGGGGTGATTGAGTCCTCCAGCAGTCCTTGGGCCAGCCCAGTGGTCTTGGTCCCGAAGGCTGCGACGCCGGGAGCCACACCCGAACTCTGGTTCTGTGTGGACTATCGAGGACTCAATTCGGTCACGAAGACTGACGCGCACCCCATCCCCAGAGCTGATGAGCTCATTGATCAGTTGGGTGCTGCCCGGTACCTCAGTACGTTTGACTTAACATCTGGGTACTGGCAGATTGCCTTAACTGACGGGGCGAAAGAGAGGTCAGCGTTTTCAACCCCAGATGGGCACTACCAATTCCGGGTCATGCCCTAAGGAATGAAAAACGCCCCTACCACCTTCCAGAGGTTGGTCAACCAGGTGTTGGTTGGACTGGACGCGTTCAGTGCCGCCTACCTGGACGACATCGCAGTGTTCAGCGGAACATGGGAAGAACACTTGCGACACCTGTGGGAAGTGTTGGCGGCTCTGCGCAAGGCAGGCCTCACGATCAAGGCAAGCAAGTGCCAGATCGGGCAGGGATCAGTGGTGTATTGGGACACCAAGTTGGGAGCGGCCAGGTGGCGCCCCTTCAACCCAAAATTCAGACCATCCTGGCTTGGGAAGCCCCCAAGCCCCAAACGGAGGCGAGGGCCTTCCTCGGGCTCACCGGGTACTACAGGAGGTTTGTCAAGGGATACGGCACCATCGTTGCCCCCTTGACAGAGCTGACTTCGAAAAAGCAGCCCCGGAAAGTGATCTGGACCGACGCTTGTCAGGAAGCCTTCGACACCCTGAAGAAAGCCATGTGCACGGCGCCCGTGCTCCTGGTTCCTGATTTCTCCAAAGAGTTTGTAGTGCAGACAGACGCTTCATAGCATGGGATTGGGGCTGTCCTTTCACAGATGACTGAGGAGGGCTGGGATCACCCTGTGGCCTTCATCAGTCGAAGGTTACTTCCACGGGAACAGAAGTGGAGTGCGATTGAGCGAGAAGCTTTCGCTGTGGTCTGGGCCCTGAAGAAGCTAAGACCCTACTTGTTTGGGTCTCACTTCCGAGTTCAGACGGACCACAGGCCCCTCAGATGGTTGATGCAGATGAGGGGTGAGAACCCGAAACTGTTGAGGTGGTCCATTTCTCTACAGAGTATGGACTTTACGGTGGAACATCGCCCTGGCATAGACCACGCCAATGCTGACGGTCTGTCAAGGTTTTTCCGCCTTAGTGATGAGGAACTCCCTGGGCAAGGGTAGTTCTCCCCACATTTCAGCTGGAGGGGACACGTGTTAGACCTGGCACCTTGGCGTGAGTCTCCCTTCCTCTTTTTGCTGATGTGCCTCCGATGTTTTGCTGGTTTTCGATGCTCAGGGCACTGCGCCACGGCCCTCCCGTGCCGCAGTGCAAGTGCTCCCAATGTAAAGTGTATATGAAATTGATTTCCATGATTAGCTTATTTGGTTTACTATCAGTCCCCAGTAACGTGCACGAGGAGTGCCGGGGCTTGTAGATACAAATGCTGCTGGTGGGCTTGCAGCGCTGGTTGCGCCACCCACGGAAGCAGCCTCGTAAGATGTGTTTTGGGTCCGCCATCGCTGACCCCGCGTACAGTCTCGTACTGCACGCTGATTGCGCAAGTGCCCACACTTGCCAGTCCCTGAACCTTCCCTAACCTCCATATCAGCCACCCCTATGGTAGGCCTGCGGGCAGGGTGCATTGCGAGCGTAAGGTAGGACAAGCCTAGAAGGTGGCATGTCCTAGTAGTGAATTACCGCCCTTTTGGTTCTTCACTATTGAAGGGCTACCGGTTCTCTTAGGCCAGACGAGCTGTCGGAGCTATTACACGCTATAGTCCCGGCAGGCTCTGGGAACCCGGTAGCAGGTCAAGTTTAGTATGCCTGAACTCAGAATAATAAAATACTTCCTTCAGTAAGGTTTATTTTAATATCCTGTGTTTGCAAACGCTACTTTTAGAAAGTTAGCCTTTGCTCGCCTAACTGTTCAACCGCCTCTGCCAGGATGTGTATCTGCTGTCTGGGTTTGTGTGAGTGACAGGGCTGGGAGATTCCCGGGGATAGTCGGGTGCTCCAGGGGCTGAATAGGGTGCTTATACCAGGATGGGTGGGCGGAGTAGTCCTTGACTCTGAATAGGGTTGTGCTCCTCCACCACAATGCTGGCTCCACCGCCCGTAGAGCGTCGGATGTCTCTACCCTGAACCCTGAAAGAAGATGGCAGCGTCCTGTCAACAAAGTACTCCAGAAAGGGGTTGAACCAGGCTCAGGCCCCCTGGCCTGCAAAGACAAAAGAATCGCAGTATAAATATAGGAGCTCCGCTCCTTACAAATCAGATCCAGTTTTGACCACGACGAACCTCTACCTGACTAGAAGGACCAAGAGAAGCTGAAGGACGGAAACCAGTCTGTATCCTGTTAGACTGGCCTGCAGTGGTGCCTTGCTGAGAACGGAGAGGAAAGGACCAGAAAGGACTTTGTAGACTTGTGCCTGAAACGATCTCCAAGGGCTCGATCGAGAGCTTGCCCCCTGAACGGAACCCCAGGACCATTGGGTTCTATCTGCTTGTGCCCGTCTGCTGTTGGGCCTTAGTTCTTATTCCCTCGCCAGAGTGTGACTCGGGTGCCTTCGCCCCCTCCCAGGTCGTGACAGCTCGGAGCCTGGTCGCCCCGCCGTAGAGAGCCCCGCTCATCCCTGAGTCGCTCTCCGCTTCAGTGCCGGCCCGCCTGCTCTCCTGTCACCTCGCCGCTAACGGAGTGCGATTGCGTACCTCTCATCTCTCCAGCCGGAATCTGCACGGAGAACATTTCCATAGCCTCGGACGGTCCGTACGTTGCAACGTACCCGACTGTCTCGCTTTGTCCTCCTGCATACCAAGGCTCATGCCGCACCTCAAGAAAGGCCTCCCCGTACAGTGGTACTGGAAGCCTGGTGCTGCACCCGTCTGCCCGAGAACGTGACGCCCCTCCCAGATCCACGAGTACGAGCCGGCGTGCTAAGAAGTAGTACGCCCCGCAGGCCTGAACGGCGCCTCGCCCCGTGAGCTGCATCGATCCCGGATCGCCTTAACCCTCCAAAGTCTAGCTCCCCCGCCTCGCTCCTCGAGGGGGACCGAGCCGGAGAGATCCTCTGGAGAACCGTCGGCCTCGTTCGGGGTCAGCCCTCACCAGCCGCGCCTGAAACGCCTCGGACTTCCACAGCAAGGTACACTTGAACTCCGTCCCGAGTTGATATCGGATCCAGAGTCCGCAACGTTCTTATTTCCCTGTCTTCGTACCTTGCCGAACAACGAACATTGAAAGACTAAGTTTGCCTATTGTAATCTGGTGGCCCATTCGTTAAACGTTATTGTTGGTCTTGTGATAATCCTGCTCGAATATATCTTTTATATAAAGTATACGTATTTTTGATACAACCATTTGACTGGTGTCCATTTGTGGTGGGTCAGTGGGTTTACTGTGTGTGATCATAAATGCTTAACTTACTATCGCCCTGAAGATTAGCCTTGTCTGCTCGCGCCACGTTGCCTAGAGGGTGAGCAGGGGTTATTCAAAGGAGTAGTTCCCTTGCCCTGACGATTGGGTCTCAGGGTCCCTGCTTGTCACAAGTAACTACCTGTGCCAACCAGAGACCTTCGGGTTCCAACACTACATATAACACAATATCCAATCAAATGACGACATCCATAAACAAAGATTGGAGTATACTCCATACCGGACATCTACATTGGGAAAAACCACTCTTCTCTTTCAAGCGAGCTAGAAGCCTAAAAGACTCACTAGTAAACACCCACCTTAGAAAGAATGCAACGAGGTACCTACAACATTACTCAGCGCGTGGGGTTTACCTAAAGTCACCGGCCACTATCCGTGTGGAAATTGTAGTGTTTGTCAGCCGATGCGTTTCTTCAACTTTGGAGATGGAGAAGGGATACCCATTCCCACTATTCTTGATGATAACACAGGTATATGCACAATTAATAACGTCATTGTACTCTAATAACCTCATTGTACTCTCTTGCTCTGTGCCTGATAGATCTGTTTAGCGCCGGGACACTCTACCTGAGTAGCTGCGCGCTTTATAAATCACCATATAACATAACATAACAATTGAGGAAACAACACACAGACACGGTAATAGTGACACCTTCATAGAGATCTCCAGCTCAGTATCCAGTTCTGCTAGAACTTTCCTGTGATTCTCTGATCCGTCTACCCCTGTTTCGGGATCTCCTACAGGATCCATGGGGAAACCCCCAGGGGTAGGTGATCGAGGACTCACTGAGACTTATGGTGTGGCAGATTAGAGGCAAAGATGAAAAGTCCCTGCACTTTTGGAAAAAGCTCAGTACCTCCTTTCAAAGGCCTGGGTGGGTTCCAACTCCATGCGCCCGAGACAGGCTTGGTCCAGATGGCTGGGTTGGTGTATGCAAAGGGCTGCGGATCTCGTGGGGTCTGATGTGCATATCATGAATTTCCTGTCCGAATTGGTATAACAAAGCATGGCTTACAGGCCAATAAACGCCTTCAGATCTGCCATTGCTGCTGGGCATGACACCATTGTCGGTAACTCCTTGGGCGACTATCCAATGTTGAGGAAACTTGAGAGGGGTTCGTCTTGCCAGTCCACCTGAACCTGGATACTCTTCCTTGTGAGACGTTAATAGAGTCCTTAACTCGTTCTTATCCTGGCAGAAAAACAGGTACCTTTTGAGGAAGGAGATACATGGTAAGTTGGCGATGTTATTTTGGGTTCTTGTAAGATTGTCTCAGATGCAGGGCCCTGGACATTAGAGGTTGGAGATTTACTCCAGAGGAGTTACCTTTCACATACCCAGACAAACAAAGACTAACTCCAGAGTGGTCTCTTACCCCTCTTTTGTGGATAACCACAAACTGTGCCGTGCAAGACCTCAAAGCCTATGAGCAAATGATGGCAGATACCCGTCCTCCTGGGAAGCACCAGCTTCTCACATCTGTAAAGAAACCTGTTAAGGTGGTATCATCCCCCACTGGTGCTAGCTGGGCCTAATCTGGCATACAAAAGCCAGGTATTGATACAAGTGTTTTTGGATCCAAATTAACCGGGAGCGCAGCAGTCTTGGGCACAAGGCTAGATGATATGTCACAGCTGACATGTCCTTGGATTCTGTATTTAAATACTATTACTTCAAACCAGTAATAAATATGGCCTTCTTGGTGATGAGTAAGCTTTAAACTAGCATAATCCTCGCCTCTGGCCCCGATATAGAATATACAACTTCCTAGCTAACAAGAAGGAAAGTTTCAGTTCTATTAAGAACATGGAGGCGAGGATTATCCCACCCAGAGGTCAAGGATCAATCTACCCTCTGACCACATACATGGGGAAAACCTTATGAGGTGGCAGTTTCTCCTCTACTTATTTCATTCAAGATACAGGCTTGAGGATTTTGTGGTTTTAACAGTGGGATGTAATTGCAACCTGTTGAAAAAGAAATGGAACAAGTTCAATATGGTAATACATGTTAAATTCTTCTGAGGGCATTGAAACAGGATTAAATGTAATGGCTGATGTGCTTGTGATTGCCTGAAGAAAGAGGAGGAGTGAACCGGGCAAGGGACTAGGAGTACAATCCCAGCAAGGAGATTGGATGGACTTTTTTTCTTTTTCCTAAAGAGTCTTGGGAAAAGTAGTTTTTTTTTCAAGATATCATGTTTACAGACGTTATCGCTGCTATTTGCAATAGGGCTCTCTGCTTCCCTAGCAGACTTTCAGGTCCATTTAGAGAGCTCTGCGCCATTCGCAGAGCCGCTGTGATGGTGGCTTTGCGGAAGGCACTGAAGCTTTGCTGTATCGGCACCATGCTCAGCGCACCCAATATTTTTGTTTTTCAAATGAAAACTCCCAAAAGTGGGAGCTTGTTATTGAGAAATGTAAAAAAAAAAACATCAGTGGCCCTGACGCAGCGGGAGCTTTCTCCTAGCACGTGGGGGGAGGTGGGGTAATTTCTTTGTTTACTGTTAAGCACCACCAGCCTTTCCCGAAGTGGACAAAATGATGTCAGAATGTCCGGCCTAAGTAGGGTCTGAGGTGCTATGACCAACAGCCCAGGGCCAGTTGTGCCTTGGTCAGAGCTTTCTGCTGGCAGAGCCAGCATGGGCGTCTACCGTAAGAAGCATGGTGGCTTCCATGGCCCTACACGAATATATGACGATCCGACGCGATCATGTTGATTGCTGTATCTTACAACGCGGGTTTTACAACGCAGGTCATTTCAACGACTTGCGCTGGAGGGTGCTGGACTTAGGGATAGTACGATTTACTATTCCAACACCAGTCTACATACAGTAGAGAAGGTGTTGGATAGTAAATCGTACTATTCCTTAGCTTACAGCGCCCTCCAGCGCAAGTCATTGAAACGACTTGCTTTGTAAAAC
Organism: Lissotriton helveticus; assembly: GCF_964261635.1. NCBI lineage: Eukaryota > Metazoa > Chordata > Amphibia > Caudata > Salamandridae > Lissotriton > Lissotriton helveticus. The sequence goes on along the minus strand of NC_136073.1, from coordinate 891,990,675 downwards.
CCGCGTTGTAAACCTACCGCGGTGAAACTCCCGCGTGGTAGAGGTTGTCTCCCGCCCTACACAGAGTGGAAAACTGCCACGTTTGTGATGGAGTATCCTGTCTGCCAAACTCCCAGTAAGGCCCTTTGTCTTTTCTGCTGCTTTCCTTCTCTTGCAGAGAGTGTGATCCTGCCTGCCTACCACCAGGATCGAAAACAACCCACGATTGTCCGTCTGAGAACCGAGAGGAAGGAGCGAAAACACAGCGCTGCATTGTGTGCACTTATTGGCCTGTCTTTCAGCAGGAACGCGGCCTTCCCGTCCAGCGAACCACATGCCCTGTCCTTAAGCCTGTTTACTAGAACTGCAATTATATTTACATGAAGAAAAAAAACTCTCAGTGCAGGCTGGCACAGTCTGATGACAGGAAACAAATGCTTCAAATACTTCTCCGCCTTCTGTCGTGGCCTGCGGAAATTGATAATTAACTGGTTCTCATTTTTATGAAGTCTCTTCTAGTATTTTCCATTTGTTTTGATCAATTTGTGAATAGTATTTATAAAGCACCACATGCTGCCTAGTGAGTGCTGTGCAACATGGGTTTAAGTCAATATAAAAAAGATGTGACACTGCCGGCGTTCACCGCGTCATAGCATTTTTAAGCAATGGTGCGCAGTATCCCACGCTGCTGAGCAATATGTTAAAAAAAAGTGGGGGTTTAACACGAGAGACGTGGGGAAGGAGGGTGGGAGCGGCGACAAAAGGAGAGGTGAAGAGGAGGATGGTGTAGGTGGGTAGGAGGGAAGGATGGAGGAGGCACCAACACGGAGAAGGGATGGGGTGGTAGGGCAATGAAGAAATAGTACCTCATTCAGAGGCGCAAGCAGCGGATGGGCAATAATTAAGTAGAGTCTATTTGTGCTTGGTCCATGCTCCACAGAAAGGAACAGAAGTGACGCTTGTCCTGGTGGCCAATTGGTAGGCAGCAAAGAAGGACACCACTGATGCCAACAAAAGTAAACAATGGCCCGGCTCCAAGCCTATTATTGTAAACAATATGTCTCTTAACGCCTTAACCGCAGCAGTTTTTCCGCCGCAGTGTGGGCATTCTAAAGGGTGGGCGGGGCTGCGTCGGCCGTTGGTCGTGGGCAGCACTGTGGAGTGAGTGCTCGTGACAGCCGACGGCAGCACGCAAAGGGTTAAGTAGCTCATGCCCTGTTGCAGGCCCGACCTAAAAATGTATGGAAGTCTTAGTGGAAGAGTGAGATTTTCAGACTTTTCCAAATTTGATGTTTTGTCTTTCAAGCTACAGGGAGTGTGATTCATGTGAATGTACTTAGCTTGAAAAGTTCTGTGTCCAAAGGCTGATTTCTGTTGGGTACTTGTAACCGCAGATTCCTCTCCTTGTAAATCTCTCAAGGCGCCTGACTGGAGCTGGAGAATATTTTCAGCACAGCCCTTGTACACCGGTGGGAAACGTGGTACAGCTCCATGCCGACTCCGTACCCTCCCTGGAAGGGATGCAGGAGCAACATATATTCACTACCTTTGTTGCCTGAAGTAGGCTTCTTTGTTTCTGCTGCTTCTGAAGGAGATCGAGAACCTGTTCCCTGGTTCTTATCTTGAAACACATCCTCTTCAAAATGTACACCGTGTGCAAGGTTCATATCACTGTCTAATACGACTGTGTTTAAACTTTGTTGGGACTGTCGCATCAAACGTCCGTGACTGTCCTTCAAGAGATAGGTCTCTGGTACCTCGCGTCGTCACAAAACTCCAAGTCCGGCAGCGACTGTATTAGGATGAATTTGAAGTCGATCAATGAATGTGAAGCGAAGCTCTAAATCACTGAACTTCATCCGAAAGCGAGAAAAGGCAGCTTCTAGTTGAAGTTGAAGACCAGAAACCGTCCACTCTCAGGGCCATTCTGCGATTGATCGTCTTCCCAATCCAAGTCTTCTGGTTAGTCCAAGATGGAACATAAGAAGTTGAAGCGGGACTATCGCACGTCCTCCACAATCCCCCAAATTGTCCCCATGCGGCCTGAGTTTCCTGGGCCATCAGTGATGCTGCGACAGGTCATAGCCATCAAGGAGTATCTCTGTATCTTTGGCACCCTGCCTTTTCCCACTGGTGCTTCCATGGGCCTGACCGGTCTGAGGAGGCATCCAGCTGAGGTACTACAAGTGACTCCATCCCAGAAACGCATCTTTACCTTTCAAACCTACAGCGCAGTCCAGCCCAGGTCCATGGCTGACACCTGTCCCAACTCTGGCACTGAAATCCACACCAGTTTCCCCTGCATCGGCACTGCTGGAGAAAGAACTCATTGGTATGTTATGTTATTTTAATTTGTTACACACGTGAGATCACCCCCAGATAGGTATCTCAGCGCGAGGCCATGACAGACGGGCGGCAGGTAAAAGGCGCCCCTAAAATAGGTAGGTCTTAAGCGCCTTTCTGAAGTGAGTGTAATTTTCCGAGATGTGTAGTTGCATTGGCAGTTTATTGCAGAGGTGAGGGGCAATGAAGGAGAATGATCTGCAGCCTGCCCTAGCCTTCCTGAACCTAGGAACTTTAAACCAAGCCTCGCCACATGATCTTAAAAGTCTCGAAGGGCTGTAAAGCTAATGTTTAGAGGCTAGGTATGTGGGCCCTTGTCCATGGAGGGCATTGTGGGTTAGGCAGCATAGTTTAAAAATGATTCTCTTTCTCACCTGTAGCCAGGGCAGGGACTGAAGAAGAGGGTCAGTTGCCATGCCAGGGGGGAGGTTACATACGAGACGTACGGCGTGTTCTGAACTACCTGAAGTTGAGAGCAGCTTCTCATTTATAGAGGCCAAAATTGAATTGCCGTAATCCAGACGGCTGATAACCAGCACCTGGACAAGAGTTTTCCTTGAGGAGAGTGGTAGTAAAGAAAATACTCGTCTCAGCAAACGCAACACATGGAAGCAAGAACCCGTAATGGCCGAAGTGTGTACTGTCATAGAAAGGGATTGGTCCCGGCGGGCTCCCAGATTTTTTACCACTAGTTTTGGTACTGGGGGGAGAACCCAGTTCTAATGGGCACCAGCCAGGAGCCCAAATAAGTTGGGCTTGTCCAAATAACTTCATTTCAGTTTTTGTGGGGTTAAGCTGACGTGTGTTTTCTGACATCCAGGTAGCTATGGCTTTCATCCCGAAGGAAAAAAGCTTTTGATTTTCGACAGTTTGTTTCCAGAAAAGAAGAACAGCTGTGTGTCAACAGCGTATGAGAGGATCTCCAAGCCAAAATCTATATTTTGGCGAGGGGGGGGGCATATAAAAATAATAAAGCATAGGGTTGTGACAGGAGCCCTGGGAGACCCCATAGTCTAGTGACATAGTTCTGAACTTGTAAGGACCCAAAATGACATTTTGGGTTCTTTTTGACAGGAAGTCAGCTAACCATTGAAGAGCCATACTGTGAATCCCGATCTCCAGTAGTCTTATACGGTGTTACATCCACGACTTCTTGACAAACGCCGCTGACAGATCTAGCAGAACCAGCATTGTAGGAACATTGGCATCAACAGAGCATTTGATATAGTCAGTGACCACTAGTGAAGGGCTGTGAAGTGGTCTGAAGCCTGACTGGGGTGAGTCTAATAAGCTGTTTGCTTCAAGGTATGTTGTCAGTTGTTTATTAATGCATTTTCCAGCAACTTAGCCAGCAGAGGAAGAAAATCTATCTGCTATCTGACTCAGAACCTAATCTGACTCCTCAGTTGAAGTTGCGTCCTCCCCAACTTTGTCGTAACCAACAGCGCAACCCCTTTCTGACTCAGCCTGGACTTTACTATTACTCACAAATAGATAATCTATTCAGCATCTCTGTGGCTCGGATTCAGATCATTTTCAGCATGGTCTCATGACATAGAAGAACATCAATTTTATGATGACAGTAATCTTTACATGGACCTTCATCTGGCCCATGGGCTAGATACCCAGATCTCAGACTGAATTACCCCCACTAACCCATGAATGACCCACCAACCCCATGAGCCTCTGTTCTGAAGAATTGGCCTCTTTTGCAATGATTATTTGACGTACTGCAGAATTCCTTTATCTTCAGTAGCCTTTTTTGTAGAAGTCAAAATGGTCATGCTCCCAGAACTCATGCAGCCTGGGCAGATTTCTTCCGTACCATGTTTGCCGTTTAACAAAGCACTAAATAGGCAAGTGGTCAGAAGGTATAAACCTGTACTAGGGGGCTCGGCTTTCCTGACCCAACATCCTAGACTGGAATACTTAGTGGCATAAACATCCCCCAGCTTTTAACCCTTTATTCTCCACTACACCTCCGTAAAGGGAGTCAAAACGTATGGAAGCTTTTCGGAAATGAGTGTTCTCTGCCAGGTTGGCCTTAAGATCAATCAATGCCAGCTGTCTCCTCAGTCACTACTCAGTGGGACATGGTTAGCATGATCTTTCTAACTGTCCCATATGAATAACCCCTTCACAGCTGGGCAAATTCCCCAGCTGTGCGGGGGGCGGGCACAGCACCCCGTGCTCATGACGAGCTCAGCTTGTCATGAGCCACGGTGGACATATGCTCATGACGAGCTGAGCTCGTCATGACTACACCCTTTTCTTTAGAACGCTCGCACAGCAGGGGAATTTTCCTATCATGCGAGCGTTCTAACGGTCATGACGAGCTCAGCTCGAAGGTGATAAAGAGCTAACCTGGCACAAATAATTCAAGATGGGCAGGATGCAGCAAAGTATGTTATACGATCTACTGACTGCTTGGACGGGGTAGTCTGTACTAGTATGGTGCTTTGGCTCCACGCCTGGATATGATCGACTGGTTTTTCAGGTGATGTCCAGGCATCCCTGATAGGCATGGTATTTGGCGGGACTAGCCTATTTTTGGTGGCAGTGCAGACTCGGCGTTAGAGAGATTTAATGAAAGGCGGACAACCGCATGCTCCATATGCCTTTCTGCACCCGTATAGCATTTATCCCAACAGGTTGTCCCTCTTCAAGGTTTGGGCAGGGGTTTGTAACACTAATAACATTAAGCGCCACAACTGCAACAGCAGACACCCCTCACCTCCTCAGTCCGTGTTTTGGAGTCAAGCCAACAGCGTCCACGTCGTCAAGGACAGTACACTGCTCAAACACATGGCCACCCGCTGGAGACAGGGTACAAACTTTTCGTCAAGGGTGGCAGAGCATCACATTCAATAAGTGGGTGCTCCAGATTATCTAACAAGGATATGCCTTTCTAAGACAATCCGCCACATATTCTTTCCATTACAGAACATCTTTTGGGGGACTCTTTCCCCATCCTCCAGCAGGAAGTTCAGGCTCCTTTGGTAGAGAGGGTCGCTGCATCAGAAATAGGGACTGGATGCTATTCCTGTTACTTCCTTGTGCAGAAGATGGATGGAAGCGTTCATCTCATTTTATCCTTCGCTCTCTCAACTTCTCTCTCAAAAAGGACAAATTCAAGATTTTCATGCTTGCCCAAGTTCTATAACCCCTGCATCGAGGTGCCTTGATGGTGGTGTTTGATTTGCAGGGCGCCTATTTTCATATCCCCGTCCCGCAGGTCCCAAGGTGTTACCTGCGGTTCAAGGGGGGCCAAGAACATTCTCAATTTTCTTTGCTCTCCTGTGGCCTCACCAGTGCCCCACAGATGTTGATGGCAGTGGCTGCAGCACATCTTCAGAGTTTGGGAATACCAGTCTTCCCATATGTGAGGAGCTGGCCTGGTATATGATGTCCGATAATGTAAGTGGGCACCCTGCACCGGTCCAGACAACCCTTATTTGGTTTTTAGAGGTCTTAAGCAACCTTAGAAAGCTCTCTAAGTGGTAGCTGTGGGGAGCAGCCTTAGGGCTTAGTCCACAGGGAGTGTAAAGCAGCTTGTTTAACCAGAATGCAATCTTATAGTATAGGTTAAGTGAAAAGAACCACACAAGGTATTTATAAAAATATGTATTTATTATATCACACTCTCCAACATGTTCAGATATCTTCTACAAGGAGATAAACACAATGCACACAATACTTGGCATAGAAATACAGTAATTAGCATGAAATATACAGTGGACCCCAGGGGGACTTAACCATGTACTAAGAAAGTGGTATAAGAACCACGACTCTGGTCAAGACACTGTCAAGAGGAAGTAGAAGTACTGTGGACCCAAGGGACCACCCAAGGTGAGTGACTAAGAACCCCAGGGAAAGCGTATGCAGTGTGGGACCACGACTGCGTGCTCCGTAAAAGTCTATGTGTAAGTCACGGTTGGATTTTTAACCCTTCCCAGTTGACCCTGAAGAAACCCTGTGGAAGACTGAAGGCTGGAGCGCTACCCCACCCGTGGATACCTTAGTACCCCCATTACCTACGCCAGGGAAGCCAGATGCATTTGTGTGAGGTGGTGTCAGAAGCCGCCGTCGAACCCAATGTAGTACTTCAGGAAAGTGCCGCCGCTGAAGAAGGAGAAAGTGTCCGATGGAATCCAAAGCTGTATTCTAGTTGAGAGATCCCTGAAAGCAGAGGGGACAGAGTCTAAGTTACTTAGGAGTGACCAGGAGAGTTGGAATACAAATGCCCTCCGATATTGGGTGTTGCAGGATGGGTAAAAATTACCTTGACTCTGCAGCTGTGAGGACCAGGTGACTCCGAGGAGCAGTGCACAAGCTGTCCCACGAAGGATGTTGAGTGCTTAGGGGTCGGTGTCCGGCGGGAGCAACAACAAGCCTTGGCAAATGCAACCAACGCAGGAATTGAAGGATCAACATCTGGACCAGCAAAGTCCAGGGGACTTACCACAAGCAGGGTAGTCGGGGCAGGCCCAAGCAATAAGGGGATTCCAAAATAAATAAAGGTGACCCTCAAAGGGATCCACAGGCCGGAGGCACTGGAGTCGCAGGAGGACCTAGAGCAACCTACCAAAGGTGCAGGCCACGGTGCACACGATCCGGTGTGGCTGAAGATTCTGGTCACTGGAGATGCTTGAGGTTGGGGCTACTTGGAGCTTGAAGATCTTCTTGGAAGGATGCCAACAAGCCTTTGCAACTGCAAGTTGAAGCGGTGCACAGGGGTTTGGCTATTGCAACCCCCACGAGGGATACTGACCTCAAAGTTAGTGAAAGGACAGGCAGTCCTCAGCTGTGGAAAACCACCACCTGTGTTGCAGAACCTTTTGGAGTCCAGAGGAGCTCAGGAGCAGCAGACCAGTCAACTTAGTTGCGGTGCCTGCAAATGTAGGGCAGTGACTCCTTCACTCCAAGGGAGATTTCGTCAGGTGTCTTTGATGCCTCGGGCCTTGGAAGGTTCTTGTATGGTGCACAGGCACAGACGATGCAGCAGACTGGAAGAGGGATGAAGTTGAGCCCAAATAAAGTCCAGAGAAGTCCAGAGTGCCCAGACGGTAGAAGAAGTGGTGTTTGATCTGTATCTTGTCCCACGACAGATTTAGGGCCCTGCACCCAGGTAAGCCCTTAAGTACCCTTGGGATGATCCAGTGGAGGGTCTGGATGGGGGGGGTTGGTTTCTCCCATGTCCTTTGTCAAGTTTCCCACCAGTGTGGGAGCCAACGGCACCCAGGACTGGTTTGAACTGGACGATGCATGGCAATACCAAATGTGCTCCTCATGCAGACTGAGTGGCTCTGGCAAGCACACCCACTCTACCCCAATACACTAACTCCTGTCTGAGAGGTGGTCACACCTCCCTGTGACTGGATGCCTATTGTTCTGCCTTCCCCTGCTCGATCTTGGCCTAACAGCAGGAAGGCAGAATCGTGTCTCTGGTCAGTAGCAACCATATTGTGCTGTCCGGGTCAAGAAGGCTGGTACCGGGAACATTGAGAGCCTAATGGAGGGCTCCTCCAGTGCTTGCAATCATACCTCCCACACTGTTTACGGTGTGGGGGTTTGATTCCAACATGTTTGATACCAAACATGATAGGATTCGTTGCAGCCAGTTTCAAGATGGTCATCGCGTAATTACGCTGTGCCCCTCTATATAGTATATGGCTGCTTCACTGACAACCTGGGAGAATGGACTCCATAGGATGCAGGGGTGCCCTGCTCATGCTGGGGCACCCTCTCACTTAGAACCAAGCACCCTTCCTCCAGGCTTGAAAAGGCCTGCTATAGGGGTGACTCATAGGTATTAAGTGCAGTGACCCTAGATATATGAAACCTATATCTATAGTAAGTGGTGCTAGCACCAGCTTTTACAGGCTGCAATGGCAGGCCAGTAGTTCATTTTGAATGGTCCCCCATGGGTGGCATAATACATGCTTCAGCCTAACGGGGGCCTCTAGTGTACCTGTGCCCTGAGTACCATATACTAGGGACTGATAATGGTATCCCAGTATCCAATCTGGGATGTGCCTAAGTACTAACTACAACAATTTAAGGGAGAAAGCAGATAGACTGGGGTCCTGATTAGCAGGATCCCAGTCAGACTAGTCAAAAACGAGCATGGCACCAGGTAAAACGTGGGGGTAACCATGCAGAAGGATCCTACCTTCCTACACCATACCTCGATGATTGGCTGCAGAAGGAGGGCTCACCACAGTCTGTTGTAGATCTCCTCCAGATGACAACAAACCTGCTCTCAACATGCCAAAGTCACACCTGATTCCTTCCCAGAGGCTCCGGTTCTTCGCAACTGTTCTGGATAGGGGTCTCTTTTGAGCTTTTCCACTTGCTCCATGAGTACTGGACATTTGGGATATGATCGTTGTGTTTAAACCTCTGTCCTGCTTCTCAGTGACAGCAGCTCTGAGGTTTGCTTGGCCTTCTTGCCTGCTGCATCTTACTTGTGGAACACGCCAGATGGTCACACATGAGTGCTCGGCAGTGGGATCCTGAAGTCTCAGTGGGCTCAGCACCAAGGTTCTTTTTGGATTCCATCTCTGTATCGGAGGAAACTATGAAAGATCTGCAGTGGTGGCTGCTTGATCACAGTTGTGCAGACACAGACCACTCTCTCTACCTCATCCAGAGTTGATGGTCATGACAGAGGCATTGTTGCTTGGTTGGGGAGGTCATCTAGGATAGATGGAGATCAGAGGACTCTGGTCTCTGTGGCGACCCCGGCTTCCTACAAACCTGTTGGAGTTATGGGCAATTCACTTGCCACTAAAACCCTTAATCCCAGACATCAAGGGGGGGGGGGGTTCATAGACATGAACAAAAAGGGTGGTGTGGAGCCCTGGTCTTATGCCAGGAGGCTCTGTATCTCTGGGAGTGGCTGAGTCATCAAGGCATTTCCCGGGTTGTCAACCAGCTGGCAGGATCTTTAAATGCCAGGGCAGACAAATCCAGTCAGCTTTGTTTAGCAAATCTCGAATGGCAGTTGCACCTCAAGGTAGGACAGGGCATCTTTTCGAAGCGGGCAGAACACTGGTTCAATCTTTTTGCCACTTCCAAGAACATGCAGTGCTCAAGCTTTTGCGCACTGGAGTTCCCAGGGCGACTCTCTCTGAGACACTTATCTCCTTGAGTAGAGCTTGTTGCTTCTGTATGTCTTCCTGCCTGTACCCCTTCTGTGCTGAGTAAGATCAGAAATGACCGGCCTAAGTCATCTTAGTGGATCCGGATTGAGCAAAAGAGTGTGGTACCTGAAATTCTGGGCATGAGAAACCATCCCCTGATCAGGCTGCCGCCATTTTGGGAGAATCTTCTGTCACAGCAGCAGGGAATGATCCTAAGCTGGGGCCTGTGCAATCTACACCTCCATGCGTGGAGACTGAGCGGTGACAGTGGACAGCTTTTGACCTCCCCGCAATGGTAGTGGATGTCATCTTGACAGCCAGGCATCCATGCACAAAAACAATCTATGCTGGACTTTGGGAGAAGTTTGTGGCCTAGTGCACTTCTCGCCGGATAGAACTGTTGCAAGCCAAATTGTCCAATGTGTTGCTCTTTATGCTATCTGTAGGCCGGCCAGGTCTGGCTGTGGCCAGTGGTTATTTGTTGACTTTTCTATGTTTACCAGATCAGCCATCTTTGTTTAAATCACCTGTTGCAATGTGTTTTCTGAAAGGGTTAGTCCACATGTTTCCACCCAAACTATTTGGGATGCCGCTATAGGTCCTTAACCTTGTTCTTACATACTTGATCTGCCGTCATCTGCGTCAGTGATGGGTCTCTGTGACATCTAACTGACTAAACCTACCTTAGTTATACTATTCTATGTGTATGAACCACCCCCAATGTTTCAATATTCGTGAAAACTCCTACTTCTGATTGGACAAGGAGATGGGTAAAGGTCATCACACCATACTAATGTAATGCTTTTTTCTTTAGTTCTTTGTTCATTATTCCCGCCCCTTTAATTTACTTTCCCAAGCTTTATTCCCACCCGCATTTCCCATTATGATCAGTACATTGTATACAAATTTTGACTTCTTTCCTTCTTGCTAGAGCGACCTCGGCTGAGTTTCAACTTGTCTTATCATGGTTCCGGACGGACTTTAGGTGCGCTTGCGCACAAGTCAGGTGGGGTAGGGATTTCAGTCACCCTCCAGGCCCAAATACGAACTAATAATAAAGTTAGAAAAAGACACGTTAGAATGCAAAAATAAATGAATGCACTGTATACCACTTATTCCTACTCTAATCCCATTAAATTATTTAACATTTCGCATTAGCAATTTTAAATAAACGTGCAAGGTTTAGTTTAAGTATAGCATGTGCATTAACATGCGAGTTTCAAGCGGCCATCTTAGTAACTATTGCGCAGCTGCAAAGTTTTCCCACCAACGCAAAGGACGTCCTACTACATAGACGCAGTAGACTCATGCACAGAAAATTCCTGCGTTTTCAGCAGCCATTTTAAGTCACTCGGGTTACTTATTAGTAATACACATAGGCAAGCTTCCACTAGATTCTGTATAAAGAAGGTAATGCAATATTAGTATTTACGAACATGTTGATTACAGTATTACACAATATTCGATAGGATTGCTTTCATACGAAACCTTGCTCCATCAACCCTTCTTGCAATTGTTTTGCTGCTACTCATCCATTCGAAAGACTCCGCTGTTTGGATTCCCAAATAAGCTTTGAGCTTTTATTCAATTGTTTCCAGTGTAAAAAAGGAACTCTATTTCAGTGGTTAGTTCCATTTTATATTTCAGTTTTACTTAATCTTGCATTTACAAGAGCAATATCTTTTTTGGGCATTTCGTTTTTCTGTATTTATTTCTCATGTAGCGTATTACTCTTGTGTAATGTATAATAAAAACTGAGTCGCCTCCTGGTGTTTATAGTGTTGAGAGCACTGGAGTTGAGGCTAAAGCAGCACGAGTTTCTCAGTACCTGCCAGCTGTTCAAAAAGGTGTTTGGAATACATAGACATTCAATCCGTGGCTTCTGCAGAGCAGTGTTCACGGATTCCAGTTGCGAGTCCATGCAAATGTGTGTGAATCGGTATACAACCTTTATAACGCAACTTTTACAACGCACTACCATTACAACTAAACTTTTACAACGCAAAAACTATTACAACGCATGTATTTACAACGCATGTTTTTACAACGTAGGTACCTTTACAACGCATACCATTACAACGTAAGTATTGGTAAGTATATAATTATATTTAAAATGTTATATGTTTGGGTTTTTTAAGGGGTATTTTTAGGGTTCAGGGTCAGTTTTGGGTTTTTGGGTAAAGGGGTATTTTTAGGGTTCAGGGTCAGTTTTGGGTTTTTGGGTAAAGGGGTATTTTTAGGGTTCAGGGTCAGTTTTGGGTTTTTGGGTAAAGGGGTATTTTTAGGGTTCAGGGTCAGTTTTGGGTTTTTGGGTAAAGGGGTATTTTTAGGCTTTAGGGTCAGTTTTGGGTTTTTGGGTAAAGGGGTATTTTTAGGGTTCAGGGTCAGTTTTGGGTTTTTGGGTAAAGGGTAATTTTTAGGGTTCAGGGTCAGTTTTGGGTTTTTGGGTAAAGGGGTATTTTTAGGGTTTAGGGTCAGTTTTGGGTTTTTGGGTAAAGGGGTATTTTTAGGGTCCAGGGTCAGTTTTAGGTTTTTGGGTAAAGGGGTATTTTTAGGGTTCAGGGTCAGTTTTGGGTTTTTGGGGTACAGGGTAAAAATAAAGTAAAATTAAATTAATTAAATGAAATTAAATTACATTACATTTAATTATATTAATTTCAATTAATTTACAATTAAAAAATTAAAATATACTTACCAATACTTACGTTGTAATGGTATGCGTTGTAAAGGTACCTGCGTTGTAAAAACATGCGTTGTAAATACATGCGTTGTAATAGTATTTGCGTTGTAAAAATTTCGTTGTAAAGGTATGCGTTGTAAAAGTATGCGTTGTAACGTCATACATCCGTGTGAATCAGGTACACAATGCACAAAATATTGACATGGTGAAAAAAAAGACAATTCAGTGCTTACTGGTGAGTGGGTATGTTGTGTGTTTGGAGTGGTAAAGTGAAGTAGATGAGAGGACGTGCATTCAGGAGAGAGTAAAAAGAAGATGCTGAAGCGGAAAGAGATAAGGTGTAAGATATGCGGATCAGTGCTGGAATTGGAAAGATGTACTCTGGGAACCCATAAAGTAGGGGTCCAGGTGTGGCAGAGGAAAGGGGGTAGATGTACAAGGGGCAGAGCTTGAAAAGCAATGTCTCACAGTAAACCTATAGACTTATTTTTTTTATCTACTGCAAAGAAGTTGGCAACATAGACATATGTGCCAGTAAATCTGTTCCAGATTACTTAATTGGTTACAAAGAGGGCGCATTTTGAATTATCTTAATGGGTTAGGGAAGTTGCTACAGAGATCATTGTGTGCCCAGCAAATTTGAGGGCATTAGAATAGTGGTAACATATCTCTAGAGGTCAACACAGTTCTGTGAGAGTTCTATGTTTTGTCCATTCAAAGTTTTGGCTCATAAAGTAGTGTGGAGGGTTAATGTGCCTGCTAAAAAGCACACCATTAAACACGCAAGTTAGTTCCTGTTCATAAATTGCAAGCCTTCTAAATTAGCACAGTGGTCTATTTATTGGCATCAAGGAGCCATGGCTTTAGATCATTATTTTTTTCTCAATCTGTTATTATTCTAAGACTGCAAAGAAGGGTTCCTTTGCAAAGTAATAACGTCTCGTTAGTGCAGAAAACCACAATTACTGCATTATGTTTTATATCCGGACGTTGTGTTTCATTTGACCATTCACTCTTAATATATAATAAGGCTATTCTATTTTAGCTTTAAAACTATATTAACTGATAAAACTCCTCCTAAAAGGGAATCATGTAAACACCTACACAACCACTATATAAAATGTGATTAAATTAAAGAAAAGTGAGAAAGAATGAGTAATTTTTCTTTCTTTCTGGGGGAGTAGGAGGTGTGAACACAATGCAACTTTGTTATACACTGTAGCATCAAGAAAAACTTAGTCGAGGAGGAGCTACGTCAGCAAACGAGATGGCTGCTTAGGCTCCCGGCTCCGCCGACCTCCGTATCCCGCCGCAATATCCTGTACATTATCCTGATTTTACGCCTAGCCTCTGTGTACATGAACTGTTCCGCAGTCCGATGGTGAAATCCGGGAACTTTTATCGGCTGGTTTGACGAAGCTACATCGAGTTGAAGATTGTGGCCTACTCCAGCAGTGAAGCCGGGGCCTCGAGTACTTTCACAGCCGGGCTGCAGTGCAACAACATCAGCCGGGAGACCCAGGCTGGGTCCGGTCAATCGGAGTGGAGGCTTTGTTTAAGCCCGAATTTGGCGGCGATGGTTTCTATTGCTCGGCATTGATGGAGGAGTGACTCTGCTTGCTGTTGGCTGCGGGTGGGGGTCCCCGTCCCGCGGACCCGGTCTTGGGCCCGCCGGGGTTCGGTGGGTCGGGGTCTCTGGCCTGCGGCCTTAACCGGGTTGACCGTGACTGTGAATAAAGACTGGTCACCCTCCGCATCTGCACGTTCGTGATCCTGTTTGTCCCCCCCGAGGATGCCAGATTCACCCGGGGAGGTGATTGTGATTGGTGTCGGGTGTGAGATTATGGATCGCACGGTGCTTGAGCCATCGCTGAGGTCACTATTGGCAGAAATTAGGGCGTTTCATTCACATGTGTATGTCTTATTGTGCAAATTGGACACGCGCCTATCTGAGATGCTCCTGGTGGAACCGGACCCAGCCTTACTGTTGGAACAGCAATCTGTAGCCATTCAAACCACGGCCATTTTGACTTCGTGCGAGAACCCCGTGAGGAAGCAAGTATTGATACCATCGGATGGTGCCCTGGAGGAAGGTGTTCCCGAGGTCGTCAGTGTATTGCAGAACCTTCCACCACTATCGACTTTGGAGGTATCGAAAGGCATTCCCCTCCCGGAGACTTTTGTTCTTGACTTTCCATTAATTTTGTGGTCGTCTTCTCCTTTCTTGGTGACTTTACGACTCCTGGGCAAGATACGTTGGGACTGTCCATCTAGGAGGGAGAGTTCTTCTGCGTCTGAAGTTCTTGTGGACTCACTGCCTACGAGTCGCCATAGATTGATTCCTGATGACTCCCTTCTCCTCTATTACTCCTTTGTGTGCCTTTGGGTCTTGCTGGGGGGGGGGTTCGTGTGCTGATTCGGAAGGGCCAAGGTTAAGATCAACTAGGTCGGGACGGGTTGGAGTGGCTTTTACGGGTGTTCGACCTGCAACTGTTTGATCTAAGAGGCTGGGCGGTGTATTACGGTACCCCCAAATTTTTTCTATAAGTGTTGTCATACGTTGGTCTTTTAGTGATTTTAGTCTGTTTCAGGCGGGGGGACTAAAGGGGCTGGGAGCCCAAACGGATAAGCCCTCCTCCACTCTTTTTCCTACTTTTAGGGTTTTAGTTATTAGGGGCGACAGGCACGCTGCTAGTGGGGTTAGGCTGTAGCCATTTGCAGGGGTGCAGGGTGGGGGGTTGGAAGGGGTTTTTTATTTTGCCTTTTTTTATTTCTATGGCCTTTTTCTTTCCTTCCCTTTCTCTTCCTTAAAGGATCAGTATAGCTTGTGAATCATTTGGATTCTTATCGTGTACTTGTATTTAGTGCTTATGCTTTTATGATATCCTGATTCCCGGGTGGGCAGGCCCTGAGAACTGACGCTCAACATTGAATGTATATTGTATTGTCGTTTGCATCGATCCATATGCTTTGGCGCCAATGTTCCATTATAGCGGTTCTTACGTGCATATCCTGTCTCTTGCCCTGTCCCCCATATTCTTCTGTTTGATTGTATGGCACCTGATCCTTTCTTAAATAATATAAAATGGAACCTCTGTCTCATCCTGGGACTCAGTTGTGCATTCTAATAAAAGCTCTATCCTGAATCGCTGCCGGACCTCAGGGTTGTCGGCTGATGAGCTGTGTCGCACTGTGATATAGGGGGTCTTAATTTTGTTTAGCGGCCGGCCCCTGCGGTTGTAGGCCCATGCTTGTATTTATATTGAATGCTACAATAAAGGTTTTTCAAAAAAATAAAACTTCGTCAGCTTTAGTTTTATTGTTTGCTTGTATTAAAGGTGTGGGGTTTAGAAGAATGTTTTAGGTATGATCTTGTTAACTGTAGAGAATCTGGGAATATTGAAATCATATTTGATCTTTCGTCAGTGTCTAATCCTTTCACTGATTGGTGGATTGTCTGCTTCATAAGAATCTTTGTCAATATATACTATCACCTTTACCCACAGACACAGAGGGTCTAGTTCACAAAGGGCCTATGCCCTGGTGGCGAAGGCCCCGCAGTCGTGGTTGGACCTCTGTACTGCAGTTACCCATTGCGGGATCCCTGCCACAAGTGTGCCCCACGTCACAACTGCAGGGCCTCCGCCACGGGTGCCGAAGCCCTTTGTGAATCAGCCCCCACAATGAGTGAAACCCTATGATGGGAAACAACCTTTACAACGCAACTTTTACAACGCACTACCATTACAACAAAACTTTTACAACGCAAAAACTTTTACAACGCATGTATTTACAACGCATGTTTTTACAACGTAGGTACTTTTACAACGCATACCATTACAACGTAAGTATTGGTAAGTATATAATTATATTTAAAATGTTATATGTTTTGGTTTTTTGGTAAAGGGGTATTTTTAGGGTTCAGGGTCAGGTTTGGGTTTTTGGGTAAAGGGGTATTTTTAGGGTTCAGGGTCAGTTTGGGGTTTTTGGGTAAAGGGGTATTTTTAGGCTTCAGGGTCAGTTTTGGGTTTTTGGGTAAAGGGGTATTTTTAGGGTTCAGGGTTTTAGGGTTCAGGGTCAGTTTGGGGTTTTTGGGTAAAGGGGTATTTTTAGGGTTCAAGGTCAGTTTTGGGTTTTTGGGTAAAGGGTTATTTTTAGGGTTCAGGGTCAGTTTTGGGTTTTTGGGGTACAGGGGTACAGGGTAAAAATAAAGTAAAATTAAATTTAAATTAAGTTAATTAAATGAAATGAAATTAAATTAAATTATATTAAATTAAATTATATTAATTTCAATTAATTTACATTAAAAAAATTAATATATACTTACCAATACTTACGTTGTAATGGTATGCGTTGTAAAGGTACCTGCGTTGTAAAAACATGCGTTGTAAATACATGCGTTGTAATAGTTTTTGCGTTGTAAAAACTTCGTTGTAAAGGTATGCGTTGTAAAAGTATGCGTTGTAACGTCATACATCCCCCTATGATACACCAGCCCTCTTTTCCACCAAGCCAGTATTGATAGCAGGTCAGTCAGAAAATCTTTATTCAGTTTATAATATGCCTTAAAAGCTTACATATGTAAAAAGAGCATCTATAGAACAAAATATTTAGGACTTAGATACAACGTCATCACACATAAGCACATATCCTGGTGCAAGCGTACATATTAAAATTAATCCATGTGCAACTATATCAAAGAGTGAAAATGTAAATACAATTTTGTGTATAAAAGAAAACAGGTCCCGGAGCAATTGAGCATATTATAATTCAAGCATAGAACACAAATAAAAATCAAGCATAGGTGATCAATTCATCCTCATTGTCTTTGTAAGGATAAGAAGTAGTTCTAAGTTAAGTTGTTAGAATGCATGAAAAAAACAATAGAACAGATCTGCCTTTGCTAACAATAAAAAGTCTATAAAAAAACTTAATTTCTTCTGGGACGGATCCTAAAGTGCATATTGAAATACAAACAAAACATAGATTAAAAAAAGCTAGACATAACTGATTGTCAATCACAGATCTTCAGTACCTATCAAACTAGAATTATAATGATAGAGTGCAATAATTGGAACATAACATGAGCACGAAGCTCTTACAAAATGTCATATCCTAAAATGACTTGCCTATTATGTTTCTTAGCCTAACCGCAGCCAAAATACATTTGTGTACCATTAAACAGACATATTCAGTTAGTAAAAGTTGGTGGTACAACAGCTCAGTTCTGTATTTCCTTATATTAAAAGACTTTAATAGGGACACTAGCATTATTTTTCTTACGGTTATGTAAAGGTTATAGAAGAAAAGGAAATGCAACATGGATTTTGGGGACTCAGAATCACATGCACAAGGTACATAAACTGAGGGTAAACCGCGTTTACAACGCAACTTTTACCACGCACTACCTTTACCACGCAACTTTTACAACGCAATTCGTTACAACAAATTGCGCTGGGGGGCGCTGTAGGATAGGTAATAGTTTAATTTACTATCCAACACCTTTCCTACTATCCACGGGGACTGGAGTTGGAATAGTAAATTAAACTATTCACTATCCAGTGCCCCCCAACGACTTGCGTTGTAAAACCTGCGTCGTAACGGTACACGTTGTAAAAGCACGTGTTGTACAGTCATACATCCTAAACTGAGTCTCTATACACAGCTTTAGGATAAGACCCCAAAATGTTAGCTATATTAAAACAGAATCTAACCAGATAATCTCTGTGGCAATGCTTAGGTGTAAAAAAGGTAAGGTTCCATGTGAGTGGTGGTTGATAGGGAGCCACCCTCTGGATTGTGCTTTCTGCAACTGCTCTAATCCTTGTTCACATAGCAAGTTAGTCCATCTTGACAGATGCTTTAATAGCAGAGTTAATACACTTTGGGTTCTGGAAGAATTTGGGCCGACCTTTCAGAGCAAATTGATTTTTTATGTACAGGAACCATGGAATATTACAAGCTTTTTCATGCCTCAAGCAATCCAGTTTCACAAGTCAAGTGTGTTGTTTCTGTTTTAGACCATACAGAAAGCCACAACATCAGCTGGGATACTTTTACGTAGTCCTCCAGGTACGATAAGCATAATTCCAAATGACATATGTATGTGGGCGTGCCAGAAGGGACAGATAGCAATCTTTTCACAAATTCATTTTCGTTCACCTGGAGGTCTGATACCTCTTGGCCTCCCCAAATCCTTGCACCAAAGTGGTCACAGAAACACATTTAACCTTGTGAATATTAATCATCACATCTGGAGGACTAGATCCCAATTTAACAGAAAACCTGACAATTTCAGCTATATACTGCTCCAGTTGTGATTTTCTTACTTTCACTAAGTGTGCCTGCTACAGCGCGGCTCCAAAAATAATTTCTAATCAATACTCCCCATTTCCTTGAAACCTTTAGACACACAAATCATGCATCAGTGGGGCCCATAACACTGCGCATTTACTCAGTTCACTTACACTTGGCTTCAAGGCTTTTGGTGATTCGCAATGTTATGTTATGTTATGTTATTTGGATTTTTTAAGCGCACAGCTGCCCCAGCTAAGGGGCGTCCCGGCGCTATATCTGAAAAGGTAACATAACTAACAACACAGAAAAAGTGAGAAGTGATTAATAAGAACAAGGAAAAAAATAGGTTTTGACAGCTTTCCTGAAAGCAAAAAGGTCATCCAAAGAGCGAATGTGGGCAGGAAGTGCGTTCCATAGTTTAGAGGCCAAGACCGTAAACGATCGGCCCCCCAATCTACATTTTTGAAATCGGGGGACAAATGCCAAATTTTGGCCAGCAGAACGAAGGCTGCGCGAGGGGATGTACGAAAGCAGAAGGTGCTGAAGAATGATAGGGGTGTCAGATTTAAGAATTTTGAACGCAAAGCAGAGGGCCTTGAACTCTATGCGCCTAATTACTGGCAGCCAGTGCAGATTGAAGATTGTGCTACGGGCTGAGCAGAAGCGCGGTAGGCCCACCAGGGCCCTAGCTGCCGCATTCTGCACCCGTTGAAGTCGCAGGACTTCCGCCTGGTTGGCGCCCAAGAGCAGTGAGCTCGCGTAATCGAGCCTCGATAGTACGCTAGCTTGGATCACCATCTGGCGGGTGGGGGCATCAAAAAATTTGAGGATAGGCCTCAAGCCACGCAAAATGCCGAAGCACATGGATGCCACCTTCTTAGTGTGGAGCGAGAAGGTTAGTTTGGAATCCAACCAGACACCAAGGTTTTTGAGTTCGAAGACAGGTTTTGGGGAAGGTCCCAGCTCCTTAGGCCACCATCTAGCACCCCACAGATCGGGATGTTTCCCCAGCACCATCACCTCAGTTTTGAGGGCGTTGAGTTGTAAACAGTTGGCCGTAAGCCAGCTAGCAACGGCCCTCAAACCATCCGCAAAGTTCGATACCAGTTGGTCAGAGTCCCCGTTAAGGGCCACCGCCAACTGGGTGTCATCGGCGTATGATACCATAGTGAGACCCCAACTCTTCGCAACCTCCGCCAAAGGTTGAACGTAGAGGTTGAAGAGAGTGGGGCTCAACGCCGAGCCCTGCGGGACTCCTTGAGTGATGGCATGGGGCTTAGATCTGAACGGTGGCACTACAACCTGAAAGGATCGTTCCGAAAGGAACGATTGAAACCAATCCACGCCCTGCCTGAAATACCTGCCTCACCAAGCCTTCGAATGAGAATGGTGTGAGATACAGTGTCAAAGGTGGCACTAAGGTCCAAGAGGACCAGTGCCGCCGTTTGACCTGCATCTAGTACAGAGCGGAGATGTTCAACCATGAATAAAAGTGCAGTCTCTGTACTATGTCCAGGTCTAAAACCATTCTGTGTAGGATCAAGAAGATGTGCAGATGCCAGATGGTTTGTTAGGATGTTATTCACATGGGCCTCTGTAATCTTTGCCACCCAGGGAAGGAGGGAGATGGGTCGATGGAGGAATGCTGTAACATTTGGTGGAGCGTCTAAACCTATTTAACGATTTATTATTTACGCCTGTAATTTAAAACATTTCACCATGGTTTCATTTAAACATTTAAATTATTCAGACACACCACCATAGTGGCAATGGATCTGCTAGAAAGAAAATTAGGCGTAGGAAAATCGCAAGACCAGCTTTTAAAATTCCATTTTCCCAATTTTATTAACAGCAAAAGTTTATTATGTCTGACATTTATGCATTAGTACATTCTTTATTCAGTAAAATCTTAAACTTTATTTCAAAATGATCATTTTATTTAGAGCTCATGGAAAATCGCTTTATTTTATAAAACAGTTAAAGTTTAGCAAATAACAGATAGTTCCGAATTCATCTCTCCTAACACCCCTAACTAACACCCTCATCTTATCCTTCAATCCTGTAAAGCAAACAAGTAAAAATCATTAGAGTCTTGCATCCAGGCATCGGTCATCAGTCGGTCAGCACTTCCAGATGAAATCGAAAAAGCGACCCCTTCTTGACATTACTAGTGGTTTTTATACCTTAATTCCCTAACTTAATCTATCTAAAAAGTAACTATCATTTCTTATTCAAAATTTCATAGGACAATTTCGGGGTGGGTGAGCATCATCTCACCATTACAACATCATTTTCTCGATGGTTCAGCAGAAAAATAAAGGGTCTTTGTTTAAAGACAGTCTTTGGCCTAGCCATTTGCTAGAGTGGCAACATCACAATATTTTCTCAGGATCAGTACATTCAATCATCCATGTTTGGCACCCATCCTAGGTTCCGGGCCAAGGCAGCCTTGAACCTCCTCGAACACAGGCAGTTCACTCTGACTTGCAGGTTTTGGCGCGCCTGCGCTGTTCAGCTCTTGTTCACTGTTTACCCGAGCGTCCATTTTATTTAGGCCTCAGAAGCCTCTTTTGGAACTATCATAGAAACAAACACAAATTCGTATTAATTTTTGAAGTAGAACCCATTCTGTTTACCTCCCCCCATACTAATGTTTCCCATTAGTTGTTACCTAGCAAATAAGCCACACAAATGCGTTTTATACTTACATAATCGACCACTTCTTAGCACAAAACGTGTACAATAAGCACATTTAGGCTGCATTTGTTTATATTTAAGCTGTGCATTAATTCTCAACACAATACCAACACATATTAATTAATTATATGGCAACATGCAAGCAAAATTAGTACTCCCGTGTATAATAAAAATGTGTGCATCTTATTCTATGGTTGATTAATTTCACAAAACATTCTTTTAGTAAATGTTAACGTTATGGGACATTGACTTCAAGAGGGGTACACAAAATTGTGCGTTTGCCACCTCGCTCCATCAATTCCCTCATCTGGTGATTCTATCACCAAATAACTCTCAAAATTTTGGTCAATTTAGCAGAACATGTTTCAATTTCTTTTTGTTAATATCATCTATACTTTTGTTTCTTTCTCTTTTGAATCTTTGAAAACTTTTCTTTTATTTCTTCCATTTCTATTTCATTCTTTTCTTTCATTCTTGCCTGCTGTTCCTCATTGCTTTTCCTTATTGACTTTCTAAAATCTCTTCTGCCTTTGTAGATACAGCATAATCTTATCATAAAGATTACTATCACTAAGATTGTTATCGGTATTAGCATTTTACCTATAATTGAACTACCTATTTCTTGAAACCAATGCTTAATTGCTGAGAAGCTTTTACCCAACCTTTCAAGGATACCTTCAACCTCCAGTGGTTCAATTTCTTTATGCAAATCTGTAATATTTATAATATACTTTTCAATATTCTGACTTTTATCTGGAATATAAGTGCAATAATATTGAACTTTCAATATTCCACAGACTCCTCCCTCTTTTGCTAAAATTATATCAAGGGCAAGTCGATTTTGCATAACCATGGCTCTCATGGCAACCATTTCAGTATTTACCATCAGGAATCCTCCTGCTTTATCTGTTGATAATCGATCAACTATTTTAGACAATTTTCTGATTCTATTTGCATTAAACGAAATTCCCACTGCTGGTATCAGTGCTCCAAATACATCACCTATTATTTCTAACACACTTTCTCTTCTTTTTCGACTGAGAACTTTACCTATCTCATGCTTTCCATTAGTACCTCTATCTACATGAACATTTTTTGGAAAGACCAAACCCACATAACATGTCCCATACCAATGGTCTGGTAATCTATAATAGGCTCGATTTCCACAAATAAAATAAATTCCAGGAAAAACAGGATCATTTCCTCCTTTAAATCCCCAACCCCCCATAATTCTATAGATATCTTCACATTGACTTGCACCCACAAAATAATTGTCATACATTGAGTTGTCTCTTCTAATACATAATTTTCCCAACATTGGTGCATCTATATTGATTGCTACATTCACATTCTTATCCTCAATATTCTCATCATCAAATGTATAATATTTAGACTTTGCATGTCTCATTTTCTCATTTCTTTTATAAGCAATTCTTCTTTCCTCCACCATGTTTAAAAATGCCTTCTCCTCAACTCTCATTTTACATGTCAAATTATGATTAAAAGCGTAATCATGTGTCAATTCATCCACTTCTAAGAAATATTCTCCCATTTCTTTCGCAGGTTTCCTTTTATTTTGTGTGGCATAAATTTTTAATTTTGCAAATATCTCATCTACATTGGAATAATGATATTCCAATTTCCCAGTCTTATAAAACAAACTTGCAATTACACTACACGTAACTCCATATGTAAGAGGAAGGTGCTGCTATGTCACCCCTTCTGACACTGGTGCTGGCAGTTTTACACAAACATAAGTCATCAACATTCATAGTTTTAATGTACTCAAGCAATAACTTTGAAAAAGTATTTTTGATGTAATCGCTTATAGACCTATCTTGATGCAACTCTGGCTTGTACACATGAGTCTCATGCACTTTTTCTTTCTCAATTGGCTTACTTGAATTCACATTCGGTTTTAATTTTGTTAAATTAGTTTGGTAAGAAATCACAATAGCTAAAATTATCCATAATATAATCAACAACCCCATGCATATTGTAAAGCATCTGCACCATTTTCTAAAAATAGAACATTTTGTTTTATGATTATTCATTGCCATTTTTCCCTAACACAGTTTCTTCGACCTTATGTCACCTACAAGTTGCACACCTTGCTCAACACACTAACACATTTTTCTTCGACCTTGTGTCAGTTACTATTCTAATTTATACTATAATTAGAGTTTTCTAACAAGTTTTTCTTCGACCTTTTGTCAACTCCGACCTCTCCTATATTTACAATATCCGTCTCACAGGACTTCAGGCTTTTTACTTTAGTATCATATACTTTAGGCACCTATTTTTTATTTCTTAGTTGACTTCTTTACTCACTTTTCCCAATTGGCTTTGGGTTGTACAGGTTTTCTTGACTACTATTAACCTCCTCAATTGGTGGCAGGACAATATATGTCCACTCAGGTGATTTGTACCTCTGATTTGGTCGTCTTACTATTTTTGGCCTTTGAATAATCTCTATTTTCTTTCCCAGTGTCTCTTTCTGACTGGTAATCTTGTTCACTTGATCTTCTTGCTCTTTTGTTTTATTTACTATTTTGAATCTTAATCCTCCAGCTCCTTTAGGCCAATTGTCTCCTTTGCAGACTTTCTTAGTCTTCGGCTCTATTGTATTATGCTCCACTCTCCAGGCTCTTTTTCTTGTGCTTTTTCTTAATGGAGTTTCGTCTGCACTGTCATTAGTTTCACTTTCAGTGTCTTCTACTGTTTCATAGATTATGATCTTCACAATGTCTTTGTCTTCATCAGTTTTAGTTTTCTGTACTGTTACTCTGTTAGGAACACCTTCATAACTGGTACTTGGAATCTCGTCCTTGTCGTGAGTTACTTCCTCTTTCCCAGTTTCAGGATTTCGGTTCCTGCTTTCAGAGTCTTCAGATTGCTTTTCAGTTTTCTCCCTTTCAGCAACTTTCTCTTCACTTTCTTTTGCGTCTTTACTGGTGCTTGTCTTTACCGATTCTCAATCTTCAAGTTGATCTTCTGAATCAGGTATTTCAACAATCTCCCTTTCACCTTCACCTTCAGATGCAGAACTGGCTTCTGATACTTCCAGATGTCGACGTTCCTGTCGATCTTCAATATCTGGATCCTTCTCTGGTTCACCTTCAGAATCAGAGTCAGTTGTACTCTCACCGTCGTATGGGTATTCAGGTTCAGGCACACGGATGGTGTGACTAGCATGAACACACCTTTTCAGTCCAGCACATTTAACTGCAGTAGTACTGACAAAGATAACTTGACGTGGTCTTTGCCACCTTGGTACCAAACAATTCCTTCTGCGATGAACTTTTACTCGTACCCAGTCCCCAGGGACTAGATCATGAGCTGGATTTTTCTCTTAGGAATTTGATTCAGTGTCCACCTGGTGGAGCACAGAAGTTACCACATCAGACAGATTTTTGCAGTAATCCAGTATGATGTCATCATTAATTGTCAACAACTTATCAACTGGTACATAGGCCTGTCTCATTACCCTGCCCATCAAGATTTCATGTGGACTTAATCCAGTTTTTCTGTCAGGTATGCTTCTCAGTGTCATTAAAACAAGTGGCAAAGCATCAGGCCACTTCATTCCTGTTGCCAAACACATTTTTGCAATTCTGTTTTTTTTTAGTTTTTTTTTTTTAAAGAACCTTTATTGATGTGGCACGGAAATACAAACATGGGCCTACAACCAATCCGGCCGGCCGCTATTCAGATCGGACAAAGAGGAATGGAGTGCAAAAATATACAGCGGTCTGGAGTTCGAAGGCTGAGTAGCATCCAGGATACAACATATACTTAAGTCACCATGCAATAATAAGGATCTGAGACGGTTCATTTTGCAATAACAAAAAATAAAGTGAAAATCAATGTCGCACAGTCACACACGCCCCTATTACAGCTAAGTAAAAGCAAAAAGTTTTACGCCAGTAATGCACACATATTGGGAGTAACGGGGGAGGGAGTATAAGAGTCAGGATAGATGCGATAAACACAGAGCAATCGTGGCGAGGTAGTCCCACCCCTCAAGGCGAACCACACTATAGGAGACATGGAAGACGACGACATCGAAAAAGGAAAGGGACAAAGGGCCATAGAAACAAAGAGAGAACAAAATAACAAGCCCATCCCCCAACCCTGCACCCCTGCAGAAGGCTACGGCCTACCCCCCCAGCAGCGTGCCTGTTGCCCTAAATAAGAGACCTGAAATACAGAAAAGAAAAAGAAAGAGAAAAAAGACAGGAGAAGGGCCCTCAATCTGGTCATCCGGCCCCTCCCACCTCCGCATGCAAAAATCGTCTAAACAGCAACAGTAGAGGAAGTACAAGTAACAGCAATCACGTATAACGCAATCAATTACAACTCCGCTAAGCGCCCCTCAAATCACCATCAACCATCCATGAGTCCCTCCATGTCCCAATCAAATTCACCCCTGGCCACTTCGGTCAATAGCACCAACGGAGAACAATCCCGCAAACGGGATACAAAGTAGCACAGAGGGTCTGAGTGCACCGGGAGGATCAGGCAGTGTCATCGCTCCATAGGATCCCAGCCACCGAAATCTCGCAGATGATGCATGGCGGAAGTCTGAATGCAACAATATCAACACCGCCAACAGTCTCGAGACAGAACACAGTCCCGCCAAACATGGAAAAGGACTCACACGATGAGGGAAGCGTCGAAACCCCGCCGGGGCTGCCCAAGCCATGGATCGATGCTGTTCCCCCACTCGCCGATCAGAGAGAGGCCTCGATGAGACAATCACACGTGCAACAAGGGTATCTACAGCAAGCTCAGGAACCAAACCCATCCGCGGCACCAAGAACGTAGACTCATCCGGGGAACACGTCAATGAATCAGAGGCAGACACCTCAGCGCCACCTCGAGAGCGATCCATGCCGCCACAAAATGGCGGACCAACAATGGCGGCCACCTTTCTTCCCAATTCTTAGGCCCCCCGGAACAGGGTAGTCTGCAGGGTTGTCAATGCAGCCAGTATATTGCCGGGCGTGGGTCTGTCCTCACGTTGCCAAACCCCGGGATTCTCTTGTGCACCGGTTTCTCTGCCCGGACAATGGGTACGCAAGAGGGTAGCACCCGCCATTTCAGCCGTCACGGTCTCTTCCTCCTCCACCTCACCCCGAGATCGGGATCAACCCCTGGAACCAGCAGGATCCATAGTGGGATCTCAATAGTCGTGGCAGGCAACAGAAAGGAGAGTCACCAAAAGGCTAAACAAGCCCCCTGCTGCTCTCCGGTAGTCATCCACGGCTCCCGGGGGGGGGGGGTTGTTAACATGACCGGGCAGCACACCGAAGGGGAACTGGGCCTCATGGACTCTCTCCGGCCCAGCTATATCGCACCTCTCGCAGGGCAACCCGCTATTGGGAGCGGGTTGGTATCACCTCTTTTGGCTCGCGGATCTCAGGTTCGCTCCGAGCGGCTTCCCATCGCGACCGGAGGCCGCAGGAGTTGCATTCACGGCCGGACACTCTCCTCACTCGAGATCCCGGTCTCAGCACCCCGAAGGCCGCCAAACAGTCGGGGACATTTCTTCGGGTCAACTACACGGTGGAGCCACAGAAGCAGATGGTAAGTGAATGCTTTCCTTCCCCTACTCAAATTAACAAATACTGATCAGGTTAATCGCCAGGATATATGTGCGGGGCGGGAGGGCTCACGGAGCCGAGCGTTTATGCAACCATCCCGATCGCCATCTTGGCTCCTCTGCAATTCTGTTTTTAATTGTTCCATTCACCTGTTCAACTACTCCGGAAGCCGCAGGTCTATATGCACAATGTAGCTTCTGGCGAATGTCCAGAGCTTCACAGATCATCTGCATTAATTCATTTTGGAAATGCGGGTCTCTGTCCGATTCAATCGTCACCGGAAACCCGAAGCGTGGTATTATCTCACGCAAGAACAGTTTAGCAACAGTTAATCCATCATTCCTCCGCGTGGGGAAAGCTTCTACCCATCGAGAGAACAAGCAGATTATCACAAGAACATATCGGAGTCTGTTGCATGGAGGTAATTCAACAAAATCTATCTGAACTCTTGTGAATGGGCCACCCTCACGTCCTATGGTTCCCAGACTTACAACAGTTTTTCTGTTTGGATTAAATTGCTGACAGACTAGGCATCTTTGACACAAGCTTTCAGCAATCATTCTAAATTTTGGATTATGCCAAGTCTGTCTAAAAAGACGAATCATAGCATCTCTACCAATGTGTGCTTGACCATGGTACATTCGGGCCATATCTGAAATCATGCTATCGGGCATTACTGGTCTTTCATCTTTGTAAACCCAAATTTCATCTTCCTCCCTTTGTCTGCAGCCTGATTTTAACCAGATATCTTTTTTCCTCTGCCCCTGCCTCTTCCTGCATCTACTTCACTTCCTGCCAAGTTTCAACTACAGTGGTTAACATTAAAGGACTTGGAACATGTTCTTCAGTGTTTTCTTTTTTTTTTTTTTTTTTTTTAAAACCTTTATTGAAAGACACGTATAAGTACAAGCGCCGGCCTACAACCATAGGGGCCGGCCGCAAAGTCAGGAGAATCAAAAAAACAAAGCAATGTGTACGATAGAGTGAATACAGGATGGACGCAAATATAGTCGTTATACAGCCAGCGCCAGGATAAGAGAGGTTTCATTTTACATTATATAAAGGAGGCAGCAACCATATCTACCAGGGCGTCATGCAACATATACAGAAAAAGAAGGGGGGGGGGCGGGAGGGAAACAGCCCCCCACGCAAGCAGACGACCACAGTAGGGCAAAGCCCCAAGACCTCTCACGCCCATACCAGGTGCAGAATAGAGGAAGAATACCAGCAAACAAATAAAGTGGACGCCACATGTACAGCCCACCCGCCCCGAAAAAGGAGAAAGTGCAGACGCTTACGAAACAAAGGAGTAAACACAAAGGGATATAGCCCACCCCCGGAAAAAGGCAAAAAGGGACCATAGAATAAAACAAACTAAAATAACAAACACCCCCCCCACCCTACATCACTGTAATGGCTACGGCCTACCCCACTAAACAGCGTGCCTGTCGCCCCGAGTCACCCGAAATATAGAAAAAGAGAAAGGGAATAATAACGAAGAAAGAGAGGGGAGAAAGAAAAAGAAGGGGAGGAAAAGGAAGAAAGAGAGAGGAGAGGAGCCAGCGATCGAGACATAAAACACTACCCCCTCCGCAACAATAATTCACTAATCGAGGTCGAAAAGGAGAGTCACGAAAAGCCTACACAGGGATGTAAACAGGAACCATCCAGAATAACGAGGCCCGGAGATGCCATTTAAAAAGGGTCCCACAGGCAACCGAGCATGATCACCCCTGTCCACTTTTATGAAGAGTCGAGCTTTCAGACCCCGCCACCGCCAAAAAACAGCAGAACACAGTGGGTCCATACCAGTCAGGAAAAGCCGGTGGGATCTCCGCAAAACACCGTCCCGGCCAACTAGAAGCAACCAGGAGAACTCGGCAACAGTCAGAATTCAAAAGTTCCTCAAAGATCCACGTGGCCAAGCACAATATCTGGGCTGTCCAGCACGAAGCAAAGAAAACAGGATGTAGGGAACACTGCAGCATCGGCACCGGGTCCGCATGATCCCATAGAATCGAACACCCAGCCGGAGATCCCAGCACAGCCGCCGGCGAAGTTTCAGTCAGTACAATTCGGGGAGACGACATCTCGTCACAAAATGGCGGAGCCACCATGGCAGCGATCCGCGACTCCAAGACTCGACATTTCAAGGACAGGTCGATCCGCAAAGCAGACAGGGCAAACCAGACAGCAGTCCGAGTAGGGGCCGCCTAAACCAAACGAGGGCTGGAGAAAGCAAATGCGGCTACTTCCCTGTCTCCAGGAGAAAGACACTCCGAGGGGCCATCCGCCATCTTAAGCACAGCGCCCTCCGCCACCGCCGCAGGCTCTTCCAAGTCCACCAGGAGCACCGGCGGCCCAGGGCACACCGCCAAACCGCGGCGGATGGCGCTCGGCGGAGAAAGGAGAGTCACCAGAAGAACGGGCGTGCTCCCCACAGCACTCGGGGGGAGCCCAGCACCGGACCCCGGGCGGGACTAACAACAGGAGTGGGCTTCGCACTTGAGGGGTGCCGGACAGCGCGGCTTCTCTTCTTCGGGCCGGTAGGCAAACGGACATGCGGGGTGGCCCACCAGCGGGGGCGGGTCCGCCCCGGGGGTCCCGGCCCACGGCTCTCAGGCTCCCACCATCGGGTCTCTCCACCGGTTCCGGACCGCCGGCACTCCGAACATCTCCGGGCAGGCACAGCACTCGAGGCCCCGGCGTCAGGGCCGGGAAGGCCAACAAGGGGACCAGGGCAGAACGCCGGAATCACTGCACGCCAGAGCCCCGGAAAAGGATGGTAAGTGACGGCTCTTCCTCAGTGACCAAATTCGGAACACCCCGAACAGGATGAAATACAGGATAGGTGGCGGGGAGGAAGAAATCACGGAGCGAGGCGGTTATGCGACCGTTCCGATCGCCATCTTGGCTCCTCCCCCCCTTCAGTGTTTTCTTGATTGATTGAAATTTGATTATTTGCACAATGTTTTGCAATTGCATCAGCGTAACTGTTTCCTCTTGTAATATAATCCTCGTCCTTTTTATGAGCAGAACATTTTACCACAGCCAATTTTTCAGGTAACTTTATCACGTCTATCAGTATCTTCACAAACTCTGCATTCCGAATGGGTGTTCCTGCAGAGGTCAAATAGCCTATTTGGGACCAAAGCTGTCCATAATCATAAACAACTCCATAACCATATTGACTATCAGTCACTATGGTTACTTTCACCTCTTTTCCCAACTCACATGCTTGTATCAAAGCAACCAACTCCGCTATCTGAGCAGAATGAATTCCTTTCAGACAAGATGCTTTCAACACTTCTGCTACTGTACATACAGCATATGCAGCACTTAGAACACCACTTCCTGTCTCAAGCATGATCTATCCACAAACATTACAAAATCTGATTCGAGCAAAGGTTCATCTTTAATGTCTGGACGAGGATTTGTGCAGTACTGCAAAACATCCAAACACTTGTGATCAAGCTCACC
Organism: Lissotriton helveticus; assembly: GCF_964261635.1. Classification (NCBI taxonomy): domain Eukaryota; kingdom Metazoa; phylum Chordata; class Amphibia; order Caudata; family Salamandridae; genus Lissotriton; species Lissotriton helveticus. The sequence continues at coordinate 891,960,448 of NC_136073.1, read as the reverse complement.
TTTCACCTCTAATTCAATGGTGTCGGGTAGCAGTGTTGATGGGTTGACATTTACACATCTTGCAACAGTCACATTCTCAGCTCCCAAAATAATTTTCTCATAACGAGTCATTCTGCTATTAGTCATGTACTGGGTCTTTGCTCTTGTGAGGAGAATCTCCACTGAATGAGTTACATACACCTTCACAGGAAATCCCATCACAATTCCATAACTTTGCTCCAGACTTACACTGGTTGCTGCTACTGCTTTCAGACAACCTGGCAAAGCCTTTGCAACAGGGTCCTAAACAGCTGAGGAATACGCAATTGGTTTTCTCATTCTTCCATGTCTTTGAATTAATATTGACAAAGCACATCCTTCTCGCTCACTGCAGTATACTTCAAATTCTTTTTCATATTCAGGCATTCCCAAAGCTGGTGCTTCACACAACTTGGTGTTTAGCTGTTCAAATGCTTCTATCTCTGTTTTAGTCAGAACAATGGGATCTCTGATATCTGCCTTTGTCAGTCTCTGCAATGGTTTTGCAATCAAAGAAAATCCACTTATCCACTGTCTACAGTAACCTACCATTCCTAAGAACATTCTTACCTGTCTTTGAGTTTTAGGTGGCTGCGTTCCTTGTATCATTTTAATTCTCTCAATTGTGACCTGTCTGATTCCTTTAGCAATCTTGTGACCTAAGTACTGTACTTCTTTCTGGCAAAACCGTAATTTTGATGGAGACACTTTATGTCCCTCCTCAGCCAAATGATTCAACAATGCCACTCTATCAGTTATACAGGCATCCTTCGTGTTTGATGCAACCAAAAGATCATCAATATACTGTACCAACACAGATTCTCCAGGCATGCTCAAATTTTCTAATGATTTCGTTAGCAGCTGATTAAAAATCGATGGACTTTCAGTGTACCCTTGTGGAATTCTACACCATGCTAGGATACGATTTTAGAAACAAAACGCAAAAATTGTTTGTCTTTCTGGATGCAATGGAACAGTAAAGAACGCATTGCATAAATCAATTACTGTGTACCATTCTGCATCATGAGGTATTTGGTACAAAATCACTGTTGGATTCGGAACAATTGGACAACATGGGACAACAATTTTATTAACCTTTCTCAGGTCCTGCACAATTCTAAATGTTCCATTCGGCTTTTTCAATCCCATAATTGGTGAATTACAAGGACTGCTCTCAATTTCTCTTAAAAATCCCTGCTCAATCATTTTGTCAATTACTGGTGTAATTCCTTCAATTACCTCTGCAGTCATTTTTTATTGAGGTATATTTGGGTAGCTTGCACCTTCTTTTATAGACACTTTCACTTTCATTAACCCTATATCCTTTCCAGTGAAATCCCACACGCTTTCTTTCACTGCCTCTTTCAGTTCAACTGGAATTTTCTCTTTATTAAAAACAGGAAACAGTTTATCTTGTTCTGCCTCAATCATGAGCATTGTCAATACAAACTATCCTCATCTGGAGTTTGCAATTCTATGCCATCTGGTGAACAATATATGGCACAGTTCACCCTGCCTAGCAAATTAACAGGACTGCTGTCGCACACCACAAACCGATGCATATCTTTGTATGTACCAATCTCTATTTCAACTGATTTTGTCAATGGAGTATTTATTTGTCTATTAGCAACACCTACAACCTGGATTGTCTCACCCGAGAGAGGAAGATTTTGAATTTCCACTGATCTAACAGTAGAACGGGTAGCACCAGTGTCCACTAGGAAAGTTATTTCCACATCATTCACCTTTCCGCTCACAAATGGACCTGACTGATCTACCTCAAGTGTGGCTCCAAGCATACACTCTTCTTCCTCCCTCAGGCACCGTCAGAAAGTTTCATCCGGCTCACTGCCATTCTCTTCTTGCAACCAATATTGAGGACACGCATTTACTCTTTGCGGTCTTTTTACCTGCTCACCTCCGCTGAATCCTGTCTCTGCACTGTATCTCTGCTGATTCCCACTGTATGGCAGTGGCGGTTGCGGCACCTGACTTTGCTGATTTGCTATCTGCTGTTGTTGCGGTTGCCGCTGATTTACCTCAAACTGCACCTGCGGATTCAATGATGTATGTTCCCCATTAACTCTAGGCGGGCATTTACACTCTCGTTTCCAATGCCCTATCTTGCCACAGTTGAAACATGGCATTTTACTTTGTCAATTCGTCAATATTCCCTACCAATTTAGGTTTGCCTTTAAACCCACCTTGATCCCTTACATTCTTATTCTCCATCTGTGCTACTTGTTGTTCTGCTACTTTTACTTGTGCCCACGTGGCTTTCTCTTTCAACTTCTTTTGTTTTGCATCAATCTCCTCACTATAATATTTTGCTTGTCTCAATACCTTATCTACTGAGCTCGACTGCCAATCCATCATGCTATGTCTAATCAGGTCTGAAATTTCTGGTCTTAATCCATATACAAACCTATACACAAAAAGGCTCATATCCTTTTCATTTAATTCCTCATAACCACTATATTGTTTGAAAACCAACAACAACCTTTCATAAAACGAATGCACGGTTTCTTTTGGTTCTTGAGTGGTCCTGTCTATCTTTACCCAATCAGTTTCTTTTGGAGGTATTTTGTTTTTCAACCACACTATCACTTGTTCGTATTTTCTCATCACATCTGGTGATGGAGCTCCTGTTTTCTCATCTCTGGGATACTCCTCCCTTGGCCAATCCACAGATATTTTACATTCTGTCCATAAATCTGTTGGCACCACTATGTCAAATAATCCATCCAAATCAATCCACAATACCTTTGACACCTTTACAAATCTGTCAACTTGCCGATACTGATAGAGCGCGCGAGGCCACCCGACCAATAATTTCGCCGTTTCCGGCTTCAGGGCCCATATACTTTCAAATCACCATATACATTGATCAGGTGACTTCACGAGCTCTACCAATTTGTGTGTGTTCCCTACTATTGTTTCTCAGTGCACCAGACTTACCATCCACCAACACGGGTACCTAATGACCACAATGAATCAGGGAGCTAGCTGTAAAGAAATGGCAACAAAATACAAACCCAACCAATAACATTCCAAATACTTTGCAAAATGACCACGGACAACTGGAAGTTTTAAATTGTTTATCTAAAGTTCGTTATTTTCATTCATAAGATATACAAGAATAAGGCATTCAATAACTAGTATAATGTAAATGATATAACTATAGAGAAATAAAGACAAGGTAATCATCGGAATACTGCTATGAAATGCAAATGAGAAAAATACTACACAATCTCAGAAATGTTTAAGCATGGACAGACTATGCATGGGTAACTTATAGGAGGGCCTATAAAGAGTAACACGCTAAGCTTAAAGTGAAGGGACCTTTAAACAGTCTAGGTAAGGAGGTTCTAGACCATATCAGAAAATGACAAACTGCTATGCAAAATATAATTTCTAACAGGTGAGATGACATGGGAACACGTTTACGAGATAATTGCAAATGACTTTCAATGGTTTGCGGAAAGCATGGAAAATAACATATGCAAAGGTATCATTTTATTGAAGCAAAAGGTAGAAATATAGGAAGGTGCGAGTTTAAAGAACTTAGAGCAGTATTTACCTAGACTGGTGTGGAAACCAAACCCTGGCCACGGGTCAGTTAAGGACAGGAAACCCTCAAGGAAGGATACCCCTCAAAGGACAGCAGGTGCAGAATGGACACCCAGGACAGGACAGGATACCCTCGGATTTGGAATCAGGACAGGACCTCAGGACAGGACAGCAAACCCTCAGGACAGGACCGGAACCCACAGTTCGGAAGCAACGCCTGCGCTCCACCCTCTCTGCAGCTATCGATCAAGACCCCGATTGGGTCAGCGAACTCCCAGCAAAGTGCTTCGCCAGCACTTTAAGATTCAGTAGAACCTTAGTCTATGGTCAATTTCGGACAGAGTGCTCCGCGGCTCTCTGTATCTTCAGTCACCTATTGAGTGCGATGGGTCAGTGACAGGTCAGCTAAACCAGACAAGTCGGACGATTCCCTAGGTGAACCCAGGGTAGATATACTGTTTGGGGCAGTGTACCACCCCCCAAATGTTGCAAAGTGTCAGAATCCCTCAATTTGGATTGGTCCTAAGGTAGGATTTGGGTAACACACCAATCATAATACTCCATTTGTATGCCACATTAACATATTTTGGTACCGCCTAGCGAGATAGGGGTTCCCATGAGAGACTACACGGCAAACAGTAGCGCAACATTACAATGTAACATATAAGGAGCCACATTCGCTGTTCTCGCGGGGCAGAGGTGACTTTCTCAGGAACATCTTGCCCATTACTGCCAACTGGCTGTGTTCCATCAGTCAAGGTCCACTGTGCCGCAGAAAGTTGCGCAGGCGCAGAAGGGACCTCCAATATGGCTCTCCTCTCTCTCAGACCCCCATTTCCCGCGGTACATGAAAAGTAAGCGAAAACAAATTAATACATAATAATGTCATCATGAAAACACATCACAGGGTTTGTACTTCTAACTTATCATCAAGAAATATACTTATGCAATCTACATGTTAGCTACATAGAAACGATGACAAGAGCAAACTGCACGAGCAGTGCAAGCTATGTATTACGCATGCGCATGAATTTCCCTCCAATTCTGCAGACACGTCAGGACACGTGAGTGTGACTGACGCATGCGCAGTAACTAAATACAAGCGGCGGCCATTTTAAAATGACTCGAGTAAATTATTTTAGTAAAACACATGTGCAAGCTTCGTGATCCTTATTCAAACTTAATATAAATGTTAGTAAGACGTACACTTATTACCTTGTTACACATAAATGAGGCTCATGATTTCAGCAAGTCGCAAAATATGCGAAGCTTTGCTTCATCAATCCCCTCTTTGATGATATTTACTATCATCACAAAATAAATGGAACCAGATGCCAACTTTCTTTCACACTTTATACAGCTGTATCTCTTCCAACAATCGCTCCAACTTTTCTCTCTCAGTTCTGGTAGGGTGAGAAGTCTTCACCTTTTTGTATATCTGATCATTCACTTCCTCTAATTCGATCTCATCCACACTTCGTTTCACTCCTCTAGCATTCACTTGATGTTTTCTGGTGTGCTTGCGACATTTGCAACAGATAAAAATGAAGAATATGATAAGACCTATAATTCCAATTGGCATCAGTATCTTGAACAATAAGCTTTTACCTACGCTAGCAAGCCAATGACCTATATTTGAGAGACCATCTACCAGTCTCTTCCAGGCACTATCAACCTCGAGTGGTTTGACTTCCTTTGTCAAATTAGTAATGTTTTTCACATATCTTTTGATCTGTACACTTTTGTCCGGAATATAAGTGCAACAATGTTGCGCCTTCAACATCCGGCAGACTCCGCCCTCTTTTGCCAATAAGGTATCAAGAGCAAGTCGATTCTGCAAAACCATTGATCTGATCGCAACCATTTCGGTGTTGACCAGCAGAAATCCATGAGCTGTCTCAGTAGACAATACATCCACTATAGTAGACAATTTACAAATTCTGTGTGTGTTCAGAACCACTCCCACTCCAGGTATCAGTGCACTGAAAATACTACCCATAATTTCACCTATACTTTCTCTTTTACTACGCATTAAGCCATTAGTATTTTCATTGCTTCCAGCAACTCCATTCACATGGTATATTTTCGGGAAGACAATGCCAAAATAGCAACTTCCATACCAGTGATCCGGCAATTTAAAATAAGCCTTGTCCCCACAAATATAATAAATTCCAGGAAACACAGGCTCTGACCCATTTTTGAAACCCCAACCTCCAATTACCTTGTAATTATGTTCGCATTCACTGGAACCAATGAAAACATTATTATAGTAGCTAGTCTTCTCGCGATGAAGACATAACTTTCCTTTCTTTTCAAAATCCAGCAACAGAGCAGGTCCCGCCCCACCATTTGAGGTGCCTTCCATGTTTTCAGCCCACTTTGGCCTTTTCTGACTTTCGTCATTCGCCTTTCTTTGTATCTTAATTCTCCGTTTCTCTGCCATGTTCAGGAACATCTTTTCCTGCTCACGCAAAGAACAAGTCAGGTTATCTCTGTGTGCGTCACCTATGTCAATATTACCTATAGTCAGAAAGTATTCACCCATATAGCGAGTAACGTCACTTTTGGTATGTACAGGATTCAAATTCCCACGTATAGGAAGTTCAGAAAAGATCACGTCATTGTTAGAGTAATAGTACTGTAACGGTCCTCTTTTGTAAAATAAACTAGCTAAAATGCTACAGGAGATTCCATATGTCAATGGCAAGTGATGGTATGTCACGCCTTCAGCTACAGAGGTAGGTAGCTTCATGCAGACATAGCAATCTTCAATTTCCATAGTCTCTACATAGTGTATTAACAAGTTTGCAAAAACATTTAAGTGTGTCCTGTTCTTAATTCCATGATAATGTAGTCCTCCCTCATCTGATGCTTCTAAGTCTTGTTTTGTTTGTCTCAGTGCTCTCTCATATCTTGCTACACTCTGGGTTGTCAGTTCCTCACTGTCAGTATTTACAATTTCAGTAGGGACAATGTTAGTATCTTTACTTACAGTAAAGGGTATAAAGATTGTTAGTCCTATCCAGATTACTATCAGTACTACTATACTACATATACACACCTTGCAGCACGTCTTGCAACGACTGCAACTAGGTCTACCATTCACAGTTGAATCAGACATTTCGGCTCAGAAGAAGTTTCTCGACCCCTCTTTGTGTCTTTACACAGCTAGCTTACTTTGTGCAAATTCACGGTGGTTCGTCTTCTTCTTCAGCAGAGTACTCAGGGACGGGCTCTCCGTCACTTACGTCAGTTATATCAAGATCTTCAAGTTCTTCCAAAACGAGTGTCCATTCAGGAGACTTGTACTTTTTGTTTTGTCTTTTTATTCGATCACTCCTTCTTTTGGAAGAGTTTTCCTCTTGCTCGGCTATCCGCGCACTTCTCCTTGCTTCTGCACGTTTTTCTTCCACCGTCTTTATCCTTAGCCTCAATTTCTTTACGAACCTAGGCTCAAGGTGCTTTCTTTTCTTGAGTCTCTTAGTTGGCACTTGGACTTCGCTTTCTTCTCTTATCCTCTTGTTCTCTTTAACTTGTGGCAATTCTGCTTCACTTTCTTCTTCTTCCCCTATCTGGCTAGTTCCAGGGCTAGCATCTAGTTCTTCTGCCTGGTTACTAATCTGGCCTTGTTCAGGAATATTTTGTTTTTGGCTTTCGATTGTCTCTGTTTCTGTTTCTGTTTCTGTTTCTGTTTCCTGAACTCGTTCTTCTAACCCTATCTGATCCTGTTCAAGCACTTCGATCTCTTGATTTTCTTCTGCTCGAACTATTATTCTATGTCTAAGCTGTCCCTTATCCACATCAGGAGTTAGTGGAGGTGTATCGAACACCTGTTCTGTCCCTGTCTGACCTTCTCCTTCCTCAGTTTTGATGTGAATCTCAAGCGGCTGAGGTTCTTCGCCTGTGCCTTGCTTTTCCTGACTAGTCCACTCTCTACCTTCACAAAGTCGCTCTCTTGTTCGGATGGGATCTTCGGTCAGATCAATCAATGGTATCCATTCTTCTGGCCATATGCTTGGCAGCTCGTCATCAGCTACTCCTGGCTCAGTTTCCTGGACCTCTTCAGCAGGCTGGATTCTTGGCAGTTCGTAGTCAACTACTCCTGAGCCAACGTCTGCTGTTCCTGCAGCTTGACTGGTGCTGGGCTGTTCGTTGTCAGCTGCTTCTGGTCTGGCTCCTGCAGAGTCCTCTGCTGGATGCCCTTCTTCTTCAGGTTCCTCGTCTGGTAATACCTTCTGGGTGTGGCCGGCGTGGATCCACTGGGGAACACCTGCACACTTCACTGCAGTGGTTGTTACCAGGATTACTTGGCGTTTCTTTCCCCACCTTGGTGCCAGACAGCTTGACCGAGTGTGCTTCTTTATTTTGACCCAGTCTCCTGGAACCAAGTTGTGGAGAGGAGTCGTTGGATTGAGGATGCCGTCGTCTCCGATCTGGCGAGAGATAGAACGCACTTGGTCACCCAATCTCCTGCAGTATTCAAGCACCAAATCATCAGTAATACTCAACAGTTTGCTTCCTGGCACCCATGCTTGTCTCATCACTCTTCCCATAATGATTTCATGGGGACTTAGGCCTGTCTTGCGGTCAGGAACACTTCTCAGTCCCATCAGGACCAGGGGCAGGGCCTTCACCCAGTTCATGCCAGATGCATCGCACAGCTTTGCTAGTCTGTTTTTGATAGTTCCATTTATTTGTTCCACTACTCCAGAAGCCTCTGGATGATATGCACAGTGACGTTTCTGCCTTATTCCAAAGGCCTTACAGAGTTCAGCCATTATTTCATTCTGAAAATGTCCGCCCTTATCTGATTCAATAATGAATGGCACCCCGAATCTAGGTATCAGTTCTTTTAGTAAACACTTGGCTACTGTCAGTGCGTCACTTTGGGAAGTAGGGTAAGCTTCAACCCATTTTGAGAATACGCAAACAATGACAAGGACATATCGTTTCCCCTCACAACGTGGCATGGTGATGAAATCAACCTGTATCCTTATAAAGGGACCCCCTGATCTCCCAATTTTGCTCAGCTCTACCATTGTCCTCTTGCCTGGGTTCATCTGTTGACATGACAGGCACCTCTGGCAGAGGGACTCTGCCACTTTCCTGAACTTATTACTGTACCAAGTCTGTTGAAATACCAGAATCATGGCATCCCTACCAATGTGTGATCCCTCGTGTATTAATCTTGCCATTGTGCCAAGCAAGTGTCTGGGTAATACAGGCATACCAGTTGGGCCCAAGATGACACCATCCACACGTCTCGGTCTACACCCATCCTCCTTCCATTTCTCTCTTTCTTGCCAAGGGGCCGACTCCTGCCACTCTCTCACTTCATCCCATGTAGGCACTTCTTCAAACACTTGAAGTTGGCAGCTGGCTCCGATCCCCCCTCGTTTAGGATTAATGATATAGTGATCTCTGGCGCACCATTGGGCCACTCGATCAGCAAAATCATTTCCCAGTGATACTTTGTCCGTGCTCTTCTTATGAGCAACGCACTTTACCACTGCCAGTTCCTTTGGTAACTGGATGGCCTCTAAAAGGTCATGAACAACTTTTCCATTTCGAATGGGGGTACCTGAGGAAGTCAGGAATTCCCTCTGTAGCCACAATTGGCCAAAGTCATGCACAACACCATAACAGTACTGACTGTCAGTGTACACCGTTATGCGTATGTTTTTCCCAATTTGGCAAGCTTTTATCATAGCGATCAATTCGGCTACTTGTGCAGACTTTATGTTATATAGATAACCTGCTTCTTCGATTTTTGTTAAGGAGACTACTGCATAGGCAGCACTCAGGCCTCCTAGTTCATGTCTCAGACAGGAACCATCCACAAATAGTTCCATGTCATGCACGGGCAATGGAGTTTCTTTAATGTCTGGGCGTGGCTTGGTGCTGAACTCTGTCAGATCAATGCAGTCATGTTCATCATCATCCCCACCTTCCATATCCAGGGGAGAGGGGAGTAAAGTGGTAGGGTTCAGAATACCGCACCTAACAATGCTTACATTTGCTGCACCCACAAGAATCCTCTCGTATTTAGTCAGCCGACTAGGGGTGAGATACTGCGTTTTGGTTCGGGTCAATAAAATTACCACTCCATGTGAAACATATACAGTCACAGGATGTCCCATGACAATGGACTCACTTTGTTCCAAACTTGCGCAGGTAGCAGCTACTGCTTTCAGACAGCCTGGTAACCCAGCAGCTACTGGGTCCAGGGTGGCAGAGAAATAGGCCACAGGCCTTCTGGTCGTGCCATGTTCTTGAGTCAAGACTGACAATGCGCAATTATCGCGAGTGTCACAGAATAGGGCAAACTCTTTGGAATAATCTGGCATTCCCAACGCAGGGGCTGTACACAGACAATTTTTCAGTTTTGTGAAGGCCATTAGGCTTTCATCGTTCCATTCTACAATATCTGGCATTCCTCTCTTGGTCATTTTTTATCAAAGGCCTGGCTAAGACTGCAAATCCCAGAATCCACTGCCTGCAGTATCCTAGTACACCCAGGAACATTCTGATTTCTTTTTGAGTACGGGGCAACTGCATCTTTTGAATTATTCTCACTCTTTCTGATGTGACTTTTCTGACACCCTTTTCTATCTGGTGTCCTAGATATTTCACTGATTTTGCACAGAACTGTAGTTTGTCAGGGGCCACTTTATGCCCTTTCTCACACAGATGATTTAGTAGGGCAATGGTGTCAACTACACAGTCCCTATGACTTTTAGACGCCAGTAGAAGGTCGTCTATGTACTGCACTAGGACAGAGTTCCCAGGTTAGAGCAAAGTCTCTAGACATTTTTTCAAGATCTGATTAAAGATAGAGGGGCTCTCTGTATACCCTTGAGGGACCCGGTTCCAGCAATACACGTGACCTTCGAAGGCAAATGAGAAAAGAAATTTGCTGTCAGGGTGCAAGGGTATCGAAAAGAATGCATGACACAAATCAATCACAGTGAACCACTCAGCATCCCAAGGAATCTGGTACAGTATCACTGCTGGGTTCGGGACAATAGGGCAGCAAGGAACTACAATTTTGTTTACCTTTCTCAGGTCTTGCACCACCCTGTACTTGCCACTAGGCTTCTTGATGCCCATAATCGGTGAGTAGCATGGGCTACTCATCACCTCCTGTATGATGTTTCCTTCTAGTAATTTTTGTATTTCCAGAGTAACACCGGCTTTCACTTCAGCATTCATTCGGTAGGGCTTGGTGTTAGGGTATACTGCATTATCCTTGATGGCTATCTGTATGGGGTCTACATCCTTCATTAATCCTACATCTTTTCCAGTGAAGTCCCACACATCTGGCTTTACTGCTTCTTGGAGTTCTTTGGGCAAGTCCTGCAGGGTCAATCGTTTAATTTCTGAGTCCGGTCTGAGCAACAATAATTTATAAATGCCATCTTCATCCGGGGTCTGAATTTCAACACCTTTTGGTGTGCAAAAGATGGTACAGTTCATTTTGCACAGCAAATCACGACCCAGTAGATTCACTGGACTGGTGTCACAGACGACAAATCTATGCATTTGTTTAAAATTTCCAATTGAAATCTCCATTGGCTCGGTAACAGGAGTACTAATCAATTGATTAGATACACCCACTACTTGGATATTTTCTCCCGAGAGGGGTAGGTTTGGAACGTCCACTGTTCTTACAGTAGAACGGGTAGCGCCAGTGTCCAACAGAAAGGTGACATCATTTCCGTCAACCTTTCCTTCAATGTATGGTCCGGACTGGTCTACCGGCAAGGAAGCGCCAAGTACGCACTCCTCGTCCTCCCCTCTCAGGCCCCGTCAGTACTGATCATTACAAAGGAAGGTATCATTCAGCAGATACTGCGAAGTTGCTGTATTTCTGTTCTCACCGCTTTCCCAAACTTCTATCTCATCACCCTCTGCCTGTTTTCCCCTGTATACCTGCTTTGGTGCTCGAGGCACCTGAACTGTTTTTACCTGTGGTTGAGTCTTTCTTGGTCTTTCTTTCTGCGTCTGTGGAGTTAAATCAGGTGTTTTGGCGTTATCATCTACCAAATAGGGACACTCGTTACGCCAGTGTCCAATTTCGCCGCACTGATGGCAGGGAAATTTCTTCATAGCCTCTTCCCTGCTAAATTTGGGCCGGGGCTTTCCTCCACCCCCACCCCCAGGACCTTTGTTCTCAGCATTTTTAACCATGTTACTCAACTGTTTTTCCTGCTGTTCTGCGAGCTTCACTTGAGCCCACATTACCTTCTCCTTAAGGGCCTTTTTCTTTTCTGCCATCTCGTCCTCGCAGTACTTTGCGTACCGCAGGACCTCATCCATCTTTTTGGTGTGCCAACAGATTTTATTATCTTTTATCCACTGACAAATTTCGGGTCTTAAACCATTTACAAACCTGTAAATAAAATGCGTCATGTCTTTCATCTCGATGTTATCTATACCACTGTATGTTTTGAACACCTGCAATAACCTCTCATAGAAGGAGTGCACTGTCTCGTCCCTTTCCTGTGTTGTCCTATCTATCTTGGTCCAATCAGTTTCCTTTGCGGGCACTTTTTCTTTCAAATGCTGAATTACCTGCTCATATTTTCGCATGACATCCTTCGATGGCTCCCCTGTTTCTTTATTTCTTGGGTACTCTTCACTAGGCCAGTCTATGGCTATTTTACACTGGGTCCATAAATCTACCGGAACCACAATGTCGAAAAACCCATCCAGGTCTTTCCACAGACATTTCTGTACTTTCACGAACCTTTCCACCTGCCTGTACCAGTCTACTGGTTTCTCTCGTAATTTTGGAAAATCGTTCGTAAAGGACACAATATCCTGTCTGGACCAGGGGACATGCACATATTTCCCTCCTGGTACTTCGCGCATGGGGCATAACTGTTCAGGTTTTTCTACCTCCCTTAAAGCAAACTCAGGAGTCGCTTGTCGGGAGCGAGCCTCTTCTTTCTTTCTCGCCCACCTGCTTCTCCATCTTTCCACATCTCCCCATTTTTGCAGTACCCCCAATAATTCTTTAATCTTCAACTTTTTCCCTGCCACATTCAGGTGCTCTATATCTTTGTCTGAGAAGTCTGCTCTGTACGGTTTCTACAAGGGCTTGGATTTTGAAATATCTACCCCCATACTGGCTGCGGTGTCTGTCAGTTTTTCGTGGAGCACTCTGGTGTTTCTTGTAAGGCTTTTACACATAAACGACAATTCTTCTTCAGAGTAGGTATTCAATCGATCCAACCCCACATTTCCTGCCATTAATTCTTCTATTTCTACCCTCAGCTTGTAGAGGTCTAAAGGTTTCGTTTGCAGAGTCTGTTTCTCTAATTCGCGACTCCAACTCTCAATTTCATCCGGAGTTACCAGAGAGACACTCCTAGTACCTGTTGCTGACTCTAATTTAATTTCTTTTGCATTAAAAGGGTTATGCCTCTGCTGCATTCCCTTTCCGGTCTGTTTGTTTGGCAAGTCCAAGAACGCAACTTCAGACTCACACTCACTGGACTGATCATCTATGATTATCGGTTCCTGTCTCGGGGGTGGCATGACTGGGGTCATAACTGGAGTAATCGGATTTCCCTGACCATTTCCGTATAACGGAACCACTGGTCCAATAGTTACTGGAATAGTCAACGCCTCAGGACTGGTATTTAACTGGGAGATTTTCTGAATTATTTCTGTCCTTTGTCTAGCTAGAGCCTCTTGCTCCTTTTCCACTAGTATCCTTCTTAAAGTCGTGTCATGTAATATATGTGGGGTCAATGGAGGAGTAAAACTCGGGGCAGTAGGATGCGTTTCACTTGGTCCCCCACCATAATTTGGTTTTGGGAACAAGGTTCCGGTGTTAAAGGACCTGCGCTCTTCCTCATATGGAGGTTGAACAAAAGGCAGTCCTGAACTCGATGGTTTCTCTTCGTTTTCATACAGGGGTCTGGGAAAGAAAACTTTCGTACGTGAATATTTTTCTTCTTGGGTTGCGGGCACTTTGGGATATATATCCCTTGTTTCCGCCGGTTCGGGTTTCTCACAATAGGGCAATACCTGACCACCCCCTCCCAGTCCTAGGGATCTGTCTTCTTCCTTTAGGAAGTGGCGACGGGGAGCATCTCCTACACTGGAAGGACGGGCCCCCTCATTATAAGGTGGCGGACTTCTGGTACAGATGTCATCTATCAATTCATCATCTGACTCCCCCGGGGCCCCCCAATGCTTACACTTTTCGGTACTTTTCTCACCCGCTGCAGGGTTATGACATGCCGGCATCATGGGAAACAGACCCTCAACAATCATGCTCTGCCTCCACTGCTTCATCCTTTTATCCCTGGACTCCTGTTTTAGCCTGGGGTACCACTTGGTCAGACCTTTGTCCATTCGGGGTTTCTCTCTTTCAAAAGCCTCAATCTCCCATTCCTCTAATGCCTCATACTGCGTTAGTCTCGGTCTGGGATGTAATTCATTCATGCGGGTTCTCAAATTAAATAAAATTCTGCCATTGAAAGTGCCGTCTAACGGAAAAGCCAATACTCCGTCATCTTTAGTGTACTTTACCCAATTCTCCAACCACACACAGGTGTTGTACCCTCGGTCAAACATCATGAATGAGGCAGGAGTATTCGGTGGCGGGATAGTAACGCCCTCTCTAGACTTAATCGGTTTGTCCGTTTTGAAATAATTCTTTACCCTACTTACAAGGGACATCTTTCTCTTAGCTCCGTACATGATATCGTATCTATTAGCTTTCCACTGATCCCTTTCGAACCCTTGGTTTCTTGGATCGGGTCTAGTCTCTGGACTATACGAGTGCCACATACGTTTTCTACGCTTAACTCTGTTTACCAAATCACCTCCAATCAGAACGCGCTTCAGAAATCCGTGTGACCAATGGGTGCGCGACTCTAAATAATCTCCGCCAATGGGTGCGCGGCCCCTTCGTGAGACAGTTCCCACGCTCCGGCGCTCACCCCTTCTTTACAATTCCAGCTCCGCTACCCGCCCGCTGCTTCTACCAATCCCAGCGCGGCACAGAGTAACGTCAGAGACGCTTCGCGACTGACTCCCTCCCTTCACAAGATAACGGAAACTTTCTTTCTTTTAAAGTGCTCAGTGCTTGGTTATTTAACAACAAATACACATTCGCCACAGTGCTCAAGTGTCTAGACAGGAACGCTTTGTTTTACTGCAAGTAAACTACTTCCATTTACTTTTCATACGCTGCGAGTAGATCTCTTCCGCCTACCCTTCACTTTAGCATCGGTGAACCTGTTATTCCCCTAAACTCATCCACTTCTCCGGGATATATCCGAGTCTAAGGTTTCCCAGCGGACCCCTCTGCTTTCACGCTAGCTCCGAGGAACCTGCTACTCTTCCGATGTGACCCTTACTAGGTTACGCCACTATGGGAATTTTGCCAATGAACCCCGTTACTGACACTTATTCACACATGTATTCAGAAAAACCCTAGTTAGTGCTTCCCGGTTATCCTAACCTGCACCTAACTTTCCTCAAGCCTGTGACCTCAGGACAATGGATTCTATTCACCACTTGCCCTTTCAATTCCCCGGGGAGTTCGGACAACACAAAACTAAACGGTTGACAAACGCATGGATTAATACATATAACAATATAAGAACAAGACTAATAATGAAAAAACAGTTCATGAATTCAAAGGCAACACACTTCAAGAGACTGATCAGATCCCCTGGAATGGCCGCTCTTATAGCAGCATCAATGTACTAGCAGCTACCGACTTGACTAGACTAACTAGTCCCTGCCTGACTTTCAACTAGTCCCTAACCATCCTCTGCTACCAGAAAAACTGATAGAGCGCGCGAGGCCACCCGACCAATAATTTCGCCGTTTCCGGCTTCAGGGCCCATATACTTTCAAATCACCATATACATTGATCAGGTGACTTCACGAGCTCTACCAATTTGTGTGTGTTCCCTACTATTGTTTCTCAGTGCACCCGACTTACCATCCACCAACACGGGTACCTAATGACCACAATGAATCAGGGAGCTAGCTGTAAAGAAATGGCAACAAAATACAAACCCAACCAATAACATTCCAAATACTTTGCAAAATGACCACGGACAACTGGAAGTTTTAAATTGTTTATCTAAAGTTCGTTATTTTCATTCATAAGATATACAAGAATAAGGCATTCAATAACTAGTATAATGTAAATGATATAACTATAGAGAAATAAAGACAAGGTAATCATCGGAATACTGCTATGAAATGCAAATGAGAAAAATACTACACAATCTCAGAAATGTTTAAGCATGGACAGACTATGCATGGGTAACTTATAGGAGGGCCTATAAAGAGTAACACGCTAAGCTTAAAGTGAAGGGACCTTTAAACAGTCTAGGTAAGGAGGTTCTAGACCATATCAGAAAATGACAAACTGCTATGCAAAATATAATTTCTAACAGGTGAGATGACATGGGAACACGTTTACGAGATAATTGCAAATGACTTTCAATGGTTTGCGGAAAGCATGGAAAATAACATATGCAAAGGTATCATTTTATTGAAGCAAAAGGTAGAAATATAGGAAGGTGCGAGTTTAAAGAACTTAGAGCAGTATTTACCTAGACTGGTGTGGAAACCAAACCCTGGCCACGGGTCAGTTAAGGACAGGAAACCCTCAAGGAAGGATACCCCTCAAAGGACAGCAGGTGCAGAATGGACACCCAGGACAGGACAGGATACCCTCGGATTTGGAATCAGGACAGGACCTCAGGACAGGACAGCAAACTCTCAGGACAGGACCGGAACCCACAGTTCGGAAGCAACGCCTGCGCTCCACCCTCTCTGCAGCTATCGATCAAGACCCCGATTGGGTCAGCGAACT
Organism: Lissotriton helveticus; assembly: GCF_964261635.1. Taxonomy (NCBI): domain Eukaryota; kingdom Metazoa; phylum Chordata; class Amphibia; order Caudata; family Salamandridae; genus Lissotriton; species Lissotriton helveticus. The sequence continues at coordinate 891,944,004 of NC_136073.1, read as the reverse complement.
CCCAGCAAAGTGCTTCGCCAGCACTTTAAGATTCAGTAGAACCTTAGTCTATGGTCAATTTCGGACAGAGTGCTCCGCGGCTCTCTGTATCTTCAGTCACCTATTGAGTGCGATGGGTCAGTGACAGGTCAGCTAAACCAGACAAGTCGGACGATTCCCTAGGTGAACCCAGGGTAGATATACTGTTTGGGGCAGTGTACCACCCCCCAAATGTTGCAAAGTGTCAGAATCCCTCAATTTGGATTGGTCCTAAGGTAGGATTTGGGTAACACACCAATCATAATACTCCATTTGTATGCCACATTAACATATTTTGGTACCGCCTAGCGAGATAGGGGTTCCCATGAGAGACTACACGGCAAACAGTAGCGCAACATTACAATGTAACATATAAGGAGCCACATTCGCTGTTCTCGCGGGGCAGAGGTGACTTTCTCAGGAACATCTTGCCCATCACTGCCAACTGGCTGTGTTCCATCAGTCAAGGTCCACTGTGCCGCAGAAAGTTGCGCAGGCGCAGAAGGGACCTCCAATATGGCTCTCCTCTCTCTCAGACCCCCATTTCCCGCGGTACATGAAAAGTAAGCGAAAACAAATTAATACATAATAATGTCATCATGAAAACACATCACAGGGTTTGTACTTCTAACTTATCATCAAGAAATATACTTATGCAATCTACATGTTAGCTACATAGAAACGATGACAAGAGCAAACTGCACGAGCAGTGCAATCTATGTATTACGCATGCGCATGAATTTCCCTCCAATTCTGCAGACACGTCAGGACACGTGAGTGTGACTGACGCATGCGCAGTAACTAAATACAAGCGGCGGCCATTTTAAAATGACTCGAGTAAATTATTTTAGTAAAACACATGTGCAAGCTTCGTGATCCTTATTCAAACTTAATATAAATGTTAGTAAGACGTACACTTATTACCTTGTTACACATAAATGAGGCTCATGATTTCAGCAAGTCGCAAAATATGCGAAGCTTTGCTTCATCAATACCACTCTACTGACTTTTCTCTCAGTCTGGGAAAATCATTCGTAAATGACAATATATCTTGTCTGCTCCAGGGCACATGTACATATCCTCCTCCAGAATTTTCTCTCATAGGGAATTCAGTTGCCACTGTTCCCTTTTCTCTAATGGGGAAAGCTAATGTAGATTTATCACTATTCTCTTCTTTGCCCACTTGACTCTCCATTTACCTACATCACCCCATTTACGTAACAACACAATTAAATCTTTTATCTGAACTATTCTTCCTACTGTGTTCATGTTTTCAATGTCTCTTTCTGCAAAATCTACTCGATAAGTTTTCTGCAATTATTTTATTTTAGAAAATTCTATTCCACATTCACTTGCCACTTCTTCTAATTGATCATACATTGTCTTTGCTCTCCATGTTATGCTTTTACATAAAAACATGAGCTCATCATCCTGGTAAGTTTTTAATCTGTCTGTCCCAATTGTTCCAATTATTAATTCTTCCATATATACTTTTAATTTAGCCACATCCAACACTTTTGATTCCTGCTCTTTTAATTTTAATGTTTTAATCCATTCACTCAACTCTTTTTCTGAAGGTCCCATGGGTGTTTGCGTTAAATCTATTTTGCCTGCACTTCTCTCTGGAGTAGCAGAGTCATATTCTGCTCCTGTCGGGTATCCGCATGACAGATTTTTATTAAAAGTTAATTCTGGTGGATTTACACTTGTATTCTGCCTTATTTCTGACAAATCATGATAAGTACTTTTGCTCTCTGCAGACTTTGTTGTAATGGAATAGTTAATCTCGGCTCTTTTATTTTCTGATCTTCAAATACTGGTATTACAGGTCCTATTGTTACTGGGACAGTTACAGCTTCCATGTTTTTAGTAAGGGTTTGAATCAATTCATGTGCAGATCACTCATAGTCAGACATATTTGGCTGTTCATCATTTCGTCTTTCCGCACTCAGCACAAGTCTGTGTGAATCATTACTTTGTACAGGAGTACCTGTAATTCTAGCTTCTCCTATCGGTGTACTCGGGACATATCTTGTTTCTACTCTCTCAGGGAAATCTCTAAAATTTGATGGTTGTCTTGGCATTTCATTAACTCTTTCTTCTGCCATCGGAGCATTTGGGGTAGTCCATAAAGAACTTGGTTGATATGGGGGCGGTCTCCTATTTAATATTTCTTCTAAAACAGCATCCTCTGATTCACTTTCACCATAGCTTTGATTTCCTAATTCAATATTCTTTTTCTTCTCCGTACTTTTCCGTCCCTCATATTCTTCTACCAATCTAACTGGATACATGCCATCACACATATTTCCATTCCTCCATCTTCGCATTCTAGTCTCATGTGTCTCTCCCCACAAATCTCTACCTCTACCTCTTGGTCTAAGATGTCAACTTAATCTCTCACTTTCCATTTGATGCATCTCATCTTCCCACTCAACCAATGCTTCAAATTGAGTTGGTCTAGGTCTTGGTTCAAGTTTCATCTTTTTATCTCTCAAATTCCTCAAAATAGCCAAATCAAATGATCCTCCTTCTGGAAAGGCTAATACACCATCATCCTTGGTATAGTGTACCCAATTTTCCAACTAAACACACGTATGGTAACCATATTTCGTCAACATATAAGAAGCTGGTGTTTTCGGTGAAGGAAGTATTTTTCCCTCTCTCGTAACTACCTCTTTGTCTTTTACAAACATGTTGTTCAGCCTTTTAAACCATGAAGGTTTCTTATCATCATCATAATAGTAATATGATATTTTCGGTAAACTTTCCTGCTTTCAAAAGATCGCGTACTATTCCGTTGCTGATTCCGTGACACCAACCTATCACAGCGCGGTTCGCACTAATGCACCAGTTAGAACACGATACGTCACTATAGTGCTTAACCAATAGCCTTTGCTGCTTTCTGTGATGAACCAATCAGCTCCTACTCTGTCTTGGTCACGTGGACCAATCCCAGCGCAACACTTTTGACGTCACCAGCGCTCCGGCTCCTGCAGCGCCAACTGACCCCTCCTTTATAGGTTTTTTTCAAGAAGCCGTATTTACAAGATATTTTACTAAATCAGTTAGTAACTTACACAAAACAATTCCACTAATCTGTTTCGCTAATAAAGTGATAAAATTTTAAATCGCACAAGTATTCTGTAACCAGAGTAGACGACGCTTATCTCCTCAGAATTTTTAGACTCGTCGATAAAGCAACACTACTGGCCTTACCCTTCTATCAGGCAATAACAAACTCGTTTCTCCAGGAAAGCACATACAGCGATCTTTTTCACCTCCTTAGAGACAATCCCAGAGTTTCACCAGAACGCGTATTGCAATATCATTTACACACGTTCATACGGAAAACCCTACTCATATATACATGAATTCTGTATCACCAGTAGGCAGCGCGTCCATCTAACCCACCACAGAATTCCTCTATTGTTAGCTAAAAGAGAGACGCCACTCCCTTTACCCTTCAATCAAGCTCGGGTTAAGACCTATGCCGCTGGCCGCGCGACGCGAAGGGGAGCTAAGCGAGACAGCATCTTAGTCCCACATTCCGCGCGAACAAACGGTGCACGCCAGCTCTTGGCCGCCCCCTTCCATGCGCGTCCAATGGGCGCGGGCCACCAGGTGGGAGGGGCGGCCCTTAAGGGGTTTAAAGTTTAGCGCGGCAGCGAGGCTCGGTCTTTCCTGCCGTCGCGTTCCTGGCTGCTCTGCGCTGTTCCCTCCCTGGCCCAGACCCAGCGGCAGAGCGGCAGGCATGTTTTGAACTGTTAACGGTCTGTTTTTGTGTTGCAGGCGGAGTCACAGGGCGATCTGGAAGCAGATGGACAGTAGGGGTACCTCTGCGGCAGAAGGACACAGTCAATACCTCTGCCGGGCACAGTAGGGGTGCCTGAGCCAAGAACCTGGAGCCGAGGGGGTTCCAGGAAACAGTGTCGGCGCCCCGTTAGTCCTTCGGGCGGTCGGGGGGCCTGAACCGACCGGGGGTGTGCCTCATCGCTCCGCCCTGACAGGGGGGGCGGGAGTGAACGAAAGAAAGTGATAATGGACTGCACCGTCAGAGCATCGACTCGCCGTGCAAGAATGGCTCATTAGGCATGCGGGTCAGCGAGGGGCTGCTGCATTGGATCGCCTGTAAGATGACCCACCTTATTCCCACTTGTTGTGCAAAATAAACCTGCACCACTGCTTTCCCACTAATTTGTCTCATGAGTTTCCTTGGTATGTAAGTGTTATGGGGCGCAGAGTGGAGTAAGCGCTGGGAGTGTGGGCACTATTACTCTCCCAGCAGTAAGTTTTAATCAGGATACGCAATGATCCCTGTGCTTGAAGGCTGAAATTTCATAGACTGTCCTCACTATACATTTATCCTTTCACTCCTAATGTCCCTAAACAGTGATATACGACGATACCACCGCAGTATTCGGCGATACTCCTTTTTTGAAACAGACTAATTCACTGTGCGACTTTACCTTGCCACACTTCTTCCGCCTGCAGACAGAGGCACTGACTTCACCCAACACTTGGAAGCCTTTTCAAAACTACATATAACGTAATACAAACTCAACAGATGTTAGTCATAATTCTGTACATCAATTTTTATATAGTACTTTATACATAACACTAGCTAATTTCCTTAGCAACCACTACTCTGCTACCAAGATATAACTGCTACAGCGCGGCTCCAGAAATCATTTCTAATCAATACTCACCATTTCCCTGAAACCTTTAAACACACAAATCATGCATCAGTGGGGCCCATAACACTGCGCATTTACTCAGTTCACTTACACTTGGCTTCAAGGCTTTTGGTGATTCGCAATGGAGGAATGCTGTAACATTTGGTGGAGCGTCTAAGCCTATTTAACGATTTATTATTTGCACCTGTAATTTAAAACATTTCACCATGGTTTCATTTAAACATTTAAATTATTCAGACACAACGCCATAGTGGCAATGGATCTGCTAGAAAGAAAATTAGGCGTAGGAAAATCACAAGACCAGCTTTTAAAATTCCATTTTCCCAATTTTATTAACAGCAAAACTTTATTATGTCTGACATTTATGCATTAGTAAATTCTTTATTCAGTAAAATCTTAAATTTATTTCAAAATGATCATTTTATTTAGAGCTCAAGGAAAATCGCTTTATTTTAGAAAACAGTTAAAGTTTAGCAAAGAACAGATAGTTCCAAATTCATTCTCTCCTAACACCCCTAACTAACACCCTCATCTTATCCTTCAATCCTGTAAAGCAAACAAGTAAAAATCATTAGAGTCTTACATCCAGGAATCGGTCATCAGTCGGTCAGCACTTCCAGATGAAATCGAAAAAGCGACCCCTTCTTGACAATACTAGGGGTTTTTATACCTTAATTCCCTAACTTAATCTATCTAAAAAGTAACTATCATTTCTTATTCAAAATTTCATTGGACAATTTCGGGGTGGGCGAGCATCATCTCACCATTACAACATCATTTTCTCGATGGTTCAGCAGAAAAATAAAGGGTCTTTGTTTTAGGACAGTCTTTGGCCTAGCCATTTTCTAGAGTGGCAACATCACAATATTTTCTCAGGATCAGTACATTCAATCGTCCATGTTTGGCACCCATCCTAGGTTCCGGGCCAAGGCAGCCTTGAACCTCCTCGAACACAGGCAGTTCACTCTGACTTGCAGGTTTTGGCGCGCCTGCGCTGTTCAGCTCTTGTTCACTGTTTACCCGAGCGTCCATTTTATTTAGGCCTCAGAAGCCTCTTTTGGAACTATCATAGAAACAAACACAAATTCGTATTAATTTTTGAAGTAGAACCCATTCTGTTTACCTCCCCCCATACTAATGTTTCCCATTAGTTGTTACCTAGCAAATAAGCCACACAAATGCGTTTTATACTTACATAATCGACCACTTCTCAGCACAAAACGTGTACAATAAGCACATTTAGTCTGCATTTGTTTATATTTATGCTGTGCATTAATTCTCAACACAATACCAACACATATTAATTAATTATATGGCAACATGCAAGCAAAATTAGTACTCCAGTGTATAATAAAAATGTGTGCATCTTATTCTATGGTTGATTAATTTCACAAAACACTCTTTTAGTAAATGTTAACGTTATGGGACATTGACTTCAAGAGGGGTACACAAAATTTTGCGTTTGCCACCTCGCTCCATCATGCCCAAGAGCCTTTATCATCAAACGGAACTCCTAAGTGCCTAAACATGGGCACACATAATAATCTGGTTTTTGGTGTATGATTTGGAGACAAGAGTAGACAGGTCCAAAGTCATTTCTAAACTGTGCAAAATGTTCCAATAACCTCTGCAGGCGACCCCGTTCTAGCCATTAAAACGCAGCTGTCTGCATACAGCAATATGGGGAGGTGTCTGGCCCCCATCTTGGGTGTGTCTGCCTTTACACACAATAATGAAGATTCACGTTCTTTGATGTAGTGGCAAAAGAGAAAGGAACCAGCGCACACCCTTGCCCAATGCCCTGCCTAATTTCAGAAAGGGCTGTACACTCTTCATTCGGCCCATACCTGAAACATCCAGATAGATCTGTGTTGTTGACTTAAAAAATACACCAGCAGACGCCCCACTCCCAATTTTAGCATTTAAGCTCGCAGATTTACTCAATTTACACAATCAAATGCAGAACTGAGGTCCATAAAAGCCAAGTGTATACACGTGTCTAGAGATCAGCTCTATCTGCGTCAACCTTGGCGAAATACTCGAAAATATCGGAGCGAGCTACAAGAGACTGCATTTCCCAGAATACCTGGGGCGAACCTTGCCTGAGAGGTCAGCGGTGTGCTCCCACATCCTGTTGTCTATTTAAAGTACTCCTGTGAGTCATTGAGCTGACGAGCTCGTGGATGGAGCACCTGCACGCCAGTGAGAGGTACCAGACCTGATATAATGTTTGGCAGCCTACTCAGCAAATCCCAAAATACAAGACTATTCTCTACTGATGACGGTTAATAAATCAGAAACGCGTGTCTAGATATCAGCACTATCTGCGCCAACCTTGGCGAAATACTCGAAAATATCGGAGCGAGCTACAAGAGACTGCATTTCCCAGAATACCAGGGGCAAACCTTGCCTGAGAGGTCAGCGGTGTGCTCCCATATCCTGTTGTGTATACAGCCTCACTTCACCCTCATATACTTATTAATTATAAGATGAAGATTCAAGCATTGTTCTGTGGTCTCCAGACCCGGTCTAAACTTGTACTGGACAACACATAATATAACCTGTTCAGTGGCCCTCACCCAGCCGACCTACCAGGACTCTACCAAGTATGTTAGTTGAAGAGTGAGTCAGTAAGTCAATTTACTTTATGCCTTTTTCAAAAGCATACAATAATACTTCATGATCACAGTGACAAAAGCACATTTTCTAAGAACATTAAAATGATGCAAGTACTTATACTGCCTCAATCGCTTTGAGTAAAAAAAAAAAAAAAAAGATTAAAAGGAAGCACAGATCAACAGAGTACACACATAACTTCCCATTCGAATGGCCATAAAATGCTCTCTAATATCTAGGTAGTGACAACCGCTGTCTCGTCATATGTACAACACAGCCGCAAGAGTTAAAAATAATATAAAAAACGTCCTTATATTAATAAAAACTGTACAAATATATCCAAAATAATCATGCAGGCCAAAAAACTAGATAAAGTGGAAAGTTATAAAAAAGTAAGTAGTACATTCTTTGCCACAGTAGTTGAATACAACAGTACAAATTTATAAAATGCATAAGCTATGAGAAGGTGCAAAAAGGCATATTCATTCCAAGAATAATAAACATTATGCTAGACAAAGTCTAGGGTAATTCTAATTGCTCAGCACCCACTGTTGATATAATGATGACTATAGTAGTAAGTTACTTTGCTTGTACCAGATGGTATTCAGCCAAATATCGAAGAAAAGAAATATAGAGATGCAAACAGATTGAGTTGCAAATATCATGATGCAAAAATATCATGTGAAAAAAATCAGTGACAAGAACATCGATTTGAAAGTTAATATCTATATTAAAAAAACCTTTAATATCAATGTATCTGATAATGTATATAAAAATATAATTGTTAATAGTTTTTTAATTAATTATATGTATATTAGTATACATTTTAATTTTTTATATATATTATAATTTGTTTATATAATTAGGGTTAATGTTTTTTAATATAGTTAGTAAATTTTGTGTTTTTACATTTCATTTAATAGTTTGTTATCTTTAGTACCGTAGCGGGTTGTGGGGCTATTAGGGGGACAGGGTAGGGAGTAAATTAATTATATTTAATTCATTATTTAATTGATAATTATGTTAGTTGGGCAGTCATTTTTTTAATTATTTTTTTAAGGTGCGGGTGTGGAGTTTGTAGGAGTATAGGTTGGGAAGTAATTTAATTAGAATTAATGAATTGATTTTTAATGATTAAATATTTAATTGGTAATTATGTAAATTGTGTAATTTTTGTGTATATTTTGGGTGTGAGTTGTGGTTTATGAAGGGGTAAAGGGTGTGAAGGAAATTAATTATAAAAATAAGTAATTTATGTTAATTATTAATAATTACTTATTTAATAATTATGTAAATTGTTTAATTGAGAATTGTTTTATGTTATATATCAGGTGCAGGGTGGTAGGTTTGGAGGGGTTATGGGTGATAAGTTAATTAAGCATGAATAATTTATTAGTAAATTGTTGTTAAATGTTTTATTGATTATGTAAATCATGTAAATACAATATTTTTTATTTATATCATTAGTGTGCATTGCATTTGTAGCGGTTAAGGCTGGGAAGTTAATTAAATATAATTACTGTATTCGTTAATTACTATTAAGTGTTTAATTGATCATTATTTGTGTACAATTTGTGATTATTAGAATTTTTTATATATATTTTAGATGTGTGTTTAGGTATGAAGCTATTTAAGTTATAATAAATGGAAAAAAAAATGTAAGTGTTATTTATTATATGTTTTAATTGTATTATGCTTTTCAGTTTTATTTAACATTATATTTGTTAGTTACGATTGTGAGAATATAGTGTTATTTAGTTATATTAATATTTGTTTTAATTCAAAATATGTATTAAACATTGTAATAAATATTTACATTTGTTAATACATATCTTGTAATTAAATATTTATATGTCATGTATTTAGGGGCCGATTCCAATTCGTTAAAATCCAGTCCGAATCGCCGTACGGATCATTTTTCCCGTACAAATCGTATCCCGAACCGTCCCCATACGCACGATGTAGTACGATGTGCACCCAATGCAGTTCTCCGTACGAATCGTACCAAAGACCGTACGACTCAATAATCCGTACAGATCGCACTCGGAACACGTAGTACGCGATGTCCATACGAATCGAGGCAGCTTTTTACGACCCAGCAAGTACGATTCGTATCGACAACACTCCATATGACTCTTTCTACAGGAGCTGAAAACGTCCGGAAAAGCAGATTTCGCCTCGTAACGCGTAAGGAACGGACCCCCCCCCCGGTACGGTGCGTACACCCCATGATTGTTATTATTATTATTATTATTAATGAATTTTATATAGCGCCTGGTTACCCTTAGGCATCCCCGCGCCATTGCAGGGGTATGGTGCATCGGTGTGCGGTGCGTACACCCCTGGATTTCAGGGGTACATTGCTTATGTCCCTGTGCATACACCCCTAGAAATTAGGGGTACGGTGCGTATGTGATTGTGTGGCTCTCCGTACGAATTGCCTATACACGACATTTTCCGTACAAATCGCGTACTCAGTCCCCGGTCCGGATCGTACTTGGCGGGTCGTACGGCATGTTTACGATTCGTACGGTTCACTGTGATGGTCTATGTTGTACGGATATACCCTTGTTTATCGTACGGTTCGCAAGGATTCGGACGTATTTTTTCCCTACGGCTCGTACTACGCGATTCGGACAGATTTGTACGATTCGTACGGAAACGGCTACAAATGCGAATCGTCGTACGGATTCGTTTCCCGAATCGGAATCGACCCCCTAATGTAGTTGTGAAAATATTTTATTTGTTTCAAGTGAACAACTCTTGCTCTACTGTTGGATAGACTGGAGTGGTAATAGTACATTTTACCCTTCCACAATTCCACACTTTCCTTACTGTTGCACAGACTGGAGTGGGATAAGGGAAATTTACCACTCTGCATGGCAACACATTTCCTACTGTTGCACCGACTGGAGTGGGAATAGACTATTGGTACCCCTCCAGAGACCAACCCATTCCGTACTTTTGAACTGAGTGAGTGGGAATTCTAAATTATACCACTCCGCAATTTAACACTTTGCCTACTGTTGCACAGACTGGAGTGGGAATTGTACATTTTACCCCTTCTGAGTCCAACGCTTTCCTACTGTTGCACCGACTGGAGTGGGAATAGTTTATGTATTATTCCTACAATTTTATTGTTTTGTCTAAATTTTGTACATTTATATTATGTTTATATGTATTTAAAATTATATTATTTTAATGAGTAATGTTTGTAATATGTTTTAAATAAAACGTAATTTTTATATTACTTTCATTTTTATGTGCAATTTAATTTGCATGTTTTTTTAATTGTTTCCAGTTTATTTGGTATGGCTTTTAATTTGTTGTGTATGTATATATGTTTGTGTATATATATATATATATATATATTTATATCGGAGCACTTTACATGAGCACCAGTTTCGTTACAGAAGGACACATTCATTTTTGTTAGACACACGGAGATTAAGTGATTTGGCCTTAATCACAGGATGTTGAGTGTCGTTGCCGAGACTCAAACCCGGTTCCCCAGCTTCGAGGTTGACCGCTCTAGCTGTAAGGTTACATCCTCTCCCCAATTTATAACAGTAGAGGTATCCGCTATTCTAAAAAATATTACACTGCCCTCCAATGCAGTTATATTTCGTGTAACCCTGGGGGGAGTTACGGCCTTAAACATGGGGACGGATCGTCGATCTCGGCCTGAGCATACAGCGTTGCGAAATGAGTATCCCACCTCTCAGGCTGTATATGGTGATGGTAGGTGGTCGCACTGTCTGTACTACCATGAGATATTATATGCCATAAAGCTCTGTTATCATTCAATTTGACAGCGCGTAATAAGTCTAGCCAGTTCTTGGTTGCCTAGTCACTCCTGGCTCTTGCGAATGGCAATCTATAGTTTCGCTTGGACTCTACAATCTCTGGACATAGACACCTTTTAACAGCCATTAATAACAATTGTTTGACTAATTTACGCTCCGCGTTAAACCATGGCTTTTCCTTTGCACAAGGTGTTTGCTTACGGTCAACCTTTCTATATAGGAGACCTCGTAGTTGAAGAGGCAATCATGGAGATAGGGTGGTAACACTTGGGATCAGCTCTATCCCCCTTCTTAAAAATGGGGACAACAGATGATTATGACCACGACTTTGGTGGTCCTATAATCATGGCACTCCTAAGTACATTTACTAAAAGGGGTGTCAAGAGCTCTGTGTTGTCTGTAAACAGGTCAATGGGGGCTCCATCCAGGCCTGCAGCTTTATTCCTGGTGCTTTGTTCAATAGCAGTGATTACCTCTTTCAGAGTGACCAATGGAAGGTCAACGCAATGCAAGCCTTTACCGCACAAAGCACTGCCCCCTCTGTTGTGGCATTTTCGTAAACCTTGGAGAAATGTTCCATCCACTGATGGGAAGGTATAACAATGTCCACAAGAGTGTTATGGCCATCAGCCAAAAAAGGTGCATTTACAGGTTTTCAGAAGAGACTTATCATTCCTGGTACTGGTCTTGCATAATTAGGACCAGGCATCCTGCCTAATCATCTTCTCTCCTTAATCGCCTGTTTATACCTAGATCTGCATAACTTCACTTTCTCCGCCACCCAAGGCGTTTTCTTAGGTGTCCATATTATGTTCCAGTGAGTAGATGAAACACCCCCATCAAACCATTTTTGCCAAATGTATCGTTGCGATTAACCGTGGAAGTTAACAGATCGGTAACCATACTACAGATAGTATTGTAGGACCTGAGTAGATATGCTGGGTCTTCCCCATCCTCCAAACAAACTAGCTGTTCAGCCCTATTTTTACCTACCAGCTTATGCAGCGAAAAGTGTGAGTCAATGCTGGCCCATTTTCTCAAAATGCCCCTTTTAATAGGCATCTCTAGAGGGGATATAGACCGGGCATGTTGTCAAACTATACAACCTAAGGACAGAGTCAGTATCAAAGGATTGTGATCACTTAAACAATTATACAAGATAGTAAAATTAATAACCTTGTGTCTCGTGGATTTTGAAATAATAATACAATCAATCAAGCTTCGACTGCCCTTCCCTGTATTAGTAACCTGATTTTGCTTCCTGACTGGGACCAAGTCTGTTGGAAGTACCAACTCAAACCTAGGCATGAACTGATTAAAAATTGCCCCACATAGGGTCTGGTTAAAATGGAAATAGTCCACCAGGTCACCTCCTAAAGACCCCCAGATTTTAGACATTCAATATAGTGAAACAGGTTCTATCACCATGCACTTGGAATAGTGGTGAAAACATGACAAGACTTTCCACATACAGAACAAATCAAAGCTGCAAGGTGTCACGTTGCTCTGTTTGAGACTTCGGCTAATCCTGGCTTTTTACCCAATTGCACTTTAATGCAGGGATTTCTGAGTCTATATTTACAATGTTAACTGCAACATTTCCAGGAAGGCCACAGAATACAATGTAATGTCTGTTAAAGGTCGGGACTCACTTAAAGTGGGATATATATGGAGAAGTGTGGCTCAATGGTTAGAGCGGCAGACCCTGATGCAGAGGTCTGGGCCGGGACCAGGGTTCAATTCCCCGCCTCGATGGGTCTTGGACTCAATTTCCTCGGACCTGATAATTCTCGCCTCGGAGCCTATTCTAATCATGGGCCCCACGCTGCGACTCTGGGCAATAGCTTGCTTAATCTCCACAACGGCCCCAACAGCGTTGGGATGCCTGGCTTCACCTTGGGGGTGCCCAGGAGTGGGCATTTCACAGGGAAAAGCCAGGAAGGGTTCCACAGAGGTATGCCTATAGCGCCAAGACACTCATGAGTATAAGTGCGCTTTACAAGTACGAATCATTTCATTTCATTTCATATATATATATAAATTGAGGACACTTGGCAACAACACATGCCCACACCAGCAGCACCACCTGAATGTAGTCCGTACAGAGCACAGTAAAGCAGTGACGAGCATGCTGAAAGAACCACGTTTCAGGTGCCTTCGAATGCAGGGCTACAAATTAATCTGGTAGACTTCAAAATGTAAAAGTATTTGCAAGGTGCTAAGCTGTTGCCACTGTTGACCACCCCAACAATGTCATAATATTTAGTAAGAAGTAGGTGAATGACACCCGACTATGTCCAGGAATGTGTTTATTATTACATTTGTATATAGTTTTTAATTCATTAATAGTCATAAAACCCAGACTGTTTTCATAGAGTGAGTGTGAGTGGTAATGAGATTTGAGTGAGAGTGCAATATACAGACTTTCTATGCTGAAAACAGACTAAAATACATCCAGTGGACACACTGCCAATGGGAAGACACCACATACTCTGCATTACTTCTCCTTTAAATTATATATGTACTTTACAACAATCGCTGCACAAAACAACATGCTTTGTAAACACTGGGAGAATACAGGGTTTGTCGATTTTTGGGATTAGGCAGCTGAATAAACCCTGATAAGCACTGATTTCAAAAGGCTTGGAAAACACTGACAAAACACCACTGAAATTCCCCCCAAAAATTAACACTGAAAACAGGACAGCGTCCATATAATGGCTACATGGTTCTTAGCCTGTGGTCCGGTGACCCTCGGGGTCCGTGACTGCTTAGAAAACTAAATAAGAACAGATTAAAAGGGTTTATATAAATATAGAAGCAAGATGCAAAATTTTAACATGTTCTGTCAATGTGTACGGGAATTTGAATGTGCAGCCTACAATTCAAGTATTATTTTTATAATTACTTTTGGATCAGAGCAAGTACATCAAATAGAAAAAAGTTTAGACAATGGGTGGCCTCAATTGAATTTAGAAAAGCTTCAACCTTCCCATTAAAAATGTAATTTCTTATATGTGTTTGGAAATTAAATATTTCATCATTTCTGTATTAGTTTGATGAATGCTTGTTTCTGTAAATTTGTGTTTTACGGTTCAAATAATTAAAATTGCTTTGGCGGGGTCCTTGGATTCCAATAATGACTCGACGGTGGTCCCGGGATTCTAGTAATGATTAAGTGGTGGTCCCCAGAATCAAAAGGTTAAGAAACACACCTCTACAAATATGGATGATGTGTGATCCCGACACTTTATAACCCTCATTCTCCTATGTAACATTCCCTACACATTGATTTACACCTTGTACGATTTATTGTGCATCTATGTGTGATGTTAAGTGCTCTGACACCCTACATAAGTGAATAGTGCTATAAAAATATTAAATACAATTTGTTTTAGTAGGTGGCATTTAAATCCATGTTTGCTTAATTACTCATACAGACAGATACATTGTGCATTCTTACAGTGCAAGCACACCTCTAACATAGAGAGTTAAACAAAGTTAAAAAGCTGCCCCCAATAGTTTCTGTTAATCACTTGTTAAGTGATAACTGCTGTTTTGTTTCCTTCCGTTGCATTGGCTAGGTGTTAAGCTCCCGATGGCTCTCAGCCAGGATGGCAATTGAACAAAAGGAGAGCTGATGGCCCTTTAAATCAGGCCTTTGTTTTGCACCCAGCTGGATGGTAAAATAAGAAAGACCCCTGTCCCCTGCAAGTCGCTGCTTGAGAAGGGAATTTAAACAAGGTGTGGGCGCTGCTAAATTATTGACAGTGTCAGAAAATGACACTGGGACAAATTCAGCATGTTTTCCTTTGTCGGCTAGATCCCAGACCCGGACCAGAATCCCCGTACTTTCCACCAGGGCACGAGTCGGGGGTACACGCGGGTGGACGGCGTCCCCTGACTTTTTTCACAGGGTGGACGCCATCCACCCTGCCAAGAAGTTGGGCTCCACTGATAAAGATGCTGAATTCATCCCGGTGTCATTTCCAAACACTGGGGCACTTTCAGCAGCGCCTGCACGTTGTTGTCTGCTTTCGATCATAACAATGTGCAGGTGGGGATGGGGTTCTCTTATTTCTGACTCCTGCTGGCCCTTAACAAAGACCCAGTCGGAAGGGTCATCCGGCCTCCTTTTGTTGGAGTCTCCTGGCTTGGCAGCAGTCAGGAGCCTCACACCTAGAAGCAAATGCAGCAGAGGGAAACAAAGGCTCACACCTTGTTAGCACTTCACACATACTTAAGAGAGGCAGCTTTTCACTTTGTTCAGGCTCTGTTTAGGAGATATGCATGCACTGATTCCGGGTCCAGAGAGGCAGAGCAAGCACAAGTGGTGACGAACTGCATAGGAGCAGGTCCCTCTGCCCTGGCCACCTCATGATGTTTTAATCTAAAACCGACGAGGTACGACCAGACCTTCACACAGGTCAGGAACAATACCTAGACCTACCCTGACAAAAACAGGTTCACTGACAAATTTATAATTTTCACTCACTTTTAGGTCCTGAAGAAAGCCTACTTGACCCCTCCTGGGCAGAACCAGGCTGAAACATGTCGACCTTTTTTTCGGACAAAAAATAGTGCGGAAGCTCCCTAATACAGCTTCCTATGCACGATGACATATTTTAATATAGCCTGACACCTAGACCTAATAAAATCAAACTTTCTTTGGTTAGTGAGGCTTTTATCAAGAACACCCCTTCTGTATTATTTCACCAACTTTTTTCATCACTAAATCGCTACTGTAATAACCAGTGTTTCACCTCTGGGTGGAGGACGCACACCAACTAACCCTATGATGATGTTATCACGTAGCTGGAATTCCAGATAGGCAGAGAATCAAGATATACCGCCCCCCGAGCCTAAGTACGTGAATGAGGTTTTTTTTATTGGTACAGGAACGAAATCCAAAGAAACCCTGGTTACTCAGGACAAGCGATCCTTTCTATTTTTGATATTTTGCACTGTAAGAACGTCAGATGTGTAGATCTTTCCCAGTATTTGCACAAAATAAATAGCATTTATATAGTGCTTACTACCCCTGAGGAAGCGTTGTAATAATTTAAATATTACTATTTCTTCTTTTAAAGCACTATGGCTAGAGGAAGCTTTACACTGACACAAGGCAACATTGTTTTATGTGTAGCGTACAAAAGTGTGAATCTTCTGCCTAAATCAGGAGGGTTTGCAAGTAAACTAGAAATGTGCTCAAATGTACTCATGATAAACCTGCTAAACATGTATGGGGGCTTAAGATCTGATGTCACTTCTTGTGATGCCACTTCCTGTGATGTCACACGCCACGATGCCACGCGCCGTGATGCCACTTGCTTACTGATCAACTAGGTTAGTCCCCCCACTTCTTTTTTTAGGACTCGTGCCCTGCTGTCCACCACTGATGCAGGAGGAGGAGAAGTGGAGAGAAAAAGGGTTTTGATGTCTAACATAGAGCGACTCAGACCCTCTGAAGACCACCGCCCCCTCAGCCGGCACCACTGAGGTTTCATCCACAGTCTCAGAATTAAACATTTTCAATATTTACTATTTACAACAAAATCATTGTTGTCACTCATTTATCCTAAACTGATAACCACTGACAAAGCCAATAGTTCTGGCTGGTTTTTGGTGAACTTCAGTAATTAGTTTTTACATGTGAGAAACAATAGAAAGCTCAGAGAGGAACCGAAAAACTGGCCGCGTGACACACGGTGGAAATCACACAAGTGAAGCTGCCCCCTTCATGACATGGGCCAGGCCCCTTTTAGAGGGTTGTATGACGTTACAACGCATACTTTTACAACGCACACCTTTACAACGCAACATCCATTACAACGCATTCCATTACATTGCATGCCATTACAACGAATTTTTTAAAACTACCTTTACAACGCATTCCATTACAACGCATACTACCTTTACAACACATACTATTACAACACATAAAATTACATTGCATGTATGGTAAGTATTGGATAGTGTAGGGGTAAAAATTACTATTCTAACTCCAGGGGTGCAACAGTAGGGTATGTGTTGGATGGTAATGGTATACGTTGTGATGGTATGCGCTGTAATGACTGCGTTGTACTGACATGCGTTGTAATGGTATGCGTTGTAGTGTCATGCGTTGTAATGGTTGCGTTGTAATGGCATGCGATGTAATGGATGTTGCGTTGTAAAAGTTTTGTTGTAATGGTAGTGCGTTGTAAAAGTTGCGTTGTAAAGGTTGTTTCCCCTTTTAGAGACCCGCCCCTCCCACTCTTCTCGTCCCGCCTCAGCCCTTGTGAGAGGAGGCTTCCAGGCACTCGGAGTGCTCGGGTGGCAGTGCCTTGCCCAGCCCCCCCCCCCCCCGCCCTCCTCGGCGGTGCCCGTGGGCGCGGATGCCGGATGGCAGTAATAGGCCTAAATGAAGGAGACGAGCGCTGCTGCTTTCTGTCAGAACATGATGTACACAGAGGAAGGCAGCTCCTCTGGAGGTAATGAATGGACTAATGGCCTGAGTACAAAGGGGTGGGGGGGGGGGGCAGGAAGCTGCCCCTCCCCCATCGGCACAGGCTGCTGTCTGGCACTCTCCCCTCGGGGTGCTCGTCTCCCCCCGCTCACTTCCTCCATCACTGACATGTTTTTAATATTTTTTTTGTCTGTCCTTTAACTTTAATCCATCGCACTCTCTTTCCTTTTATCTATCCTGCTCGGTTACCTCTGCGTTCCACCTGCATCACTTCCGGCCCTTCTCACCCTGTCCTAACGCCCGCTGCTCCTGTCTTTCCCTCTCCCCTTTCTGCCCCCTTGTTTCTTTCTCCTTCGCCACACTCGTCTCCGGCCTTGAACCCAGGACGCACATCCGGAAACACTTAATGGAGGCATAATTAGTGACGTCAGAAGCACTGCAAATGCCGCACTTTCAAGGGAAGGGCTCTGTTTACAGCCAAAGCACAGCTGTGTTTATATATCGGTTATATAAATGTCAATCCATGTGTACAATGTATGTATTCATATCTATACTATATGTATAGCTACTTGTTGGGAACATATGTGGCAGTACACAAACCTATAATTAGGAGTAATTCGGGGGTTTGTTTATTTGTGCATTTTTATAAAGCGCGGACATTACCCGAAGGTGTCAGAGCGCTGCACAATTGAGCCAGTTACATTACAAAAGAACAGTGGGACACAATAAAACATTACAAAGAAAAACAGGAGACTAAAAACGAAGGTTACATAGACACCAATACCGATAAAGCACGCAGGAGAGAGGAATATACAGGATAAAATTAAAAAAAATTACAACGAGGTCCGAACTTCCAAGAGGGGCCTGAGAATGATCATTATTAATTGTTTATTTGGAAATATTGAACCTAGGAGCACGCATGCCCGTCAATAAATCTTCCCTTAAGGAAGGCAGAGATTTCTTACAAGCAGAAGGCTTAAAATTTCTCTTTTCCAGCTTGAACCGAGGAAGTTGATTTCGGGCGTCACACAGCACGTGTTTGTGAAACATTAAGAAATCTGACATTGTGCAATAAGACTCGTATCTCATGCCAGGCTTCATTGGCACGCTGGAGTGACCAATGAACGTAAAAAACATATATTTTTTACTTCGTGTATTTTTCCCACAACTAAAGCGACGCTTGACTTAAGTGACAACATTTTTAATCAAATCTCTGAGACCTGATATTTGCATTTTATAACCCCTGCGGTTCTGCCGTGTAAACAAACGGTGCTTTAGTGTTTCCTGGCTGTGTTTGTAACCCGCATCAAACCACAAAGATGTCACGCGCAGTTGGGGGGGGGGGGGGGGAGGTGGAGACGGAGACAAGAGAGCAAAAGTTTCGCAGTTCACCAGTGCAGCCTGCCCGCTCTGCCCGGTTATGTTAAATTCATTTATATAGCGCACTAATCGCCCACGACGGTATCCAGGCGCTATACGCCACCTTCGCCCTATCTAAGGCTGCGTTACGAGACAGGTGCTGCTGTGGAGAAACCTGGCCGCAATTTGCAAAGATTACAAATCAAACCGTCACCGGACTTAGGGGGGAAAGATCCAGGGCTTTAAGTGGGATGAAAAAACTGGGGGGGTCTCTCAAAGGGGCGTGGCCAGTGTAATTAGGGGCGTGGCTTTAACGAATTTACGCAAAAAATCTGTGCTTCGCATAGTGTGCCGCCAGACTTGTGTTTTGCTGTTTCTGTCATTGCATCCAGATATGTGAGACAACAAGTAACATCATACCTACTACAAGTCAGGACTATTGGCTTTGTCAATGGTTGTTAGTTGCATAAGATAAATACGCTGCAACTATGGCTGGTTACATATAATATTGAAAAGGCGTCCAATTAAAGCCCTGGTGACCCTACCACAGTGTTGCTGCTTTTGCGTTTCAGAAAGAGAAGGGAAATCCAGAAAGAAAATGACTCTTTAAAGGATTTCCCTTCCCCCACAACGCTCACCTGGCATGACATCATGCCGTAACTGCTCCACTAATGAGAAGAGAGCAGTGTGAGCACCCACACATCAATGTGCCTGCTGTCTCAAAATGAGTCTCCATCGGGCTGTTTTGCGCCCTGGCACTTTTATCCAGACTGCAGTGACAACAAACTGCGGTCACTGCAGTCCGGAAAAAAACGGACCGCCTGTGCCAGGGCTCAAAACAGAGCCCGATAGAGACCTGTTTCAAGGCCTCCTTAAAAAACTGCCGGTGCTAAGGTGAGACCCGGCCCACTTAAAGCCCTGGGAAGATCGCTGTCCCGAAATCCGCCTTTTGGTCCCCAAGATATCAGACATACTTCATAGCCCCTTTAGTGCCATTACCGGCAACTTCTGCCACCCCCAGTCTGAGCATGCAAGAATGAATAAATAACGCAAGACAACTTTGTTGTGGGAAAATATTGCTGCAGGTTTATTCCATACAAGAGTATGCAATATGTGGGTTATCTTACGGGCGATCCAAGGGCGGGCAGCTGTGCCAACCTATGCTGCCCCGCCCGCCTGGTGAGCCAGCACTAGGGAGGGACCCGTCCGCGCCACCTTACTGATCCTTTTACGGATCAAGTAACATGTTGGTCTCTTCTACTCACGCCCTTTTCGGGGCAGTGCTTAGCAGGACAAACCCCCGGTTGGTCAGGCCCCCAACTGCCCGAAGGACTAACGGGGCGCCGTCGCGGTTTTCCAGGAACCTGCCCTGAGGCTCCTGGTCTTTGGCTCTGGCACCTCTATTGTGCCGCGCAGAGGTACCCTTACTGTACCAGTCTGCTTCCAGATCGCCCTGTAGCCCCGGCGAGGCTAGCGTAAGGAGACTGCCAGGAGGGGCGGGGAAGACCTATATGCCTTCTCCCCACTTGGCGCACAGAAAGGACGACATAGTGGCGACCTGGCGAGTGGGCTCCTGTATGAGCCCCCAAAGACTAGAGCAGAGGTAGGCGGTGCCAAAATGGCACTAACGGCCGCCCTGCTGGATTGGCCCCCTGCGGGGGCCGCGGACAGCCGTATTCTTGTGAGCGATAAGGGTGTGTCTTTGCCCTACTCTTGTACCCAGCAGATACCTGGCTCCATTGGTCCGTCCGGTCCATGCCGTCCAGTCCATGCTCCTGGCCCCCTTGTGGCTGCCCGCGGCCCACGTAGGGGGCGCCATAAGAGGGCAGACGCCTTAGTGCCACATGAGGGCACACACCGACATTACAGTGTTGTGGGGACCCCCTGGGTTCCGGCACACACCGCGTCATTTCCAGCGCGCTGGTGGGCGGGGAGCTAGGTATAAGTGCCTCTCCCGCCCACCTGGTGCCCTTTTTCCTGGCGATCCTGCACGCCGTTTACCCTCCCCCAGAATTGGTAAGCACCGATTGGTTAGCGCCACGGTGCAATTTGGCTCATCAGGTGGGCCGGCAGCAGAGGGGCTGCCTGCCCTTGGATCGCCCGTAAGCTGACCCACCATGTTGGCATATTTCGGTATGCAAATAAACCTGCAGCAATTTTCTCCACGAAAAAGGTGTCTTATGTGTTTATTTCATCAGGAGATTGCTGTATGTGTGATGGGGAGTGTGTTGCAGATATTGGCACTATGTCCAGAGGAGGGCTGCGGGGGCCGAGTCTGCGTCACCGGGTACCCCTGTCTCTCAACCTCACTGGCCCTGGCACCCCAGAATCTGTGGAGGGGTCAGACACCCCCATTTGGGTTCCTTGAGCACCCGATTTTACCTTTTTGTGGTCTTCTGCTGCTACCTCCGCCCCTTCTCTCCTCACAGGTCTCTGCGACCTTGAACCAGCCCCTTGCGTGCGTCCTGTAGGGTGATTGGGTGGCACACCTTCGCCCGGGCGGACGTCGTGTGCAGACCCTGCTTCGTTGGGCGTCCATGTGGCGGGCTCACCTTTGATGCCCCCTTCACCAGGCCCTCTCGCCCTGGCATTGGCCAAGTCATGTGTGGGCAACAATTGTTACCCATTCTGGTGCAAGCCTGCCTAGGAGGAGAGTTTAGCACCATTTCGACCCCCAAGCAACCAACCCCCCCACCCGTAGGTCTCCCCTTTGAGTCGCTGTACCTGTGCCCCCTACCCCTTCCACCCAGCCATCTTTGGAGGGAGGGGATAGTTGTCTCTCTCTTCCCCCCATCCTGAACTGTCCTTTGATCCGCCACCAGGTTCTGGCTCCCACCCTTTCGGACCGCACCATGAAAGGGCCCTCTGAGCCACCTTCAGCCTTTGCCACCCTCACCAGCTGGTCCCATCTGCACCCCTGTCCTACCCTTTTGCTCTTTGGTTCCAGTCTCTTGCGCCAGTGTCCACTGCATGGTATGTCATCACTTCATGAGGGGGGGGGGGGGGCTGTGTCCCTGCTTCACTTCCCATGCTCCCCAGCCCACTGCTTTCTTCCGTTCACTGCCCAGGGTCGCGCTTGATGCAATCCATGGCATCCCCACACCCGTCGAAGGGAGCTGCAGAGCGGATCCCCTGCTGTGCCGAGCAACCCTCCAATCGGTGCATGTTCTGATGCATTGCACACGTATCATGCGGATGTATGTCGTTACTACGCATGCTTTTACAACGCATGCCTTTACCACGCAGGTTTTACAACGCAAGTCGTTACAGCGACTTGCGTTGGTGGGCGCTGGATAGTGGAATAGTTTAATTTACTATTCCAACTCCAGTCCCCGTGGATAGTAGGAAAGGTTTTGGATAGTAAATTAAACTATTCCCTATCCTACAGCGCCCCCCAGCGCAAGTCGTTGTAACAACTTGCATTGTAAAAGTTGCGTGGTAAAGGTACTGCGTGGGAAAAGTTGCGTTGTAAACGCTGTTCCCCGTATCACGCAGTCACCTTGCTGCGTTAGAGGGAACGGGCAGGAACGCGCAGTATTTAACATTATTAAAGCTCCCAGTTTTCTGTTTTTACTGATTTTTACATTTAAATACAGACAGAAAACAATGTGTTTGCATTTTTTTTTTAAAGTGGAAAAATACTGAAAAGTGTGCTTTTTGTGAAGGACTCTCCATGCTGTCTTTCATGAATTCCAGGCAAAAACTAAGCAGATAGACAGAGAGGGAATTACAAAACAGGTTCAGGTTTCCTTAAATACAGGCTTAAGTTAATAAAATATTTTTGTAGCGTAAAGCTAATATGCACCTATGGGTGTACTGGGGAAACATCCTTTACAACGCAACTTTTACCACGCAGTGCCTTTGCGACGCAACTTTTACAACGCAAACCATTACAACGCATTGCGCTGGGGGGGCGCTCTAGGATAGGGAATAAGTTTAATTTACTGTCCAACACCTTCCCTACAATCCACGAGGACTGGAGTTGGAATAGTAAATTAAACTATTCACTATCCAGCACCCCAAAGCGCTATACGTTGTAATGGTATGCGTTGTAAAAACCGCGTTGTAAAGGCATGCGATGTAAAAGCATGCGTTGTAATGTCATACATCCGGTGTACTGCTATGTTCAATGTGGCTGTTTAATTTTCTGAAATGCAGCAGGCTTCCACGTATGAATGCACCTCTAAAAGTTAAATAAAAGTGTGAAATATACCATTTTACGACTCCATTTATTCTAAAAACACAAAATAAATATGGATAAATACCATTAAGAGGGACAAAAAAGAAATATGGATAAATACAGACGGAAATGTTAAAAAAAGAAATACCATAAAACCAGGAGCCCTAAACATTATATAGCGCTTTCCTGCCCTTTCCTAGCGCTGGCGCAAAGGGTGCTGCCTAGGCTCCCAACGCAGGTGCCTGCGTGCATTCTAAGCAGGATTGTTTTTGTGCAGGAAGGAGCACCTTCCTGCAGAAAAACAATCTTGTGAGGTGTGTTCCACCTTCCATGTGTGCTACAGAATGGAGCACACATGGAAAGAGGAAGAAACGTGGAGAAATAAAGATATTCCTCATCTAGCCTTGTGACGCATTCCCAGGGTTATCAGTGTTGATACATCTGGGAATGCGACAAAATACATTGGTGGAGCGTGGGAACACTCACGCTCCACCATGGGACGCCTCTCTGGTGCAGGGAACACCCACACTCCGCCCATGGGACGCCTCTCTGGTGCAGGGAACACCCACACTCCACCCATGGAACGCCTCTCTGGTGCAGGGAACACCCACACTCCACCCATGGAACGCCTCTCTGGTGCAGGGAACACCCCCGCTCCACCCATAGAACGCCTCTGGTGCAGGGGTCACCCACACTCCACCCATGGAACGCCTCTGGTGCAGGGTTCACCCACGCTCCACCCATGGAACGCCTCTCTTGTGCAGAGAACATCCGCGCTCCACCCATGGTACGCCTCTCTGGTGCAGAGAACACTCACGCTCCACCCATGGAACGCCTCTCTTGTGTAGAGAACACCTACACTCCACCCATGGAATGCCTCTGGTTCAGGGAACACTCACGCTCCACCATGGAACGCCTCTCTGGTGCAGGGTATAACCCACACTCCACCCATGGAACGCCTCTCTGGTGCAGAGCATACCCACACTCCACCCATGGAACGCCTCTCTGGTGCAGAGCACACCCACACTCCACCCATGGAACGCCTCTGGTGCAGGGATCACCCACGCTCCACCCATGGAACGCCTCTCTGGTGCAGAGCAACGCAAGGCAGCGATTTACGCGGCATTACTCTGGATTTATCAAGACACTCGGGCCGCTCAAGGCGGCACTTAGTAGTTACGTCGCGCGTGTACCACGTTGCCTGGTGCAAGTGCGACGCAACTTCTTGATAAATAGGGCCCTTTGTGTGTAGCTCAGCATGTGCTTAGCTTGTTTCCACTGTTGATTGGCGGACTATTATTCTCTGATTGTGGCTGGCTCTGCGGGGGAGACAAATCTTGTAACCTTACTTCAAAACTGTGTGTGTGTTCGAGAGAGGGGTCTGTTTGGCAGTGCTTAAGTCATGATGTGCGTGGTATTGTGGTACAGTGTCAGATGTGTCTTTTCTGTCTCAATGTCCCTCTAGTCCCTGTCGCAGTGTTGACGTGTTGCCAGTGTGTCTTGTCTGTCTCAGTTTAGTGTGTGAGACATTTCTTCTCTGTCATAAGGTGTTGATGCTCCCCCCCTTCACCCCTTACCTGGTGCCAGGACTTCACCCACAGGGTGAGTTCTCAACCTAGGGGAGATACTGCCACATTCAGCAAGCTTGTGTCCTTGGAGGAGAGAGCTTAAAAGATGAGGCCAAAACCTTCCACCGTGACATGAAGATTACGCAGATCTGATGTGAAATGCACTTTCTACTTTGCTGACAACTTTGCCAAAAATACATCAGCCTTTATGAAGGTTTACCTTTTCTTAAATTTCATTTTCTTTGTGTGTAAAATGCTTTATTTTGAATACACAACAGACAAATATTGCATATAATTTCTTAACTTACCCAATAGTTAATTCCTTACTGAGTTTGTTATTGAACGATCCATTTTAATGAGTGTTTCATCATACACATCCATGATTTACTTCAATTGAAAATTTGATTATGTGAAAATGAAACCTTTATAATAACATTAACATATATTCTTTTATGCTATTAATAAATGTACATTTAATCAACTTGATATAGCAAATTTCTTTGAATCCCTTTAGACAATAGATCATTCTATCTTTCCTTGTGGTTTCTTATCTGTACATGGAATAAATCACTAAAATCCCCAAATAATTTATTTGATTCAATAACAATTTCTTTATTATTTTATGTTTCGGATGTGAAAGAAATTTTCTGTATTCTTAATATTTATCCATCATGAGATGAAACCAAAATTCTCCTTGGCTAACCTTTCTCATTTTCGCTTTCCACTCCCCAATAGTGGGGACTAAGAAAGGGTTCCATTACAAGGTTATCAAAGATTGGGCGATGGGAACGGCGTAAAGTTCTAATCTTGATAATCCTTCTCTAATTGCCTTTCTTGGTATAAGCCCAACGGGGCTGATACTGGGGTCAATGTAATCTCAGCTAATCTCTGCGTATAATTCCTTTCAGAATTTGTGTTACTTTCAGAATTTGTGTTAATAACCTAAACATATGTATACAGCTAGCATTTTCTCTACATCTAAGGCATTGGTTTCTGTCTGTCTTTTATTTTTGTTTATGTTCATGGATAATAATTCAGCATCCAACAATTGTAAAAAATAATAATTTGGTGGCACTTTAAACCTCTTAAAAGAGAATATCTGTACTGGAAGTAATGTTTCGAGCTGCACTCTTTCAGACGTATGTCCGTTCATTACGGCCATTTAGATAATATTGCTGAATATACATAGCATGTTCAGGGCTGACCATGTATTTGTTCTTTCTTCTGTTGTGCTAGGAGAAATGTGCTTACAAGGTGATATGGCTGTCTCTGCGTGTATATCCAGAATTATAACCTGGATACAAAATGTCTTTCTCATTAACCAAAAATGATCTAGATTTTTATATCTCACTCTTTTTTTGGCTGTTTTGAATGTAACATGCTACAGGTACATGATTAATAGCATATTTCCTTGAAATAATTGCAATGTAGAATATCTTTTTACTGTTTCCAGCATAATATTTTGGTTTTTCCTATCTTGTCTTAGAAAGAATACTTTTTCATTGGCATATAGCTTAAATTTTGGCATCTCTGAAGAGGGAGCTCAAATTAGTTTTCGAGAATGAATATATTGGGTTAAGGGCTCTATGAAAAGGGCCAAACATGTTGGGGGAAGGGGGGAAACTCTGACGTGTTTCTCTATTTGGGTATAAAAAGTCTGCTGATTGAATATCTATTATGAAATGAGCGGATATACCCTGATATAAAGCAGCAAATGTACTGATGACATTTTCTGGAATATTTAAGTTTTATTCAAAATCTTAAGAAGAACTTTCCAATTCATGAGATCAAATGCCTTTTCGGCATCAAGCATTACTGTAGCGGCCGTTATCATAACAGCTGATATCAAATCTATAAACTCTGTCGTATAATGAGTGGTGTCTGTTTGATTATGTCCTTTTATGAACACTAAATTTGAATCCGAGATTATCACAGAGTTTACAGATGCAGCAACTTGGGCTGAGGTTGGAAATTAAATTCAGCACATCAGTGGATTAAGACCTGGAAATATCAGTAAAAAAATCACTCTCCCAATAGCCCTAAAGAAAGTCGTCAACCCTAAAATAATGTAAATGTGCGTAACGGAGCCAAAACTTTTCCATTGCCTCAGCTTCTCAAATACAAGACACCCGACCATTATTATGTCTGATATTTCGATTACATTCCGATAGCATACAGGAAGTACAAAATAGGATAAGGATAACCTACAAATGGGTGAGCACCCTGCTACAGGAGACGATCAAGAAGGCGCAAAAGGACAAAGTAGCATGAGAGACGAGGAATATATTGCAGATACAGCCACTGAAGCCTCTCATACGCCATTACATATACTTTCTACAACAAAAAAGGAGAGACAGGTAAGCAAAAATTCAGAAACAATGGGCATAGTTTGCAACTCAGAGGTGACGCTCAGTGATTTAGAGGGACCAGAGAAATCCCAAAGACGATCTCCCCTATTACAGAGATGGTTTACACCATTTTGTAAAATCTCCCAGTATCTAAATAGAGATAGTGAATGAAATAGAATGGAAATTGTAAGCAACTGAGAGTAAATTTCAAGGATTAAGTGATCGGTGTCCGGAGATTGAACAGAGAATTTCAGCAATAGAAGATGCCCATGCCTCCCACCAAAGCTCTTTTTCTCTGAAGCAAAAGTTGATGCCTGCAAATAAATTAAAAATTGAGGATTTAGACTCTAAATCTTCAATTTTGGGCTTGAGAGGTCTCTCGGAAAAATGTGCGAGCTGCTTGGGGGTTAGTAGCTCACGACGATTTTCACTGAACAGAAGTAGCTCTCACTACACAAAAGGTTGGAGACCCCTGATTTAGAGAACCGCTGAAGCAGGTCAAATGTACTGCTAGTAAGGGTACCAGGACAATATGCAAACATGGGAGACGTGACTGAAGAGATTACAAATCTTATCTCCAATTACGTTCTCAAGGAGCCACACAATGCCTTAACAATCACGCAGAAAGTACCTTTCACAGCATCTAAAGATCTACCAAGCCTACAACATTGGTAGCTTATTTCCAAGATTTTAAAATAAAAGAAAAAATCTTACATAACGCAATACAAATAAACACTATCAATGCTGGTGACTTGTCCTTTATGTTTTCCCCCAGTGTCTACTTCGAAACTTCAAGATGCCGCTAGGAATTCAAATCATTTGTGGAGAAATTTTATTCACTGAACATTCCAACACAATTTGGTCAGCCAGCTAGATTAAAAGTTTTATGATCTGGGAGGTTTCACACTATCTCAGAATTTGCAGAAGCTGAGACACTGCTGAGCTTCATCCACTCTTTCAGGAAAGATTAGGTATTCATTTATGGACATGGCTCCAGGTGGCAGCCCAGAGTGCTGCTCCACGACACTCAAAATAAATGTAAAATAGGGCTGGGATTAGTTCCCTGAGCCGTGGCACACTCGGAAAGGGGTGGGTACTAGGAGGCCACAAAAAAAGGTACATGGGGCTGTAGGCACGGTTGTAGAGCAAAGGACAAAAAAGAGAAAGATCCAAAAAATGACAAGAAAATATGCTATATGGAATCTGAGAAAAATATGTTTTTAAAATTAATGCAAGTACTTGACTAACTTATTTTGATACAAGATGGGAACATTTGAGATAATCGGCTACAACGCAAATGACTCAAATAATAAAAGTAAGAGAGGTGCTTTTTAATGGATTTATTAATTTAACCCACAATTGTGTTGCTTCGGGAGACACATTTTAACAAAAGGTAAGAAAAAACAGTTGTTACTATTCATCGGCTACTACGGCGCACCGGAGGACACCTAAAGTTATCTATAAGAAATTCCCAAAACAATGCTACACAGCAATAGGAGATAAGGAACAGTTTTAGTTAATTCTCTCCATTAAAATAGTATTATGGCCCAATACCTGACAATCCTCACCCTCTAAAATATCTTGAATGGGAACTTAGTCAATATCCTGAGGAAGTAATTATAGGGGGAGATTTAATTTTTTTGCCCAAGACCTAAATAGATTCCTAGAATCCCAGGCACCTTTAAACAAAAAACACAAATGGAAATAATCTTTAATGATTTATGTCTGCATTTGGGTATACAAGATATATGGAGTAATAAAGACAAAGCCGTACTTGTTTCTCTAAACAGTATAAATCAGCATCAATAATTGATTTGTTTTTAGCCTACCGTCTTTGGTAAATACCACACGTAATCACTATTCAAGTGGTTTTCTAGACCACTCAGCAGTTACTTTAGAATTTAATGTTGAACTCCTGCTGAAATTCAATTGGGATTATGGATAAAAAATTACGCTGAAGGGAAACGTGCAAAACATAAAGACTGAGATTAAATATTTATTTGAACAGAATAAAAAACAGGATAAAATAATGTTTTGGGAGGCTTTTAAGGCAGTAAGCCGGGGTATTTGTATATCTTTAACAACATGTAAAAATAGAAAGGATAAGGAGGTCCTGAGCACTCTGCAGAAAAATGTAGATAGGCCCTTCACGAAAGCGCTCGCTGAAAAATCAAGAGAAACCCAAGATGACTGGTGGGCTAGTATGGAGTATTTCCTTAAGCGATAAGTAGCGAACTCTCAAACCTACCAAAGCCAGGTATACAAAAAGGGATAGAAAACAGCCTGCCTCTTAGCTTGGATGGCAAAAAGAACAAACATTTAATAAAGGGGGTATAGCAACCCTATAACCTATCAAGAAAGTACTGAAAACAGAACAAATAAAGAAATATTTGTAAACTTTTATGAGACATTATATAGGGAAGAACATAGAGATTATCATTATTGAAACAGAGAAATGTCTACATGAAATACATTTGCCTCTCATGACCCAGGAGGCAGCAAATGTACAAATTAACTGCATTACAGAAAAATAAGAAGATGACACAATTAAATAATTGCCTAACTCTAAAGCCCCAGGGGAGAATGGATTTGGAACAGCATCTTTTAAAACTATTGCTTAAGAACAGACAAAGCACTTAGCACAAAATCTTAAACATAGTATGGAAAGAAAACTTAATACCACCATCTTTTCAAAAAGGAATTCTTATAATTGTTTTAAACCAAGATAATCAGCACTAGAACGCACTTCATACAGACCAGTCACTTATTGAAGTGACTGGCCTACAAGATTTTTATACTTTGGGGCTGATTTCTATGTCGGTCGGAGTTGCCTCCGACTGACACCGTTTCTGTGTGAGAACCGACCGAATATAGGTCGCGGTTCCGCACACCTCATTACAATGCAACCACACATGGTAAAGTCGCAAACTCCCATTTCAGCGGAAACTGCCTGCAGCACAAGCTCCCATTGAGAAATGGGAGTTTGTGTAAATGCCCCTGAAGCCCACAACCAGATGCTGCAGTGGGATGGGGGCCCGGATAGGGGCTCCCAAAGACACCTTCCGACAGCAGTTCCATGTCGGAAGGGTCGACATGGAACTGCTATTGGAAAGTAGCATCATAATCCTGACGAACGGAAGCTTAATCGTTAGGGATTGAGGCCCTTCCGACTGGCCGATCGGCTCCTTGAGCCCGTTGGAACAGAGTCGGATTTCCCAGCTGGTTTGGACTCCGACCACCGTCATTGAAATACGGCGGTCGGAGTTCATACCTACAATGTGGGTCAGAAAGCTTCCGGCCAACGGTCGCCGGCTTTCCGACTGACAACGAAATCAGGCCCTACATTGTTAAATAATTGGGTTAGTAATGTCATTCAATATCTCATTCATAAGAACCACAACAGATTTGTTAGATTTATTTACAGCCTTTCCCTACATGTAAAAGCTGATGACAATTTGTAGT
Organism: Lissotriton helveticus; assembly: GCF_964261635.1. Taxonomy (NCBI): domain Eukaryota; kingdom Metazoa; phylum Chordata; class Amphibia; order Caudata; family Salamandridae; genus Lissotriton; species Lissotriton helveticus. Next base: position 891,913,502 of record NC_136073.1, on the reverse strand, counting down.
ACAAACCTCCTTCTATTGCCATGATCTCCAAAATAACCCTTTCGTCCTTTATCCCTCCTTGGATCACTCCAACCCTCATTTTACTACTATGATCTCCTAATCAACCTTTTCTAAATTCTTCCCTCGTGTATCCCTTCTTTGACTCATCCCACACCTCATCTTACTACTATGATCTCGCCATAAAAACTTTCTAAACTCTTCCCTCTTCTATACCTCCATTCTCCTTTTCAATTCAATTACAGACTCACATGTCCACCGCTCAAAAGAACTCATATTTTCTTATACAAATTCACCACTAATCCTTTTTGGGTTACGTAGTAGCGTGCTACTTGCCGAAAAGCGCTTCAACACCTTGTCAGGGGTAGTAAGCACTATATAAACGCAATTACTATGTAAAGGAACAGCAGTTTCCCAGATCACTAAACTCAGACCACAGATCTCCGAGTCCATAGCATTACAGTGGTTATCATCACCAAACAGTAAAGGCAGAGTTTCCTTAACCCCTTGTATGCTCGTGACGGAACCATTCCGTCACGAGCCACGGTGGGGCTGTGCTGGTGACGGAATGGTTCCGTCACGGCATGGCCGCCGCGCAGGTGCGGCGTTGATTTCGCGCCTGAGCTGAGGGTTCTATTAGGCGGGCGGGGCCGTGACGGAACCATTCCGTCACAAGCACAGCGCCACCGCGGCTCGTGACGGAGTGGTTCCGTCACGAGCATGGCGGCGCCGCGCGGCCCCCCTCCCCCTTAGCGCCGCAGCGGAATTACCGCCGCTGCCAAGGGGTTAATCAGCAGAACGTTTGCTGTTTGTGCGTACAACAGGTCTTCAGCGGGCATTTCTGAAAATCGCAGCAGCAGTATTTTAATAATGTGGTTTTATCCGTGGGTTTCTTTGACATAAGAAAGGGATTGACTGGATACATAAATTGATGTAACCATCATTTCAACAGTATCAATTCCTTTAAAGACTTTAAACAGTATCTAGCTGGCAACTGCAGGGCACATACCCACCAACCTAATTTACATTAAACCCACCAATCCAATATTGTGCAGGAAGAAAAAACTGGCAATAAAGCAAGCAAAAACTAATGAAACTAGTAGGGAGGTGTTGTAGACATGGTCAATATGACAACTTGCTCTATTATTTGGCGGGGAAAAAATCTTATTTATTGTCTTAAATATACATGTTCAACTGTCAGGGTCTACAATATGTTTTTTCCCCCAGAGTATCTTACTCTCACACTTCTTGTTGGCTCTCCTAGGAGGCTAGTGCTGTTGTGGCTAAAACTCCAAAAGGAACTACAGGTGCCCAGTGTTGGGGAAAGGAGGCACCAGAATTTAGAGGATTGTCAAAAGGATTGACCCATGTCCTGAATCACTCCTGGGTTGTTCTGTCTTTAACCCAGACAAGAAGCAGGTACAGACCCCTCCAGAGGCAGCCCGTGGTTGTCCGGCTTGTCCAAGAATACAAGGCTGGTCAGGGGCCAGTGAATCGGGTTGAGAACCAGGAATTTAGTAACACTCGCCTTGACTGCTTTGCAGAAGGCTTCAATGTAGTCACCAGTGTGACTTGACTTCTTTTAGTAAAATCGTAGAAGTGGTGCACTGCTAGCCAGGTACCAGTTTCAACAAGCTTTGGCAATGCCAATAGTTCTGGCTTTGAAAAGCTAGTGTAGTGGTTGATTTCCGTTTTCATTGACAGTACATGCAATAAAAATTTTTAAAAAATGACACTGTATCAATTTTAAATGTAACAATAATCATGCAAATCTATCAGAACAGTGTGAGTTCTCAGCAGGTAGATGCATTTTCGACCTGTACAGCAACTATTTATAGTTTCAAAGCACTTCACAGGAACATATGATTCTTATTGGTGCAAAGAAAAGTTATTATTGGCTCTGAATTTCTGTAACCTACATAAAAAAGTTTAGCATAAAAATAGAAAGAAAAATGCACTGAACTCTGTATTCGAGATTACCTGAAGCAGGGAGTCCACGGGGTTTGATTTTGGGTATAAGATAGGGCGAGAGGCGACAGCAGCTCCTTGAACTGAGGGTGGGCAGGCAGTGAGACCACGTGCTACTGTGCTTCAGTCGGGGCTTTAAGTGGGCCGGGTCCTGCCCTGTGCCCAGCTCCTGCGGCTCTAAACAGCAGGTGCTGAGACGGGTCCCTATTGGGTTCTCCATTGTTCCTCTCACCCTGAGGGTGAAAAATAAAAATAAATCTTAACTCTGCAGCAGTACCACCCTTCACTGCCTTTGAAGTAACTGCAAAGAAACTCGTTATACTTCTTGCACATTCTCATCATTTGAGAACTTTTTTTTTTGTTGCAATATTATATAGCTCGAATACGAAGGTATCCGAGCGTTAGTGCTTATTTATCTTATACAACTAACAACCATTGACAAAGGCAATAGTCCTGGTTGAATGTTACCTGTTGTATTATATACCTGGATGTAAAGTCAGAAGCAGCAAAATACCAGTCGGGTGGCACACTATGCTAAGCACAGATTTTAAGTTTAAGTGTTTTTAAGCCCCACCCATAATTACATTGGCCACGCCCCTATTAGAACCACCCCCAGTTTTTCCATCCCACTTAAAGCCCTGGCTTCAGTTGATGAGGTCAGAAGTCAATATCATATGTTACTCAGCTCCAACACAGGCACATTTCCTGAACAGACACCCTGTCCCAAAGTAAAGTCCACATTTGTAAAGCACACAATCACCCGTTAGGGTCTCTAGGCGCTGGGGGCCGTCGTAAAGATTAAGCAAGCTATTGCCCAGAGTCACATGGTGCTGGGCTAACCTGCCGCCGGAGCCGGGGATCGAACCGTGGTCCCCAGATTCCAGCGTCAGTCGCCCTGGCTGCGGCGCCACACCTCTCCCACAAAGTTTATGTCGAAAACTCTTCACTGGGAGTGTTGTGTTGCCTTTCATTTAAAGTAACTAATGTTCAATTCAATTCAATTCAAAGATAGCTTTATTCGGTATTAGTTAAAAAGACCATAAAAGCACATAAAAAAGTTTAAAAAAAACATTTCATCCGGAAAATACAACAATACAGAGTAATTCATTATTTTTCTTAAAAAAAGATGAACTTAGTCATTTCATAAAAACACTAAAAAAAAAAACAAGGTAATTGATTTATACTATTAAGAACGTTAATGTACGGTACATTATGCCATCGAAGATCTACATCTTACTATGTATTTCAGAAATGTAACAGCTGTGGCCATAGTCAAATCGTCTTGTAACATGTATAGTCTAATCAAGGCTGGTTTACATTGTCTCAAGCCCCACATCTTTAGGAGGGGCAACAGATGCCTCTTTCTCCCCCAATCGTAGTATTTACAGAAAAGGATGCAATGGATATTTGACTGGGTGGATGTATCATCACATGGACAGTTTATTAGCGTCGGAGACCAGTCATTTTGCGCAGGAAAGGATATCGGCCTGTGAAAACAGTCAGTCCTCATCCTTGTTAGTAGCATTCTGGTGTAGCTGAAAAGTGCCGGGGACAGGTGTGGATGTAAACCTGGACCATGTAGAATGCGGCGATGTGAACTAATCGTACACTTATTTCCATCCAGATACCACCGCCTATCTTCTAACAGCTCAAGGCAAGTTTCCTTTAAGGCTTTTTTCGTAATTGATGCACAGGAGCTGGGTGTTGCATAGAGTTCTGGATGGCCAATAGAGTTCAATATTTTTTGACATAATGAAGCCAGGTAAGCTTCCTTACAGCTGATTGGTTCATGCAATCTTGAATCACATCCCTGCTAAAGGCTGTCTCCTTGGAAGTCCATATCTTATGCCACAGCATGATTGGTCTTATCTTAATTAGGTCTATGATATGTACCCGGTCTAGTTCCTTATGACATATGGTTGTAGAGATTGATCTTGGGACAGCTAACAAGTACCTGAAAAAGGCGTTTTCCGCTTGTTGGATTTGTGTACAGTCAGCCGCCCCCCAAATGCCAGCCCCGTATGTCGCAGTGGAGACACATTTTGCTGCGTAAATCTTTAGCAGAGTTTCAATGGGTTTTCCGCCAAGTCTCTTCGCAAATTGTTTTACTGCGCCAATGGTGTGGGAAAAAGCCAGATTACGTGTAACGATGGCTGTAGTCCAAGTTCCTCTATTATTAAAAGTAATACCTAAATAGGAAAACATTTTGGTCAAGCCTATCTTTGACTGATTAACGAAGGTTTTACAGTCTATTTTGGAATTATTTTTTGACGAGCAACACATGGTGAAGGTTTTTCCCACGTTTATCTTCAGACCTCTGGTGCCCATAAAAGTGGAAAAACCGGTTAGTGCCTTTTGCAGGCCCACCTGAGTTCGTGACATTATTACAGTGTCATCGGCATAGAGTAACATTGGTACCACCATGCAGTTTATTTTAGGATAATCTACTTCCAAATTAGACAAAAAATCTGCTACATCGTTGATATACAAATTAAAAAGAAAAGGTGCAAGGATACAGCCTTGTCAAACGCCTTTTTCGATTGGGAATTTCTTGGTGCGTTCACCATTTTTACCATAACGGACAGTTGCCCCTGCACCTCTGTATAGTTCCTTTATAAAATTCAAAACAGATGTGTCTATCCCCAACTTGATTAGGGTATTCCATAGCACTTTGTGGCTTAAGCAGTCGAAGGCCGAACTTAAGTTGACAAACGTCATATATAGGTTCCCTTTTTTTGCCACCGTATATTTACTAGTTATTAGTGCCAAATTAAGTCCCTGCTCTACTGTGCCCAGCCCACGTTTGAAACCATATTGGAATTTCGAAAGAACCCCTTCCGCTTCGGCCCAAGATTGTAATTTGGTGAGTAAAATTCTTCCTGCTACCTTCATCAAGGAGTCAAGCAGGGAGATTGGCCTGTAACATTTGGGATCCTGTCTATCTCCTTTTTTAAAGATGGGAATTAGAATGGCTTCCTGCCAGGTTGCCGGAAAGCCCGTTTGGCTATATGAATTTAGGACATTTGTGAGAAGCGGGGACCATAGATCCATATTTTCTTTAAATAAATCAATGGGGATACCGTCCGGCCCTGGAGCTTTGGAATTGGCGCTCTCTCGGATAGCCTGCTCAACCTCAAGTGGGGAAAATACTATATTCAACGGAAATGTGCCTGTGGTGTGAGACTCATCAGACTGCAGGACAAAGGCAATGTGTAATGGTGTGGCGGGGCAATTTGCCATGGGCAATTCGTCATTTTTATATAGTGCCGTGAAGTAACTAACCCACACGTCTTCCACTATAGCTACCTCCAAAGAATCAGTCTTTCTCTCTGCAAAAAACGGGGCATTAACTTCTTTCCAGAAGGAAATATTGTCCCGAAGGGCGCTAGCCCTTATTAACGCTTCCCAGGCAAGAGCTTTAATTTCTTTTTTCCTATTTTGAAGTGCCTGTTTATAGGCCAGCCTGGCTGCTCTGACTTCCTCAAGATCCTTCGGAAGGGCCTTTACTGCCTGCAATAGGGCTTTATGGGCTCCAGTGCAGGCAGAATTAAACCAGCCATTCGTTCTGACCCTCTCGTCGACTTTTTGTTTCCTGGTCAGTTTATCATTGATAGTGGCTACAATCTTGTCATAGGCCGCTACGATCTTGTGGGGATTGGGATATTGTTCCAGGCATGTCATGAAGTGCCTAAGGTCTTCCGTTATTACCTCCTCTAAGAAAGTTTTTGGGTCGACCCTGGCCCACTTGATAGCATACCCATTTCTTCTAGCCAGGGAAATTGAATGACGATATAATGTTTCAGGCAGTCTTGATGCATGGCTATCATGGCTGCCTGCAACAAAACTGATACTAATTGGAAAATGGTCACTCAATACTAAGTCATCTGTTTTAAAGCCCTGTACAGAACCCTGTTTGCCATTTGACAGCAACATAAAATCTATGATGGTACCTGACCCCCGTCCATGAAAAGTTGGTTGGAAGTTAACCATTGGCTCGCATAGTTCATTTGCGTAGCCTAGGTCCCAGTCATGCATAACTTGGTTTAACAGATTGCCGAAATTGGTGTGTTCGAAATGCGTGCTAGGTTCACCTTTAAGGTTTGTTATGCCACAGATGTCTAAACCACTATAAGGGCATAAATGGCAGTTAAAATCTCCCGTTATCAGTATACAACCTGCCTCCCGCGTTCCCCTATTTAAGATATGGGTTAAGTCGTCCATAAGCACTTTAGCATCTTCTTTCATGATGTTATTATATAAGTTAATCAGAAGAATGCTCAGCCCTTTCCCTTTGACAAAGAAACCCTGCAAGGAATTACACGTCCTATTATTAACCCCCGCATTCTCTAGACTCTTCACTGACAGATTTGCCAGATTAGAGACATACGTGCAGAGGCCGCCAGAACCCCTGCCTCAGTTACCCTGAATAGACGGTGTAAAATGGGTACTGTAGCCCTCTATATGGGACTCCTCTTGATCCCAGCACTCCTGAAGACATAATAATGTCAAAATTATCGGCAAAGGCTAGGAATGTAGGGTCCCCCGCTTTCTTAGCGAGACCTGCAATGTTCCATGTTGTTAAGGCCACGCTGGCTCTCCTCGCGGTTTGTGTTAGATCTATTTCCATCGAGTGTGGACTCGGACTATTTCCTTCGCTAGGCCCTATTGTATCTAAATTTCCCATATTTATTTCATCAGAGGGGACATTACTTTTATATTCCTCGTTGGAGTCTATAACATCGGGCCCCGCACAAATGGAACCCATGGTTAATTGGGATAAGGGGGATGATACTTGTACCCGGGGAAGGACAAGATTGGTACTTAACAGGGTTAAGCTGGTTTGACAGGGCGAGTGTTTTTTATAGCACAAGTTGGAATCTCTCCCTGAGGATGGAGAAGCAGTAGAGGTTCTATGAACCTGTTCTGCCCTGATTGAATTTTCTAATGGTCAATCGACCATTTCTAGGCAGTCATATCTGTTTCTTGTTGGGATACCCCTCCAGCCTTCCGGATTGAACTGCTCCCTACTAGGAAACCAGGACCGAGTTTCCCAATCTCTATTCCTATTCCTGTTCCAGCGACCCACTTGGTTCCAGGTCCACTCCGGTCCTTCCTCCCAATTTTGAGTGGCTCCGTATTCAAAGATATTCGATGGTGGGTAGAAAAAGGAAAGACGATGGGCATCAATCCCCCCCCTTTTTGCCAGGTTAGGCCAAGAGCAGATATAATCAACCGTTGCGGGATCGTCACAGTTGATTATAATGCAATCCCCCTGAATATTTTTTCTTACTTCGCCAATCCACGATACTCTGCGTACCGAGGAGATTCTACTGGGATTTGGTGACTGCAAGGGTCTATTAAGGCTCAGCCACTGCAGCACCTTATTTCGAAGGGACCAGGATGGTTTGTCTGTATTTTCAGGCAGCTCTGGGACCCCTGTAAGGATAACGGTGAAGGGACTCGCTTCAGGTGGTAGATGTATGGGACGCCTGAACCTCACTCCCTTCTTTCCATCACCCGAAGGCTGCGAGGCCATCACTTTAGGTGGTATAAGAGGTGTGGCTTTCAGCTTGGCTGTCTGATTTGGACCCTTCAACACACCAGGGGTGGCCTGAGAAATGTCTTGTGTTATGTTAGACTTTGCCTGCCCAGCCTCGGGGGGAGCCTGGGGAGTGACTAGTGTTATATTCCGCTCTGGTTGCGGGTTAACAACTTTAGCAGGTTGTGTTGGTTTCACACGAGAATCACACTGAACTAATTGAGCCGATGTACTAGTTACCTTGGGGTTTCCCCCCTGAATTAGCTGGGCCTAATGTTTTCTGAATAAAAGGTGGTGTATTCAGCTTCGCTAGTTGTTTTTCGATGTTCATTAGGCTTCGTTCTACAGGATGTAGGTGACGTTTGAAGAGCTCCCCTATACTCTTTAGCAATTGAGTGTTAGATGTGCATACATTGCATGTACCCACCTCCACCCCCATGATATTTAAATTCTGGGACGTTTCTGAGAGATTAATTAGAGGAGTATTGCTAGCATTTAGAAGATACTGGGAGGTCTGATTTAATCTCTGCACCTGAATATTCGGGGAAGATATACATTTATTTAAGTTAGAATTAATCTTTTTTTTCTTTGGCCGTTTTGATATGGCGCCCTCCCTTCTCCCCTTGACATTACTTACTGGGAGTTCTACTAGTGTTTGGGACCGATGTAAATCGGGAGTTTTTTCTAGGTCATCAGATAAATGTGAATCAAGGGAAAGCTGGGTGGCGGAGAGATCCACGGTGCTAGGGACAGTGTGGATCTCTACTATGGCTTCAGATGGCAACAGCAGGAGGGCGATCGGCCCTGACTGAGTCGGGGTTAAAGCAGAAGCAAGGGGACCCATCGAAGACCTTCTCGCTATTGCCAGCTCATGAGAAACCCTACGCTGCAACAGGGTTATGTTCTGGTCTATCGCCTCGTTGGTCCTAATGATAAACTGATCTATCGGGCCTGTTAGCTGTGCAGCACTCAGCGCCGTTTTACTTCTGCTCCCTCTAGTCATGGTGGAAACGGGAAGTGATAGATTGAGCTATGCTATCAGAAAGAAAGAAAAACAAATGGATGTAGGGAACGGGTAAATGTGTCAGCAAGCTCTGTGACACAATGATAGTCCGGTAACTAACAATAACAAAAAATAAATAAAAATGCAAATGACCTGGCCCAGTCCAGTCTTACCAGGCTATAACGGGCTAAAACGGGCCCGCCCTTGGCCCGGGCTTCGCCCGGCGTCCCGCGAGACGGTGGTAGTGACGCTTTTAAGCGCCTCCTGGCGCTTACAGGTGATGCGGCTCACCGCTAGGGCTTCTGGGGATTGTAGTCCGCCCCTCGCCGGTCTCCACTCGGCGGCCCCGCTCCAGGTGGACAAAGAGCGGCAGGGCAGCGGGAGACAGGCGGGTGGGAGCGCGAATCACGCAGAGGGTCAGTAGAAGATTTGCAGGTTCTGGTATCAGCAAGGGCAAAGAAGTTTCCCCCTCTCAATGGTGGTAGTGACGCTTTTAAGCGCCTCCTGGCGCTTACAGCTGATGCGGCTCACCACTAGGGCTTCTGGGGATTGTAGTCCGCCCCTCGCCGGTCTCCACTCGGCGGCCCCGCTCCAGGTGGACAAAGAGCGGCAGGGCAGCGGGAGACAGGCGGGCGGGAGCGCGAATCACGCAGAGGGTCAGTAGAAGATTTGCAGGTTCTGGCGTCAGCAAGGGCAAAGAAGTTTCCCCCTCTCAATGGTTGTAGTGACGCTTTTAAGCGCCTCCTGGCGCTTACAGGTGATGCGGCTCACCGCTAGGGCTTCTGGGGATTGTAGTCCGCCCCTCGCCGGTCTCCACTCGGCGGCCCCGCTCCAGGTGGACAAAGAGCGGCAGGGCAGCGGGAGACAGGCGGGCGGGAGCGCGAATCACGCAGAGGGTCAGTAGAAGATTTGCAGGTTCTGGCGTCAGCAAGGGCAAAGAAGTTTCCCCCTCTCAATGGTGGTAGTGACGCTTTTAAGCGCCTCCTGGCGCTTACAGGTGATGCGGCTCACCGCTAGGGCTTCTGGGGATTGTAGTCCGCCCCTCGCCGGTCTCCACTCGGCGGCCCCGCTCCAGGTGGACAAAGAGCGGCAGGGCAGCGGGAGACAGGCGGGCGGGAGCGCGAATCACGCAGAGGGTCAGTAGAAGATTTGCAGGTTCTGGCGTCAGCAAGGGCAAAGAAGTAACTAATGTGATTTATACAAGGCTTTAAGTGGGATGAAAAAACTGGGGAAGTGTCTCTCAAATGGTTGTGGTCGATGTAATTAAGGGCGTGGCTTAAAACACATAAACTAAAAGTCTGTGCTGATCATAGAGTAGCGGCCAACTGGTATTTTGCTGCTTCTGTCATTGCATTCAGATCAGCAGTCGAAGTGGGGGAAAAAAGTAGGTTGAACTGTGGGCGGAGAATCAAAGGACGGAAATAACCAGAGGATTGGATCAGTGGGCGGGGTCAGCGGTGTTGCCAGACTGCATAAAACATCCCAATTTTTAGTATTTCTTTGGCATTTCACTGACCAGTTACAGCAGCTTGTGTTATTGGAGAGGTGTGGCTCACTGGTTAGAGGTGGCAGACCTGTAAGCAGAGAACGGCCCGGGACCAGGGTTCGATTCCCGACACGGCAGGGTCTTGGACCAGGGTCAACGGACTCGATAATTCTCGCCTCAGTGCCTACTCTAACCAGGGATCACACTCGGTAACTCTGGGCATTAAGCTTGCCTCATCTCTACAACGGCCCCCCACAGACGCCGGGGATGCCTGGTTTCACCCTGGAGATACCCAGAAAGGGACCATCTCACAGGGAAAACCAGGACGGGTTCCCCAGCGGTCTACAGCGCCAGGACACTCGGGTAGAGTAACAGTGCGCTTTACAAGTATCCCACATTTACATTTACATTTATTTAATTCAACCGATGGATTGACATGATTAGTTAAGGTTCAATATGAGTTATTGACATTAAAAAACAGTCACAAAACGGGATGCGTTTCCAATCACAGAATGTCCCAAATACGCTTAAACGTGGAAGCACAAGCCATTTGTCTCCAAGCCATGCAGTTTCTGTCCTCAGCACTTCTCCTCCCTTTTTCTACAAGAGCAGGTCAACCAGGAATGGCAAAATATCATAGTTTGCAAATGTTTTCTATATAATTATGGCTCTGCCAGTTTTGCCACCTAATACATCATCTGCTGCAAAATCTGACAATTTTAACTAATACATTGTTTTTAGCTCAAGCAGATCAAAAGTTACTAAAAAATTTCACTTGTGATGTCAAGTGGACGGCCCTTTGCAAAGGTTGACTAATCACCTTTCTCACTGCTGCATTTGCATGTTACACTGGTACTAATGAGGCACAATCTTTGTAGAGACTGTTAGCATGTGTACAAATGTCAAAATAATATAATATCAGAAAATATAATGCATTACGCTGCAGCCTTTTTTATGCTGCATAATTTAGTCAACACTGCGGCATAATTTTGTCCTCAATTGCTGCATAATTCCAGTGCCCTGAGCAGGCAGCACATGTTAAAAGTGCTTGTGCATGGAGCAGAGAGACTATGAAATTTGCGAACTTAGTTTGGTGTGCGTGTAAATCCTGCATTGCCGATCCCTGATGAGTTGCAGCTACTACTGCTGAAAGAAGGCCAATGGAGGTACCAATGGGTGAGGCGGACTGGCCTCACGGGCAGGGCCGGCTTTAGAGCTGGTGGCGCCCTGTGCAACAATGTTTGTTGGCGCCCCCCAATGACCACCTCTGCCATGGACTCACTCACTACCACCCTTTAACAGAACCCCTCAAGTCTCCAGAACCACACTCTCTCTCAGATTAATTTAATTTGAGTTACAGCGCCTCTCATACCAGTGTAGGGTGTCAGCATGGGCGTCCGCAGGGGGAGGGGGGGAGCAAGGAGGGGCGCTTGCCCCACCCGGAGCGCCCCTTCTTGCCCCCCCTTGCGGACGCCAATGCCTGTTGTGATCATTTTGCATGTTCCCTATTGCACTTCTGTACACGTACTGGCTGTCACTCTCATATTAATATTAACCCCTTCCATGCTGCTGTCGGCCATTGGCCGACGGCAACACTACCTCGCTGGTGCCTCCTGTTTTGCGGAAGTGCCGCACTTCCGCAAAATCGCGGGCGCAGTGGAGGGGTTAATAGATGCCTGGTTTCCACCTAGTACGGCGCTGTAAGGGACCATCTGCGCTGTATTACATTGGGACACTCTTTCTCTAGTACTTCGCATGCTGTATTTGCATATTCATGGCGCTGCATTCTTTCATTGGTCAGTCGTCTGATTTACTCGTGTTTAAAACTGCACAAAACAGATTCAAACGAACAAGAAAATGAAGTCACATAGGTAGGGAAGGCAGAAAGGTGCGGAGGGATCAAGTGGTAAACAGATAAGAAGAAGAAGATAACACATCAGACCCTGAGAGCCATTGGCCTACAAAGGACCGGAGAGCCACGAGGAAGGGATGAGCTCCCCGAGTGCTGCTGCCGCTCAGTAGGGGGTGGCACTCATTTCATGGGGCCTGATGAAAGGCTGAGACGATCTTGCCTGACCTCCACTTAGGACGTACATGCTACACACATGTATGACCCCAGGGTTCAGCCAGCTTTAAATGGGCCAATCAACCAAGACTTCCAAAACAAATGTCTATCGATTAAAAAGCGCAGGTTGTGTCATGATGAGGACGCCTTTTGTCCGTAATTCCGGGCTCCGCAGGATCCTCAACTCCCTGATGGGGCGATCGCACTCCTCCTCGCAGCCCCTCCCACCCATTGTCATTCTGCCTGAAACATAAACTCAGATGCATGCCCACACGCGCTCACATGCACACACAGGCATGCACGCACACATTCACACACACGCATACACACATGCAACCAGACACGCACAGGTGCATACACTCAGATGCATGCACACGCGCTCACGTGCACACACAGGCACGCATGCACACATGCAACCAGACACACCCACGCACAGGTGCATAGACTCCAACACATGTACACACAAACACGCATGCTCACATTCACACAGGTGTACACACACACACACTCTCACAAACACATACGCACACATGTCACATTTATTAAAGGAGCATTTTCAAACAAACTATTGGCTTTGCCAATGCTCACTTGTTTTCGCTAAACAGGCTAGCTGCTCCCTTCAGGAGCAAAAAAGGAGAAGTCAAATCTTGAACTCTCTATAAAGGTGCCCCTCCAGGATCAGCTTGTACAATACATGCTAGGAACCCCCAGGATTACGTGTGCCAATGAGTGGGAGTTATTTCTAAAACAACATTAGTATTTATATGGATTGAAGAGAGTGACCCTAAGTTGAAAAGATGCTGTTACACACATGTGCATAGAACAGCTGTCTTTTTTTTTTTTTTTGTCCTCATATTTCGCCCTTGGTGACCAAATAGTAGCACGTGGAGATGAACTTACTGTCACAGATAGACTGGTAGGGGCTCTAAGAGGAGCACCACAGGTTGCCCCTCAGTAAGTAGTGCCAAACTCCAACTACACCACCTTGGAACAACCGTCAGGGTCACATTCTGCATTCATATACCCATTTCTATACCGATGTCAACTTTATTGGGTATAGACAAATGTGGAAAAAGGTGCCAAGCAGCGTAATCATTGGAGCTTGGGGGGGAACCCCAAAAAAACCAAAAAAAACATGATTGATAAAAGAACCGTTACCAATTTAATAACAACCAGAAATTTCTCTTGCGTGAGTTGCCTGATCTTAAGAGGTCCAACTTCGATGTTTGTAGCACAGAAGTGCGCCAGTCCAGCAAGGAAGGAGGTAGCGGATCCTTCCATCTCCTACATATTTCCCTCTGGCCAACAAAATACCATAGAAAAGTACATTTTTTGCCAGCCCATGAAACTCTGGAGCAACCCCAAAGATAACAAGAGCAGGACATAATACAACTTGAGATCCCAGGGAAGTGGAGAGTGATAGGCAAACTGCATTCCAAAAAGGTGATAAAAGTGGGCAATCTAGGAACATGTGCAAATCTGAGGCTGCTATCAAGTTGCATTTGGGGCATGAGACAGGTGAATTATCCGAAAACTTTGACAGACGTTGAGGCGAATAGTAGGCCCTATGCAACGTGAACAGGTGGTTTCGGCGTAGCCAAGATGGTTTCACAATGTTCCACATGATCTTAAAAGACTCAAACCACAGGTTCTCCACGCTGGTGTTAGTAATATGTGCGGTCCGCAGCAAATCAGGCAACTGGAACTCACCCTCGATTTCATCCAATAAAAGATTGTACCAGAGTGAGACCTCTTTCTTAGTTGGAGGCTTATCTGTTAAGAGGGACATTAATTTACTATCACCCCCTAACTGAAATCTACCTTTAACAGAAATCTGTGAGTGTGCCCAGCTTTGTATTTGTAGGTATTTAAACCTGGAAAACCGAGTCCCTATTTTTGAGCTCAATACCTCCCACGAGAGTAGGCTACCATCAACAAAAATATCACCCCATACCACCAATCCTGCCTCTCGCAGTGGTACTGCAAGGCTATCCAAAAGCCAGCTCGGGGATCCAGGTGAATTCCATAATGGAGCCCTACAAGAATAATAGTCAATTTTGATGCAACGCCTAAATTTAGCCCATATTTTACATATATCTCTCAACACCTTCAGTTTTACTTTTTTTTAAAACTTGGGATCCCCAAACTTAAACAAAAATTCGTGATCTGCAACCTTTTCCCCTCTGAGTAATGCAGCAAACATGTGCCCACATCCCGAGTTTATCAGAGATTTTAACAGCATCCTGGCATGGGACACCTGAAAGGCCCACCCATAGAGCTGTAGGTCGGGCGCCGCCAAACCACCTTTCTCTCTTCGGCGCCTGATCTTCTTCCAAGCAATTCTAGGGTTGCGATTATTCCAAATAAAAGAGCATATATCACTTTGGAGTTTGGCTATCATTGTAGGTTCAAAAAAAAGGGGGATGGTATTAAATAAAAATGTAACCTTCGGTAGAATAGTCATTTTAACTAGGTTAGATCTGCCCAATAAAGATAGCGGAAGTGAAGACCATGATTTCATTAGCCTACGACACTCTTTGGCAATAAGCGAGAAATTTGATGGAACTATCTCGTTTATATCCTTGTATATATTTAGGCCCAGGTAACACAGGACTGAAATGAAATGAAAATGAAATGAAAAATTACATTTATAAAGCGCACAGACTACCCGTAGGCCTCGTAGCCCTTTTAACTGAAATCCAAGGCGGCCAGCTAGGATGATTAACAGGCATTGCTGAACAGGTGGGTCTTTAAAAGCCTCCTAAATGCCATCCGATTAATATTTTCTCTGAGGATAAGCGGAAGAGAATTCCATATTCTCGCAGCATTGTATGAGAATGAGCGTCCCCCCCAGCGGGCCTTGTATATCTTGGTCGTGGTAGCTAGTTGCAGTGACTTGAGCGCAGAGCTCTGGGGGGAAGATAGGGGGTAGCTAAAGGGTGCATTATGGCTGGACCAGTTCAGCGAATTGCTTTCTGAACAAGACACATAGCCTTAAATTGCACCCTTGCTGCCACAGGGAGCCAATGTAACTTTTTCAAGGCATTTTTGGCCGACTGCCAGCGAGGAATTTGAAAAAGCAGCCGGGCCGCACAGTTTTGGGTGACCTGGAGTTTGTTGATCACTGCCACCGGGGCTCCCAGGTAGAGAGCATTACCATAATCCAGGCGCGAGAGTATCAGGGCCTGGACCATGACTCTCCTCGCCTGGAATGGGAGCAAGGGTAGTACCTTCAGGAGCATTCTCATCAGCCCAAAACAGGTGGATGCAGTTTTGGTGGCCTGAAAAGTAAAATCCAGTGATTTATCGATCCAAACTCCCAGGCTTTTTATCTCAGATTTGGGGAGAGGGGGGGGGCCTAAACATGTGGGCCAGAAGGAGGCCAGACTGGTAGGTGGAGGGTTACCCAGTAACATGACCTCTGTCTTCTCTCCATTCAATCTGAGACAAGAGGATTTCATCCATTTGGCCACTGCTTCTAAGCATAAGCTCAGTGTGCTAGACGACCCCTCAGAGTGGTCTAATTAGACCACCAACTGAGTGTCGTCTGCATAGGTGACAATACGGACACCAAATGGATGAACTATCTCCGCTAGGGGCCTCATATAGATGTTAAAGAGTGTGGGGCTCAGGGCAGAGCCCTGAGGAACCCCACACTTGAGTGGCTGTTTGGTGGATACAGCCTCACCCTCAAACACCTGGAAGAAGCATTCGTCCGGGAAGGAAGCAAGCCAAGCCAGGGCCGCCCGACACTCCCATGCCCTTCAGACGATGTAATAGGGTAGCATGGTTAACCGTGTCGAACGCGGCGCTGAGGTCTAATAATATAATGGCCGCTTTTCCTCCCTGGTCCAGCACCGTTCTTGCTTCTTCGGTAACTGCTAGCAAAGCGGTCTCAGTCCCATGTTGGGGACGGAATCCCGTCTGAGGGATGCTTAGGAGACTATTGGATTCCAGGTAGTCTACTAGGATGTTGTTAATATGTTTTTCTAGCAGTTTACTCGTCCAGGGTAACAGGGAGATGGGGCGGAAGTTGGCTAGATTGTGTTGGTCTAGCGTGGGCTTTTTTAAAAGAGCCCTAACCATTGCACACTTCCACCCAGTCGGAACTATGCTCGTGGCAATTGATGTGTTAAGGACGTCGAGAAGAACTGGTCGAATGACATCCATGGCCAGAGTGAGGAACTGGGGGGGTGCTGGGTCACTGGGCGAGCCTGATGCAACTTTAGAAATGATTTCCTTTATGGAGGTGGAGTCCAAGGGGGTGAAGCTTTCCAGCATACAGGGAGCTGGGGTGATTGGGCAAGCTGTAGTGGCAGCCTCCACTTCGATTCCATCGGTGGAAAAGGAAGAGTAGATGGTCTGAATCTTCTGGAAGAAGAAGGCTGCTAAATTATTACAGCGAGCCAATGCCCCGTCTGATGACATTCGCTCGGGAGAAAGGGAAATCAGAGATTTGGCTATTTTAAAGATTTCTCTGGGAGCATTGGCTGCCAGATTAATCTTTAAATCATAAAACTGGGCTTGGGCAGATTTAATTTCCTTCTTATATAGCCTAATTGCGGCTCTATAGTCAGATTTCCTGATCTGAGAGCGATCTTGTCTCCATGCTCTTTCAAGTTTGCGACAAGATAGTTTCATTTCTCTTAATCTAGGAGTATACCAGGGGGCTACTTTTTGCCTCTTTATAGAGTGCAAAGGTACCTTCGGGAGTACTGAGTCAAGGGAGTTAGTAATCCATTTATTAAAAATAGTATTGGCTAAGTTAGGATTTGTGACCTCTGAAGGTTTAGATTCAACAAGTCCTGATTCCCATTTGGAAAGGGTAAGTGTCGCCCACTTCCTACCCCAGTGTTTCTTTGGGTCTTGTATAGGGAGGGAATTAGTAGTAGTCCATAAAAATGGTATTAAATAATGATCGGTCCAGGGCAATGGAACAGGCGATTCACTATTTAAATTGTCAAGGGAGCTATAAATGTGATCTAATAGATGACCATTAATGTGAGTAGGAAGAAATCCCTTTTGTGCCACGCCAATAGCTTGAAAATTCAATCGAAGACTGTTAGCTGCTGAGTCGAGCGGGTCATCTAAATGAAGATTTAGGTCGCCCAGCACAGTGAAATT
Source organism: Lissotriton helveticus (assembly GCF_964261635.1). Classification (NCBI taxonomy): domain Eukaryota; kingdom Metazoa; phylum Chordata; class Amphibia; order Caudata; family Salamandridae; genus Lissotriton; species Lissotriton helveticus. The sequence continues at coordinate 891,896,320 of NC_136073.1, read as the reverse complement.
AGCCAAAGTAATCACTAAATTGGCAGCTAGATCAGTCATATTCAGAACAAACTGGCCGATCGTTCCAGGTGGTCGATAGACCAGGAGGCCTGAAAAGGTGTTAGTAGGGGATAGTTCTAAAGTGAACATTAAACTCTCGCAAGCTGACGTGGTAGAGGGGGTGGTGCGACACTTATATTGTTCTTTATAAATAATGGCTAACCCTCCTCCTCTACCCGTGTTGCGATCGGATCTCTTCATTGTAAAGCCCTGTGGAGTAGCCCAAATTACAGTAGGATCGGCTTCCAGCTGGAGCCAAGTCTCCGTTAAGAAGAGGGCATCAGGCTTAAGATCTTCTATTAGCATGGACAGTTCTATATGGTGTTTGGGCATTGATCTGCAATTAAGAAGAAGCAGCTTCCAGCTGCGATGGGTAGCGTAGTTCCCTGTGGTTTTAAGGGATGCTTTCCAGTCGCAGTATTTACAACGGCTCTTGCTACCTATAGGGCGCACTGAGCGCAGACAGTTGGGGTTAGTAGCTAATCTTAGGGCATGTAAACATTGGGAATCATAAGTAATCAAATTGCCCACCATAATTCCAGAGATCGTGAGATCTGGGAGCAGTTGGACGCGGACTGGCGCTGACTGGCTTCTCTTAGGCGCCTCTTCGGCGTGTCTACGGCGCTCCCGCTGCGCGATAAGGCAGAGAATTAAGTAGATTGGGCTGAGGGAAGACTAGAGCGTCACCCTACTAAGATGGCCGCCCGCAATGGCACCACCAGGAAGTGAAGGCGCTCTGTTCTCCCTCCACAACAAACAGCATGAATTGCTGCGGTGGACCGGGGAGTCAGCGCACAATATGCTAGAGAGTACAACAGTTTTTAAAAAGCAACGAGGTTAAAACCACTAGCAGCAATGACAGTTCTCACCCAGCGCTAGCGCAATGATGTTTATAATCAGTTATGAAGGACTTAACTGTACCCCTGCCACAGGCACAGGGTCATTCCAGACCATTATATCCGTCTTGGCAGCATTGACTTCATAGCCAGATACGGATCCAAACTCCTGAGCCAACGCAATTACAGCCGGAAATGCCGACCGTAGTTCCGATGAAAAAATGAGAACGTCGTCCGCGTACAAGGCTACCTTCCTCTCCCATCCTTCAAACACAAAAGACTTGATGTTACTATTGTCTCGAATCCGTTGAGCAAAAGGCTCTATATACAGATCGAACAAAAGGGGGAGAGGGGGCAACCTTGACGGGTACCCCGAGTGATGTTAAATGGGTCTGATAGTTCTCCGTTGACAAGTATCGAGGTTGACGGATTCCTATACAGGAGTTTGACTACGCGCCTACATTTTTTGCCGATGTTAAATTTTCCCAAGACCTCCGATAGGTAAACCCAGTTAACCCTATCGAAGGCCTTGGTGGCATCCAAAGTCAGAACTGCAAGAGGAAGTGACGCCGTCGTCGCCATATCGATGGCACCTATAAGATCATAGGTCAACTCGTACAGCTGACGCCCCCTTACAAAGCCCTTTTGATCTACATGCAAGATGTTTGTTGCAACTGCCCCCAACCTATTTGCCAATACAGATCTGAAGATAGAAATTGGTCTACAAGACCCACAATTCGTTGCTGATTTTCCTGGTTTTAAATCCGTATTATCGAGGCGCTATCCCATGAGATAAGAGGGGGCATCCCTTCCTGGAGGATCTTATTAAACAACTCAGTTAAGAAAGGGAGAATTGTTGGAATCAGAGCTTTATAAATTTCAGACGGCAGACCATCTGGACCTGATGCCCTACCTTTTTTGCTACTAGCAACTGCCAGCCTAACCTCCTCTTGCGAGATAGGATCTTCTAGTACATTACTTTGTTCTGATGACAGTGCCGGAAGAGAGACACCCGCCAGCCAATATTCAACCTGCTTTGACTCAACGTTCTTATCTTCACAGCATGTTTCACTAAAGAAATCTCGAAGCACTCTCCTAATGTCGACATCGGTAGAGAATGTTATACCACCGACCGTGATTGAGCTGATGTTATTACGAACCTGCTCAGTCTTTGTCTTCCAGGCCAGCAACTTACTGGCCCCCTCGCCATACTGAAAATGTGCCAACTTACTGGCTTCCCATCTCTCTAGGACCCTAGCATTTAAAACTGAGCTTAGCTCTCCTTTTAAGGTGGTCACTTTATTCTGCCACTCATGTACTGTGGACGAGAGGGTGTCCGGATGCCTAGCAATTTCTGTTTGAAGTTTAGTCAACTCCAGTTCTAAAGAGGCCACTGCTTCCCCATAGATTTTGTTCTTATGTGAAGATTTATTAGTAATGTAACCCCTTAAGAATGCTTTAAGTGCATCCCATATAACACCTGGAGAGGCAGAACCCAAATTTTCATCCATGGAGAACTGCACCTCCACATTGAGAGCTTCAATGATATTAGGTGAGGATAGCAATGAATGATCAAAGGACCAATTTCTTGATCGACTCTTAGGAAACCCTTCCAAATCTAAAAGAATCGCCGCGTGGTCTGATAAGTGAAATGGTAGATGGGATACCGATTTAACCAGGTTAACTAATGGTTGGCTAATCAAAATAAAATCAATTCAAGACTGGTGATGATATCTGTAGTTTCGAAATGTGACTCCTCTTTGCAGCCCATGCATTGATCTCCAGATGTCATTATATCCTAGCTGCTTCATGCTATCTTGCAGGTAAGACCTGGTTTTAGATAAGATTTCAGCTCTGTTAGAGGGTGATTTATCCACTAAGGGATCCAGGACTATGTTGAAATCGCCTGCTAAGATAACCGGTTCGGGGAATAGATACAGATGTGAAAAAAGAGTCTTCAAAGCTGATGGGTCATCTTGATTAGGACCATAGTATCCCACTATAGTAATTGGAGACCCCGATATTATAACTGATGCTATTACCCACCGGCCACCATAGTCAACCAACTTAGAGACCAATCTCGCTTTAATGGATTTTTTAAATAAGATTGCCACTCCTCTAGTGTGTATCGATTGCGAAGTTGTTATGCAAATGTCGATCCACCTATTCTTTTTAACCAATGAAAGCATTTCAGACTCAGACAAATGTGTCTCCTGGAGTACTATAATCTGTGCAATTGAATCACGGAGATATTGCATAATGTTATTTTTCCTCGGACTTGTTCGCAAACCGTTAGTATTCCAGGAGAGAATAGCCAATTTACTCATTATACTGATATTTCCACATCCTTACTTTATTAATACCCCCAAGATTATTAAAGCTGATCTGCAGTAGGCCCCTAATCAAAAGAAAAAATTGGACAGTCACATGCCCCTTTGGCAGCAACAATGACAGCATCGAGCATAAAGCAAAATTAAAACGGAAATGAGGACTCTTTTTTAATTTTTTCCCCTGCAACCCCCCCCAGTGTCCCTGTCTAACCCCCCACCCCCCCATGGGAAACCCTTGTTCTATCTATCTGGAAGAACCAGAAGATAGCACTCTATCATGGACTCCCGCCTTAACTATGACCGGGGAAAAAACAAGGAGAAAAGAAAATTTTAAAGGTGAGAATGAAGAAAAATAAATCTATCCTATATGCCCTGTACTCTCTACGAGATCCATATTGTGTTATGTGATATATATTGTGTGTTACGTGTTTGTTGTGTTATGTGTTATATATTTCGCTGATTTTACTTACAAACATAATTACACCCTTCTTTTTTTTCCTTCCTTTTTTCCCTTCCTTTTTTTCCCTCTTTTTTTCTTTCCCTTTTTTCTTTTTCTTTTTTTTTCCCCCGCACTCTCCCTCCATCCTTATACACATATATTCCCCTTTATCTCTTTCTTTATGTTTTTAGTTTTCCAAACATTATTAGATAACCACTCAGGAAAGCTTCACCTAGCTGGCCGCTCCTTTTTCTTTGCCCATAGTCAGGAGTAACTCGTCCGCTGCCTGCACTGATCTAATATTATGCATGCTGTTATTATACATAACTCTCAATGCTGCCGGAAAAACTAGTTGAGCCACTGCACCGTAGCTTCTGAAAGCCTCAAGCCTTTTCCCGAGCTCCCATTGTTTGTCCAGAGTAACAGTGGACAAGTCAGATCGAATTTGAAAATTGAATCCCTTCGCACTGACAGATTTCTGTTTTAAGGCCAGATTTAAAATGGTTTCCTTAAGGGAGTATGTATGAAAGTTAACCAAAACTTTTCTGGGCTTGGATCTTTGGGGATTCTTTCTAAAAGGCTCTCTATGAATGCGTTGGATGTCTAAGGCTAATTCTTCCTCTGACTGATCTAATCGCAACGCTTCTTTCAACAGTGAAATGACAAACTGCTTAATGTCCTAGCCTTCTTTATCCTCAGGGATATTCAAGATACTAAGGTTATTCCTTCGGGCATTGTTCACCAGCGTCTCCATCCTTTCTGCTAAGATTTGATCGTCTTTCCTAAGCATGGTGATGTTTGTTTTAGCTTCATCAAGATATAAGGACATACCTGTTACCCTGCCCTCAAGTACCTCTGTTCTCAGTGTAAGATCACTTAATTTTTTATCCAGGGATTCACAAAAACACCTGATATCCGCCTGATTAGCTGCCAAAGTCTCAAACCCTTTTTTAATATCAGCCGACAGAGATGCAAACATTCCCTGAAAAGAAGCCTGCAAAGTGGCAACCAGGTCTGCATTACTGCCGTTGGACGACATAACACTGGACAGGGGAACTGAAGTAACTGATGTGGCTGATGTGGCTGATGTAGCTCCTTGCATAGTATCTTGTGAGCTTGAACCGGCTGTTAAAGATAAGGGGGCCATCAAGAAAGGTGGAGCCAATAGGGGCGCCAGGACCAAAGCAAGAGGTGGGGGGGCGACCCGATGTACAAACAATAGTATCTCCAACCCCACTCTCTGTATCCACAACTCGATCTATTCCAACCTCCACACTAGCACCCAAATGTACTGAGCTTTGTACGCCACCTGTAGCCATATCGATCAGGGTATTATTGTTATTAGGCGAAACCTCAATGCTCATTGCCCCCTCGAGACCTGTAACCTCTGCTGATGACTTTTCTAAGTTATCAGAGGGAGGACTTTTATCTGATAATAGTACCACTTGCGGGATTACCTTAAAAAATTACCTCAGTGACGGAGTTATTTTCGACACAGAGCAGGAGTTTTTGCCCTTAGACCCTTTAGATGATTTACATGTATAGGCGCGCTTTGCATTAACCTGGCCTGTCAAATATGAGGAAAGCTTCTTTTTGCTGTTCGTGCTGGCGTTATCAAAAATAGTATTGCTGGCCCCCACAGATTCCACCTGTACGCTTATTTTTCGCATTTCTGACCTCACCTTTGCAACTTTTGTGCTTATTTCCTCTCAAGTTGTAAACTCCCTCTGCCCCATTACCACCATTCTTGCCGTTGTCACTGCAGCTTCCACCTTCTTCACTCCGTTCCTGATCCGTCGTCAGCTCCCCGACCTCCAGCCACCTCCACCCCCGAAACAGGGCACGCAGCAGCACCGCGACGTCCAGGGAGAAGGCCCCGAGTCCGACGCCCCCGACGGAGCTCCAGGGCGGCCAGGCTCCACAAGAAACCAGCCGTCAGCTAAAGAGACCCCCGGCGTACGTCCAAGATCTCTCGCCGGCACACAGAGTCAGCAGCAGCCGGGGAGATGACCGCAGCGGCAGCCTTCTCAGGTAGACACGCCCCTTCCAAACACATGGGGTCAATGGCGAGCGGACGAGCGGGCGAGAGAAAATAAAACGCCAACTTTTTTTCCAGAGAATAAGCTCGTTTGGCTAACCTCTGCAGCGTGTAATGTTATAAACAGCCTTACATGATGGATAACCGCATTTCAATTCAGCCCGGTAACGTATTAACAACCCCCGGCCGGGAGTCTACGAACAGAGCACCGCAGTAGCTCAAGCGGCTGCCGCCATGTTTCCCCAGCTGTCTTAGTACTCACATGCGAGGGTGTGCTGTTGTCGCAGGTTACTTGTGGACTCTCCTGAGTGAGTCTTTTGGTCACAGAGGGAGGCAGAGGGGTATCCAAGGAACCTTGCCTCGGAAGAAGAGAGGAATCAAAGAAACCTAGCCTCAGAGGGGGGCAGAGAGGTACCCTATGACCCTAGCCTCACAGGGAGGAAGAGAGGTATCCAAGGAACCTAGCCTCAGGGGGAGGCAGCAGTGAGGTGCCCCAGGACCCCAGCCTCAGAGGGAGGCAGAGAGGTACCCTATAACCCTAGCCTCAGAGGGAGGTTGAAAGGTGCCCTAGAATCCTAGTCTCGGAGGGAGGCAGAGTGGTGCCCTAGAACCCTAGTCTCAGAGGGAGGTTGAGAGGTGCCCTATGGCCCTAGCCTCAGAGGGTGCCAGGGGGTAATGTTAGGGTTCCAGGCGGGTATGGGTGTTGGTGTGTCAGGGGGTAATTTTAGGGTTCAATGTGGGAATGGGTTTTGGGGTAACACAGGGATAATTTTAGGGTTCAGGGTGGATATGGGTTTTGAGGTACCTGGGGGGTAGTTTTAGGGTTCAGGGCGGGTATGGGGTTTAAGGGGCCAGGGGGGTAATTTTAGGGTTCAGGGCGGCTATGAGTTTTGGGGGGACAGGGGTAATTTTAGGGTTCAGGGTAGGTATGGGTTTTGGGGTGCCAGGGGGTAATTTTCGGGTTCCAGGCGGGTATGGGTTTTAGGGTGCCAGGGGGTAATTTTAGGGTCCCAGGCGGGTATGGGTGTTAGTGTGTCAGGAGGTAATTTTAGGGTTCAATGTGGGTATGAGTTTTGGGGTGATGGGGGTAATTTTAGGGTTCAGGGTTGGTATGGGTTTTGGGGTACCAGGGGAGTAATGTTAGGGTTCAGGGCGGGTATGTGTTTTGAGGGGCCAGGGGTTAGTTTTAGGGTTGAGGGCAAGTATGAGTTTTGGGGGGCAGGGGTAATTTTAGGTTTCAGGGTGGGTGTGGGTTTTGGGGTGCCAGGGGGATAATTTTAGGGTTTATGGTGGGTATGGGTTTTGGGGTACCAGGGGGTTAATTTTAGGGTTCAGGGTGGGTATGGGTTTTGGGGTGCAAGGGGGGGACATTGTAGGGTTCAGGGTGGGTATGGGTTTTGGGGTGCCAGGGGGGACATTTTAGGGCCCAGGGCGGTACTGGGTTATGGGTTTTGGGGTGCCAGTGGGCCAATTTTAAGTATTAGGGAATGTATGAGTTTTAAGGGGTCAGGGGGGTAATTTTAGGGTTCATGTGTGCTCTAATTGTTGTCCAGTTTCAAATGCAGAATTCACCACTTTTTTTTCTCAGGTTGGCCTGAGCATTACCCGATCCTGATTGTCTGCCATTTTAGCCCCGCCCCTATTGATTAACATTAGCCACGCCCCTTCATTTGCCAGGTAAGCCCCGCCCTGGAAAAATTTCTGCGGACGCCCATGGGTGTCAGAGCACTTTACATCACACACATTACACAGAGACAATGAATCATACATGTGTAAATCACTGCATAGGAAATGTTATGTAAGACAAAGGACTACACAGTGTAGGAGTCACATGACACCCATACTAGTAGGCAGTATGGTTTAATAGTGATTGGTCAGAATTTAAAACGTAATACCATGGTTGGGGGTTCTCTTTAAAAGTCAGAATTGATTTCTATCCAAATGAACACTTTTTGCAACATTAGGATAATTTAAGACTGGGGGGAGGAATAACACTCTAATGTATACCTTGTAGTTTGCATGCAGCTCTTAGATGACAGTTAATAGCTCACGGCTTTATGTTAGGATTTTAACTTATAAACTGCAAATAACAAAAGGATCGCTCTGACAAAAGCAGTAGCCCACTGACCTATTTACATTTTGTGCACTTTGTGATCTGCACCGCACATGTTCTTTGCAGAAGGTACTCTGTGCTACCTTTGCATGAGTTAAAACTTCCACTAGACAGAACCCTGATCTGTCTCTAGGAAGAACCATCATGACATTTTCATTGTTGCCAAAAAATGCTGGAGGCCAGGAAGGAGGCAGCAAGTGCTTTTAAAACCACAATATACTTGCAGACACGACACCCCCACCCGAAGTCAGCACTCCGTGCGGTCACACCGTTCGCACCGCCCTAGAGCCAGCCTTTCTCAAAGGTCCGTTGACCTCTGTGACAGAGTCACTGTTGTTCTAGGGTGTGTTGCTTTATAGGCCTGCCCGCAAGGCTGGAGGTAATCTTCAGTATGGATTGTGGTTGACAGGCCTTTAAGGTTAACCCACACTTGCCACCGCTAGGTTCCACCTGCTGGTGCTAAGACACCAGGGCTTCTAAGGTCTTGCGAAGACTTCTAAGGTCTAGCATGGAAATGCGCTCCCTCAAGAGAGTGGTTTGGGGGACTGGGCTTGAAGGCTGAACCTGGTTCTCTAGTTCCAAATTTGGCAGCTCTGACCACAGCCTCTCCCCCACTGAACACCATTACTGTTCCACTGAGAGAAACTCGTACTGCCTTCAACAACAACCAAATTGTGCCCCGCTACAAACACCTGGATGCGACTCAATTTAAATTGCACACTAAACAAGAGTAATATGCTGCATAAAAAAAAAAGTAACAACATCCTGGAAAAAGCAAACACTCATAGCCAATGCAAGATTAAGTAAAGTATGTGAAATGTAAGCAGGAACAACATGGTTACCTTAATGCTTTTACACTCAATATTCAGAAATCAGTAAGTGCTTTTGCCTGAAAAGGTAAGGACATGACGACAGGGCCCGGAAGCGACCTGTTTCAATGTCCATTGCTTATAATAATGCATTATGGTTTTAAAAGACCACAGTCGTGAGCACAGAGCTGCGGTATACATTTTGTTTTCCAATCCACCCGTTAACCAGGTATTGCAGTACCTCCAGGAATGGTACACTTCTCCACCCAGGGAAAACAATGTTGCTCAAAGAAAGACGAGAGAACAAAAGTAGTGCTTCTCTGGTAAACTCTGTAAAGAGATTCTAATGTGTTTGGGTGTGAACAAAATCTATCTGACCATGTTGCGACCACTCTGTCTTGCTTTATTTCGTTATTTATTTTTCATATTTTTAACCTTTTATTTCTCTCTTTCACGAGGCTGCACTTTGGAATAGAAAAATGACAGAAAAAGACAACACTTCCAGCAAAAGTGTTTTTCTTTTTTGGATTCATTTCACAGGGGAACAAATAAACGAAAGGAGGAAAGAGAGGGTGAAAACCTTTTTTTAAGTCACGGTTTTCAGTAAGAAAGGAGGAGCGAGACAGAAAGAGAGGGAGGAAGAATAAGAAAGGGAGGGTCAGTTGTCAGCAGCAGAGCAGAAGTGGACACTGTCTTTTCCTTCTTGCCCAGAGAAGACAAGGACAGAGTTCTTTTCCTTCTCTGCCTGCCCGTCCCCGAACGGCCACGAATGCCAAGCCTTATCTGTAGGCCATGGCTATTTCTGCCGTCCTGAGATACATGTTTAAAATTTAAAAGTAGGGGAACGGAATCTATTGCATAAAAGAAGTAAGGGCACGCCGTGCTCCGCTGATCCCACCCACTTCGATCACTGATATATAAAATACAAGTAACATTACACCTGCAATAAGCAGGACTATTGGCGTTGCCAATGGTTGTTATCTGCATAAGATCAATAAACAACTACGACTTCATCCTATATGATATTGAAAATGCTTTAGGTCTGAAGTGATGACTGTAAAATAACTATAACGAGTCTCTTTGAAGTTACATCAAAGGCAGTGAAAAGTGGTCCCGCTGCAGAGTTAAGATTTGTTTCCCACCCTGAGGGTGAGGGCAAAATTGGAGAGCCCGATAGGGACTCATCTCAGCACCTGCTTTTCAGAACTGCTGGCTGGAAGGACCGGACCCACTTAAAGCCCTGTAAGCGCTTTACGCCGGGTGTGGAAGGCCTGCCCAAAAAGCCGTAGTTTAATGCCTACTTCCGTAGGGCTGCCAAGCAATCTTAAATGTCTATCCCTCTGACCTCTGGGATGCTACAAGCAAGGACTGGCACATCTCTTCTCAGCAGTAAAATGGCCGAAAGGCAGGATAGGTAGCCGCATCTGTAGACACGCCCACTCCCCTAAAGGACTCCATACCTCCTCCCTTTTTAAGGTTCAGGCCCTTATGTTTTTTATGTGTTTATTGAAGTTATACACAACGGTACATCATCTGCAGGTGAATATCACCAAGCATATGAAAACACAAGCATGTACTTGAGACGGATGCTATCGGTGATGGTGCACCAGGACTGGCGTAGGATTGTGCATGTAAAAAACAGCAAAAACAAACATTTGAACAATATTTCTCAACTGAGAGGAAGATAAAAAAAAAAGTAAAAGAAAGAAAAAAGAAGAGGAAAACCAAATAATAAAAGCTCTGGAAATTACACTAGATGGACAGGGTGAGTGGCGGGCAATGGTCAGCCAGGGGGATGCCCATTTGGAGTGCCCTACAAGCCGTCGTCCTGATCCAACCTATGTGGGGTGGTTATACTATATTAGAACATTGGAATGTTGGGAGCTCCATTGAAAACAATGGAGTGCTCCAGGCTTATAATGGCCGGTAGAAGCCGGGAGCTCCAACATTCCAATGTTTCTTTGTTCACAGCTCTGGCTGTGAACAAAGGCTTCAGGGAGCCTGAGGGGATCTCAATCCCCTCACGCTCCCATAAGGCTTTGTTTTTTTGTTAGAACATTTTGCCCTCTAGTGGCAAAATGTTCTAATAGCCTTATAGCCTTTCGTAGCTGGGCTATACGGACTATTAAAGTCCCTCTCCCTTGTTAAAGGCCCTCGCCTTCAGCTCAGGCCTTTAACGCCGGAGAGGGCCTTTAAAAGCCGGTATAGCCCTCTACAGCAGGCTATAAGGCTATAGGAAGGTCGGCAGGTCGATGAAAGGGTGAAGTTGTTTGTCTCCTTTCAGGTGTAGGTGTAAGATGATGCGCTGACATCTTGGCCACTTTCTGAACAGAGTTTGTCCAGAGCACCACCACTATACACCAATTACAAGGTCCATATTCTTCATGGTTCCTTATCAGTTGTATCCAGCAGTATACGTCAATAAGTATACAGAGAAAGGCAATTTCCAAATTCTTTAATTGATCACAATGCAGCTTGAGCACCCAGCCGACATGTGTTTAGTCGAATTATGACTTTTTCAAGGCTTAACCATATGGTAGTTGATAGAATACGTAGCACAATATGCTGGTGTATTTCTCATCCAAAGACAGTAGATTTAATCCAATGCAACACAGTTGTATTAAACCTTTGTTTCGGAACCAAACTCCCTATATCATAGAGCAGTGTAAACGTGGAGACCAGAATCTTGGCAACTGTGGTAGTTACGTCTAGCCAGACTGGATGCAATACTGTGCAGGCCCATACCATGTGAAAAGACTGAGGATTCTGTAATTTACAGCAGGGACACTCATGATAAAGTGCCGGAAACATGCGTTCAATGCGCTGCTGGGAGAGGTAGGTGTGGTGTTCATAATTGAACTGTGTGAAGCAGAACCTTGGGTTACGGGGTATCCCTTTCACTAACTGAAGAGCCCGGGCCCCAGCTTCATCCGACCAAGGCTGTTGTAGTACCCCCATCTCATTTAGTGCGCGCCCCAAAGGCACGGTCAGGAGGAGGAGTACTGAGTGAAGTGTAGAGGGACTTAATGGTGTGTCAGGTACCAACAGATGTCAACAGTGTGTTCAACACCACTGCGGCAGGGGGCTCTTCATCCCCGTTGTTCCTTGTTTCGCCAGTCCATAAGTGTCCATGACATCCTGGAAAGGCATAACTGGCCCTTCATTATAAAGGTCACCTATTTGTTCGACCTCCCTGTTTCCCCGTGGGGTCATGCCAGCGTGCTGTGCCACAACTTGTAAGCTGGTAGTTTCCAGATGGCAGTCGACGGGGAGTATGGAAAGTGAGAGCCTCGAGGTTACCATTTGAATGGATACCCAGAAGATCCCATTCATCCAGATGAACTGGAAGCAACCGGAAAGCTGACTTTATGTCGCACTTTGCCATCATCGCCGTTGCGCCCGCGGTCACTACCAGTGACATGGCCACGTCAAGATGAATAGGACACAGTGGCTTCAATTTCGTTGATGAAATCATTCACCGAGCTTCCTTCTGGCCACGACGAATGTTGTATTAAACGGAACTGCCCTTGTTCCTTCTTCTGCACCACTTCTATGGGTGACACAATCACATTTTTCAGTGGCTAATCCACAAAGGGTCCTGCCATGCGGCCCTCACGCACCTCTTTATCCAGTTTTTCCTGCACTATTTCCGAATGCACTTTCACTGACTGTAAATTGTCTGCTCGCCTTCTTGTCCTAGGTCCCCGGTACCCCAGTCAAAAACCCTCTTGAAATCCAGTCCGCAAGCATTCTGCAGCCTCTTGGTTACTATAACTCTGCAGGGCTGAAATCAATTTGTCTGTTCTAACCGAAGTACGAGTCTTTTGGCCCAGGACCCTCAGCCCCTAGCCCGCCCGAGAAAGGCTGTTGCTGCTGTCCCCCCTTCCTAAATCCCCCTGACTGCCACTGCTGGTTCCCTTGATGCTGACCCTGCCCACCCCCAAAGCACTTGACCAATGCATGTCTGCCTCCACAATTCGAGCAGTCATGCCTGAATCTGCAGTACTCCCGCGTGCACAGTCTCTTGTTGAAATCCCAGTAGGCCCCTTTTGTTCCTAACTGTCCTCTTCCTGTGCCACCCACCCCTCCCTGGGTGGGGCGCCCTTGAAAGGGCCGATACATGAGCGGGAGGCCGCTGGCTGTGAAAATAGTTTTTCCCACTCCAGACAGCCCATCGTGTGTTGCCATAAGTCTGCATCCAATTCATCCCATTTGGCCTCCGTGTCCCACACCTTTCGTGCTCTAAATTCTTCATTGTATTGGGCCCATGCATACCCACCCCCTGTAATCTGGGCCTTCCTGATCACGTCCATGTACTTGAACATGGCCACACACCTCTCCGGGTATTTTTCGTAGTACACACTTGCATATATTAAGAATGCCCCTGTCCAATTCTCTATTGTGAGCGGTACTTTCGGCCTCATGGCCAATTCATATTCCTCCTCCTTGGACCCTTCTTTTGCCCTAACTTCTCTATGCAGAAGCTTAAGCATCTCCACATATCCGCCCTTTCATATCCATTCTTTAGTTGCTAGCACTAAATGCACACCCAATGGCTTAGTGATGGCCATGTAAGGCAACTGCTTTATCTTTAATTCTTTGCTTTCTAATTTCGTCTCGGGCTCCTCTGCCGGCATTTCCACTGTCCCGATTTTGTCAGTTGTGCTGTCCTCTGTGCTCCCGGATGTCTTACCTGCGTCCTCTGTGCCCACACCCCCATTCACTGCCCCGCCTCCCACACCCCCTGACCCCTTACCTAAGTCATCTGTACCTACTCCCACATCCAACACATACTTACCCTTCCGCAACCTACCACCTTTTCCCCCCTCCTTGTCTCTCCCTCCCACACCCACTGACACCATTAGTGGCCGCAATCCCGCAGCCTGTTTACCTGGCTTTTATGATTCCGCCTGTCGTCCTTCTGGCCGCCTTGTCAAGGGGGCCGACAGCTCCTCCTAACGCGATGTCCGACCAGTGGGCTCAGCCTGGTGTTCTGACACCTGGAAAACAATACACACAGCATTACTCGGCACCCCCTCTCCCTCGTCCTCCATATCCCTTAACTCGCCCTCCTCCATGCTATCTTCATCATAATCTAGTTCCTCCTCCCTGGAACCACCGGCTTTCTCAGCCGGAGGTGCAGACTGCACCCTCCTAACACCACTCAAATGTATGTCCTTGGAGCTCGTCTGTCCGCGGTGTCCCCCGGACAGTTGAGGCCCAGTGGGTGTTGGGGCCGGCGAGCCCGCCCTGGGCCTACTTATGCCAGCCGCGATGTGATCCCCAGCTGGTACTGGGTACGCCGCGCAAGACTCCACTCTCCCTTCACCTTGGCGCCATCGAGCTGCTTTTAGCCCTGCCATGTCTGGCACCCCTCGTTGCTCCACCTCCTACAAGAACAAGCATTTACAATGCAATAGGGCTCGCAGCATTAAAGTTTGAGTTATTGGCATTCTGTATGACAATGAGTTGCATAAGTTTTCCGAAAACTCTGAATTGGTGTATAAAGATGATTTGCAAACTGTCATATGTTGCTCAATAATAAGGAGAGTTGGGAATAATTATGCTATGCTATCTTTTGCTATCCTGTGCTTTTTTATTATGCTGTGCTGTGTTTTGTTATGCTATGCTGTGTGTTGTTATGCTATGTTTTGTTATGCTATGCTGGTGAGGGTGTGTGAGAGTGAGTGAGGGTGTGTGAGGGTGAGAGAGGGTGTGTGAGGGTGTGGGGGTGTGAGGGGGTGAGGGGGTGTGAGGGGGTGTGAGGGTGTAGGGGGGGGTGAGGGGGTGCGAAGGTGAGGGGGTGTAAGGGTGAGGGGGTGTGAGGGTGAGAGGGTGTGAGGGTGAAGGGGTGTGTGAGGGGGTGTGTGAGGGTGAGGGGGGTGAGGGTGTGAGTGTGAGGGCATGTGGGGGTGTAAGGGTGAGTGAGGGGGTGTAAGTTTGAGAGGGTGTGAGGGTGAGGGGGTTTGAGGGTGAGGGTGTTTGAGGGTGAGGGTGAAGAGTGAAGCATTGTGCAGCGTGCACATAGTAAGGGTGATGCAGTACCCCCAAAATAAACATGCTGGAATGCAGAAAATAAATGAGCAATAAAATGCTTTTACATTTTGTTTTATCTTGTCACATTTGCTGAGCTTTAAAAGATGGTCAAATGTCAGGCTTTTTTGGAAAGTTGGTACTTGTTGTTTTAACGTGGAGTGTCAAGTTTACTTTTCTTTCTCCGAATGTAAAGATAGAGGATTTTGTAAAGCAAACTGACAATCTTGCTGGGAAGCAGGGAATGAAAAGAAAGGCTAAATTATGCCAGTTTGTATTTTTTAAAATAACAATTAAATACCTATAAATGCACCAAATATTTCAAGCCATATCAGCAGTTGCGGCGTAAGACGTAAGCAAAAACGAAACCGTGGCCAAAAACGAAACTTGCCGTGGAGCGGGACTTCCGTCTTCGGAAGCCCGCGTCCACGGAGTGGCTGGCCAGAAAAGCAGTGCTGGTGACGCGGGGCTCTCATGCCCGAGGGAGAGCCCCGCGGAGGATGCATTAGTCCGGAGTGGCGGTAAGTGAGGCTTGGGGGGAGGGGGCTGCGCGTGTGTGTATGGTGCGCTGGTGTGTGTGTGTGGGTATGTGTGCGACGGCGGGGGTGTATGTATGCGTTGGTGCATGTGCTTGTGTGTAGGTGCGACCGTGTGTGTGCGCATGCGTGCAGGGGGAGGTGTGGCACAGCTTTCCAGGAGAGGAGACAGGAGCTGGGCACAGCGAGCGCGTTCACGTGCGCGTGGCCCGCTCAATTCCGAGCGTGCGGCCAGCTCCTGTCCCCTCTCCTGGAAACCAGACTCGCTGACAATAGGGTCTCTGGCGAGACCGCGCTTCGCGCGGCTAACGCCACGAGCCCTGAAAAGGAATGGTCTGGTGTGCTGGGCCTACCCATCTTCTCTCTTCCAACCCAACTCCTCTTTCTGCCTACTCCTAGCGTACTCGTTGCCCACGCCCGCCCCACCACATTTAGATCTACCGCTTCAGCCCTATCAAACTGGTCTTCCTCCCCGTCGCTCCATTCCAAGCCCACAGCGGCCCGCATACCGGCCCCACCCAGCCCTACAACAGCCCTCAACGGTTCCCCTCAAACCCCTGGAGCCTCCCTCGCTTTTCCCAGACTGCCCCTTGTCCCCCAGCCCCATACCCCCCGTAACCCCCATGACCAAAACCCCTCCCCATGCTCTGCCCCACTCACTGTGCCTCCCTCCTCAGCATCATATGATATCCAGCCCCTCCCAGTCCTGGATGCTCCCAACCAACCCCAACCCTGTGGGAGACCCCCGTCTCCTACTCTACCACCCATGTGGCACCCCTGTCCTCCCCCACCTCCCCGTCTGTCCCAGAGGCCCCCGTCCACCCCGCCATATCCCAGCCCCCCCCTCCGTCTGCCCTCCCCAAAGCCACTTGTGGAGCCTGAGCCAAGGCCTCTTTGAGCCCTTTTTGCCCTTCCTGTCCTATCTCACAGTGCCGTCCTCAAGTGGCAACCTCCCATCTGTCTGCACCTGGGGGTCCGCACCACAGACCAGTAGGTTCCCCTTCCCTTGCTTCCCCTTCTCCTTCGGGCCCATATTGCCCACCTGCGCTCTACCGCCTCAGGGGGGGCCATAGCCTCAACCTCTTCCTCCCCCCGCCGCTCGGATCTGCTCCGCTGCAATCAGGCCTCCCGTCAGGCCCTGCCCCCGCTAGCCTGCGCCGTAGCCCCCATTGGAGAGGGAGACTCCACATCAATAGTCACGCGCGGGGCCGCTCTCTTTGCATATGAGTGGACCTGCAACGCCGGTGCACTCGTCGTGGAGGCCCGGGCTGCGCTTCCCTTCTGTGCCCTTCTCCCCCACACGTCCGAGACCGCAGGAAACCTCCCGCCCACCTGCGCCACGACAAAGTTCACAGGGGCTGCACTCATAACACTTTCGCGTCCTCCAAAACTCATGTTCTCTTTCCGGGCCCGCCGGGGGGTTGAGCAGGCCACCACCACAGCCGGCACCTCTGCTAACGCGCGCCTCACTTGGCGCGCGCTGTCCGAGGCCTCCGGCATGAGTAGATCCAGCTGACCAACCTCGCTCAGTGAGCGAACTGCTTCAAGCACGCGGTAATCCTCAGTCGCCATAACTCCACAAATTAAGCAGAAACTCGCAAAACCACCCCTACACTGAAAAGGCCTAACTACCTGCACTACAGCAAACACTAACACTACAAAAACACGAAAGCCAACAGCGCTCCCAACCACCAGGTTACCAAACCTAAAATCGTGGCTGGGGAAGGGCGTAAATGACCCTTATACCCTTTGGGCTATAAATGAAATTGGGCTACAATTGGGCTCTTCCCAATGTAGCCCAAAAACCCACAAAATGACCGCTACTCGGCCTGCCCCACCCCCTCCCAATCAGCCCAGGGGCAGACCTCACTGTGTTTGGCTGCCCCTCAAACCCACCTTCGCCAACTCTTCACCAACTGAAGAGCCCGGGCCCTAGCTGCATCCGACAAAGGCTGTTGTAGTACCCCCATCTCATTTAGTGCATCCAAAGGCACGGTCAGGAGGAGTATTGAGTGAAGTGTTAAAGGACGTAATGGCGTGTCGTCTAACAACAGATGTCAACAATGTGTTTAACACTGCTGGGGCAGGGGGCTCTTAGTCCCCGTTGTTCCATGTTTCGCCGGTCCATAAGTATCTATGACAACCTGGAAAGGCATGACAGGCCCTTTATTATAAAGGTAACCTATTTGTTCGACCTCCGTGTTTCCCCGTGGGGTCATGCCAGCGTGCTGTGCCACAACTTGTAAGCTGGTAGTTCCCAGATGGCAATCGAAGGGGAGTATGGAAAGTGAGATCTTCAAGGGTGCACAAATCAGCATCAAGAGGAACGGACCACTGCCATCTGTCTGGTCCCCCTCTGCGGGCAGCCAGTGGCATCGGAGATCCATGTGTAGGTCCTCACACCGCTTAGCACTTCACGAATGAGCAGTGATTGAGGGCAATTCGGTGCCCAGAACCATGCCATCCACCACTGCAGTTGTACTGCTGCATTATAGAGTTTGAAGTTAGGTGCCCCAAGGCCGCCCTCCGACAGCAGTCATTGGAGCGTGGTCAATGCAACTCAGCAGTGACCTGAGCTCCATACCAGTTCAAGTAGTGATCCACTTAGTTCACGGAAGAAACTCCTCAGAAGCACAATTGGGAGGGCTGAGCAGAAGTATAGCAGTCGGGTAGTACCAGCATGTTAGAGATTGCCATTCGACCCAGCGGCCGCCAGAAGGGCAGGGACTGGTGGATGAAACCAACTGGTTTGCCAATGTTTTCTCTCTTTGAGGTCTGTCTCGGTGCGGCAGATCTGGACTCCCAGATATTTAAAGATGTCGTAGCACCACTGCCGATGGCTTCATGTGCAGGCAATCATATGTAGAGCAGTCCTAGCTGGAAACAAACAGGATCTGGGCCAAATCACATGTAGGCCTGATATGTCCCCAAAGTCGACTAACAGACACATGAAGCTAAGAGGAGCGGACCCGGTGTCTCGCAGTTAGACCAGGGCACTGTTCGCATACAACGAGGTGTGATGCGTGCCTCGCTCTAGGATGCCCCAGTCTGTCACTCGTTGATGAAGATGGCAGGCTAGAGGCTCCATGGCCAAGGCAAAGATGAGAGGGGACAGGGGCAGTCCTGTCTAGTGCCCCTTCTAATGCTGGAGCGGTTGGAGGTTATCTTGACCAGTCTCTATCCACAACGATGGGTCAGTGTAGAGGGTGAGGTACCCAACCCAGACACCAAGATCAGCACCCCATGTTGGTGAGGATCAAAATATGGAAATCCCAACTCAAGGTATCAAACACCTTCTCAATGTCCACTGATACCGCTGCGTGAGCAAAGTGATCTGCGGGGTTGCCATGCAGAAGGCGTAGGAGCTGGTGGATGTTAAGAAACGTGCTGCAACCCAGTATGAGCTTGGATTGATCGGCGTGGATGAGCGAATGAATTATAGAGAGCATGCGGTTCACCAATACTCTTGCAGTCTAGGTTGAGCAATGAGAGGGGGCAGTAGGAGCGAGCAACAAGTGGATCTCTACCTGGCTTGGAAAGAACCACGATCAGGTCCTCACAAAGCGAGTCCAGGATGCTTCCATGTCTCTTGGCTTCATTGAACATGTCAAGCAAGCACTTGGTGGTTTGAGTAGTGAAAGTGGTGTAATACTCAGTTGGGAGTCCATTGGTGCCCGCGGTCTTATTGCAGGCAAGTTGGGAGATAGACGCCTGTATCTCCACAGTTGTAATGATTCGTCTACTTCATTTCGCTGCAGCAGGTTCAGCTGTACCAGCTGTAAGGGTAAACAGCGTTTACAACGCAACTTTTACCACGCACTACCTTTACCACGCAACTTTTACAACGCAAGCCGTTACAACGACTTGCGCTGGGGGGCGCTGTAGGATAGGGAATAGTTTAATTTACTATCCAAAACCTTCCCTACTATCCACGGGGACTGGAGTTGGAATAGTAAATTAAACTATTCTCTATCCAGCGCCCCCAACGCAAGTCGTTGTAACGACTTGCGTTGTAAAAGTTGCGTGGTAAAGGCATGCATTGTAAAAGCATGCGTAGTAACGACATACATCTGCTGTAAGCCGTGGAAGTATGCATGTGCAGGAGCCAGGGTGGTTGCAGTTTATAACTCCTGGTAGTAGACTCTGAAGGCCGCGTTGATGATCAACTGTGACCAGCTCACCATTGGCCCGATGGGGCTCACCATTAGCAGCGCGCTGCTGGTCTTCACGTGTGAGCCATTCTAGCAGCTTACTCGAGCGGGCCACCTCAGCATGCTGTAGGGCTGTCCAACACATATAGTTGTGTCTGCTCAAGAGCGCCTCAGCCTCGTTTCACTGCTTATGTAATTGCTGAAGTCATTCGGCTGGGGCCACCTGACTGATGACCGGTACTTCCAAGGATCTCCATTAATAGTTGACAGTTCCTCAAGCAAACGTCAGCTATCCTCTAGGAGGCCGCCAAGCAGTGGCCGTGCACCACCACCATATGCACATCCCATTCGGTGGCTCGAGAGGAGGTTGCGTCTCCATTGAGCTCAAAGTAGTGCTCACTGCATTGTGCCAGTATTGTGCTAAACAGAGGCTCAAAAAGAGCTTCAACCTGCAGTTACCAAGTTGGTATGACAGGACGCTGTCGCCCCCAGCTTAAGGTGAGCAACAGGGGACAATGATCTGATAGAGTGCACACCAAGTATTCCACCCTGGCAAGCTGGGCGCATCAGTGCATAGGAAGAGGTCAATCCCAGTGTCTACATCATGCACCTGGGAATTTTAGGAGTATTCACCCTCCAATGGGTGCACCAGTCGCCATGCGTCATGCAGGTGCAGCCATGTGTGTGGTGCGTTTACTGACAGCCGTGTGCAAGGGGGGGAGGGGTGGATCGGTCAAGGCTGATGTCCAGTACACAGTTAAAATCGCCTCCCCACAGCCCGTGGGACCATGGGTCCTTAACGAGCATGGATGTGAGTATCAAGGAATCCTGCATGGTTTGTATTGGGGGCATAGATAGCTATAAGTGTGAGGGAGCTCTATCCAGGTGACCTTCTAAGATCACGTAGCGTCCCTCAGTGTCCACCCTCTGTATGCCCACGACAAAGGGGAACCCCGGGGCGATCCAGATAAGAACCCTACGGGAAAAGTCAAAATTGATTTCCGTACACCTGTCCCCTCCATTTTGTTTGGACCGTGTGTAATTCTGAGGTCGTATGATGCTTTTCCTGGAGCATTGCATTGTTGTGTCAGTGTTTAAGGTGTGCATGGATGCGGTGCCCCTTGGTTGGAGTGGCCATGGCAGGCACATGCCAGGTGAGGACCTGATATTGCAAGATATAAGTATCAAGTGTCGCCCAAGACATGGGTTTCAGTAGCAAGGTCAACTGTGAAGGATGTGAGGAACCCACGTTCACCCAACTGGCATTCAGTCGCTCCCTGTAATACCCTCTACCGTGTAGGTGGGTGCTCCCGAGTGCCATGCGCATGAACATCAAACTCTTCAGTAGGCCTAACCAGAGCATTTTTGTAAACAGTAACAACAAATAACCAGGGTAACTGGTTTCCCCCAGGACAGGGGCTCTGTCAATGCGCGTCCAAAAATACCAGTCCACCTAGGAGCTCTGGTGGAACGTGGCGCTGCCGTGGAGGGCCAGTCTCAACATCAGCGTGAGAGTGTCAATGTTCGATGTGTTCGTGGTGTAGGCCCATGTTGGATGGTATTACATTCAGCCCCCAGACAGTACTGCTTACCTTCCGGGGGTCTATCGAGCCCAAGGGAATTCATAAGACGCCAGGTTGGTCATCCCAGCGATAGGAGGACCAGTCATAAGTCATCTGATGATCTTGGGGTAACTTTCTGGCCCCATGAGTCTAAGCCCAACTCCGACACGTGCTCAGAGCGCAGAGCTGCATAGGAGTGCTGTGAAGCGAGGCTTCGTATAGTGTCCGGGCCTGCTCTGCCGCCGTTTGATACTTTGTTGATTTTGTCTTGAGGAATCCGCGTATGTGCCATCTGGATTTGGGCACCAGCCAGTCTCCGGCACTTGACTCCTCGGGTGGATTGCGAACCAGATCCTTAGCATGAAGCCAGGACCAAACCTCTTGCCTTGAGTGAAATATGTGGGTTGTTTCACCATCTATCACTCAGAGTTGTTGGAAACAGAAGAACATATTTAAATTCCAGCTCTCTGAGATGTTTGTTAACCCCTTTGCTACGTTTGTCGGCCAACGGCCGTCACAAGCACTACCTCCGTCGTGCTGCGCATATCCGTTGGCTGACGCGGCCGCGCCCACTCCGCTAAACCGTCCTACCGCGGCAGAATTGCGGCCGCGGTTAACTTTAGAGTAAGAGCCTTAGCTGGGCTGTACCTCTATGGTAAAACCAGGATACGCCGTGATTGTTACATTTTCATAGTGCCAAGGGCCCTTTGTGCGAAACGGGTGCAGCAGCAGATCATGATCACGACAATTGAGGAGACGAGCTATGATGGGTCGCAGGCTGGTGCAGTTGGGGTGGGGGGGTATAGGCGGGGGGGCCAGCCCGGCGCCTGATGCGCCTGTTCAATAGAGAGAAATGTTGGTGCCTTATCTTCAAGAACCGTCTTCACAAGCCATTCTTCGAGGAATTATTCCATGCTAGTACCCTCTGAGCGTTTGGGGAAGCCCATTAAGCAGATATTTATAGCTGTACTTTGCTCCTGAGTTTTATGTAGTGCATATTGATTGTGTGCTGTTTTAAATCGTTTTAAATACTGTGTCCTTATTAGCTCTCTGCATCTCACTTGGGGATTTTAAATCTGTTTAAGCGTAGCTGGCGTGTGCATTTTCGGGCGTCTCTCCCCGCTCCCTGGTCCACCGCAGCAGATAGTCTGCTAATTGAGTAAATGTAAATGTAAATGTGTTGTATTTGTAAAGCGCAGGGCTGTCCACGTGACAGGGCGTCCCGGCGCTGCGCTCATACCGCTGTGGAACCCTTCCTGGCTTTTCCCTGTGAAATGTCCACTCCTGGGCACCCCCAAGGTGGAGGCCAGGCATCCAAGCGCTGCTGGGGCCGTTGTGGAGATTAAGCAAGCTATTGCCCAGAGTCACAGAGTGGGACCCATGATTAGAATAGGCACCGAGGTGAGAATTATCAGGTCCGGGGAGATTGAGTCCAAGAGCCGCCGAGGCGGGAATTGAACCCTGGTCCCGGGCTAGACCTCTGCATCAGGGTCTGTCGCTCTAACCATTGCGCCACGCTTCTCCAGTGGAGCCACGCTCCTCCAGTGGAGGGAGTTTCTTTTAGGGGGAGGAGGGCTTCCTGGTTTTTCCCTTACTTTCTGTTGGCCATTTTTGTGCCACCATCTTGGAGGTGACGCTCTAGTCTCCCTCCATCGGGTCTGCTTCATCGCTTTATTAGGGCTAATTGTGCCAACGCGTAGCGGACGCGCGGAAGGTGCGCCAAAGGCAAGCCCGCCTGTGTCCGGACAGCGGCCAGGGCCAATCATGCTGCCAAAAACTTTTCAGAATGCCCGAGTGGCTGGGACAGAGATGAGCTTTTAGCTTTAAGGCCTTCCATTTGCCCAGGCCAGGCGCGCACGCTGCTTAGTGACTTAGAGGGGTCCTTTTACTGCCCGTGTTTCAATTTCTCCCTTATTCCCGGGCGTACCCCTGCCTGGACATGGAGGCGCGTCCTGTCCCCTCAAAGCCCTATAAGCCCTGGAACATAAAAGCCTGCCTCATTAATTGCAGACCGCTGCCAAAACACGCCCTTGACATACACCAACCACTAGTGGATGATAACTGGGACCTTATGTTCCTGACGGAGACGTGGCTGCGCGAAGATTCTAACCCAGCTGTGGCCCTTGCTTTTCCTCAGGGCTACGGTATAATCTGTGCGAATAGACGAGATAACAGACCAGGGGTGGCCTGGCGATTATCCACAAAGACACCTGGGTGACGGCACCTACTCACTTCGGGCAGATAGGCAGCATCGGAGGACTGCCCTTTTGCATTAAACTTTCCTCTTCTGAATCCTTTGCGGGCTCCTCCTCTGCAGTACGCCGGGCTCTTGCCATAGTTCCACCCCTTTTCAGGCAGACTATATCGCCCAGGCTAGCACTCGCTATTCTAATTTCACAGTTCCAGGTGACCTCAACCTTCATGTTGATGATCCCTCCTGTTCCCATAGCGCTAATTTTGCATCGTCGCTGGTTGGTTTCAATCTGACCGAACTGGTCTCCTCTCCAACGCACAAAGCAGGCCATACACTGGACTTTATCTGCTCAAACGGTAAGCAGCCATGACAATGCGGGCTTTACCCCACGCTGCCATTACGATGCTGCTATTACAGCGCAAGTCGTTAGAACGACTTGCGCTGGAGGGCGCTGTTGGTAAAGGAATAGTTTAGTTTTCTATTCCAACACCTTCCCTACTGTAACGTGGGCTGGAGTTGGAATAGAAAATTAAACTATTCCACAATCCAGCGCCTACAGCGCAGGTCGTTGTAACGACTTGCGTTGTAATAGCAGCATCGTAATGGCAGCGCGGGGTAAAGCCCGCGTTGTCATGACACACATCCGCTCAAACATACAGGAGGTTACAGTAAATATGCCCTTACCGGTGATTCTGTCGGATCATTCCCTGGTCCCTTTCCAGTTACACCTGAAAGCTAGGGCCAGGGTCACCTCGCTCCCTAAGCAATCGTGGAAGAATTGGCGTAGGATCTCTCCCGAGTCCCTAACCCTCCTTCTTAAAGATTCAGAGCCCCTCCTCTCTAATAATCTTGATGACAACATTGTAAACTTGAATACCTGCTTTACGAAGGCCCTGGACAAAATTGCGCCACAGAAGCTTGTTAGCTCGTCTAGAGTAACCCCTTCTGCTCCTCGGTTTACCGAGGACATTAGAGCAAAAAAAGTGATTGTAAAAGACGGGAGCGCAAGTGGAGAAAATCATACGCTATGGAGGATAAAATTGGATATATAGCGGCACTAAAAGAATACAGCAAACTTCTCATTATTAAGAGATTTCCTGGTCGATCGAATTGCTAGCGCTAGGAATTACCCCAGGGAAGTTTTTAAGGTGGTGAAATCCTTCCCCAACCCCTCGGCACTTCAGCACCAGGTGGTTTCTTCTGTAGAGATGTACAACAAGTCACAGATCTATGCCTCGTTCCCGGCAGACCCTCACCCTAGAGGGGAGGACGTAGTCTGTGGCCATAGCCAGAACCGGTCAGTGTTTTCTGAGTTCGCAATGTTTCCAGTTGAGGCCTCCCTGGTCGAATTGCAGAAATGCAAATCTGGGTCACCCAGTGATCCCTGGCCAGCTAGACTTTACAGCTTGCTGGCATATTGGCTTAAATCCCCCCCCTTAATGCCATCTGGAATTCCTCACTCAGGCTAGGAGTTTTTCCATCTGCCTGGAAACATGTGTTTCTCCTCCCCATTTTGAAGAAACCCAATGCTGACTCGGAAATCACCAGCAACTTCAAGCCCATCTCTCATCTCTCGGACCCCGCAAAAATCTTAGACAAATTAGTGCATCAGCAGTTGGCTGACTTTATTGAGGCTAACGGGCTACTTCATGACTCCTAGTCTGGCTTTCGCCCTGGCTACAGCACCGAATCCGCACTGATTAAGAAGGCTGATTCCATTCGCTGGGTGGTGGATGGGGGTGCGGCGACCATGTTGGTACTTCTTGACCTGTCAGCGGCATTTGACATGGTGTCCCATTCCATCTTGCTTGATCGTCTTAAGCAAATTGGCATTGTGGGATGGCGCTGGACTGGATCTCATCTTTCCTTCATGGCTGAGACCAACAGGTCTTTCTTCACCCTTTCTCCTCTGATGTTAAACCTCTAAGATCGGGGGCCCTCAGCCCACTTTTATTTAATATCTATCTGGCACCATTGGCCGAACTCATCGCTAGCACAGGGATCAAGGTGATATCCTACGCGGATGACACCCAGCTGATGTTTTTTTCAGTGATGTGTCGGCATCCGTCTTTGACTCTTTTGGAGAGTGCCTTAAAAATATTTCCATCTGGATGAGCAGCAATTTTTTAAAGCTTAATGCCGACAAGACGGCGGTTCTGTTTTTTAATCAAGCAGTCCCTCCCCCAGCGGGTTTGGTGGTGGCCGGTAGAGCTGGAAATGGCTCCTATTCCGAAGGACTCGGTCAAGAATCTTGATGCCCGTTCGGACAATGACCTATCCCTTTCCACACATATTCAGCATGTATCTGCGGTCTGCTTTGGTATGACGAAAATGATTAGAAAATTCATCAACTTCTTGCCAGAGACAGCTCGCAAAACGGTGTTTCTGGTCCAGGGAAGACATTGCTTGGCAGTTCGGGCTGGACTGTTCCTATGAGGCACAGGGTCAAGACTGATTTGCATATGGCTGGGTCTGAACTGAGGTGGCGGAGTGAGCTAAAGAATGATGATGGATTCAACCCAGATCTGTGACTGGCGATGAGTGTCTGAAAAGTTTCAGTGCTCCGTCCATCATCTCCTTGTGTTTGCTTCAAGAATGGTGGAGCATCTGTTTACCCCTTCTTCCATTGATCGGGGCAGACCTGCCCTAGTGCCCTTGAAGACAGGTGGTCGTATCCTCCAGCCGTATCCCAGACTTTGCGGCTGCACATGTGGATATTAAGTGGTGATACTTAAGAGTCCCCTTGCCTTCCTGACCAGAACACAGATATCACATTGGTCATAAGACCGCCTGTTATTAAATCGTTCTGCTCAGGCTATTGAACTGAGGTTGTTCAATGATACAAGTCACAAAACACCAACCTTTTTAAGTCCCACCTTTCCGACGTCTTATAATTTGTATGGTCCCACACTCAGTACGGCCTGCCAGCGGCAACAGTAGGGGCTATCCATCAACCCTGTCTGCTTTCATGTCTATTCCTAATCAATCTTCTCTGCATAGATTGCCACTAGTAGCTCAGTTTCTAAAAGGTTTGCTTTACTTGTTCCCTCCCACTCCGTTCATAAAGCCCTAGTGAGATTTGAACCTTTTCTTGACTTTCTTGTTGGCATCTCTGTTTTAGCTGATGCACACTTCCACAATTCATCTAAAACAGTTCTGTTGGTGGTGATTATGTCTGCTCACAGGGTCAGAAAACTTCAGGCCCTCTCAGTTCACCCACCCTTTACGGTTTTCTATACAATAATTTGATTCTTTGCACACGCGCATCCTTCTTACCCAAGATACTTTGGGATTTTCATATGGCCAAGACCATCACCCTTCCTATGTTCAACCCTCTGCCTCACTCTACCAAGGAGAAGGAGTGACTACATAAATTTAACTCCAGGTGGTACATTAATCAATCAATCAATCATAGCATTTATAAAGCGCACCACATACCCGTGAGGGTATCAAGGCGCTACAGTGGGGAATGCTGCTACTGTTCGAAGAGCCAGGTCTTGAGGCATCTTCTGAAGGTCAGTAGGTCTTGCGTCTGCCGTAGGAGGATGGGGAGGGTGTTCCATGTCATTGACAGCCCTGATGGAACTGGGTGGACGGTCCACTCTTCGTAGGACCTGAGAAGGGCCAGGCAGTTACCAAACATACCATTTCACGTTGCTTCGCTGTCAGACCCCACTCGGGCCACGTTTGCAAGCAGGGGCTGCTAGACCTCAGCTGTGGGGGCGGGGGTTACTTGTCTCTGTTGTCCCAGGGTCTGACCTACTATGGCTCTACAAACTGGGCCATGCACTGCCCCTTCAGCACTGGAGTCTCAGTGGCGGTGATGCCAAGCAGCCACTAACTTCTCAGGGAGGTGTTGTGGGGGTGCTTCAAGCTCAGAAGTCAGCAATCACCCAGCAGTGAAAGAACAGATTGTCCAACCCAGATCTTGTCTGAGTTAAAGAAAACACTTTAATACACTCGGTAAACTCAGTCGAACTCACTACAGGCCACACATACTGAGGCCTCACTCTCTTTCCAGCGTTATAGTGAACAAAACGGTTCTTAGCTTATTTTCAAATCAACAAACCAATGCTGTATAGAAACACAATGGAAAACTATACTTGTTATAAAATTTCCAAACCCAGCCGGGAAAGGATTTTATTTTATAAAGAAGCAATGTTCAATTCAGTAATACATTCATAATCACATGACACAAGCCTGTGTCGTACATGAAAAAGAGGGAAATAGAAAGATAGCATAAGGGTGAAAGGGGTGTCTATCAGGCAAAGAGCGAGAGCAAAGACAGGGTACTGTTTATAAGTAAAAAATCAATCACAGTATCGCCTGGAGTGGAACATAAACAATCTTATTGCTCAATGTTATAAATATGAAACCACTCATGGGTGTCGACGTTTCGATCCCTATTGCTCAATAAGATACATGGGATCATCATCAGGACATTTGTAATACACAAGACATGCCTGATTGTAAAAGAAGCCTGTTTGGGAGAGACGAAGAAAAAGGATATTTCAAACAACTTAAGAGCAGTTTTTCAGACGCATGCCAACTGTACATCGAAATCGCAGTGTGTGGCCAAGTGCACAGTGAGTGTGACTCAATCAAGCATCAAGTAACAGCATTTACAACACCTCGGAATCGCAGTGGCGTGCGTGAAGGACTGCAAGAATCACAGTGACGTGACGTGATCGTGCTCCATTCAGATGGGTATGGGGATTGTAGGTAAGACGTGTCTGTGATACAAAAAATTATTATTTATTAGGAATGAGGGCGGGGGTCACTTATAATTCCCGTGTGGTAGTAACCTTTTGTCAATTGGTTCGGAGGAACAATGGTAAGGAGGGCGCAAGGTTGGTTCCCCCGAGTTTTAAAAGTAACACAGCCCATGAATTCTTAGTTAAAACCGCTAGAGCAGGACAACATACCAGTTAGTGAAATGGCATGGAAGTCTCTTCGGGGGTCCGTACAGGTATTGTAAAGAGACACAATTAGGCAGTGCTAATCGTTTTCCAACCGTGAAATCGGCGCTGAAAACAGAAAGGCGCATTAAGTTTCAGGCTGCGGGAGCGGCTCTGTGAGTAAGGGCGGCACTCGGCGCGAGGGTGTCTAGCTTACCTTGCAGTGTTGCAATTAACACGCAATGCGAGGATTATAAAATTAACAGTGCAGGTAATCAAGGACCATGCACGTAGGGTCCCAACAATGTGGATTTAGACGCTATAAAGAGAAAGGGAAAGGAATGAAAACATTGCAGACCGCGGGTGGGTCATAACTAAACAGCTTGGACGCGCAGCAACTACTTACTCAGTCCCGATGAGGACTCGTCTTCACGTGGCTTCTCGGTCGATGCCGAATGGAAGTCAGTGGGCTGGGGGATCGCGCCGGGATAGTATAACCCAAGTAGGTCACATGACCATGAATGCGGGTGCCATGCCTAAGAGGCCAGATGTCTAATGCGGGGGCCATTTTGTAATGGATAAATACCGGGCAAGGAGTGCGGGTGCAAACATGGTAATAGTGCCAAGGTGACTTCAGATAAAGTGAAACATATCGTTAATAAGAAACATTAATTAGCACACTTACATGGGGTCACATTTTCAGTTTTCCATGTAACCATGGAGTATTCATGGAGTATTCACTGTGAAGCATTGACCCAGAGGGTTAGTCCATTACTGAGTTATCTTGATTCATTGCACACTGTTCAATCAAAGCAACATAGTCCATTGCTGTCTTATCTTGATTTATTGCTCACTGTTCAATCAGAGCAACGTAGTCCAGTCCTCACTCCGATTGAGCCCAGTCCGAATAGTATTAAATTGAATGATGGATTTCAATTCCTCACGATTTAACAACTGTTGTAGGTTACCACCCCTCTGCGGTAGTTTGACGGATTTCAGAACTGTCCATTGCAAGTCTTCCGCTGTGTGCTTCATGCTGGCATAATGTTCAACCAGGGGCGCATTAGGAGTACCACACCTAATGCGGCTTCGATGCTGACTTATTCTGGTCTTAATCTTTTGGGTGGTTTGACCCACATACATCAACGGGCAAGGGCATAGAATCGCATAAATCAAATTGTGACTATTACAGTTTGTGAAATCTCTTAATTCAACCGTGATGTTATTGTGACTAAACGTGCGCCCCTCAAGTGTAAAATCACAAACAATGCAATGACCACATTTCACATGGCCTCTAACTGGGGGCAGGCCCCAACTGGACTCAATTGTACCTGACGGAGGCGGCGAAGGTAGGGCTGCTCGTACCAAATGGTCTTTTATATTTCTGCTTTTCTTGAAAGCAAACAGGGGTTTGTCAAAGGCCAGCTGACCTGCATTTAAGGTTGGCCAATGCCGTAGAATTGTTTTCCGAATTTTATCAGAGATTGGGGAAAAGGTTGTGACACAGGCAATCCTGCCTGCACTGGGCCTAGTTTTTGGTTGGAGGAGAACCTCTCTGGGACAGTACCATTTGGTACGAGCAGCCCTACCTTCGCCGCCTCCGTCAGGTACAATTGAGTCCAGTTGGGGCCTGCCCCCAGTTAGAGGCCATGTGAAATGTGGTCATTGCATTGTTTGTGATTTTACACTTGAGGGGCGCACGTTTAGTCACAATAACATCACGGTTGAATTAAGAGATTTCACAAACTGTAATAGTCACAATTTGATTTATGCGATTCTATGCCCTTGCCCGTTGATGTATGTGGGTCAAACCACCCAAAAGATTAAGACCAGAATAAGTCAGCATCGAAGCCGCATTAGGTGTGGTACTCCTAATGCGCCCCTGGTTGAACATTATGCCAGCATGAAGCACACAGCGGAAGACTTGCAATGGACAGTTCTGAAATCCGTCAAACTACCGCAGAGGGGTGGTAACCTACAACAGTTGTTAAATCGTGAGGAATTGAAATCCATCATTCAATTTAATACTATTCGGACTGGGCTCAATCGGAGTGAGGACTGGACTACGTTGCTCTGATTGAACAGTGAGCAATAAATCAAGATAAGACAGCAATGGACTATGTTGCTTTGATTGAACAGTGTGCAATGAATCAAGATAACTCAGTAATGGACTAACCCTCTGGGTCAATGCTTCACAGTGAATACTCCATGAATACTCCATGGTTACATGGAAAACTGAAAATGTGACCCCATGTAAGTGTGCTAATTAATGTTTCTTATTAACGATATGTTTCACTTTATCTGAAGTCACCTTGGCACTATTACCATGTTTGCACCCGCACTCCTTGCCCGGTATTTATCCATTACAAAATGGCCCCCGCATTAGACATCTGGCCTCTTAGGCATGGCACCCGCATTCATGGTCATGTGACCTACTTGGGTTATACTATCCCGGCGCGATCCCCCAGCCCACTGACTTCCATTCGGCATCGACCGAGAAGCCACGTGAAGACGAGTCCTCATCGGGACTGAGTAAGTAGTTGCTGCGCGTCCAAGCTGTTTAGTTATGACCCACCCGCGGTCTGCAATGTTTTCATTCCTTTCCCTTTCTCTTTATAGCGTCTAAATCCACATTGTTGGGACCCTACGTGCATGGTCCTTGATTACCTGCACTGTTAATTTTATAATCCTCGCATTGCGTGTTAATTGCAACACTGCAAGGTAAGCTAGACACCCTCGCGCCGAGTGCCGCCCTTACTCACAGAGCCGCTCCCGCAGCCTGAAACTTAATGCGCCTTTCTGTTTTCAGCGCCGATTTCACGGTTGGAAAACGATTAGCACTGCCTAATTGTGTCTCTTTACAATACCTGTACGGACCCCCGAAGAGACTTCCATGCCATTTCACTAACTGGTATGTTGTCCTGCTCTAGCGGTTTTAACTAAGAATTCATGGGCTGTGTTACTTTTAAAACTCGGGGGAACCAACCTTGCGCCCTCCTTACCATTGTTCCTCCGAACCAATTGACAAAAGGTTACTACCACACGGGGATTATAAGTGACCCCCGCCCTCATTCCTAATAAATAATAATTTTTTGTATCACAGACACGTCTTACCTACAATCCCCATACCCATCTGAATGGAGCACGATCACGTCACGTCACTGTGATTCTTGCAGTCCTTCACGCACGCCACTGCGATTCCGAGGTGTTGTAAATGCTGTTACTTGATGCTTGATTGAGTCACACTCACTGTGCACTTGGCCACACACTGCGATTTCGATGTACAGTTGGCATGCGTCTGAAAAACTGCTCTTAAGTTGTTTGAAATATCCTTTTTCTTCGTCTCTCCCAAACAGGCTTCTTTTACAATCAGGCATGTCTTGTGTATTACAAATGTCCTGATGATGATCCCATGTATCTTATTGAGCAATAGGGATCGAAACGTCGACACCCATGAGTGGTTTCATATTTATAACATTGAGCAATAAGATTGTTTATGTTCCACTCCAGGCGATACTGTGATTGATTTTTTACTTATAAACAGTACCCTGTCTTTGCTCTCGCTCTTTGCCTGATAGACACCCCTTTCACCCTTATGCTATCTTTCTATTTCCCTCTTTTTCATGTACGACACAGGCTTGTGTCATGTGATTATGAATGTATTACTGAATTGAACATTGCTTCTTTATAAAATAAAATCCTTTCCCGGCTGGGTTTGGAAATTTTATAACAAGTATAGTTTTCCATTGTGTTTCTATACAGCATTGGTTTGTTGATTTGAAAATAAGCTAAGAACCGTTTTGTTCACTATAACGTTGTTATACCCATGGTACTTAGCTATCTGTTGGGTCTCCCTTGTTACTTATAAAACTCACTCTCTTTCCAGGACCAGTTCTGTCTTGAGCAGGTATCAAGCACAGGTGCAGTGCTACCCACTCTATTTCTGTTGAGTTTCTGCACTCAGTGTCTCTTGTTTGTCCCAATTGTTTTCATCCCCCCACTGAAGAGTTGTGTCTTCTCTTCTGCCAAGGCAGAGACCCTCAGACTGCATCCGGCTCTGTCTCCCTCTACTGGAGGGAGACCCACTGACTGTGAGTGATCAGGCACTCAGATGAAGTCTGTGGAGGACAGCAGCAGAGGCCGCCACCTGCAGTCAATGCATGCGTGCAGACTCTGGCATCATTGCAGGTCTCCGGCTAGTCATAAGTTCACATCTGGGTTTCATGTGAGTTGGGGTGGAAGGGGGCAGTGTCAGGGGAGAGGATGTAGCCTTACAGCTGGAGCAGTCGACCTCTTGAAGCTGGGGAACCGGGGGGCATATTATCAAGGGGATTATCGCTGCTTTAGCAGGACTTTTTCCCGCTAAAGCGGCGATCATTTTATCGCCCTATTAGCAAGCTGTCGTTAACAGCGGTTAGCGACAGCTTGTAGGCGATAGCGACCGGTTTGGGGCCCGCTTTGCATGTCAGCGATATTTATCGCTAATAACATGCAAAGTGGGCGTACTCAACCTGTTAGCAACTGAAAGCAGTCGCTAACATCGCTATCGTCTCTTATCAGCGCAGGCGAAGCAACAAAAAAATTTGCGCTAAGCGCGAATATCGCCAAAACCTAACGCCTGCTCAGACCACTTCTGAACCTGTATATCCAATGGGAGGTGAATATTCAGGTTAAGACCCTATTGGCTATGATGCCTGAATATCGCTGGATTTCCAGCGATATTCACGCATTGAGCCGCTATCGCCGGATATTTTATCGCATTTGAGATAAACGTTGCTAATAGCACGTTATCTCTGCGATAAAATCCAGCGATGCACGGCGATAAAAAAAAATCACTTCGAGGCTCAGCAACGACGCTCAACATCTCGTGATTCTGGTCAAATCACTTGGGGGCATATTAGCAACAAATAGCGATAATTATCCACCTCCCATTGGATATACAGGTTAAGAAGTGTCTGTCTGACAAAACAACCTCACCCCGTCTCGTACACATGAATAGACCAGAGGCTTCCAACATGGAACCCATTACTCTGGCCAATCACACGCAGCAGGCATGTATCACACAGGCCACACATACCTTTGCACGTGGGATGTTAGCTCTAGGATCTGGGTTAGCAGCTAGAAGCCGACCTCAACGCGAGAGGGCCAATAAAAGTCTGCTCTAATGACAACGATAGAAAGGTCTGTCCACAACGATCAATTTGCAAACATAGTCCGCTGCCACCACTCCTCTACATGCTAAATCATTGAGAGGAGCAGTAGTTTACTGTCAGTCAAATGAGGGTAAGCCTGGTGTGCCCTGCCAGGTAAAACCAAAGGGCATGATGGACCGAGTGTTGAACATTGCAAGCACTCACCCCCCAGTCGACTGATCTGGGTTTAATCCATCATCATTCTTTAGCTCACTCCACCACCCCAGTTCAGACCTGGCCATATGCAAATCAGTCTGACCCTGTGCCTCATGGGAACAGTCCAGCCCGAACTGCCAAGCCATGTCTTCCCTGGACCGTAAACAAGCATCCTAGGACAGGTTTCTGGCTATCGGCCGTCATCAGCCAGGATAGCTTGACTCCAGTGGCAAAGTGAGCAAGGGACCCACGTCTGGGCACACCCTGCCAACTCAGGGCGAACAAAGCAAAACCAGGTCACAGGGCCGGACCTCACTCATGTCGCGGACCCACTAGATCTACATGAGGCTGGAGCCAAATTCAAGAACCAGGATCCCATCTACAGCTGATCACTCAGGACAGGAGGACACCAGTGTACACCTTGCAGGAGACATTCTTGTCACAACAGTCATCCTCTCGATCAAAATCTGCTCTGCATTGGGTAAGAAAGATCCTCCAAAGAACATTTATCGTCAGGGGTAATAAGCGCTATATAAATGCAATTACAATTTATGCTTATTCTACTAGGGTCATGGCTGCTTACACAGCTCTTTTTAGAGTTGCTGACATTTGCCGGACAGCTACATGGTCCTTCCTGCATACGTTTGCAAAGCACTATGGCCTCGCCGCGCAAGCATGCAGCGATGGGTACTTTACTAGAGCTGTTTCGCATGATTTCCTTGGTTAACCAACACTACTCAGTCCCATCTTCCTGGGAGGTATCGCTTTCGGACTCATTCCTAAGGCGAGGTATCTGTAGGACGTTGCATCCATCAGAAGAAAAAGTTACTTACCTCTGGTAACAATATTTCTGGGGTGTGTGTACTGCTCCTGCAGATTCCCCCCCGCCCTCCCCCCCCCTGATGAGCTAATGCTGTGATTAGTAAGATCGCAAGATATGCAAATGGAGTATGATTATGAGCTATATTTGTCCCAGTGAAGGCTCTCTCGGTTCCTCTCTGTACGCCTTGATGAGGAGTGGAAACATAAGGGCAGGCTGGTGGGCGCCAAATGTACTCCGGTGATGTCACAGCCAGAGTGGCGGCTGGGCCATGTTGTGCCACCTGGAGCTGCTGTAGAGTTATTGCTGGGGAAAATGTTGTCGAGACCAATCTGAAGCCCGAAAGGAGTATTTATAAGGTGCGGAGTCTACACGAAGATAATGTATCTACCAGAAAGGTTGTTACTGAAGGTAAGTAATTTTTTTCACAAAGTTGTTATGGTTGAATATTTTACCTTTTGGGGAACAGTGAGGAACATATCCCAGGAAGAAATTCAGTATGGATGGTTATTTCTCTGAAAACTGCAAATTGTCGCTACAGAGAAGGATATTCAGCAAAGCACTGGAATCTCCAGGCGGGCTGATCTGTGAGGGCCATCGACTGAGGGGAACATCCATTACGACGCGGTGTTTACACCGCACGACCATTACAACGATGGTTTTACAACGCAAGTCGTTACCATGACTTGCGCTGGAGGGCGCTCTAGGCTAAGGAATAGTAGATTTACTATTCCAACACCTTCCCTACTGTACGTAGGCTGGAGTTGGAATAGTAAATCGTACTATTCCTAAGTCCAGCACCCTACAGCACAAGTCGTGGTAACGACTTGCGTTGTAAAATCAGGGTTGTAATGGTAGTGCGGTGTAAACACCGCGTTGTATTGACATACAACCACGAATGAGTATCATTCATAAGCAACGGTCCAGTCTCCTCTTTAGGAGCCTGGCCCCAGCGCTCTGACCACCATTGAGCCGGGTCTGGTGGCTCAGTGGACTAACGCGTCCACTGCAGGGGCCTGTGTTTGAACTCATGGTCACAGGTTCAAATCCCAGTGAGTCTGCTCAGCCTGTCATCCTTCTGAGGTCGATAACATGAGTACTGTTGAGTTGGGTAACAATGAACATCTGTTATTCAGTGCCAAGATACCCTTATGGGTGAACGTGCGCTTTACAAATACACATGTTATGGGCGTTGGGTACCATGGTCAAGAATTGATTGGCCACCTCTACAATTTCGCCATCTTCAGCTGCGGCCTCGCCTGCCGGGCAGCATCAGAGAGCCGCTCGCCGGAGTGTTGTCGTTGCTGGAGGGGTGCAGTTTTACATCCTCAGGGCACACTACCCTGTATCCAACCTTCATTATTGGAGCCACTTCTGCTAAGTACTTCTCTCTCAGTACGTCTCCTGTCTGCTCATGTGTCCAAGGTCACACCACACAGGGTCCTGAGTGCACTCTGAGTGGTGAGAGGAGGAGAGGTTTGGGACTGTACCCAGGCTCTGCTCTTTGCCATTCAGGCCTGCTAAAACCCGCTTGAGATAACATTGTGCAGACAGTAGGGTGTAAAGCTTAGTCTGTGTGTAGACGTGGAGAAGTGTGGCTCAATGGTTAGAGCGGCAGACCCTGATGCAGAGGTCTAGCCCGGGGCCAGGGTTCGATTCCTGCCTCGGCGGCTCTCGTGCTCAAAATTCCTCGGACCTGATAATTCTCGCCTCGGTGCCTATTCTGATCATGGGTCCCACGCTGCAACTCTGGGCAATAGCTTGCTTAGTCTCCACAACGGCCCCAAAAGCGCTGGGATGCCTGGCTTCACCTTGGGGGTGCCCAGGAGTGGGCACTTCACAAGAAAAGCCAGGAAGGGTTCCACAGCGGTATGCGTACAAGCGCCGGGAGACCCGGTCCGGGTAGCTGCGCGCTATACAAGTACAAAAACATTTACATTTACGTCGAACATGCTTTTCCTCCTCTGAGCTAGAATAATAGACGCGTGTTGGTGTTTGCGCAGGGCAAGGAGCGGTATTTTTTGGAGGTGACGCAAGCTGTCGTAGTGTCTTTCAAGGCACCCTCTGTATTGTCCTGAGACCTGGGGTGACTCTTCCTTTTTCAAGTCCCCGCCCCCAGCTGCCTCGCTCCGCAGAGGTTGAGCACGTGTTGGCTTGTTCAACCGATGAACCCTGACCCTTGAGAGGTCTTGCATGCTCCTCGTCCATGTCCTTCGGGCCTGTGGGTCCATAGACTGACCTTCCCTCAAGGTCAGACCCAGACCTACGTCTGCTCCCTTCAGTACCAAGGTTGGGGCAGAGGATGTGGCCTAACGGCTAGGGCGGTTGATCTCAAATCTGGAGAACCAGTTCCGAGTCTCGGCAACGACGCTCAACATCCGGTGACTCTGGGCAAATCACGTAACCTCTCTGTGCCTAACAAAAATGGATGTGTCCTTGTGCAACGCAACTGGTGCTCAAGTAAAGCGCTCTGATACCTTTGGGTCAAGTTTGCGCTATATAAAACTCCGAAGAATAAAAAGGGGGGGTTCTCCTCCTAAGAATGCGGAGTAGTCGACTCGGTATCGCTAACACCTACAGGTTGTGGGCTATTGCAACCGTTAATTGTATTTATATAGCGCTTACTACCCCTGGCGAGGTGTCGAAGCGCGGGTACTAGTTCTGGTGGAGAACCTAGTCCTCTCTCTGGCTGGACATCCCATCTTGACTGCAGCTGTGATGACCTGGTGATACTTTAGTCTAAACCTTGGCACCACCTCCTGAGGGCGGGGCCTTGACTGCTGCTCCAGGCGGCCCCTGAGAGGGAAGGAGGTTGGGAGACTGACCCTGGGGTGTGGGGTTGACCTTCAACCTCCTCTTTGACCTTGCCGAGTGGTGCCTTTGACTACAAGGACTGGGTAGAAATTCTGACATTGGGCTCTTTCGAAAGTGCACGAGGGGGCTGCCTGTCAGGTCTGAGGGTCTGCCCCCTAACATGGAATACACTTACAGGCTAGATCTCAAGGCCCACCCTCACAAGGCCCACCCCCACAATGCCCTGGGCAAGCCTGAAATGTCTGTGGGGTAAACTATTGGAGTGATCTTTCTGTAGGATTTACCTCTAAGATATGAATTATGGGCACAGACAGAAAAAAAAGAAAGTCCCCCTCTCAACTCCCACCCCTTTAGGTTGGCTTTGGGAAAAGGAATTTTGGAATGATAATGCAAGGGAAGAAAATGGCAAACAAGCAGTCCATACAGCAACACGCAGACAGACAGACCGACTGTTGAGTAACAGACAGACTGCGGCCGACCAGCAGGAGTGAGCCTGGTTTACCAGCCACGAATGTTTCAAATGCAGCATTTTTTCGCCTGAGACGTCTAGCAGATTGTCTGACTGCTTTTCACACAAATGAGAAAGCGCGTGAACTCTAGCGCCTCGAGTAGCATGTGTAGGCGGAACCATCTGTCATCACTTGGTGTCTAAATGTATCTTCGCGAGCCCCTGCATTTCTGGACTAAGGATAAATAAAGAGTATATTTTGGGGGACTGCACACTCAGTGC
This sequence comes from Lissotriton helveticus, assembly GCF_964261635.1. Classification (NCBI taxonomy): domain Eukaryota; kingdom Metazoa; phylum Chordata; class Amphibia; order Caudata; family Salamandridae; genus Lissotriton; species Lissotriton helveticus. The sequence continues at coordinate 891,858,630 of NC_136073.1, read as the reverse complement.
AAAGCTTCTTTTAATTATCAGAGTCCACCCTTCTCCTGCCTGTCAAGGAAAACAAGAAGCATTGATTTGGGGGGTGTTCGGGCTGTCAACCTTCGACAAACTAGTGTGAGAGAGGGGTGGAATTGTTTTGAGTTTTACAGGGGGAAGAGGAGAGAGACATTTAGGGGCATATTATCAAGAAATGGCATTAAAATTATCGCCAAAACTGCCGCTAAAGCGGCGATAATGGGCTTGATAATATGCCCTTGTGAATTCCCATAGAAGCCCATGTTCTGGTGTGAACCTGGGCTTCTATTGGAATTCTGTACGGCATATTATCAAGCCCATTATCGCCGCTCTAGTGGCAGTTTCCTCCCGCTAAACCAGCGATAACATTAACGCCCTTCTTGATAATATGCACCATAATTCTATCTGAAGTGGAGAAGAGCTGAGAGTCGAGAGCACCTTCACATTGAAGCTTGGAGCCCATTTAAAGGGAAAGCTAAGGGGTGAGTTAGAAATGTACCAGTGGCTCTTCTGCCCACCACTGTGACGGATGCATGCTGCACAGGAAGTAGAAATTCTGCTGATTTTTTAGTTTCCTGCCACTGTGACCAAAGGCCTGCCTCCAGTGGCTTTCTCTGCCGTGAGTCCTTTCCTCCAACATTCCTGATCCCACTGCAGGTCTAAGTGTGTTTGTTCGGGCTTTGCTCAGCCTAATACCAGCCATCGCTTTTAGGAAGGTATTCCTATTGTTTCGGTCTCCCACCCTCTTTGTACCCCCCTTGCATTTGTCTTGCTCACAGTATGCCCACCTCTTTTGCATCACACCTGAAAGAAGAAAGTGTCAATCAAATATGGTATGTATGTAGTTGTTTGTGTAGTGAGAACCTAGCCGAAAGGTAGCAGAGAACTGTACAGGATTAGGGGTTATGTGTATTTGGAAAACTCATATCACCGGGGGTTATCCTGGTGCCGGGCAGGTATATTTGCCTGACCAAATCTAGGTTAAACAGTGCTTAATTTAAGCCGGTGATTTCCAGTGCTCGGCACCGGCACTTAATTGTCACCACCAGCACTTATGATAGTCTACCACAAGGTGGCTCTGTCTGGCTAATTTAGAGATGACCACAACAACAGTTAATTATTAATTCAATATACATTTGAAATGACTATTTCCTGCCGCCTAAGCAAGCCATTCTTATAGCTTTGGGGGCCGGGAATAGTTTGAATTGTCACCCTTGTGGGAGTGTGATGGTTAGTAATTGTGTTGTTACTATCATTGGTAGCATGGCTGGGGCAAAGTGTGGTGCAAGCTGCAATGGCCTCCTGATGAGAGCCCTGGCACTTACCTTTTTAGGTCTCGCCTAGCGAATGCAGCTCTCCTGCAGAGCTTGGTGAGACTCTATTGTTGTCACTTTCTTTCATGAAGTGAGACAAACAATGTGCACGCCAGGACAGGCGATGTGCACTCGCAGGGCGTCTCCTCTCTAGCGTCTCCTTTGTAGTGATAGGAGCTTTCACACGCTCCCACCGAGCGCTTGATTTGTTAGCTCTTGCAAGCATTCACCGCTGGAGCAGGATTTAATTGGTCCTTTGATCCGTAGGGCATTTATTAGCTTCTGTTTATTTGTTTTACGGCGCTGTCCGCTTTCAAGCGGCCACGTGCCTTTGTGTGCAATTCTTTGAAGGAATAACAAAAATAAGGAAGGAAGTTACTGACTTGTCTGTACAATCAGTATGCTGGGGCAGTTTCCTATTGATGATGTATCTCAGACTTAGGTAAGGAGAGAAAGCTGTTGGTATTTCTTTTTATTATTGTTTTTGTTGCAATAGTACTGCATGGCGCATCATTTAAAAATCACCCATTGTAAAAGCCAATATGTATGACTTTTGTTTAGCTGGTGCGCACAGGGGGACAGAGTATACACACAAATGAATGAGAGATTCACAGGGTGAGATCCTTGAGAGAGCGAGGAGCGGCACCCATGGATGCTTAGTGTGCTGTACATGGTGTGCCATGGAAAAACTGGATGATGGACACTTCGGGGGCGCAGGGGGGGGGTGTGCAATAGAGGGGCCATGTCAACGTTACCCATTTGTGGCACTTCCAGACAGGTCTGTTTTTTTTTCTTTTTAACAGCAGCATTTTGCATGCTGCGATTATTAAAACTATACTTAAAAATTGTGAAATCAAACACAAGCGATGCCAAATGCATAGTTTGCTGGTTACAAAGGTCAAAACTGACAAAAGGTGCCACATATCCTGGACCACTTGACAGTAATGCACATGGACAAATTAATGGAAATTTAAAAAAAAAAAACTTTCCTCTTTACGATTTTGACTGTGTGGCGTTTATGTTGCTTTAAAGTTTTGTTTGTGTTGGACCAAATTATGAGAAGAAAATTGAAAATATGTGCCTTTGGTGACTAGTTCATATTTTGTCGTTTACAGTGCTCATCTCAATTCTTTTCATAGCAAATGTCTACATTTCAGTGCAGACACGTCACGCTCCCTGCAGTAAATCATTGAAGACTTATCTTACTTTACTAATGTTCAGAGCATCATTAAGCATCCATTATCTCCAATCCTCGCAAGGTCCAATCAAAGTGGTAACCTGCCAGTCTCAAAGCAAGAGGGAGCTTTGAGAAGTTACAAGATTTCTTGTTAACCACGGACCCGGTGATTCCCTACTTCTACACCCTTCCAAAGATCCATAAGGGGCAGAGTCCAGTCCCTGGTAGAACAATCGTCTCAGGGATTGGCTCTCTACTTGAGCCATTGTCTAAATTTTGCGACTCCTTTTTACAACCGGTGGTGAGGAATATTCCTTCCTTTCTCCAGGACACCAGGGATGTGCTCCGTCTGATAGACAACATCGAGGGGAGGGAGGATGTTGACCTTCTCCTCACACTAGACGTTGAAGCACTGTACACCAACATCCCCCAACAGGCTACTCTGGAAGCTGTCGAAACCACTCTGCGACAGGAAGAATGGTGTTCACCTACACCTATTTCCTTTATACTGGCATGTGCAACCATAGCTTTAACGGAAAACTTTTTCCAGTACGGTACCCAGCTCTACCACCAAATCAGAGGTACTTCGATGGGTTCCACATTTGCTCCTAGTTTGGCCTGCATCTACATGTCCACCTTTGAAGAGAATGCAATTAACTCCCCCAATAACCCCTACAGAGACAACTTGTTTTTGTGGCGCAGGTACATAGACGATATCCTCGTACTATGGAAAGGAGACCGCACTACCTGTGAGTCCTTCTGCACATGGATCAACCTGCAGAATCCTTTCCTTAAATTCACTTGCACCATATCAGACTCCACTATCCCCTTCCTCGACCTCAGTATCAGCCTCAACCCGGATGGGTTGAAGACCACTCTCTACCGCAAGAGTACCGATAGGAACAGCCTCCTCCTCTATGGGAGCCACCACCCGAGAGCACTGAGGGACAATCTGCCATTTGGTCAGTTCCTCCGGGTACGCAGAAATTGCACTGAATGAACTGACTTCAACCATGAAGCAAACATCCTACAACACAAACTACAGGATAGAGGCTACCCGGCCCGTCTTGTATATAACTCTCGCAAACAAGCCCTCAACAACCCCAGAGAGTCACTACTTGAGTCCAATCCCAAAGATGCTAATAATTTTATCACTTGTGTCACTTGCTTCACAAAAAACTCAGGTTACATCAAGAAAACCATAAATAAGCATTGTCACATCATAAATTCAAGCGGCCTGAATATTCCACCGCCGAGGTTTGCGTTCAAAAGAACGGCTAACCTCAAAGATTGCCTGATTCATACACGGCCCCAGAAACACAATAGCAGCAGCCATAGCACTTTATGGGACCTTCCTCCAGTGACAGGACACTTTCCCTGTGGGAGCTGCGCGGTCTGTCCTCAGACTCGACCAATCAAGGAGATTATGCTTACTGAGACTTTCAAATGGAGTTACGCAAGCATACTAACTGCAACAGTACCAGGTGCATCTATCTCATCACTTGCCCTTGCAATAAACACTATCTTGGTATGACCATGAGACAGGTCAAACTACTTATCATGGCGCACAAAAGTAACATCAGGTGTCTCAAAACACATACCAAGTTATATGAACACTACACTCTTCAGGGTCACCAGGCAAACAACATACGCTGGACAGTCCTAGAGTCCCCCCCTCATCTCACAGCAGGCACTGTTCAGAATCGAACAGAGATGGGTACATCGCCTCTAACTTGACAAATGTGGCTTGAACGATTCTATACCATGGTCGACACTGTCGCATTAGGCTTCTACCCCGCTGCCGCCAGATCCATTCTCACCACTGTGCCTTAATTTAATTTATTTAATTTGCTGTCCTGCCACACCCAAGATGGCGGCCCCCTTGTTGCTACAGGCACCATTGACGGCTGCGTGACAGCTCCCTGCAGTCTTCCACCCTGACGCATGAGCAGACTTCTCTTTGAAGCCCCGCCCCCACGCGGACTCGGCGAGACGAACACTATTAATACTCCCTATGGGCGCCAGCTTCGTTACCAGCTGCTTTGTCCTGACCAGACGGTGGGGGTAGGTGATAGCGGCGCTGACCACACGCCATCCGGGTGAGTTGTTCTAATGGTTCTGTTACACGTCGCCGGCTCGTGATCCAAGCCGGCTTCGGTACATGCCGGCCACGGGCTTGATAACGGTACATGGGACTTTCACTGCTCCCCAGTTGCCCCACGCAGCCCCGTACCAAACCGGTAACCCAGCGGTGCCAGGGTACACCCAAAGACCTCGGGTTCTTTCCTGATTCAGACCACAGAAACTCAGAGTCTTCTAGGTGAAGTCAAGGATCGATTTTATTGGCTGCAACCAAGGTAACAAGCATCCTAGAAGTACAACACACGGGATGTATATTCTCAGGAGACTGCTCAACTTCACAAAGTCAGGCTTCTCTTTTTATACGAAATATTGTGCTTTAGGCAAACATTCTTCGAATTTACAGTATACTATTCACATTTCTTTGTTACAAAGGAAAAGCAGAGTCATGATGACATGTCCATATTTCACTTCGTCCAGCCCACAACAAATCACTCGGCAAGGCCCAACATTTCATCAGATATCGGTGGACCCCTAATAAAAACGGGCACCTCCCCATCATAAAGCAAATGAGAGAAAAGAGCAGGGACAGATGTGAGCAAGATTCGGCAGGGTGTTTGTGCGATAAAAAGGTTTTATGGCTTGTTGAGCCTTGATGCTATCTTGTTCGGCCACTGGGAGAGGAACTGACCTAACAGGTTCGGCCTGGGGCAATGTTTCCAACTTGCACAGGTCATAGGAAAGTCGACCAAGGTGTACGTGTCCTTTTGGAATCGAATCTAGCTGGATTAAAGCCTATGTAAAGGGCAACTCATAAAATGGCTGCCATACATAAAATGGAAGCCGAGGGTTCAGAACGATGATGGCGATTTCGAGGTGAAATCGTCACTCGAATATGCTGAAAATACTTGTACATGGTGTACTCGTCATTCTCGGTCTTTTGATACTAAATTCGTCAAGTTACGATGAAGTTTTATTCTTGAGTCCAGAATTATTACACAAGTCCATAATTTTCAGAACCACAAACCCTCCTTTTGCCCTTACATAGGCAATTAATCTATCCTCATGCTAATCTGAGTCCAGATCTATATTCCTAAAGTCATTGAGATGTTGCTGCAACATCATTCTAGTACTTAGTTCGTCTCTTGATACAGGCTTCCTTACACATGATGTGACACAGGGGCCACATATTGCAGGAGCACACTGCACGCACAGACAGAACAGGAAAAGAATGGCTAAGACCATCCCAATGACCATCAGAATTTTCCATCCCCAACCGGATATCAGTTCCCAGAACCATCCCATTAATGACCAATCTCCTTTATCCACATGAATAAATTCGGAAATCTTATACAGTTTAGAGATGGCCTGGTACACTGTTGGAGCGTTATCTGGGATGAAAACACAGCAACTCGATTGGATCAATCTACATACCCCACCTCGGTCTGCAAGTATGACATCTAAAGCGACCCTGTTCTGAAGGGTCATAAGTCGATCCGACTGGAGCTCAGCAGTCAATTTACTAAGGGCACCAGCAGTTTCTATTATGGTGGACTCAACTACCCTTGTCAATTGCCTTATGTTCCTGCTGTTAGCCATGGATCCCCAGAACGGCAGAAAACCTTTTGCAAAGTCCCCAAATTCTTGACCTGCAGTGTCTTCTTCACTCAAGACGCCTTTAACTACCCTTGTCTTGTGGTAATCTGCCGCTGCTGTGTAGGTTAGGAGGCAACAGGAATGAAACAAAACATGAGCCCGAAAAGTCAGGGGTCAAACATGTATAGGCTCTATCATGGCAGATGAAATAGGTACCCTTAGCTGCTAAAAACGAAGGGGAAGTCTGGGCTGCAAAAACATACGTTTTAGTGCAGATACTCTTCCCTAACTGAGCTCTGGGATTCGTGCCATTACCTTGCAGACACAGATGACCCTGATGGGGTACAATCCAAATCGGGGAAGATCTCTTAGCTTGCTGTTTCTCACTCAGAGTAGCTCCATATCCGGTTACGTTCCATCCTATGTATACTAGTGTCTCATCTCTCGGGATAGTCTCATAAGAAATACCTTCCTTAATCATGTCTACTATACCCTTAACTAGAGCACTATTTTTAGGATTGTCTGTTACAGAACGTAGGGGGTAGACCTCATGTGCATATATGAACATTGTTCTGTATGCCCACACAGAACCATTGTGGCTGAAAGGCAGGACCAGATAAGGAATACCTTTATCCGCAGTGTGAGGCATAAGACCACACACCCAACAGTTAGTCGTGTTCATTACAAGTTGGTGTTGGTGCAAGAGCTGAACAAAGGAGTTGTTAATAAACTCTAATCTCCTAGCTGATTCGTGTTCAGGAAGGGGTTGAAAAGAGTGTGGGGAAACAGTAGAAGGAGGAGGTATAGGCGATGTAGTGGGTGCAAATGTTACTCGGAAAGAGAACAAAACATAACTTATTAGAAATATCATCACACTGAATAGCATAAAAATGCACAATATCAAAAAGCTTTTCTTTGTCATTATATTACAAATCTTGTGTTTAAAGTTCATTTCCTTGGCAGGTCTCTCCATCTCGGGAAACTCCATCCTCTCTAAAGTGCTGCCCGCGACGGGAGGTTGATTCTGCTAAGGAATGCTTCTGTCAGTCCAGGTCAACTCCCTTAGACCAACCAGAACTGCCGACCTAACGTCGTCAGCTGCACCCCAAAGACTTTGGGCAATCGCGGCCCTAGCAGCGGAACCCGGATGGCGGTTCGAAAAACAAAAATGAGCAAGTTTCTCAGATGGGAGACCTGCACTTTCAAAAATAGTACTTGGAGGTGAAAAAAAGGTTTTGTTTATTTGTCCATAGGTCTTGGCCTCAAATTATAGCGCTTTTTCCCGGGTACTGTCTGATCCTGAAACAGGAGTTCAGGCTCTGTAGTGTTCAATGGAATTGACGGTGATACAGCTGGTTGCAGAATGTTCTCGCTCTCTTGTTCAGTAAATGTTCCTTTTACTCGTGCATCACTGAAGGGCAGAAAGCGGGGTACAGTTTCAGTTTCTGAGTCAGCGACACCCTTCTGGACCCACTGGTCATACGGCAGAGGTAGGGGTACCCTTTTGCAATGGACCCCGTGGATCCAGTTTGCCTTCCCCTCCACTCGAACAGCTGATCTTGTGGAAAGAAGGACGAGGTGCGGTCCGGTCCACCTGGGCTGGTCGTTTTTAGTTCTCTGGAAGTTCTTGACAAGGACCCAGGAACCAGGGTCGATTGCGTGACCTGGAGTCTCGGAGACCGGAGGCAGGCTGTCGTGAACCTGTTGATGCAAAACACGCAATTTAGCCGTCAATTCATACAGATAATCAAGCAAAACAGGGTGTTCCAGTTCGCTGAACTTAGTGGGCCTTGGCACTCCCCATATGTTGGCCGGGCGGCCGAAAACGATTTCATAGGGACTAAGTTTCACTCGTGAATGCACAGTCATTCTGGTGGATAGGAGTGCTAAGGGTAGAGCATCAGGCCATTTAAGACCTGTGCTCGCTTGAATTTTGGCTAGTTTTAACTTAAGCGTGCCATTATAACATTCTACTAATCCAGCTGATTGGGGGTGATTTGCAGCGTGGAACCTTTGTTGAATGCCTAGCCCTTCACACACTCTCTTCATCACTCGACCCACAAATTCACTCCCATTATCGCTCCAGACCATTCTAGGCATTCCAAACCTGGGGAAGTACTCTTTTACAAGGGCTTTGGCTGTGGATAAGGCAGTATTGTCTTTTAGGGGGTATGCTGCTATCCATCTTGAGAAGGCACAAACAACAACGAGTACGTATTTTAAATTGTTGCACCTCTCCATGTGAATGAAATCTAGCTGCAAAACCTCAAACGGATACGTAGGAGGTGCAAAATGACAAGCTGGAGTTGGGGTTCCCCTACCAGGATTGTGTTTCAGACACACCATGCAATTCTTGACGACATTCTCTGCACACTTGGGAATTCCTGCATTTTGCCATACTGGAGCCAACAACTTACAAATCCCTTTCACACTGATGTGAGCCATTCCATGAGCCATTGTAACCACTGCAAGCACATACGCATCGGGTAACAACCATCTCTGATGCTCTGACAATTCAATCCAACAGCCATTTGCATCCATTCTACCCGTACTTTCTCTCCACATGCTCAACTCTCTGTGGCCTCATCTTGAATGGATTTCACACTCTCTATCGTGTCTTCACACATTCCAACATCACCAACCCATCTTGCAGGGCCTGCAACATACATTCGGCTCATCACATTCCTTGCAGTTTCTTTCGCGATTTCGTCAGCAAATGCATTTCCACGACCAATATCATCAGTCACCTTCTTGTGAGCACTACATTTCACAATCGCCACTTGCAGAGGCAAGGTCAGTGATTCAAGAAGCTCATTCACCAACTGACCATCCTGAATCTTAGCTCCAGGCGAAGTCAGGAACCCACGTTCTCTCCACAATCGTCCAAAACTGTGAGCCACACCAAATGCATACTGACTTTCGGTATAGACAGTCACTTTCATTCCTTTTGACTACACACATGCTCTTGTAAGTGCAATCAACTCTGCTGCTTGAGCTGAATTATGTGGAATACGTGCAGCTTCAAAGATTGTATGCAAAATCGTGACAGCATATGCTGCAGTCGTGTCACCATTCGGGAGCTTGAAGCATGAACCATCCAACCACAATGTACCATCACATTCAGCAAGAGGAGTATCGTAGAGATCTACTCTCCCTTTCGTTTCTTCTTCTGTTCTAAGAAAACAATCATGCTTTTCTGAAGCATCTAATTCCTCTACAATTGGCAACAACGTAGCTAGGTTTAAAGTGTTGCACCTTTTTATGTGCACATGACTAGCTAACAATGTTAATTCGTAACCTGACAATCGAGCACTAGTTAAGTGCTGTGTCTTGGTTCTATTTAACAACGTGTCTACTGCATGTGGGACCATCACGACTAGTGTATTGTTCATTACTAGACCAGCAGACTGTCGAATAGAAACAGCTGCTGCCGCTGTGGCTCTTAAACAACTTGGCAACGCTCTAGCTACTGGATCCAAAGTCGACGAAAAATATGCACATGGACGCTGTTTGTCCCCAAACAACTGAGTCAACACTGACAATGCACAACCTTCCTTCTCATGGACATACAATGTAAAAGGCTTACTGTAGTTGGGGGATTTAATTGTTAGAGATAGTCCACTTTTTCTTTAATTCTATTGTCTGGTCTGTTAGATCTGGGCCCTGATACCTGATGAGCGGTGACATTTTGCATAAAGTGAATGAAAGCAGTTTGTTACAAGTAATAATCTAGTAGCCGAATAAATAGCTAATAAGTAAACCTGTTATTAAGTAAACCTGTTAATACATACCATGGAAGGTTTACAGACCTTTGGATTTTCCGATGAAGATTTTTCCTCATTATTAGGACAAGTCCTAGATAGTGGTGGTTCATCTACAGTACAACAAGGGGATAACAGTGAGTGGCAAAACCTTCTCAACCTAAAAAAGAAACTCAAACGTATTGAATCACATGCAATTTATATGTTGGAGTACTTAAAAGTAGGAGTGATACCATCTGGGTTAAGAGTTCGCAATGCTCCGGCATTATTTGTGGAGGTCAGAAAGTTCCTGGAGCGGTGGTCACTTATATCTAACCGCTGCTCCAGGGACTGGATGATGCTGATAATTGAAACTGCCAAAGACATCATGGCGACCTTAAGTCGAGAAATCTCAGATATGGAGGAAAAATTGAAAGCATCAAATGCAGTTGAAGAAGCCCAAATAAAGTTAGACAAAACCCTAGCAGAAATGAAAGATTTTGAACTCTATCTGACAAATAAAAAATCAGAAAAGTTGAGAAAAGATATTAGATGGTTCACAAAGGAGAAAGCATATCCTTATTTGAACCCGAATTATTACCAAGATGATGGGTCCAATAGTTATGCCACAAACCAAACTTACAATTACAATAGGCGCTATACCAACTTTTCAGATACTGGCTCTTCGGAATCAGATAATGACAATCAACATGATTCTGGAAATGGTCAATACAACTCCGGACCATATAGAGGTAGGCCATTTCAGCGCCCCTTCCCAGGTCGTGGTTTTTTACCACGGGGACAATTCAGGGGGAGGAATGTCAGATGGCAACAGGACAGGGGGGGACAACAACATCAACAGATGCCCCCACAACCTCAAAGGTATGTGAAAGACTATCCGGACCCGGCGTGAAGGGTAGGCGCTGAAGGCTACGGCACAGGCATCTAGAACCCAAATACATTGGCTTCATGCCCGATGCCAGATCCGCCGGGTACTGTTGACACCCCTCAATCCTAACCCCTAGGTAGGAACAGTGTCAGACAGGTAGTACAACAGATGTGTCTTGTCTAAACTGATACTTTTGATTAGATCATGTTTTAGTAGATTGTAGGTTTCTTTATATATAGGTCCTGAAGAATCGCAGTTAATAAACTAGATGCGAGAAACATGTTGACCACAATTTTTGCACCTTTAGCCTTGATTCACACTGGGAAACTTTTGTTCCCATGAATACCGGCTATCCCTGATTTTACTAGTGGCAGGGGACCACCAGAATAAAATTGTCTCCGGTACCCTGAGCTACTTTTTACTCTCACCCACACCTTCTACTTATTACTGGCCCCTCACCCGCACTTCACCATAAGGCAGTTGGATAGAAGATCTCCGATAAAGAGCCCCTCCTTGAGGTGAGCCCGTTGGGCATTGCACCGCCTGCCCGACGAGGAGCAACGCCGATGATGAAGCATGACACTCGCAAGGGTGTGTGAGGCCACTAAATCCAACACATTGGATACCCAGGGGTGTTTGTCCACTTGAGCACATACCCCTCCCTCGTGACCGTCACTTCCCCTCTCTCCCTCTCCCCCTCCATCTATATCACCATTTCTCTCCCTCCCTCACGTCTTCTAGGAACAGCCCAGTCACCTCCTTGTTGTCTCCACATGTGAAAACCAGGAACCAACAATATTGGTGGTAAAGGAGAGAGATATAGGTACTATGCCAATATACAATTTATCTACGACAGAACTTAAAGCAGAAGAGTTATCCTTATTGAGCCGAGGTCTGTCTTTTGTCCCGTCTACTGCCTTAAACAAGTTTAAGCTCCATGAGGATCTTTTTTCCTTTTTTAGAAAAGTAAGACTTAAAAAATTCTTTATGCATAGATCAGAGGAGGTAGAAAGTAGCAACTTATCACATTGTAAACCCCCCTCCACATTCACCCCTACATTAGACATGGTGGGCCCAGAATGTAATATATTTGAACAGAACGTCTTGAAAGACATTGAACGTATAGTTAAACATCCCACTAAGCCACGTTTCAATATATCACATATAGAAAACATGGCCCTTAATAACATCAGGAATAACCATGATCTGATCATAAAACCCTGTGATAAGGGAGGTGGGATAACGGTCTTTGATAAAGAATTGTATAATATCAAGATGCATGAGATGTTATCAGTAGAGGACCACTATAGACCAGCGCAAACTAGAGAACTTATGAGACTCAACACCCAAATTCAGGAAATGACTAATGAGGCCCTAGGTGAAGGATATATTTGTGATGAACAGCACAGATTCATCAACAGAGAATGCCCGGTCATACCTGCTCTTTATGGCCTCCCGAAAACCCACAAAAATGAAGAAAACCCCCCTATGCGTCCTATAATCAGTACCATAGGATCATGTACAGAACCACTGTCCAAATATGTGGACTCTTTCCTTTGTCCACTCACACAAAAATATGCATCCTTCATTCGGGACACGGGGGATATGATCAATAAAATTGAAGGAATCCCCTTTGACGGCGAATTGGAGACACTAGTAACGCTTGACATTGAGGCGTTGTACACCAACATACCTCAGTGTCAAGCGTTGCAATCTGTGGCCGCTCTCTTGCAGAGATTCCCAGATAACAGACCAGATGGATTTATCCTACAGTGTCTTGAAGTCGTTTTATATAACAACTACTTTGACTTCAATGGCTCCCTTTTTAAGCAGATCAAGGGGACCTCAATGGGGGCTTCTTGTGCCCCCAGTGTAGCGAATGCATTTATGGGGGAATGGGAACTCACCAATATATTTAACGAGACAGCACCATTTTTTGAAAACGTCTCCCATTGGAGACGGTTTATAGACGACATATTTTTTGTTTGGAGAGGAGAAAGTAATATGTTACAAGAATTTCTTTTGTGGATTAATGCAAGCAACAACAATTTGAAGTTCACTGCCAATTGCAGTGATAGGAAAGTAGAATTCCTGGATATTACAATTGATGGCACTGAAGGTCAACTGAAAGTAAGCCTATACAGGAAACCTACTGCTAAAAATACCATCCTGCAATTTGGAAGCTTTCACCCAAACTGTCAGAAAGACTCAATCCCGTTTGGAGAGTTCCTCCGTATACGGCGGAATTGTACAGATATGGAAGCCTTTCATAGACATGGTGACGCTCTCAAGATAAGACTTCTTAATCGAGGGTACCCACATCGGTTAGTACGCTATGCGTACAAGAGAGCAAAGTACTATAACAGGGAAGCCCTACTGCAGGGCAGTACATGTGCCTCGGTGGATCAAATTGTATGTGTGATCAATCACTCCCCTATGAATTTCAAGATCAAATATGCTATTAAGAAAAATTGGAGGATATTGAACACGGACGAAAATGAACCACAACTACCCCAACCTCTTGTAGCGTATAGAAAAAATCGGAACCTCAGGGATCTGTTGGTTCACACGCGCGAGAAAACCAAAGAGAAATCAGTACAGAGATCTGTCACAGGTCTACCCTGTATATTGGGCAACCATAGATGTGGAGCCTGCCACGCATGTGGATCAGCGATGATCACAGATTGCCTTAAACACAATGGTGGGGAGGTGAAACTTAGATATCTCACGAATTGCAGAAGCAGCAATATTGTGTATATACTATTCTGCCCCTGCGAACTCCCCTACATAGGAGAGACAGGCCGTGAATTTAGAATACGACTGAGTGAGCATAAATCGGCTATAAGGACAAAAAAAGTGGCAGCACCATTGGTCCAACACTTTTTAGATCTTAACCATACTGAAGATGACCTGAAATGGTGTATTTTGGAAAAAGTACAACATAAAATGGGTCAAAAAATAGACATTACTCGCAAAAAACGTGAAACGTTTTGGATTTTCCATTATGATAGTGTCCGAAAAGGTCTTAACTCAGATATAGCCTGGTATGTCACAAAATAATTCCAACTATCATGTTACTCAAGAAAAGCTACAATGGCAGGTAGTACCTATATTAGGAACTTGAGGGACCGTAGTTATCCCTCTTTCCTACTGTGAAATGAAGAATGTAAGACCTGAGGGAGACACAGGTATTGTAATGGTACCGGTGGTACTCCTTAGGATTTATATAATTTACGCATCTGTGCATTATCATACCAACATTTTCTCCTATGGAAATATAATTTTGAGAAGGGTGTAAAAATAATTATATTTGCATGTGCTTCGTCTGAATACAAATAGATATTACCCTTAACCTTCTGCCATTTAAAAGTAGGGGGTATTTGCAGCCCGATAATTTTTTACGGCGATAAACATTTCATTCGAGTCAATCTTTTATGTCAATAGAAGTACGACAGTAGCGTTGCACACTACAAGATGGTGTACTTGCAAAGTCCTGTTTCTATCGCTAATGGAACTTGGGCCGTTTTTTTCTCGCGATACTTTGTAGTGCGCGATAGATTAGGAAGAGGGTGCTGATTATTTAAAAGCCGTCAGCAAATACGCGGCTCGTTTCGAATCAAACCTCGCAGAAGCATAACGGGAGAAGGACAATGAAGGAATCCGAATAGAGAAGGTAAGAGATCGTGAGAGGCAGCTGCATAGCTTTCCTTGTTTGTAGCGTAGCAGTGAGAACGTGGGATCTCCATATGTCTGGGCTCTGGGGTTTGCCTTTGTATATTGGGCTCAGGCTATATACTTTGTAAAAATACAGAGTTGGAGTTGATAGTTGAACTCATGAGTTAAGGCTAACGTAGTATCAGGATGGTAATATAGAAGTTTTTCACCTTTTTAAAAAATAACGCCAACACCATGTAGAATAACACCTAGTCGATTACATGGTATCAGAAGGCATTGATAATTTATGTGCATATACATATTTTTCTCTAGGTACTTGCACAAAAGATCTTATGGGACCACCATGGGTGATAACTAAAACTAGCCACAGCGCAGACATACATAAAGGGAATTGGAAAGGACGCTATTACTAAGGTTAGTAGAATGAAGAGTGGTGTAGATCCAGTCACAAGAGAATACCCCAATTTAATATATAGCAAGACAGAGTATTGATGTGTGTATACGTATCCCTCTGTAGGTGTTGCAAAGGAAACTGAATCGGACCACCGTGAGTGACTTTTAAAAGTATCTACAGTACAGACACAACCAAGGGAAATGTAGAAGGGCGCGAATCCTAAGGTCAGTAGAGGGAATAGTTGTGGTGCAATGATCTTAAAATGACACCGTAGCACATGAGAGGAAAAATTAATACATCTTTTATTTTCTCATGCATAGAATAATACTATTGCTGGATATCAGAAAATTGGAACAAAACCCTGGCCCCTGTACAATTTGCGGACCTCAATCAGTGTGCATAAGTAGGTAAAATGAGGCCATTAGAAATCTTGCCATATAGATAGAGTTTTTTATATATTAGCAGGCTAATAGTGGTTCCTTTTACCTTGTCATCATAGGAACCTATGACAAAAAATCCCCCGAGCCTTAAAACGGATATCTCTGTACTTCTGGTGATATCACTAGGATATTGAAACATCGTTTCTTCTCAAGTAGCAACACAAACTGGTTAGTATAAGTAGAAGTAAAAATTGGGGGACTATTTGGAATACTCCTGCAGAGCTAATTTTAAACTCTCTTGCCTGCACCTATGTCCCTGACTTGATGGGTCATGTCACTGTCACCTCATTATTTGGGTGGTCGTGGGCTGGATTAATGTGGACCAGACAATTTAGTTATAATAAAAGTTTTTAGATTTGAACTCACTTGTATGATAGTACACGATGCTAATATTTTGTATATGTATTTGTAGGTGCCCTGGAACCCATATGTGGTATATCTTACAAGGTCCTGAAGAAGGTGGTTTTCGGACAGCTATTAAATCCACCGAAACGCGCGTAGACCATTCTAGTGCTGGGTCTCATATATTTTTATAGAGACATCTTGAGTACCTAGTTGGGATATAGTTGGTATTTGATTTTGTGAGAGTGGAAATAGTGGTATGAGAGTTGTGGTGTATGAATGAAGTGGTCTAGGGGGACTTATTGTTATTAGGTGTGTTTTTTATGTAAAAAGTACTTTTTAGAAACAGTATAAAGTAGCAGAGAAATATATGTATCGACGAACATATGCATTGTAGAACTGATGTCTACTGCTTGTTAAGTGCTAAATGGACTGAATCTAGAAAAAAGAAATGAAATATATAAAAAATAAAAAAAATAATGAAGAATTTTTTGATACAAATAAAAATGAATCTTTGAGGTAAAATGCTGTGTTCATAAGGTGTACTTTTTGAATTGAATAATGAAATGATGTGAAATAATTTCTGTATGTAAATAATTTGGTCGATGAGGGAAAATTTTGATACTGTTGGGGGTACCTAACACAGGAGCCGAACATAATGCTGTGCGCAATTCAGAAAAACTTTTCTGACACTCTTCAGACCAGGGAATGGGATTGGGTGTGTCTTTACACGTTAACGCCACCAAAGGTTTGGCTAATAATGAAAAATTTGGTATCCATTGCCTGCAATATGATGTAATGCCCAAGAAAGCACGCACTTCTCTCTGTGTTCTTGGCACACTCAATTTCGCTATTGCCTGAATTCTTTCTGGGGTCAGTTTCCTTCCCTCCTTCGATAAGAGATGACCTAAGTAGGTCACTTCTTGTCGACAATATTGCAGTTTTGAGAGAGACACTTTGTGGTGCAAATAACACAAATGACGCAACAATGACAATGTGGCTTCCTTACAGATTTCCTCAGTATCTGCAGCAATAAGCAAATCATCCACATACTGTACAAGAGTAGCACCTTCAGGTAAGACAATTGTATCAAGCTGTGTTTTTAAAGCTTGACTATATATTGATGGACTTTTACAGTAGCCCCGAGGAGCGCGTTTAAAGCGGAAACTGCGACCTCCTAAACTGAAGGAAAAAATATCCCTGCTCTCCTCAGCAATCGGGATGCTGAAGAAAGCATTCTTCTAGTCAATCACCGAAAACCAAGTGGCAGAAGCTGGAATCATAGTCAATAATGTAGTAATGTCGGGGACAACTGGAAATTGTGGCACAACTATTTTATTCACCTCTCTGAGATCAATCACAAATCTGTACACAGGTGGCTGAGAGGGATCAGTTCGTTTTAAAACAGGCAGAACAGGGCTATTGCAAACGTTGCCTCTTGTCTCTTCCATGACATCTTTTTCAATTAGATCGTAAACGATCGCTAGCAAAGCTTTTTCACCTTCACTAGAAATTCTATATTGGGGAATTTGTGGCATTTTAACATTGGCTTTCAATGTTACAACATATGGTGGTATTTCTAAAAGACCTACATCATTAGGACCAGCAGCCCAAAGAATATTAGGGAGAGATGACAATTCTGTTGGAAGTTTGTCTCTTGACAAATACATTGGAGAAACCACTTTCTTACCCAGTGTAAGTTGTACTCCAGAAGGAGAACAGTACAAAGTCACATACAATCTTTTTAGCAAATCTAATCCTAACAAGTTTTCACCACAACCTGTTGTCAGAATACGGGGTGCTTCGAATTCACAAGGTCCAACAGAAAGGGACAAAGGGTCAGAAATCGGATTTCTAACTGGGGCGCCAGAAAAACCTACAGATACATTCATTTCGCCAGACAAAGGTGCGCCAGGGAGTTTGGAGTGCATAATAGAACTCTTTGTAGCACCAGTATCCAACAGAAAAGGCTCTGACACACCTGATGTAATCACCTCAACGTAAGGTCCACTCTGATCTACTGGAACTGAAACAACTCCCTCTCTTTGTCTACGGCTGTCCTGGCAATCATTACCTTCCCAATGTTCATCTTCTGTATAGTAATCATCAGCATAGTACTGAGCTGTCCTACCAGATGCGTTATTCTGCTGATCAAACCTATTCATCGAATTTTGAGGTGGAAGAGACTGTGTGTTCTGGGGGAAATTTCCACGTCCTCTACCTCTAGACGCTTGCTGAACACCTCGACCTCTTACACCAGAAGCACCATTTGCACGCTGTAATAAAATAGGACAACTATACTTGAAATGACCCTCTTCCTTGCAATATGAACACTGATTGGGGCCTACAGGGACACGTGGTTGAGTATACTCGACTCTTTGCGAGTTCCTCTGATACTGTTGAGGCTGCTGATAATTATTCTGATAGTTACTCTGACCACTATTATTTTGACCACCACTATTCTGGCCACCACGTGGCGGATATGCTTGCTGTAACAAAACCTTTGTTTTCAACTCTTTAGTTTTCTTCTCTGCTCTATCTTTCTCATCTTTGTCTCGATTTTCGTAATATTGTGCAGTAGCCAATATCTGTGCTGAGGAGGAAACTGCCCAAGAACTCTCTGAATCTTTTAACTTTTTACACAACTCGGGAAGCAGATTGTGCACGAATTTATCGACGAACAAACGCTTACCACCTTCTGTGCTCATATCTTGACCAGTGTGGTCGACAAAAGTCTCTTCAAACCTGGTGAAGAAATCTGAGACCGTTTCATCTTTCTTCTGCTTACATGCAGACAACTTATCCCAATTTACACGTATTGCAGGCATTATCGTTTTCATGTAATCAATTATTTTACCAGGAAGTTCAGCTACTAAAGGCTCAGGCTTAGCACCACCAACTTGTCGGGCATCTGCAGCAGCAATATTAGCCCATGAGTCACCTAACTCCTGATCGTGATCTGTATGACGAATCTTACCCCATAAAGGCTGTGGAACAACATTCCCAAATAACATATCGATATCGGCTAAATTCATGATACATGACCCTGTAGTTTGTGACAACTTTTTGTAATACCCTGCGGGATTTTTACGGGGATCAGGTAATGTCTGTTTAAGGGCTAAAACCTCAGCTCGCCTCCATGGGACATGTACCCACACCCGCTGGAAATGAGGCTGAATAGGTGGGTTGGCATTTGCATCACCCTCTCTCCATTGTGGGGGAACTTCTCTCATGGGGTATTGTCGTGCCTTTTTCCTACCGGGTGCGTCATGCTCAAATAGTGATTGAGAAGTGCCCCCCTTACTCCGAAATGACAACAATGTCTCAACCGCTCTCTCGACATCGGGACCTACAATCATGCCCTCTCCGAACTCGAACCGTACACGACACAACTTTTGCAGGTTGCATTCCAGATCATTGTCTTCCAAATCCTCACAGAGAAAAACACACATTTGTTCAAAAACATATCTCTGCGTCGGTGCTTCCCATTGACGGAAGACTTCCATGACAGACTCTACATCATACCTTACAGTGCCAATAACCCATTTATGCGCTAAACGATTCAGTAAATCTCTCTCTCGATAGTCAGGCAGTTGACTTCGCAACTGTCTTCGTTCCATGTTAGGGGTCGTAGTAGGCGACCCGAAAAGAGGTGAGAAAAGATTAGTAACAGTGTTGGCCATTCTCTGCCGAACGGAAGGAGAAACTGAAGGAAGAACGGGTGGAAAAACAGGGTGAGACAAGGCAGGGGCAGAAGCAATAGCAGAGGGATCATTAGGAGAAATAGTAGGTGCACTAGGCAAAGTCATAGAAAGCACAGGTGAAGCAGATGTGATCGGTGGGCCTTGAGGAGGCTGCACCAAAGGAGCAGGAGCCAGCTGAAGAACAGCTGGTGGGTGCTGTGGAGGAACAGGAGGCACAGGTTGCACAACTAAAGGTTGCGGAGGTGCCGTGGCATTTTGCGCATAAGGGGGTGGCGAACTTAATAAATGCGACATTAAGGGATCTTTTTCAAGCCCTTTTGCTGCATCTTGCTGAGGAGGTGGCAAAACTGGATAGCATTTATCTATTACCATTTTACGTTGCCTGTGCAACTGCTCACTCATCTGTTCTTCTTCATTGTCTTTAAACTGCATAGCAGCTTGCATTATCGAAATTCCCCCTTCTCTCTTATTTTTCTTCGCTAATTTAATTTCCTTCTGTTTGGCTTCCTTACGCCATAGGCGGAAAGAGTCAAACATCGCCGGCCGGGCTTTCTTCTTAAAAAGTTTTACTTCGAGGTTATCTAAGATTTCTATATCAAAGCTACCATATTGGGGCCATTTTAAAACACCATCTTTTCTGGTGTATTTGATCCACACCTCATCGTATGTGATGGGGCCTACTCCATGTTTCACATATAACTCGTAAGTTGGAGTTCCAACCGGAGGAACCGGACATGAGTCCTCCAATCGGGAGTCCCTATTATTACAACCAAGACAAGAGAAGAAACAACAAAAGAGTGTCCCTTTAAAAGGGATGGGAATATGCACGGAGCACAAGGAATCAACAAAGGCCCATTTGGTTTGTTTATAAAGCCCTCACTCACCGACCTGGTCGGTGACTTGCTTCATCATCGGGCCCCACCGGGTGTGACCGAATGTCACCCCGGTGTGCTGCAACGCCAGAATTACTGCGGAGCTGGTCTTGTGAGGAAGGAGGGCTATGTGATAGGTGACGTGAATAGTGTCAGAGGTGGTGGTTTAAAATTGTCTTGGATGTATCAAAAATTATTTAATAGGTGATCATCAAGGACAAGGTTTAAGAAATGTGGTGGTGAACAAGGCCAACTAATTGGATGGTCTTGTACCAATAACATTACGTGAAAATGTGGTTGGTCAACATGTTTCAGCCGATATGGTATATTGACCTGGCATTCGTCGGCGAGACCCGGTTCCGAGGGCCGACCAGGTTTATCGGCGGGAGACTGGCGTATTGGGCGATGTGCCAAAAAGCGCTGTCCCCCCCTCCCGTGGTCTATGGGGTGTAATACCACCCCCTGTGAAGTTTTAATTTTTCGTCTCTTTAACTAGAGACTGGAGGCTGTTTGCTCCCCGCCCTTGGCTGGTGTAGCGCTCCCCTCGGTTTTACTTCACAGACACAATTTTTCACTTTCACGGCCCACGGTCGGATGGGCCTTAGCGTGCCTAGACCGCCGGGGTTTACACTCTAGGTCCTGACGAATGCCAGGTCAATATACCATATCGGCTGAAACATGTTGACCAACCACATTTTCACGTAATGTTATTGGTACAAGACCATCCAATTAGTTGGCCTTGTTCACCACCACATTTCTTAAACCTTGTCCTTGATGATCACCTATTAAATAATTTTTGATACATCCAAGACAATTTTAAACCACCACCTCTGACACTATTCACGTCACCTATCACATAGCCCTCCTTCCTCACAAGACCAGCTCCGCAGTAATTCTGGCGTTGCAGCACACCGGGGTGACATTCGGTCACACCCGGTGGGGCCCGATGATGAAGCAAGTCACCGACCAGGTCGGTGAGTGAGGGCTTTATAAACAAACCAAATGGGCCTTTGTTGATTCCTTGTGCTCCGTGCATATTCCCATCCCTTTTAAAGGGACACTCTTTTGTTGTTTCTTCTGTTAATTCCTGGGGACTAAGAGTGTTCGTACCTCTCCCTACCTCTCTTTTTGTTGTCAAAATACAACCAAGACAAAACAAATTTCCAAGTCTAAGACCAGGCATCCTCGCTCTCTAGTCTAGCTCCAAACTTCAAAGGATTATCGATTACGATATTTCTCGTGAATACACGAGTCCTTCGGCTTTGGCACTTGCAAGTTCCAAATTAAAACCAACTAAGGGGGGGAGGAGCTTGGCGGGCATCCGAGATGGCCGCTTGAGCACAGCGCTCTCCGGACCCTCGCCGCTCCCGGCATTTTATCCTGGCTGAATCCTGATTTCTTGCAAGAATTCGTGTAGGGGACGTTTGGCTGATTACCCTGGCACTTTTCAGAAATCGATTTGGATCTCGTATTCCTGAGATATGGTGCTCTGAACTTTTGGGCTCCGCCCTTGAGGTGCGCCCGGGACGGGGTGCGGTACTGTAGCCGTCCTGCAATTGAACAACAACGGCAGGAGATCTGGCCTTGTGGGTCCCCCCTTCCTAAGTTTCGGTTTCGATTCTGTTCCGACTTGGGCCACGGATGTGGATGTCGTGTTGCGACTGAGACTTGGTGGCAGATCGGCTGTTGGGCTTTCATGTGACCTATTTGCTGGCTTGGCGACCTCTACCCGAGTTGTGCCCCCTTTTTATGTACTTTTGATCCTGTACTTTGGGTGTCGGGCCCGTCGAACCTGGTGGCTTGTCCTGTGACGCATCTTCAAAATGGCGGGCAGAGGGGACAGAGAGACGCGCAAGACGAAAACACCTCTGCGCGGAGCTCCAGTTCAATCTAATGTCATGGACCGTTATACCCATTCTAAGGGGTCCCCCGGAGCTACCCTGCCTGGTTCTAGTATAGCGTCCGAACGAATTTTGGAAGAGTCGGCGGAGCCCTCCCTACAGGATATCATGGGCGCCATCTCGGGTGTGAGGGAATCCATCGGCCTACAGTACGAGGCCTTGGCCCACAAACTTGACACCGTGGCTATTGAGGTGAATCTGATTCGTGCTGATCTCGGCAAGACGAATGAGAGGGTACAATCACTGGATATTAAATCCTCTAGCCTTACGAATGACGTCTCGGAGCTCCAAACAGAGATTGGAAATCTCCGTCGGGGGAACGACTTCATGACCCGTCGCCTGGAGGACTTTGAAAATAGGGCGCGTCGCTGCAATGTTCGCCTGGTTGGTGTACCGGAAAACCCTGAACCCCACTCGGTGGATCTCCTGGTTGAGGATCTGGTCTTGAACCATCTGGCCCCTTCTGGTCTCACAAAATTTTTCACGGTGGAACGCGCACATCGTGTTCCAGGGGGCAAAGTCAAGCCGGGAGCCCCGCCGAGACCCATTGTAGCGAAGCTTTTTCATTATAGAGACCGGGACGCTATCCTGCAGGCCTCGCGGGTGAAGGGCCCGGTGGCCTTTGAGAATGCTACGGTGAACTTTTACCCGGACTTTTCCCAACAGGTTCAGAGACAACGTATGGAGTTTCGTGGTGCCAAGAAACGTCTCCGGGATCGGGGCCTACGTTACGCCATGCTCTTTCCCACCAGACTCCGGGTCGAATACAATGAGCGTACCCTTTTCTTTGATCGACCGGATGCTGTTAATGACTGACTGGACTCATTGCCTGACCGTCCTCCTGAGACGGACTCCGCCGCTCACCCTGGTGGTGCCGAAGGTGGTGTGGAGATCTAACTGTTCGGCTCTTATGTCTTATTTTGAATACATTCTCAGGAGTGTTGGCCGGCGTCCCTCTACATTGTGATCATTCTGTCTTTCGTTTGTTATTTTTTGTTCTTGCTGAGGTCGGGGGGTGGATGGAACGGAGACCTTTCCTCCTCCGGGGTCTTTGTGTAGAATAGGGGTTCTTGGGCGACAGGCACACTGCAGGTTGGGGTGGCTCTTTAGCTTTTTGCAGGGGTGCAGGGTGGGGGGTGTTTCTCTTCAGTTTGGGGGAGGGGGGTTGGGAAGTTTTTTCTTTTCTGTGTGTTGTTTTCAAGGCGAGTTGCTCCTGTGTTTGCTGCTGTTTCTGATGTCTAGCTCATGGACGAGGGGTCTTGGCTCGGGCGGTTGGGATGGGGGGTAGAGGGTTGAAATTTCTTTCCTGGAACGTTAATGGCCTGGGAGATCGTATTAAGCGCAGTGTGGTCTTAAAATGTATACGACGTTTGTCACCGGACATTGTTTTCATGCAAGAAACCCATTTGATTGGTAATGTTTGTTATGCAATGAATAGATGGGGCTACCGCCTTGTGGCGCACTCGGGGTTTACCTCCGGATCTAGGGGTGTGGGTATTCTTGTTCGAACCTCCCTCCCCCTGGCGATCGATGAGGTGATTCATGATGACCGTGGGAGATATACTGTCCTGGTGGGTAGGTATGAAGGCCGCACCCTATCTCTCTTCAATGTTTATGTTCCCCCGGGTTTGCAGGCCTCTACTTTTACTGACTTGGGCCGTGTTTTGTTAGATCTCCCTGATAGCACTCTCTTTCTGGCCGGTGATTTTAATTCGGTGCTTTCCGGCCTTCACGATCGCCATCCCCCTAGAGATACCCCGCAGGCTCAGCAGTGGTTGGGTGGGTTTTTAGATACCTTTGGCCTTGTGGACTGCTGGCGACTGTTGCATCCTACTCAGCTCCAATACACCTTCCATTCTGGGGCCCATGGCAGTCTGTCTCGGCTGGATTATTTCCTGATGCCCGCAGCCCAATCATCGGCGGTTCGCGAGATTTTACATTTGCCGAGGGGTATTTCTGATCACTCGCCGCTCTGGCTTCGTTTCGAGGTGGGGGTAGAGGCGGCGGGCCGAGTGGCTCCCATTAACCCTTGGTATCTTTCCTCCCCTGAGACTCGTACCCTCTTGCTCAAGTCCATGGATGCATATTTCCTGGAAAACGAGGGGTCGGTCTCTTCGGCTGTGTCCCTGTGGGAAGCCTTTAAAACTGTGATTCGTGGACAGGCCCTTTCCTTGATCGTTGAAGCTAAGAGGGCAGGGAGGAGGGAGGTGGTGGACCTTGAGGGAGAGATCTCTGCTTTGGAGGACGAGTTGGAATCTGGTGTCACGCCTGAGAAACTCCATGCCCTGGGTCTAAAACAGTTTGCATATAAATCTCTGGTCACTGACGCTGCAAAGGTGATGTTTCGTGAGCAGCAGGGCAGATTGTACGATGTGGGTGACAAGGCGGGCAAACTCCTAGCGTGGTTGGACAAGAAAGAAAGAGTTAATCGTGTGGTGCCCGTGATTCAGTCTGCGAGTGGTGAGAATGTGATTGATCCGACCGCCATTGTTGATCGTTTTGCGGAATATTTCCGTGTGGTATATGCTCCTGTGTCTGTGAGGGATGTTGCCGACTCCCGCCTTCTTCTGCGTGATATCACTTTGCCCTGTGTCACCGACTTGGACCGTATTGCTTTGGACTCCCCTTTTACGGATGATGAGATAGCCAATGCAGTTCGATCGCTCCGTTCGGGCAAAGCACTGGGCCCGAACGGTTTGCCTATTGAGTTGTACAAATTACGCCCCGATAAGGTGGCGCCGTATCTCCGCGCCATGTTTCTAGAATCTCGTGAGCGGAACATACTTCCTTATGATCAGCGTCTGGCGACAATCGTCGTCATTCCCAAGGAGGGTAAACCGCGTGACCTCTGTTCCTCGTATAGGCCCATATCCCTATTAAATGTTGAACCTAAGGTGTTGGCTAAACTTTTGGCGACCCGTCTCCTTTCGGTTCTTGGGGAGTTGGTCCATCCGGATCAATCTGGCTTTATCCCGCATCGCAACACTGCTCTGAATTTACGTCGCCTCCACGGCGCGCTGGCGAGGGCGGGGCTTTTGACTGAATCGGCCATTTTGGCGTCCCTGGATGCCTCCATGGCCTTTGATACTGTGGAGTGGCCCTATTTATGGGCGACACTTGAGAAATTTGGATTCGGGTGCGAGTTTATTAGCTGGGTTAGGCTGTTGTACGCGGAACCTCTGGCGCAAGTTGTAGTGAACGGTAGAGTGTCGGCCCCCTTCTCCTTGGGCAGGGGTACCCGTCAGGGTTGCCCCTTGTCCCCTCTGTTGTTCGCGCTCGCTCTTGAACCGTTGGCGGCCTGGCTCCGTTGGGAACCGTCCCTTAAAGGTATTCGTTGGGCCCCGGATTTCGAAGACCGCGTCTCGCTTTATGCGGACGACATCCTCTTGTATCTTACTTCTCCTCGCAAGTCTTTATCTGTTTTATTTGACGTTCTTGCGTCCTTTGGCGCTAACTCAGGCCTCGTTATCAACTGGTCTAAATCCTGTGTATACGTTTTATCTGGTATTTTGCCTCCGTTGCCGAGTAGACTTCCTCTTCAGGTGGTCCGGGATGGTTTCAAATACTTGGGGGTTTTTGTTACCTTGGATCCGTCCCTTCGTTATGATCGTAATCTCCTTCCCCCGTTGCTTAGGCTCCGTTTGGACGTTGCCCGCTGGCGCAAACTTCCCCTGTCTCCACTGGGTCGGGCGGCCCTGTTTAAGATGATGTCACTACCGCGGTTTCTCTACGCTCTCCAGAATTATTATGATCCTATCCCCAAGACCTATTTTCGGGAGATTGAGAGCCTTCAGAGGCAACTTATTTGGGATGGGCGACCGCGCATTGCTCTCGCGAAACTTTCCATCCCGTGGTACGATGGGGGCATGGCGCTCCCCGATATTAAGAGATACTACTGGGCTTCCCATCTGTCCGCTATTAATCACGCTATGTTCTCTCCGGGTCGTAATCCGGCGTTTGAGATGGATAAACTTCAGCTTCCGGGAGGTGACTTTAATAGAGTGCTCTATTCTCGCTCCGCTGGGCGCCATCTTGTGGGACCTACTTTGACTGCTTTGACGGTGTGGCGTGCTGCGAATGTGAGCCTGGGCTGGGAGGATCGCTTGACGTTGGCAACGCCGCTTTATGCTTCAGAACGTCTGGGCGGTCTTTGGTCTTCCAAGGGTTTTGACCGTTGGGACTTGATTGGGATCTCTAAAGTGGGGGATGTATATTCTACGGGGTCTGTGCGCCCGTTTCAGGCCCTCCAGGCTGACTACGGCCTGAGTAGTCGGGAATTCTTTCGTTATTTACAGATCAGGCACGCTTTGGTCTCGGTGTTTTCTCCTGGTGAGATTCCGCCTGACTCTTCCCCACTTGAAGACCGTATCCTTGACGAACATCTTCCTGATAGCACTATCTCCCTGATCTATAAAAAGTTGATTAACAATCGGACTGACTTATTGGCCCGACTTCGGGAACAGTGGATGGGAGATGGGTTGGAACTTGATGATGAGGATTGGCAATCGGCCCTCTCCTCTCCGAAGGAGGTGGCTATACCGGCTCGACTCCGTCTGGTCCAATTGAAGATCCTTCATCGGGTGTACGTAACGGGACCGCGACTGATGGTGATGGGCTTTTCCTCCGATGGACTGTGTAAGCGTGGATGTGGTTTGCGTGCTACTTTCCTGCATATTCTTTGGGAGTGCCCGATGGTGGCTGCTTATTGGGTGGCTGTGCTTGATCTGATGACAGTGGTGACAGGGATATCCTTGCGTCCGGAACCTCGTCGCTGTCTTTTGAATGTTTGGGAGCCCACGGACTACTCGGTGGCACAGACTAGATGGGCCACCCTGGGCTATATGATTGCGAAGCGAGATATTGCGCAACTCTGGGGGGCCTCCAGGCCCCCTGCCCTCTCGCAATGGGAGGATAACATGGATTGGTCCATGTTCCGTGAGAAAACTGTCTATGTGGCCAGGGGCAGACCCAGGGCATGGGTGAAGGTGTGGGGTCAATGGAACGAATACCGTGGCGACATTTGTACTCCTCCCCTTGTGGACACTATCGAGATTACCCTATCCCCTTAGGCTAGCGTTCCCGGAATCTTCATATAGGGACTGAGCTGGTGTCTCCGGCTCTCCCCCCTTCTTCTTCCTGATCTCTGCCCCCCTCCCCCCCCCCCCCACTCCGCACTCCTTAGTGCTTAGGATATTGCTATTGCACTTCCGCTGCTGTCCCCCCCTTGCGTCCCTTGGGCTGACCTTCAGTGATACACTCTCGCCTTTCTGTATGTTTGTTCTTTCATATATATAAAACCTGTTTTTGTCCTGTATATAATGTGGAGTATTGCATTGTTGATTGACGGTTACCTCTGCGGGCATATCTGATATGTGTCTACTCCTTTTTAGCGGCTGGCCCGTGTGGTTGTAGGCCCATCCTTGTACCTTTTTGCTTGCTCAAATAAAGGTTTTAAAAAAAAAAAAAAAAAAAAAAACCAACTAAGGACTGGGAGACGCTCCACTTATACTTAACTGAGATATCGATGACGTCACCAGAAGACTCGTCTTAGTGTTTCGCTCTACCAAACTTCAAGGGTCCAAATCAGGGCGATAGCCAGGGCAGCAGTCCTTTGTAGCCGTCGGGAAGTGGGGAACCTCGCAGCAAAGACCTTCGGACCACGTCGACATGCAGGGGTCGATGAAGTGGTTGGCCGTCCTCCAGAATTTTCACACGAAGCTCCTCACGAACCTCTGGCTGGACTGGTATCGCTGATATCGCCCCAAATGTTGGGCGCCAACTGAGGTACTGGGTTTTTCAGAACCGGTACCAAACCGGTAACCCAGCGGTGCCAGGGTACACCCAAAAACCTTGGGTTCTTTCCTGATTCAGACCACAGAAACTCAGAGTCTTCTAGGTGAAGTCAAGGATCGATTTTATTGGCTGCAACCAAGGTAACAAGCGTCCTAGAAGTACAACACACGGGATGTATATTCTCAGGAGACTGCTCAACTTCACAAAGTCAGGCTTCTCTTTTTATACGAAATATTGTGCTTTAGGCAAACATTCTTCGAATTTACAGTATACTATTCACATTTCTTTGTTACAAAGGTAAAGCAGAGTCATGATGACATGTCCATATTTCACTTCGTCCAGCCCACAACAAATCACTCGGCAAGGCCCAACATTTCATCAGATATCGGTGGACCCCTAATAAAAACGGGCACCTCCCCATCATAAAGCAAATGAGAGAAAAGAGCAGGGACAGATGTGAGCAAGATTCGGCAGGGTGTGTGTGCGATAAAAAGGTTTTATGGCTTGTTGAGCCTTGATGCTATCTTGTTCGGCCACTGGGAGAGGAACTGACCTAACAGGTTCGGCCTGGGGCAATGGTTCCAACTTGCACAGGTCATAGGAAAGTCGACCAAGGTGTACGAGTCCTTTTGGAATCGAATCTAGCTGGATTAAAGCCTATGTAAAGGGCAACTCATAAAATGGCTGCCATACATAAAATGGAAGCCGAGGGTTCAGAACGATGATGGCGATTTCGAGGTGAAATCGTCACTCGAATATGCTGAAAATGCTTGTACATGGTGTACTCGTCATTCTCGGTCTTTTGATACTAAATTCGTCATGTTACGATGAAGTTTTGTTCTTGAGTCCAGAATTATTACAAGAGTCCATAATTTTCAGAACCACACCACGGTTGTCACTGCCTTCCCCGTGCCTTGTTTGTGCCCTAGACGTGGTTTCTGTTCTGGGCTGGTACCCGCTCCCCAGGCGTTCCCCGCTTGGGTGCGCGGGGGCAGCCTGTGTAGATCCGGTGTTTGGGTGCTCACCTTGGCTCACGGATAGCCTCAAAATTCACTTGTTTCCGTGTGGCTTTTTCTGGGTCTGCAAGTGGTCTCACTGCTTGTCTTATGCTCGTCGGCATTCTGTACTCTGCGGGTCTTGATCCATGCTGGGCTACTGCCCTCACTTTGTTTAGCATTCTCTAGAGCTCTACATCGACGCTCTCCCCTCTCCTAGGTTCCTGACCTATACGTGCAGGTCCCACTGGAACAGACTGCGCGGTACCTTAAGATCTCTCTTAGGGTAAGAGCGGGTAATTTCCGCCCCTCTGCATGGTTCTCTGTTTTTAGCGCCTTTCTCACGAATTTATAACTCCGCAAAGCTGACATCTGTCTTCAGCATGACATCGGTTATTATATTTTCAGTCACTGTTCCTTTCACCGAAAAGTGTGTCTTTTTAGCATGTTTGTTTTAGTGACCTTACACCAGTACCTGTACAGAACTACTATTTTGTTGTTGTTATGTACTTCCTTTTAGGTCACTTCAAGTCAGCAGGACTTCTCTGCCTGCCAAAGTACGACCTCAAGACTTAAGATTCATATTAACAAAAAATATATATATCTTTTCCTCACTGTGTAGAACGTCTCACATAGGTCCTGACGAATTGCCACCCTGGCAAGAAACATGTTGACCTGATTAGGGGGTTGTAGGTATCCTGCTTTTCACTTCCCTAAGCATATATCTCCCCTCCCACCATTTTAAACCAAGGGCGTAAGCCACTCCAATAAAACACATTGTGGACTGACCCACCTTTTTTAATTTCACCACTCTCTCA
The DNA here is from genome assembly GCF_964261635.1 of Lissotriton helveticus. Classification (NCBI taxonomy): domain Eukaryota; kingdom Metazoa; phylum Chordata; class Amphibia; order Caudata; family Salamandridae; genus Lissotriton; species Lissotriton helveticus. The sequence goes on along the minus strand of NC_136073.1, from coordinate 891,828,896 downwards.
CAACTACACCCCTTTCTTCCCGCACACCCGCATGCACCATATGGCTGGAACAAAAGATCTCCGATAAAGAGCCCCTTTATGGGTGCCCGTCAGACATTGCAGCGCCAGTCTGACGAGGAGCAGATTCCATATGATGAAGCATGACATCTAGCGTGCTAGGTGTGTGAGGTTTCTAGTTCCAACAAGGGAAATTCCCCTTCTTTGGCTCTCTCTTGCTTTCTCTTTTCACGCTCCAATCGACACACTCTAGCTTTTCCACCACCCCACCTGGGGAACTTTGTACATTGCTTTGTGACTAGACTCTCGGACACGTACACTGGACCCCTCTAAACATTGTCCGCCCTTGGTTCCTCTTGTTGTTGTAGTAAGTTACAAGAGGAAACTGAGGAATTCTTAATTTGAGTATCAAAATTCTACTCGTGCATCCTCTAACATAATTATTATATTAATACTGAGGGGATGCCAAAAGAACATTATTTATCTCCACTCTCCCTTGAGACCCACGTGCTGAAATGGAACTTTTTAAAATCATAATGATTTGAAAATTGATAGTGACTTGTATTAAATGTTGTTCCTTCCCAAAGTTTGTGACGAGCTCTGTGTTTTAAAAGGCCAGTTGTATCAACTGAAGAGGTCCTTTAATCCGTGTATTATATCATCTGTTACCTGGAGGCGGGAAACAACCTTTACAACGCAACTTTTACAACGAACTACCATTACAACGAATTTTTTACAACGCAAAAACTTTTACAACGCATACCATTACAACGCAGGATTTTACAACGCAAGTACCTTTACAACGCATACCATTACAACGTAAGTATTGGTAAGTATATAATTATTTTAAAAATATTATATGTTTGGGTTTTTGGGTAAAGGGGTATTTTTAGGGTTCAGGGTCAGTTTTCAGTTTTTGGGTAAAGGGGTATTTTTAGGGTTCAGGGTCAGTTTTCAGTTTTTGGGTAAAGGGGTATTTTTAGGCTTCAGGGTCAGTTTTCAGTTTTTGGGTAAAGGGGTATTTTTAGGGTTCAGGGTCAGTTTTCAGTTTTTGGGTAAAGGGGTATTTTTAGGGTTCAGGGTCAGTTTTCAGTTTTTGGGTAAAGGGGTATTTTTAGGGTTCAGGGTCAGTTTTCAGTTTTTGAGTAAAGGGGTATTTTTAGGGTTCAGGGTCAGTTTTCAGTTTTTGGGTAAAGGGGTATTTTTAGGGTTCAGGGTCAGTTTTCAGTTTTTGGGTAAAGGGGTATTTTTAGGGTTCAGGGTCAGTTTTCAGTTTTTGGGTAAAGGGGTATTTTTAGGGTTCAGGGTCAGTTTTCAGTTTTTGGGTAAAGGGGTATTTTTAGGGTTCAGGGTCAGTTTTCAGTTTTTGGGTAAAGGGGTATTTTTAGGGTTCAGGGACAGTTTTCAGTTTTTGGGTAAAGGGGTATTTTTAGGGTTCAGGGACAGTTTTGGGTTTTTGGGTAAAGGGGTATTTTTAGGGTTCCGGGACAGTTTGGGGTTTTTGGGGTACAGGGTTAATTTGTAAAAATAAAATAAAATTATATTTAAATTAAATTAATTAAATGTAATTAAATATAAATTAATTATATTTTAATAATTTAAATTAATTTAAATAAAAAAAAATATTTTTAGGGTTCAGGGTCAGTTTTGGGTTTTTTGGGGTACAGGGTTAATTTGTAAAAATAAATTAAAATTATATTTAAATTAAATTAATTAAATAAAATTAAATAAAATTTAATTATATTTTAATAATTTAAAATAATTTATATTAAAAAAAAATTATATACTTACCAATATTTACGTTGTAATGGTATGCGTTGTAAAGGTACTTGCGTTGTAAAATCTTGCGTTGTAATGGTATGCGTTGTAAAAGTTTTTGCGTTGTAAAAAATTCGTTGTAATGGTAGGCGTTGTAAAAGTATGCGTTGTAACATCATACATCCCCTGGAGGCTCTAGGCTCTTAATCAGAACCCTCTGCATTTCAGCACCTTTCATGGAACAACAAACTTGCCAGTGCTTGCTTGCTGGTACCAGTGCGTGTTTGCTACTGCCGAGAGGAAGGCCGAGCTTCACACATGCCCTCTAATTAATATGGGCTTTGGTAGTGAGCTTCGCTGAGAAATCGCTTTAACTGGAGCTGAGAGAAGAGAAACAAGCATTTGCAATGCAATAGGTCTCGCATTTACGCAAGTTTGAGCTATTGACATTGCAAATAATAATGCCTTTTATTTTTGTTTTTGTTTTAAAAACATCAATAAAAGGCATTGTTATTTACAATGCCAATAGCTGAAACTCTCGTAACTGCGAGACCTATTGCATTGCAAATGTTTGTTTTTTAAACAAATTAAGCACTGTTGGGTTATACAAAGAGGCAGGGCTTCAGCGTCTTGCAGAACTCTGGAAGAGATGAGGAGGTATCTGATGTGGAGTGGGAGGCCGTTCCTCGCTTTAGGAGCGATGTGAGAGAATGCCCGTCCTCTGGATCGGTTTTTGTGAATATGTGGGATGGCATAGGCCTGGGCAGTGAACTGCGCTCCGTTAGTGGAGTTTGCGGAATTTTCTGCACTCCGCGGAGCTCACGGAGTGCAGAAAACTCAGTTTCGTGATGTGCATCAGAGTTTTTTCACCGCTCACGATCGCGAACAGTAAGTTCGCGAGCTATCGCTCGGGCAGAATTTCTACCCGAGTGGCAGGAATACTAACACAAACTGCAGTTCGCACTGCACTCCGCCACTCGTGGAACTTTGCGGTGTTATTTTGTAACTTTGCGGAGTTCCGCATAACAAAACTCCGCGAACTACGTCCAGGCAAAAATACAATCAGGTGTGAGTAGAGGGCTAGCTGGTTTCTGAATCGAAAGTGGACTGTTTCTGCACTGGGATGTGGTGTTCTTTAAAGAGGTGCGTCTTCAACTCCTCCCTGATTGGAGCAGGGCTTGGGCAGTCCTGATGCATACGGGGATGTTGTTGTACATCCTGGGTGCATACATGGAGAACTGCTGTTGCCTTCGTTTTTCTTGCCCATTTTGGCTTCTGTTTGATGGTGCTCTGGATGCTAGTAGGCTGAGAAGACTGAGCGTGTCAGCCAGACAGGCCGGGCTTATGAAGTGAGAACAGTTAACCATTGTGATCTAGAGGATGTGGCCTAAAGGCTAAAGCAGTCGACCTCGGAAATGGTGAATCGGGGTTCGAGTCTCAGCAGGGACATCAACATCCTGTGATTCTGGGCAAATCACTTCATCTCCCTGTGCCTAGCAGAATTAATGTGCCTGCCTGTAATGCAACTGGTGCTCATGTAAAGCGCTCTGATACCTTCGGGCCGAGTTTGCGCTATATAAAACAACAACAAAAAACAGAACAAACAAATAATCTACTCAGCCCCAATATATTATAGGCAAGATATTCCCCACATGTCTGTAATTTATATATTTTAATATCATTGACTTTTTCAGCTACTTCCAGGCCGATAAAGGGTTCGATTACGAAGAAAGTGGTAAAGTACAGGGGTAAGGACAGTGGTAAGGACAGTGGCGGTAACAGAAATAGTCCCAACCCTAAGTAAGGCAAATTAACCCTGCAGACGCATGCTCACTTCCGGATGTGCGCCGCCATTGTCACAGTTCAAGTAAATACTCCAACCTACCGCTGGGTGGCGCTGCTCCCCCAGTAACACCACGGGGACTGGAACAGGCCTGGTGCCTGGGCGCTGCAAGTCTTCTTGGCACCAGCGAGCAGGGCACAGTTGGCAGACTTACTCCGAGTGTTATGTGCAATCAGCTTAATCCACTTAGAGAAAACCAAGGGGCTATGTTTTTAACTACTCTTAAAATATGTGACATTAAAACCGAGCACCGCTCTGGCCAACACACCAAACATCACTTGAGCGGGTGCCAGGGTGATACTGATCTACCCTGCAGGCCTGGCACTCTGCACTCCTGCAAAGAGGCTCACCCTGGCATCTTAAACCCGGGTTATCTCTCTCTTGATTTCTTAACTTAGTTAACTGATTTTTTCCGGTCCTTTGGGCCATATGTATCAACATACCGTTTTGCGATTCCTAAATAGCGATTTTTAAGGAATCGCTATTTAGAAATCGCAAAATGGTATGTATGTAGGAAATCGCTTCTTTTTAGCGATTCCTTAACATTCCTAAATTGCGATTAGCAAATTGCTAATCGCAAATTTCCCATTCACGATTAGCAATTTGCTAATCACAAATTGCAAATATTTTCAAGGGTGCAGGGGTGTCACAAGAACACCCTGCTGCACCCCTGAAATAGACATGTGTGGGCATATGGCGCACATACATGCCCTAAGGGCATGTATGAGCGTCATATGGCACCTTTGGATTTAAAAAAAATTGCTTTTTGAAAAGAATTTGCAATTTACCACCAACTAGAAGTTGGTGGTAATTTGCGAATCCTTATGGGCATTTTTTTATTTATTTTTCTTTGATATATTGCATTTAAGGAATCGCAAAATTTGCGATTCCTTAAGTGCAATCGCAAAATAAGGAATGGCAAATTTTGCGATTCCTTATTTTGCTGCCAAAATGTTTCACACATACCATTTAGCAAATTAGCATTCGCAAAGGCTGAAATTTTGTGAATTTCGGCCTTTGCGAATGCTAATTTGCTTGATACATATGGCCCTTTGTCCCTTAGCTGCTACTGCGCTACGCAAAATGCAGCTGAGCTTTTTCAAAAACGAGCAAGTGTCAGGGTTTTCGGTACAGACGTGGCGTAACGGCCAGAGCTGCCGACTTTGGAGCTGGGAATCCAGGTCCGAGTCCCGACGTTGGATCAGCATCCTGTGATTCTGGGTAAATCACTTGGGGCCACATGTATCAAACAGTCATTTTGCGATTCTCAAATAGCGATTTTTTGCAAACCGCTATTTGAGAATCGCAAAATGCTATGTATGTAGGATTTGCAATAAATTTTGCGAATCCTACATATTCCTTAATTGCGAATCTCAAATTGCGATTCGCAATGAAGGAACACCTCCCCATTCATTCCTATTGGCCTAGAGGCCAATAGGAATGAATGGGAAGGCATTCTCAATTTGCGATTAGCAATTAGCGAATCGCAAATTGAGAATGCAATTTCAAGGGTGTAAGGGTGTCAAAAGGACACCCTGTTGCACCCCTGAAATAAGCATGGGTGCACATGTGGCACACATACATGCCCTAAGGGCATGTTTGTGCGTCACATGGCACTTTGAAAAAAGTGCATTTTTCAAAGAAATCGCAAATTACCACCAACTTGAAGTTGGTGGTAATTTGCAATTCCTTAAGGCGAAATTGCACTTTTTTGGTGCTTCTTACATTGCATTTAAGGAATCGCAAAATTTGCGATTCCTTAAATGCAATTGCAAAATAAGGAATCACAAATTTTGCGATTCCTTATTTTGCACGCAGATTTGCTTCATACATACCATTTAGCAAAAATGTGATCGCAAACGTCAAAATTCTGGGAATTTCGGCGTTTTTGATCGCATTAGTGCCTGATACATATGGCCTTTAATCTCCCCAGTGCCTACCAAAAATGAATGTGTCCTTGTGTAATGTAACTGGTGCTCATGTAAAGCGCTCCGACACCTTCAGTTCGCGCTATATAAAAACTGCTAAAAAATAAACAAAAATAGAAGCAGTTGGCCTTCATGAGCTTGCTGTTGCCAAAGCAAACACCATTGGTTACGCCTTTTCTTGTGGCTTTGCTCCTCCGAGTTCTAGTGCCCGGAGGCAGCTGCTTTTACTTACCTTACGAAAGTACCAGCCTTCTCTTTACTGGGAAACAGAGCCCCGGAGGTTTCCGAGAAACAAGAATTCGGCTACAGCTCTGGTGCCCAAAGTTGGACCATGAGGGCCAGAGGCATGGCAGATGTTCAGGATAGCCAGTGACGTGTAAATTAGCCCCAAAATAATAGAACCCCATTCCAGAACCCCATACAATCAAAAACCTATTTTGTTGAACAACAATTAAATAGAAATAGTGGTTAGTCAAAAATATTAGAAGAAAATATAACAGTTAAAAATGGGAAAATACATTTCAAATTGCCTCCCGATGATAACGCACTGGGTGGCAATGAAAAAGCAAGGGAAGAGGGGGTCAAAGTTCAGGGCAGAGTGGTTGAAAAAGAGGGGAAGGAGGAGCAGGGAGAGAGAGTCAGATAAAATAGTGCCCCCCAGGCACTGACACCAAGAGTGGAAGGATACAGCATTTAATCAAAACACTGTGAGATCTAATTGCTCCCCGGTGAGTAAACACAAGACAAGGCTCTTGAATAAAAAGACGAGACGAAAGGCAGACAACAAACCCATTTCTGGGACGGGAATGTACCTTGCCCAACTTAGAGTATTTGGTATCCTGGCTGGCCTTCAGGGCACAAGTCCTAAAAAAAAGAAGTGGGGGGACGCTGAGGTCCAAACAGGAAGTGACGTCACGAAAGGTGGCTTGCACCATCAGACTCATTGCCTCCCCTCGCTCACCCCTTAGATGCGATTGCATCAGAGAAGCCAGCGCGTGAGCAGCGTTCTGAATGAGCTCCGATCTCGCCCCAGAGAGGCCAAAGAGTGAATGTGTGGCTCCATTTGCTCCAGTTATCGAGCTCCCGGTAAAATAAGTGGGGGGACGCCGTCCACCCGCGTGGAACCCCGACTCGAGCCCTGCTGGTTTTGATTTTGGCCTCAGCGTCATGTGAATCTAGTGTGTGCGTGAAGGCCCAGACCTGGCCCTCGACATGAGTACGGTGTTGGACTTGGCCATGTGAGTTGGAGGGGCGCGCACCCCCAGTTGTCTAAGAGTGCAAACCGTTCCTGTTGTGGGTTTAGCATTTTCAGCGGAGATGGTAGCGTATTGTGATTTATGAAAAATTAGTTGTGACCAGCCATTTTTAGGTCGAGCCTGGAATTTGCATCCAAAGGATGCGTCCAGGTGGAGACTTATAGCTAGCTGACTCGGGGGAATGAAGGACAAGGAACTGCCACGCGCTTCTCTTCGGCTGGATTACACTGCGTGCACGCGCACCCATACTCACGCATGCGCACATCACAGCCACACGCATACACAGGCACACACACACACCCCCCCCGCCGTCGCCGCCGCACCTACACACACACTAGCGCACCTACACGCACACACAGAGACCCCCCACACACACACACCAGCGCACCTACACACACGCACGCACACATACAAAGACCCCCCTCGTCCCCCCGCCGCCGCCGCCGCCATCGCACACATATACACACACACACACCAGCACCGGACCCCACTCACCGGCTAGGCAGGATTTCTCTTCTCTGGGGCGGCCCCGGGGCTCTCCCTAGCTCACGGGAGCCCCGGGCCGCGGGAGGACTCGGCTTCTTTGCTCCATCCCGGCGGGCAGCCAATCATAGGCCAGCAGCAGGCGGGACTTCCTTCTTTCTTCTGGCCCGGCCCACGTCTTCTCTCCCGTTGCCTGGCTTCCTGCCTCAGGGGTCCGCCAATGGCAGCGCAGCCCCGAGCAGGGAGGCGGGCACAGCGTTTTTCTTTATAGACAAAAGAGACAGGAATGTTTGCCTATTTTGCTGATATGCCAGAAGCAATAGTCGAAAAAGCCAAGCGACCCTTCCGGAAATACTCTGGGGAGGAACGTCTTAATACTCGAGAGAGATAACTGGGTGATAACAAAGTAAAATATATAAGCCTGTGTCAACATTCATTCCCAGTATGCCGCGTGATGCGATACATCTATTATGACCGCATCACGGAAGAGCTTAAAAAGTTACCATTTACTACAAAAAAACATCACAAGCCGCCCAGTAAACAAATGGAACAATATTCCAACCTGATGAAAAAATTAAAGGACAACACCACCATCGTAATAAATCAGTCTGACAAAGGTGGGAATGTTGTTCTGTGGGACAAGAAAGCCTATGTTAAAGAGGCTTATCGGCACTTGAATGATGCGCAATGTTACATGAGAATAGATATGGCTACAGTGAGAACAAGCATTTACAATGCAATAGGTCTCGCAGTTGTTAGAGTTTGAGTTATTGGCATTGTAAATGGCAATGCCATTTATTTATGTGTTGGTGTCTAAAACATAAATAAAAGGCATTGTCATTTACAATGCCAATAGGTTAAACTCTCGCAAATGCGAGACCTATTGCATTGCAAATGCTTGTTACCTATGTTACTGGAGTGAAAGGCTACTCGCCCACTTGTGTACGACTCCGCTTCTATGCACTAACATAGATCCTAGCACTAACCCCAAGTGTATGTATTGCATGTGTGCATGTGCCTTGCATGGTACATGCCTGGTGTACATGAGTTAGCCAGAGTAATGGAGTCCAGCGGGTTCTATTTTGGAAACCCATGGCTTGTCACGTGCACAGGGCGGACGTGAGGTTGTTTCCCAGACAGTGCTAGTGCATTGTTGACATTGCTGAAGCTGGGAGGCGGAGAGCTGGTCACTGAAGTGAGGCAGAGGAGATACAGCTGCTTTAGATGCTCAATCAGGCCTTCTGCTGAGAGGAGCTGCGAATGAGTCTTTCCGTAGATGGTGGGGCTGAATGATAAAAAAAAAACCACCTGTATGCCGCCGCCGCTGCCTCTCGGTCCTCTTCTCCTGCTTCCAGGGCAGGAACAGGAAGCACCCAGGGTTCCAGGCACCGCTAAGCCAATCACAAAGCTGAAATGCAGCGTTGTGATTAGTCTGAGCACCATGGTTCGATGCCTGGACGGGAACAGAGAGCAGGACATGTTCTCCCCCCAACCTGTAAAGCAGCCTGGTGGGGAACATGCAAAGTGTGCATGAATGTTTGAACGGCCCAAGACGGCTGGCCAAACCATCATATGCACTTAAGAGAGTGCGAACCACTCCTCCAGCAGCTCCTCTGTGAGGGCCCAGCCCCGTCCCGCCCGTACCCAGATGAGCATCAATGGAAACATACATTGATAATAACAATGAGTTATCATTTTATTTTTTCCTTTTTGACTTGCTCAGCTAGTGGAGGAGCCGCCCCTGTTGAAATTTTTAATTGAACAAATGAGGTTCTATAAATATGTTTTTCTATTAAATCGCATAAGAAAGTTAATTTTGACCTTGTGGATATCCGACCAGACGGAGTGAGGGGTAGGTTCCCGGCACCATTTCCAGGACAAAACTCAGGACGTTAACTCTCTAGTAACGTTCATTCCTCCGCCTGCTAGTCGATGGGACGTGTTCCGACCCACAATTGGGTTGGTCTAAATATCTAACATACTAAGGAACCTCATTGTATCGAGTGATTGGTTCACCTTGCCAAAACCAACCACTGTGAAGATAGTGTAGAAACATCGGTCCTGAAGAATTGCCAAGTGAATCTTTACACAACAGGCGAGAAACATGTTGACCATATGTTGACCACACATATCTAGACACCTCTGATCATTATTATCAGCAGTGACACTCTTGTTGCTTTTAACCCCTCCCATGCTCGTGACGGAACCGTTCCGTCACGAGCCTCGGGGTGGGCTGTGCTGGTGACGGAACGGTTCAGTCAAGGCCCGCTCACCGCGTCTGCGCGGCGTGAATTCTGTGCCTGCGCTGATTTTCTAAAGAGCGGGCGGGGCCGTGACGGAACCGTTCCGTCACAAGCACAGCTCACCCGAGGGCCGTGACGGAGCGGTTCCGTCACGAGTTCGGGAGTGCTGCGCGGCCCCGCCTCCCCCTTAGTGCTGCGGCGGAATAGCCGCCGCAGCAAAGGGGTTCACTGAGGCAAATGGGCTCACAGATTAAACTCAGTTCGGAGCACCATTTGTCTCATTTTACTCCCCCACGCATTAATCTTACTACACATTCTTTTTCACATCTACACCACAAGGCCCCATACCCGCACTTCACCTATACGGCTTGGGAAAAAGATCTCTTCCAAAGAGCCCCTCATAGGGTGCCCGTCAGGCATTGCAGCGCCGACCCGACGAGGAACAAAGCCATATGATGAAGCATGACACCCAACCGGGTGTGTGAGGGCGCCACTTCTCAAATTGGGATACACCCTGAATCTACTTTAGAGTGGGGTTGTTGACCAACCCAGCCCCTTCTTACTCCTCCTCCATAGGAACTGCATTCTCGTTCACTGCATCCTAAAACACTGCCATGCATCTGGTCCTGGCTGCGCACTGGATCTGCAGAGACAATTGGCACATGGGCTGGGCACTGGTGTAATGTGTTCCTGCAGACTTTACATTTGACCCAGTGGTTGCGTTGGGGCCCACTGGCACTCGTTTTTGGAGGCTGGCACTTACTTTTTTCCTCATCAGACTTTGACCAAGAGAGAATAAAGAGAAAAACACAAAAGAGGTGAGAAGGAGGGTGAGAAAAATAGTGAGAAAGAGAAAAGACTGGGATGGAAAAAGAATCAGCCAGAGTGAGATAAAGAGGCAGGGAGTGTCTGGTGGTGCACAAAGGGGGCGTGAGGGGGAATGAATACAACGCAGCCTTGGCATTCTGCACCCCAGACATCCCTTTTGATCTGAGTGAAACTTTGGGCCCCAGCACTTATTCTTTTACAAATTAAGCACTGCGTACAGACAAGATTTGGGGTCCAGTTGCTTCATGGAAGTTGTGGTCTAAAGAATGCTGCCTCTGCATTGCAAGCCTGATTCATAAAAAGAAGTTTAGATCCACACTTGTGCAAGGACTATGGCCTAGATGTATCAAGCCGTTTGCGAATCGCAAAGGGTCTATTTGCATGTTTTGGAATGCATCAAAAATTCGCAAATTAAGGAATTGCAAAAATTTGCGATTCCTTATTTTGCCATAGCATTTAAGGAATCACAATTTTGCGATTTCTTAAATGCTATGTATGTAGCATTTTTCAATTGCGAATTTTGGTTAAGAAATCGCAAATTACCACCAACTTGAAGTTGATGTTAATTTGCGAATTCTTTTAAAAATACACAATTTGGCATTTTTGAAGGTGGCATGTGACGCACACACATGCTCATAGGGCATGTATGTGCGCCATATGCACACACATGTACATTTCAGGGGTGCAGCAGGGTGTCCTTGAGACACCCCTTCACCCTTGAAATTATTCTCCATTTGTGATTAGCAAATTGCGAATCGCAAATTGAGATTAATTTCACAATCATTCCTATGGGCCTCCTGGCTCATAGGAATGAATGGGAAATTATTCCTTATTTGCGAATTCGCAAATTGCGAATTCGCAAATAAAGAAGTATAAGAAATCGCTAGAAAATAGCGATTTTTTACATACATTCTATATTGCGATTTCTAAATAGCGATTCCTTAAAAATCGCTATTTAGAAATCCCAAAATTGAATCTTGATACATCTGCCCCTATACCAGGGGGTGCAGATTAACGATTTTCCCCTGTTCGCAAAACACCGCAGTAGTATGGCTGGACTCTTCGTCAGGTACAGTTTTCCAGGCATTATACTCCTGAATGAGGCATGACTTTTTTTTTAAAAGGCGCCAGTGTTGCCTTTGCATAATTGTTCGTAATGTGTAGTTCTGCTCTCTTGAAGGGCAGCCCTTGTGCAAATGCACATTTGTTCTATTTCTTTTCCTCCAAGGGAAAAACATGTTTCCCTTGGAGCGCTCCTTTGCCTGCACCCTTACAAGGTTGTAAAGAAATCGATTTCCCTTGCGACCCAAGTGGAATTACCCCAGCCTTTTGCTGGAGTAAAACTCCAACCCTGTCTAAGGTGGGAAGATATCAGATAGGAGTGGATGTATGACGTTACAACGCATACTTTTACAACGCCTACCTTTACATCGCAAGTTTTACAACGCATACCATTACAACGCATAGTGCTTTTAGGCGCTGGATAGTGAATAGTTTAATTTACTATTCCAACTCCAGTCCCCGTGGATAATAGGGAAGGTGTTGGATAGTACATTAAACCTATTCCCTATCCTAGAGCGCCCCCCAGCGCAATGCGTTGTAATGGTTTGCGTTGTAAAAGTTGCGTCGTAAAGGCACTGCGTGGTAAAAGTTGCGTTGTAAAGGATGTTTACCGATAGGAGTTTATTAGTGGCCACACACTGGCACATTTCTGGGCATTTGCAAACTTAAAAGGCAAACCTCAGCCTGCTGCCTCTCTCTCCAGCCTGCTGTGGGATTTACCATCGCCTCATTCTAAGGGGGAACATCCATTACTACGCGGTCTTTACACAGCACTACCATTACAACGCTGCTTTTACAACGCAAGTCGTTACCACGACTTGCGCTGGAGGGCGCTCTAGGCTAAGGAATAGTAGATTTACTATTCCAACACCTTCCCTACTGTACGTAGGCTAGTTTTGGAATAGTAAATCTTACTATTCCTAAGTCCAGCACCCTACAGCGCAAGTCGTGGTAACGACTTGCGTTGTAAAACCAGCGTTGTAATGGTAGTGCGGTGTAAAGATCGTGTTGTAACGTCATACATCCATTCTTTTTTTCAGTTTAAGAAATTTTTATTGAGGATTTAAAGATAACAATAGTACATATGTTATGAATGCACAGAAGATATGCAAATGATACGTGCAAATAAGGAGTACATAACATATGCAGTAAAAACTAATTAGGGTGATGAGAAGGATAAAAATGAAGAAGAGAAAAAGAAATAGATAAAAGGTAAAAAAGCAGAAAGAAAACAAGAAAGAAAGAAGAGAGGAAAGGGATTGAAAAGAAAAGAAAGAGGAAGAAAAAGAAAAAGGAGAAAAATGTAAGTGGGATTAAATAGGAAGCATGCAAGAGGGAGAATTAGAAGAAAGATAGGATGTAAAAGGAAGCCAAAGAAGATCAGATTTAATTGTTAGGGGAGTAGAAGAAGAGGCAGCAATAGAGATCCTGTGTTCATCACATACAAAATTCCACCAAGTATGAACAGTAATCTTAGAATTATCTTTCCAACACGATAGAATGACTTTGAATGCAATAGAAATGAACAGGTCTAACAGTCTGGCAGAAGAACTTAAGATATCAAGATCATCGGATAATGAACCTAGCAAAACATTCTGTAAGGTTAACGGAGCGGAACAAGAAAATATATGCATACAAGTCTTCCAAACTTCCTTCCAAAAAGAGAAAACAAAGGGACATGCATATAATAAGTGTGTAAGTGTTCCATTCTCTTTAGAACATGACCAACAAAGGGTAGATGAAGTTTGGGAAAACTTATGAACAGTAATAGGTGTAATAACAACTCTATGATAAATAAAAAACAAAGATTGAGTAATTCGAGCAGAAATAGATGTCTTGAACAGTTTAGACCAGACACGATCCCACAACAAAACAGGAAAATTCGTATCTAGGTCATTTTCCCATGCAATCTCAACAGAAGATTTAGGACGATCACCAACATTCGAAGTCAAAATTGTATACACATGAGCAGCTTTGGGTTGATGGCTGGAGAATAAAGGATAGAGAGGGGAGGTAGGTATAAAAGAGGGAAAGGTAGCTGGAGGTGAAAGGGAGGATAAATGAGATAGAATGGCAGACGTAATAATATCGTATTCATTAATAGAAGAAGAAGGCAAGTCAAATAGGGTTTGCAATTCCAAAAAGGGAAAGAGGGAGCCATAAAAAAAAAACTGATAAACAAACGCAACACTCTTCTCCTTCCAGTGTTTGAAGTAAAATGATTTACCTTTGTAACGAAGTAACTTGTTATACCATACAACAGATGCTAAGAAACATTGCAAAGGGGAAAGGTAGGAGGAGAATACATTGGATATCACAGTTTGGGAGTGCTTTAAAATAGGGAATTTAGTCAGAAAAGAACAATTTGACATAAAAACAGTATGCTGGAAGGAAAAATCCTTCAAGAGAGAGCGTTCGAGAAGAACCCAGGCAGGTATAGGGGTGTCTTGAAAATCATAAGCCAACGAAAAAGCTTGTCGAATCAGGAAGGCTAAATGATAAGTCTTAAAATTGGGAAAACGGATTCCACCTTCCGATTTGGGGCGCATCAGCTTATGCAGGGCTATACAAGGATGTTTATTATTCCATAAGAATTTGGAGCAAAGAGAATTTATACGGGTAAAATAGGAAAGGGGAATTTTAAATGGAAGCATAGAGACAGTATATAAGACATGAGGAGCAATCATCATTTTAATCGTGTCTAAACGACCCCACCATGAGAGAAAAAGGGGAGACCAACTTTGAAGAAGGGAATGGAGTTTCTGTGTAAGAGAAGCAAATGTAATTTTGAGGGTTTCATTCAGGGAAGGTGCAAACCAAATACCTAGGTATTTAATTTTGGTGGGACACCACGCAAAGTCAGTGTTATTAAACATATATTGATAACATAGCGTATTGAGGGCTAACACTTCAGTTTTGGACAAGTTCAATTTATACCCCGATATAGCGGAATACAAACGGACCTCCTCCAAAAAAGGGGGAAGAGAGGATTCCGGGTTTGACATATAAACCAATACATCATCTGCATAAGCTGACAATTTAATCTCATTAGAGGACAATTTAAACCCAGAGATCTTGGGATTAGAGCGAATTCTTTCTAGGAAAGGTTCGAGACACAAAATAAATAATAAGGGGGATAAGGGGCATCCTTGTCTAGTACCTCTTGATAGGGAAAAAAATTTGAAAATTGATTGTTAACAAAAATGCTAGCACGTGGTGAGGAATAAAGGAGTTTGACCATTGAGATAAAAGAGGGACCAAATCCAAACCATTGTAAAGTATGAAACAGAAATTTCCAGTTGATGCGGTCAAACGCCTTTTCCGCGTCTAAGGAAAGGGCTGCTAGGGGAATTTAAAAAATTTTACTGTTGGAAATGACATTAGAGAACATGTGGGCGTTATCAGCAGCAAGTCTACCTTTTACAAATCCAACCTGATCAGTTTTAATTAAACAAGGGATAAGGGAGTCAAGACGTAAAGCTAGAATTTTTGCAAACATTTTGCAATCATAATTGATTAAAGAAATAGGGCGATAATTTTTACATTGGGAGTGATCCTTGTCAGGTTTGGGAATGATAATAATTAATGCATCCAAAAAGGATCCAGAGGCCTTCGCAGTCAAAATAAACGAGTTAAACAGTTGTAAGAGTTTGGGAGCAAAAACAGTATGGAAAGAGGAATAAAATTCTACGAGAAGGCCATCAGGACCAGGTGCTTTGGATTTCTTAAGCGAATTAATGGCCCGAGTTACTTCCTGGATGGTGATTTCTTTTTCCAAGAGAGCAAACTCGTCTGGGATGGACGGGGGTGGTGGAAGACCAGCAAAAAATGACGTTAAATTAACAGTGGAGGGATGCGTATCATCAGTGTATAAGGCTTGATAATAGTTATGAAAAACTTCAGCAACATCCTCATCCGCATAAGCTAATTTGTTCAGAGAGTCATTAAAAACTGGACCAATATTTTTACGCTCTGACTTTACTTTCAAATAGTTTGCTAGCATTTTCCCTGCTTTATTTTGGCCACCATGAAACTTGGACTTTATTTTAAGCAGAGTGTTACAGGCTTCATTCGTAATAATCTTATTCAAGTCTGTTTTGGCAGAAATTAAGTCTTGAAGGGAGGAGGGAGATTTAGAAGAAAAATATATATGTTCCAAGGATTTAATTTTTTGAAGTTGCTCCTCATATTTTTTCCTATTGAGTTTCTTTTTGTTAGCAACATAGGAAATAGTAAATGCCCTGAAGGCAGCCTTAAAAGCATCCCAGTTGTTCGGAATGGAAGTGTCAGAGGGGACATTGAAGGAAAAGAACTCTTCAAAAAACTCCACACTTTTCTTCATAAAAATCGGGTCAGAAAGGAGAAAGGAGTTAAATTTCCAACGACTAAATTTGGAAGAGGTAAGGGAGAGGTCAAGAGAAGTAAAAACAGGGGCATGGTCGGAAATAAAGATGGAGCCAATTTCAGAATTTTGGATTGAGGGGAGTAACGATTTACTAATCATAATATAGTCAATCCTAGAACGGGTATGATGAACATTAGAAAAAAAGGTATATTCCAACACATCAGGATTACATAATTTCCATGAGTCAAATAAAGGACGTGAGGCAATGGCCGATTGAAAACTCTTATGGGATTTATCTGGTTGAAATTTACTGGAAGAGAGTCTATCAGAAAAAGGGTCTAACCATTGGTTAAAATCACCGGCGACAATAAAGTCAGGCGAATCAATGGATGAAATTGCTCCAGAACCCAGGGTCAGGGCGTGTCGGACCGTATATATTTAGCAACACCAGAGTCTTGTTATGGATAATCACCTTAGCCATTGCCCAGCGTCCTTCATCATCATTTTGAGTAGAGATAATCTGTACATTTAAAGCTTTATGAAAAAGGATAGCAACCCCCCCTTTTTTATGAACAGCATGAGAAAACACAACTTGGCCCACCCACTGTCTTTTCAGTTTTAAAGATTCTACATCAGAACAGTGCGTTTCTTGAAGGAAAGCAACCTGCGAAGTAAGTTTAGATAAATGAGACAATACCTTTTGACGCTTGACAGGATGACCAAGACCTCGTACGTTCCAAGAGACAAATTTACACACCATGGGGGAAGAGGGAGATGGGCGACACGTGAATGGAGCACATGGTAAGGAAACATCTATGGAAAGGGAAATAACAGAGACAAAAAATATAAGAGGAGGGAACTCCCAGAAAACTCTCCACAGAAAAACATGGTTGACAATGATTCAGAGAAGATGTCGTGCAGGGAAACAATTGAAGAAGAGACCGCATAGGAACAGAGAAACATAGAACAAAGAAGAAGAAGAAAAAAAGAAGGAAGAAAAGGCAAACTAAGAAAAGAGAGAAACATATAAACAGAGCAAGGCAAAGAAGCCTGGTCTGAGAAGCGAAAAGCAAGAAAGACATCTGGAGCGAGGATACGCCAGATAGGGGACAAACCCCACGAGCTACCAAAAGAAAAGGACAAAAATAGTGATAAAGAAAAGTTTGTGAGAGCGAAATCAGTAGGATATGAATGAAAACTAGAGATAAGAGTCAAGGATAGGCCACAGAAGGAGGAACGTAACCACCATGAAAAGAGAAAACATTATATAGAAGGAGAACATGAAAAATAACAATTAATAATATTCATATAGCAATGTTCATCGTTGAGGGAGAGATGCTCTGCAGATAATCATGCAGCTTCTGAGGATCATCAAAGGAGCTGGTTCGACCATTATGGGTGATCTTGCAAAAGCACGGATGTAGAATGCCATATTGTATGTTGAGTTGACGCATGAGGGGTCGAAGATTCAAGAATTCTTTTCTTCGGGCATTAGTCGCAGTTGAAAGGTCCTGAGAGATAAAGATGTTATGCCCTGACCACTGGAGTCGTCGCTTCAGTCTGGCAGCTTTCAGAATAGACATTAATTCCGTGAATTCTAGAAAGAGTAAGATGATGCCACGAGGTTTAGTAGAATTAGAGTTTAGACGACCAAGACGGTGAGCCCTTTGAATGTTGAGAGGGTGTGACGTAGGTTGGAGATCCAAAAGATCCCGTAATTTTTTTTGCATGAAAGTCACCATATCAGGACCTTCCAAATTTTCTGGAATACCATAAACGCGTAGGTTGTTTCTTCGATTACGATTTTCCAAATCCTCGGTGTGTAGCTTGAGTTTATGGATTTCTTGCTCCAGTAGTGGAATTTTAGTAGA
Source organism: Lissotriton helveticus (assembly GCF_964261635.1). NCBI lineage: Eukaryota > Metazoa > Chordata > Amphibia > Caudata > Salamandridae > Lissotriton > Lissotriton helveticus. The sequence goes on along the minus strand of NC_136073.1, from coordinate 891,811,282 downwards.
AGCATCCTGTATGTCACTGACCCTCTGCTCCAGATTTAAAACTTTGCCCTCCATAACGACCCAGCGTTCTTCAATTAGTTTGAGCCTCTCATTAGTGGCAACCATGAACGGTTGAAGGCCGCGAACCTCCTCGAGGATGGAATCCAAAACAGGATTTGAGGAAGACTTAATGGGGGATGGAGGATCATTCTTGGGTCTTTTTTGTTTAGCACCAGTTTGAGAGAGTTTAGAGTCATTGGCCATGATGAAATAGTGATGTGTGGGTAAAGAAAACAGTACAAGCACCACACAAAGTAAAATTTGATAGTATGAGCAGCAGGCTCTCCCTCAGTATGCCTCAAATAGGATGGGCCGCGGCTGTAAGAGATAGGCTGAATGGTGGAAGTTGAGGAACGATGAAACACAGCAGATTTGAGAAGTTGGCACAGAACTATGAGGAGACTTGCTCAGGAAATCGCCTTATAATTTTAAAAACGAAGAGGACATCTCTACAACATGAAATAGTATGGGCATATAGGAAGTGCAGTGAGCAGTAGAGCCAACACACCCAGAGCGAAGATAACCCTGCAAGCATGAGAGAGGAGTGACATAGTATTCAAAATTCGGCAAGCTCAAAATGGCGGCATCCTCTCCTGACCTGACATAGCATTGTGAGGTGCAAATTGCAAGAAACAGTCACGAAATTGCCAAAAACGACATGAGAGCGCCAAATGAGAAGGAAGAGTTACCATGAGCCATGATGTGACAAGCAAATCTGCCGGGGAGACAAAGCGGTAAGAAAGTACCGCGAAACGGGCTCAGCGGCCAAAAGGGCGGCCGCCCGCTTCACGGAGAAAGAGAAAATACCGCTAGATAGAGGAGCCTCCCCGCGGGTTGAATTCCTCCGGTAACCGCATCCACATGCCTTCCGCTGCCCTTGTAGTCCTCACAGGGGATCCAGAAACGGAGAAAAGTGCTCTCACGGCATCCGCGAAACAGTCCCGGTACGGAGCTCACGGGAAAGGCGTCCTTCCTAGCCGGCGCGCAAGCCACGCCCCCCGTCATACATCCATTCTAAGCATTCGTGCAGAGTATCATGCAGCAGTAGGAGAAAGTTACTCACTTTTAATCCTGGTTCTGCGTCGTAGGTAACAACACTGACGTCAATCTTTGGTTGGAGGCGGAAGGTGGCACCTCATTGGCTAACAGCCTGGCGGCACCTCCTGCAGTAAACAGACCGCACAGGTTTACTGGCATTTTTCTAAGAGGGGACAAATCAAAATGTTAAAGGTTCTACGACCAGGCGAACTTTACAACAAAACTATTACAACGCACTACCATTACAACGCGGTCATTACAACGCAAACCATTACAACGCATTGCGCTAGGGGGCGCTCTTGGATAGGGAATAAGTTTAATTTTCTATCCAACACCTTCCC